>NC_088181.1:9771416-10383916 GCF_028769735.1 Zonotrichia leucophrys gambelii
GCTGGGCAGTCTCCAAATGAGAGAGGTTTTGAGTTAATCCTCAAGTGGGAGGGCTGGGTTGGTGAGATTTGAAGTTAAACTTTGGGAATTCAATACTGTGGAGACCCTTTGGGTGTGAAATAGGGAAATTCTCAGTGATGTGCTTTAGTTATGTGATGCTTTCAGTTTTGCCTCCCCATTTTGTCTGGCAAAGCTGCTTTTCTGCAAGTCAGAGCTGGTTTAAAATGGTGTTATAGGGACCTCTGTCCAGTGCCTTTTGCACCCTTAGCCTTAGTGATCTGCTTGGAATTTTGGGAAATAAGCCTAGGGTGGTTGAGCTTATTCCTGCCTGTTGTTATACTGCTTACATGTTTCCTCCCACATCATTAGAATTTGGATTTAGAATCTGGACCCTGAAATGAGCTCTTGTCTAGATTAAGGGCCACAGAGTGTGTGGTAACTAATGCAATGTTTGGTGAGTTCTGCTCTGTATTTTAACTTGCATTTGAATAATCTTATGACTTTTTCTTGGCCTCTAGTGATAAATATATCCAAAAGGCAAAGGAGGCTGACAGAATGTAAGGAAGTTTAACATATAACACATTGCACCTCTTTGTTGACTGCTCCATCATTCTTCAATCCTTTGTTTTCTTGAGAGGAGACAGTGTATTATCACTTCAGACAGATATTTGCAGATGTTACTGAATCAAAATTAGAAGCAAAATCTTTCTGGTTTGTATCTAGTGGGAATTCTTTCCTGCAGTCAAAAACACTGCATGTTTCAAGTTCTCCAAACAAAGCCTGGAAAACTATGTAACCTGTATTAATCTGTCCATTTCCTTTGCCTCATTATTCTTGTCCCTTACCCTTATTTTTGAGGTGCATCTGTCATTACAATACTCCATGCTTCCCTTCAGAGGAGCACTCCTAAAATCCCCAGAGGTCAGAACTATGGGAAATAGGCCCAGTAGAGGAACAGTCCTATCAAAATTGCTCTCAGGACACCAGATATATCATGGGTGTAACAAATCCCAACTGGCTTCATTAAAGCTATTTTAGAGAAAATAAACTGGTTTAATAGATGGCAAGTTTCTCTCTGTTCCTACTGTCACCATACATTTTTAAATGGAGAATGTGGCTCCAGTGTGGAAACCCATTAAAGAGATATAATATTTCATTCAGGTAAGTATTGCCTTTCTGCTTAAAGGGAAAACACCATTGTGAGCTTAGTGAAGAATTTAATTTGATGTATATCTGCAGGAAGTAAGCCTTACATCAAAAAGTAAGAACCAGCAGCTGGGTTCAATATGGGATTTGACACTGTTTTCTATAAGCTCTTTACCAAATGTGTGCAGGTTTTGAAATAGCCACATGCCCACCTTATTATGATCCTTTCCTGGAAAGAGAAATACCTTTAATCTTAAATATGACATTCACATGCTTATTTTTTAAAGAATTGATTTAATATGAAGGATTTTATTTCCTGTTTTTATTAAGATCCAGGTTTCTTGTCAAAGTACTGCCGTAAGTAACAAGCTATTGCACATCCTGTTCTTCATTAAAACAGGCAGGATATCAAAGTAAAAAACATAAGAAACATAAATGTAGAGGAATTTTAGGATTGAACTGTAATCTATACCATGCAAGTGACTTAATAAGGATCTCAAATGATAAAGGAATTCAAGTCTGGGCACCATAACCAAAGCAACTTTTCCCCCCCTAACTTAAGGACTAAACTACTATTTTTTTCCTGTACTTTTAAAAAACATCATGTTCTTGAATTAATATTTAGGTTAACTTGGAAGAGATACACAATCATTAATTCTTGCTACTGCTGTTACTCTCCTTATGTTCTTATTTTTCATGATAAGTCTTTTCCAGTCACTATAGATAAATGCAAATCTTTTTATGATTGCTTAAAAAAATTAATTTCAGACATTCAAATACTATTTATGGTAATTTTCAGCAAATTTATTGTTTTTTCAATTAGCTGTTGTGAGTTTCTGTTTGAAACAAAGCCCAGGAACTGATACACACTTATTTGGTCAGGACAGGCAATATTACACAAATGTAATTTTACTTGACCAATTGCACTTAAGTAATAAACTCCTGAGTGTGATTAAGGTGGAGGTGAAATATGAAATATCCTTAGGGAAACAGAGAATGTGGGTTGTCTGTAGATAAGGATACATTAGGTTTAATCTAGACATCATGGCTAACCAGAGCAATACAGGAATAGCAGGACAGGCTTCCATATAAACTGGTGACTAGAGGATATCTCCAGCAATTCTGGTGGGCTGGAATGAGATTATTTTGACTTCCCTGTCACTAGTTCTGTTACTTATTTTGGCTGGCTGAAGCTGGTGTGCTGTATTAAGCAGAGCTGCATGTTGGTGTGGAAGCGTGACACAGAATAGAAGTAAGACTGAATTTGTCCTTGTAAATATTCTTTGCTGCATTACTTAGCAAAAGAATCAAGATAAATTTTATCAAATGTAATAGAGAAAAAAGCAGAGGTAAAAAACATTGTTATTGTATTGGCATTATTAAAAAAAAATTAAATGTAGGAGGGGAAATGGCCCAAATCAAACAGGAGTAAGTAGAGCTTTTGGATCCCCAAATCTAGGAAATACAGGGAATTTCCTTCTGGCATAGGTGTATGATGAACCCTGTGAGACCTTATTGTATCATGTAGCTGAAACTTATTTTTGCTTGTCAACCACCTGTGCATCAGGGGCAACCAGCACTATACACAGGCAATTATTCGTGAGGTTGGGTTTTTATGTAAAAAACACACAGAATGCAAAGAGCGTGAGGACAGGCCAGAGAGGAGATAAATCTACAATTGGGCAGGTCTTGACTTTATTCTGTAGTGTATAAAATAAGCCACTACTCATCTCTATTGAGATGAATGTGAGCAGTTGTACTGGAATTGTGTGTAAAGTATGCATGTACATCTAACACTCCCTGAGAGACACAGGCTAGCAAGGACTTAATCCTCTCTAATCCCTGATTGAAAAATTACACAGATAGCACAAACTTTGAAGAAAGAATACATTAGAAGAAACCTTGGAGGAAGAAAAAAACAAATCCCAAGCTTGAAAATGTACAATGGCAATAGGATATCTTCAGCAAATATTCCCAGCAACACCCACGTCTGTTTTGCTTCTTTTTCCCTTCCTTCCAAGAGCTGTTCCTCCCAAAATGCAATGAATTGACCCTAAAATGTGAAGTAATGCAACCTTGTGGGCAAAGGGAGAGTGACCAGAGCGCAGCTGCCCAAAGGAACATGGGCAGAGCAGGAAGGTGCAATGAGCTTGACATTCATCATTCCAAGGGTCCTGTGAGTGCTCAGGCTCTCACACAAAGTGTTTTTCAGGACCTGGCCTGGGCTCTGCTGCAGGTAATGCCATGAGCTGCCTCCAGCCTCTGGCTCCATTATTTTAACCACTTGCAGATGCTCATACACAGTGGAAATTCACCAAACAGGAGAGGTACTAAAGGAGAAGTTGTCTTTGTCGACTGTCCTAATCATCTGATACAGATCAAAAAGTTATATTACTGTCTGTAGGAAGGGCCTCTTATCCGTACATTCAATTGGCTTTTGATGGGAGGGTGGTTGGGCTATTAACTGAGCTGAAAAATGTGGCAGAGCTCCTCTACACAGGTCAAATACAAATGCTACCCTCTGATACATGCTCCTGTTGCAAGGACTAAGGAATACGTGGATTAAAGTGAAATGAGTAGATGCTAAAGGAAATGTCAAGGATTGGATTTCCAAGTTTTATGGATATTGCACAATTTCTTCAAAAAGTGCAAAATGTAGCCCTGAGAATATAGAATTCTGATGTATTTCTACTACCCACATGGGAAAATAAAACACCTTTGAATTGTTTGATAATTTTGCCCATCTGCAGGTTTTTTTATACGCTAATAACACTGTACAGCTTTCATAAAGCCCTAAAATAGGTCAGATTTTGCAACCAGAAGATGCTCACCAGTGTTCTGCTTACAGTCTTGTAGCAGCAAATGTAGACAATGTATAAAAACATGGCACATGTGTAAATTTGCCATCTCATTGCTTTTGCTGCTCTGGCTCTATTGTCAGTAATAATACCACAGCAAGGACGGCTGGAGGGAAGCCAAACGTTTATTTGGTCTTTAGGCTTTGATAGTATGTTGGCAGCTGTGTGATCTTTGTTAAATTCAGAAATGCAAAGTGTAGCTTGTTTGCAGGAATCAGATGAGGCTGCTGAGACAGATGCTTTTTGGAGCGGTACCCGGCGAGCTGTGACACACATGGAAATGGGGCTGCTCGACCACTTGCCCCTGAATATTGAGATTTCCCTGGTCTCTGGAGATATTTAATTAAGTTGGGATTCAGTGTTACACAAATGAAACATTGTGAGCCTGGACAATGGAAATGTGCCTTTCCACTTGCCTGCTAGCTGGGAAGCCCCTCTTCGGCAGGCAGAGAGCACACTGGATAAACATCTCTTCTGTCTGGGGCTCTCATGATGGTAATCCTCAAAGAGAACATGGAGATTTGTTATTTTATAACTAAGTTAGCTCTCCTGTGTTTTATGTGGTGTCTGTGATTATCCTGGGGTTGATGTCCACAGTGCTGCATAATAACACCATAAAAAACAGCGAAGGTGGTGCTCCTCTAATTTTTCAATGTGTCCAGACTGAGTGAGAATTTCTGTAAACATAAGTATACTGTAGCATATATATTATATGAAAAACTAATATCCATGCTTATGTGGCTGAGGCTATGGCTTTATTTGCCATTAATGGGACTGGAAAATTTTTAATGCTGCCTTCAAGGGTTTTTTAATTGCGCAGAAAAGGGTTTGGGAATGAGTAAGTTACTGAGTGCAGGACTGTGGAACAGGTTGTGCTCCTGTTGGAAATCTGTTGTTTTCCAGCAGCTTCTGCAGGTGTGGGCAGGCAGAGGACAGCAGTAGGTTGTCTGTCTGTCTGTCACTCACAGCTGCACTGGACCAGCCAACAGCTGGTGGCAGCTCCAGCTCCTGCTGCATTCAGGCTTTTTGTGGAAAGTTAGAACAGTTGTCTCTAACTTTGTTACTGCTTTTTGCAGATGAGAGGAAGCTGTGCCCAAGTGTACACACATTCCTTTCTCATTACACATCTGCAGCCAGCTGGGTATTCTAAAAGACAGAATCACTCAATCAGGCAGGGAAGCACACTAACAGAACCAGACTGTCATGCAACTGTTTACATTTATTTGCTGTTCTTAGTCCATTTATATAGTCTTATTGCTGGAATCATTTTGGAAGTGAAGTCAAACTGAAATATGATTAATACACTGATGGTTATTTGCTGTGGCCAGAGTGCAACATGGGAGAGAGTTCAAGTGCAACCAGCTGCATTATAAACTGCTTAAACTAAGGAAAAGTCCGTGGAGTAAATGAACCTACGTCAGCAAGATTAGCCCCACCAATCACAGCCAGAATGGAGAATATTAAGAAGACCAGAATACTTTTGAAATGAGAATGACCAAGTTAAAACAAGCAAAAAGAACTTAGCCAGGAAACCACTTATCTTTTGAGTCTTGATAGTCCCCATGAAACTCCCAGAACCACATTTCCTTCTTTGAAATAATGAAGTGGCCCAGAGCCACTATCTTGCAGAGCTGCAAGGTCAGCTATAAAAAGCTGCAGGTTGCTGAACTCAGCAGCTATTTTTGTTATTGAGGTTGGTCTCTACATGCCAGCATGTTCAAGCTGAAATGTAACTTGCCCAGGAAATTAGTTAGTGTGCACACAAATACAAGATTATAATTACAGCTACAGAATGCTGCTCACTGGAGAATTGAACTTGGATGGGAAAGCTAGTCCTTTTCTTTGCCCATTTTATTTGGCAAGAAAAGAAACAATGCAAGCTGCCAATATTTTGATGTCAGCATCCTTTGTTTTTTCTGGCTATCTGAGACCTCTTTGATCCTCATGCTGCCAGAAATGTTTGCTCTGGCTGTGCTCCTTCTTTCCAGAAGATCAACTATTTTGCTACAGGTTGTCAGAATGAAGGTTTTTAATTTGATGAACTTCTGAGTGTGTGTCGCAGACACCTGTTTCTGTCCAGAACACTTTGTGTTTTTAAACATGTATGTTAATTTGTGAACCATGACAATAAGAGGCATATGTAGAGGCTGAATTCAGGTTCTCTGCCTTTGCTTAATGGTGACATTTTATTCAGCACTGAAAATGTTATTTGGTGTATAATATTAATTAAATGTGGTGACCAGGCTTGACATGGAGCATCTTTTCAATAGCAAGATACAGTGCTGGAATATGTAATTCATGGAGCTGTCTGGCTGTCATCTTTGGTACTTGTTGGATGAAAGTGAGTAAGACTCCAGCTACACAACTCTGATTAGTTACTAAGCTGTATCCTGGCAAAAGCAAGCCTGTGTTTTGTATTGTATTTGTATGCTTTGTGGATCTCCTGTGTCTGACAATAACTTTTGAGCTGGGACAGAATGAAAAACTTCCCACAAAGCAGAGGACCAATATTGGTTAGTGTAGTTATTCTTGGTACTAGAAGCTCCAGTTATAATCTTCTAGGAGACAAATCATATTTTATATTATACAAGGAGAATATATTAATTTTTCATATTTTTCTAATTTTTCTTGTCTGACCATCTGTATATATAAAGTATTAGTGAGATTAATCTTGTGA
This sequence comes from Zonotrichia leucophrys gambelii, assembly GCF_028769735.1. NCBI lineage: Eukaryota > Metazoa > Chordata > Aves > Passeriformes > Passerellidae > Zonotrichia > Zonotrichia leucophrys. The sequence continues at coordinate 9,778,098 of NC_088181.1, forward strand.
TAGTTGAAATCCAGTTGGATGTTTTTAGTTGAAACACATATAAATAACTGAACTAGTATCACACTGTAATCCAAAGCACTGATTTACATTATAGTAATATATCAGAATCTTTTTCTTTTATGGGAGATGTTTTATAATATTTAATGATTATAGCAATGTAGGTGGTAGGATGAAAGTGCACATTGTGCTAAGGTACTGCTGGTGTAGGAAATTGCTTTTTGTATCCACAGATCAGAATAGTAAATCATTTAAGAATTGGTGCATATCCAAAACGCATCTGTTGACCCAGATTCTGTCCTCTGATAACAAGAATGAAGTGATTGTTTTTCTGAGAACCAAATAGATTTTATTTACATTAGTGGAAGTGCCAATAAGGGCTTGTTGTGGGATTTGTAGGATACTGCTTTTCTTAAAGAATGTGTTTGTGAAACTCTGCTTTGTGCTACCTCCTCTCTGCTCTCTGATTTGGGGAAATATTGCACCAAGAATTTAACAACAATACAATAATTCTAGCAGAGGCAAAGGGGAAAAACCTGTTCCTGACAACAGCCCTCGATAGTGTAATATTTCCTGGGTAGAGAAAGTGACTTAAACATCATGAACCATATGCTTATAACACCAGCTTCTTCAGAAATGCAAGGTAATTTATAGTTGTACAGAAAATGAAATGGAGGAGGAGACCTTGAGCCTACAACATAAATCCTCCTGATGCATATTTTATTCTGTGTAATAGTGTTTCCAAGGATGGGGTTCCACCTGCATTCCTAATTTCCCCAAGTCAAGAGTGCCTTCTGTTGATCCTCTCTCCTTCAGTGAGTGAGCACATGCTCTGCTAGAAATAGTCCTGGCATGGAGCATCCATTCTGTGACCTGCACAGAGAGGGCTGGAGTTCAGTCACAGTTCCTTTCCCATGTGGAGGCATATTTCTGCCTCCCTGTTCTTTGCAGGGAAGTGCAGGGTCTGTATAATGAGGATCCCAGATGTTTGCCTTGAGACAGGACTTGCATTATCACAGCTTCCAGGCTGCCAGCAGGGTCTGGGCTCCAGCAGTGGGTTATTTCCTTACTGAGAGGATGGAGTGACCACATACATGGGATAGTTTATTCTGCTCTCCCTGTATTCATAACTATGTGCACTGCTGTAGAGATAGTCCAGAGCAAAACAAGCAGAGCTCACAACTCTCAGAGCTGGGTAAAACACATGTGGCAGTCTCTACTGCTTGGTTCGTCATTGCAAGCTGCACCAGGCACTGAGACTCAAATCAACTGCTCTGAGAACTAGGTTAAAGTACTGCTCATAGCAGAACCTGCAACATGGGCCTGAGAGGAAGGAAATTTGAATTGTATCATCATTTCTTGTTCCATTTCAGAGAGACTGGAGGTGATCTGGTGCTATCAGAGCACCTGGGCAGCCAGCCTTGCTCTTGGGCTGACCTAATGCTCCCCTGTCAGCTCCATCTGACCCCTCTGGCTTGCTTGAGGGTGTTTGGCCACCAAAGGCTCTCCCTTGTCTCGTGCTGGGACAAGCTCTAGACTCTCCCTGTCTCCTCTGCTGACAAAGACCAAGCCCAGCTGTCCCACTCCCCTTGTCCCTCTAATGCCATTCCACAGGGAGGTGTAGGAAAGGGCAGCTGAAAAATGATGGCTCTCAATGTACACATCTATGTGCTTACCTGTAACACATGTGGATGTGAACATATAATGTTCTTTTGTACATGGGCTCACCCTTCCTGTCTCTACTTACAGCATACCTTCATCTGTAGATCAATGATGCAAATTTTTGATGGTTCTTTATTTATTTCCTGATTGTTTTCTGGGTTTTACCATTTTGTACAGTTGAAACAGGGCAAACTTTTCACACGCATGTTGAGTAACTTGTAACAAATAAGACTTCCTCAAAGAACTGAAACACACACATTTTTCAGATTTGAGTTTTCCAAGAGGCTTTTGGACTCAACACTGTGCTAACACAACTATTGTGGCTTCTGCACTGGCTCTGGCTTGGGTCCAGCCCAACTCTGAGTGTGGCAGAGCTGGCTGGCAGCTGTCAGTACCCATCTGTGGAGGCATAACCAGCAACATTCACTGTATTTATAAAGACCCCTTGCTAGAAAATGCATTCAGCCTTCTGAAACAATAGTTCTTCCAACTAATTAAAAACAACATTACCCTAACAATATTACATGCTCAAGAAGTAAACAAACCATAAAACGATCAGCAAACCCAGCAGTGTTCATTTAGAAATGTATCTGCTGCAGCACAGTGTAGAAAATGCATGGTTTTGGTCTGGAGAATATTCTGTACTCCTGGGATCACCACCCAAGAGCTGGAACCACTTGCTGATCCTGGCAGGGTGGTAGAGCTGCAAAGCAGCAGGTGGCAGATGAGTGAAAAATCCCATCTGGCAGGAGCTGAGGAGGTGGAACTGAGGGCTCTGGACTCCAGCAGGTTCATCAGAGGATCCATTTAATAGGGAGCAATTAAAAGGACACAGATCCTGGTGAATGACCACCACTGCTCAGGGTTTGATGCAGTTTGTCTGAGAGTCCTTTTTGTGATTTGTGTCCTTTGTGTCCTCCTCAGTGGCGGGGGCTGAGCAGCAGCAGAGCCAGATGGAAGGTGCAGCTCCTGGAAGCTGCAGTCAGAAGGTGCCACAATGCCAGGGGCCAGCACCAGCCTTTCTTCAGGCCAGCCTGAGAGAGTGAACATTGCTTACTGGTGTTCTCACACCCAGGGAGAGCTAAAACTGTTTCCCGCATTATTTTGGCATAAAATGACCTGTGAAAAACTTGAAAGTTGAAACTTATTTCCATACCTTGCTTGGCATGGGACCTTGTTTGGAGAGGGTATGGACTTACATATTAGAAGTAAAGATTTATTCTCCTGTCTAAAGGAGTCCACTTGGAGTGATCTGATCTGAAAGGGGAGTGAGTCATCTCATCAGAATGATCTCAGTTCAGTAACATTCCTGCCTCCTCTGGAATGAGGACAAGGCAGCTCTGACCTACCCAACTAGCAATTATATTCCAATAATTGAATCAGCAGAGAATGCAACACATATTCCCCGATATAAACTTATTTTGCGGATTTGGGCATATCGCTTTTTTCCTTCATGCTCTCAGTGATTATTATTTTAAGTTGTACATATGCTGGTACAGTTGTTGTAAATATCCTGATTTTCTAAAGACAAAAAAGAAGTCAAGTTCTAAATCCATAAATGCATGCCAGTGGGGTTTTGTTTGCTTTTTATTTTTTTTTTTTCTTTTAAAAACAAGCTATGGTTGTATTGTTGAAATATCTTGTTCAAATCATAACTTAGAGGCTGCAACACTTTATTTTTAATCTGGAAATGTGACTCAGATGTACCATTTGAGATTTGAGCAGGAGAAAGGAGCATGCTTTGCCTGTTAGTGTTGTCTCTTGCTGCATGCCTGCATCACGCTGCGGGTGTCCAGGAGCAGCTGTGTTTGTGCCATATTGCAGAGACAGCCCCATGGTGCTCACTTGGGTGCAAACAGGGCAGTTCTTATCAGCACAGGTAGCTCTGTGCTGGCTATCAGTATTTCTGAGGACTTATCAGTGGCAGGAAAAGAAATAAAATATTTAATCTTCCTCTTTTTTGAACAGCCATTCTTTTTCTGATGTCAGTTCTTGCCTTGCCAGATCTATTGGATTTTTGCCTTAAGACTAATTTGGATGCTGACTTGCACAGTATTTCTAGGGGGAAAATGTCTTCCCCTGTATTGAGGGTCCATTGATGCCCAGGTAGAATTAAATGCCTTGGCTCAAAGACAGTTAAGGCAGGGGATCAGAACTGATTTCTCCTTTCCCAAATACCTGGATGGCAGCATCCTAAATAGGACAGTGCTTATGGGGAAGGACAATGTCTTTTGTGATCTTGTTCAATGTAGTTGCAGGGTACAGCCAAATCTTTGGACATGTGAAAACTTGTGAAGTCCTGACCTTGAAAAAGCCCTGTGCTCCCAAACCCTGCCCTAATAAAACACATTCCTGCTCTTCACCTGTCTTGCTTTGGGTCCCTTCCTCCCCTGAGTTACAGGAGTCTGCAGAGGCAGAGTTTAGGAATGGGAGGTGTTTCACTCTCAAATTCTCTGTCCACAACTTGTATTAGTGTTAAATTAATACAGGCAATTACCAACAGGGGGTGTTAAATGTATACTTTATTAGTAACAAAATAAAAGATACTATTTATTTTGCTCATCTAAAAGTTGTTTTACCAACCTGGGGTGTACATTGGTAGGATTTTCTGTAGCAGTCTCTGATTCTCAACAGTGGTAGCTGCAATTTGCACAGGAATGATGAACTCTTTGTCACAATGAAGCATCTTGATTAGATGAACTCAGCTGAAAATGAAAATAAATTCTTCCAACTTAGGAAAGGTATCATCTGAGTTATAGCTGGGTCAGGTCAGAGCTGAGTGTGTGTTCTAAGTAATTCCCCTGTGGAATTATTGCCATCACCATAATAATATTTCAGTGAAATCAAAATGGAGATATTTGTCCTGATGGCCTTTCACTTTTTATTTGGAAAATCATTATAGTTACATTATCTCAAGGTTTATGAAGGAAAGGTAGCACCTGCTCCAGGAATCTGCTGAAAAGTTATTTCAAGGGGAAAACTACTGAACTAGAAATTAGACAGATATTAAAACCATAAAGGTGTTTTCATTTGTAACAAAACTCAGCCTGGGGCTGCATTAAACTCCAAGTTAATCACAGCTGCTCTCTCTGTCTGTTGGGCTGTCATTTCCAGCACACTGTGTGCAGCACTGCTCTGCCCACCCCAGGACAGAACATGTGGGAGAGATTTTTAATGGCGTGAGATGTTAGTTCTAATGAGACAGTACCTGGCATTATTTGTGCTTGAATACTTCGGTTTTGCCAACCGGCTGTTTGTCATCTGAAGAGGCAGAGCTCCATTATCTGTTTGTTTCATTCCCAGTCAGTGTCTAGCACGCTACAAATGTGAGTCTTTGAGTATTCTGAGCTTTGTTTTGCATCTCCACCTAAAATTCGATTTTAAGATGGTCTCCTGACATTTTGTATCCTCTTTTCCTGGGAAAAATGTGTTCAGCAGCACTTTGTTCCACTGTGGGCTTAGAATGTCTGCAAGGCTTCAGGAGGATGTTGGATGCATTCCTTGGTTGATAGCATCTACTTATATGTAGAGTGTGGAAAGCTATCCAGGGTAATTCAAAATATTATTTTAATTTGTCATAACTATTTTTATTTTTTAATGTATTGTAGCTGTGGGTGTCAAGCTGCGCTTCCATTTAAAATATTTATTCCCATGTCCTCAATGTGTAAAAGTTTCTTTTGGAGATGTTCTAGTAATCTCAAGAATTTGGTATAGAATTCCTTTTCTGTGGACTAAAGGAGTTTTTTTAGATTTCCATGCTTGCATTTCTGCTTGCCCTAGTTTTCTTTGAACATGAAGAAGTTAATCCTGCCCTGAAAGAAGTTGTATGTTTTACCTTGTGGAGAGAAAGCTGGATTTAATATTACTTTACTTCCCTGTACTCCAGGATGATAGTTCCAGTTTTGTTAGCACTACTATTTTACTAGATAGGGAAAGGCAGATCTGGAGATTTAATGATTTCTTTTCATTGAAAGCCAGAGGAAATCAGAAATTTGGATGACTGGTGATTTGATGGTGACTGATCTATGTTAATAGAATTCTCTTGTGAAATTCTAGTTTCTCTCTCTTTAAAAAAAAACAAAACAAAAAAAAAAATCTTGATACCGCAGTGAATGTCTTCACAAATTTATACAGTGCTGATGACATAGTTTTCTGAACCAAAGATTTGGATGTGGGAATTAGGAAAAATGCATTTTCTAGTAGGGAGAGAAGATCTCTATTAGCTGTGCTGACAAATTGGAAAAGCAAATCAGCCATAAGACTCCATTAATTTGATTTTAATCTTTACTTTATAAACCTGAGATTCTGGATGATAGGACACAATCATTTTAATTAAATGACTTGTACTAATTTTTTTTTTTCTTTTTTTTAATACTCTTTTTTTTGGCTGGAGCTTTGCATAGTTAATAAGGACAGGATTACCCTACCTGTGCATACTTCCAGGTTATCCTACCAGATGCTGTGGGTCACTGGGCACCATCTACAAATGTACATGCTTTGAGCAACTTGGAAGCCAATGGGCCCTTGTGCTGGCTAGCAGACTGACTAAAATCTACCTACAATATTAAATTATGTGTATTTTCAACCTCCTAAAAATACTCTGGATTTATGTTGTGGGGGTTTTGTTTTTCTTTTTTTAAAAAGATTTTTTGTGTTTTGTTTTTTAATTTTTGTTTTTTGTGGTTTTTTTTTTTTTTTTTTAATTTCTTTGCTCTTCAAGTTAGTCATCAACATTGTGAGGAAAATCCAGTTCAGAGAAGGGCAGGTATCCTGCTGCTTTCACACCAATGCTCTCAATGTATTTCCTCAAGGGTCCTGGCAATTCTTTGAAGTAAAACTAATGTTACCTTTTTTTTTTCCCCTCCTCTTTCTGAAAGACAAGTAGGGTTTGCAGCTCTGTCTGGTGAGGCAGTTTCCTGCAAGCAACTTCCAACACGAGAAGCTGACTCGGGCTCCTTTCCTATGCAGATAAGGAAATCTGCTCCATCTCTCAGCAGTCTGCCATTAATTAGACCAACTTATTGGTAGCACATGTTGACCAAATAGATGCTTTGTTTTCTGTAGCACAAAAGGTGGCAAAGAAATCAACAAGACTTACATTGTGCGATAGCTTTTCTGGTTTGTTTTCTTTAATTCTTCCCTTGCATGGAGCGTGTGCCATGAGGCCGCACGTGTGCGCTGGCGTCAGCCTTCTGCAGACGGAAACAACGCGCATGGAATGGTAATTGCTGCCAGCGCCAGGCAAGTGGCTCCCATCCAGGGCACTGAGATCAATCATTTTTCTGGGAGGCTACGTATGTGGGGCTGTTAATTTAACAAATGAATTGCAGAAAGAGAGAAGGAAGAACCTCTGATGGTTGGTTATTGATGAAGGAATTTATTTTGTCCGGGATCATTCCCTGTTTGTTTGCGAGGCGAGGATGGGTTTTTATTGTTGCTGGTGCTCACCCTGGAGGCCGAGGCAGAGGGATCTGTATTGTTCTCCTGTGTGAAATTGCTTTTGTCATCTCCTACAGAAATTCATGAAGTGTGTGTGGAGCGAAGCATGGCGAGGACCTGACTTTTTGTTATTTTAGTGCTTAGTGATTCTTTTCAAAGCAATGATCCTGCTGTCTCAGTGGGTGCAATGTGTAGCTGGTAGCACCCAAGCCCAGAGATTTTATGAAGATGAGTTAAAAGATATACAGTTGGTACAAGCCTGCATTCTACTGGGACTTGGTTATTTCTTGTAAATCAGAATTTTAAAATATAGACCATCAGTCTTGTCCAAAATATTTTATTTTCCCATCAGATTGATGTTGCAACAAGTTTTGAAAAACTGTCCTTAAGTTCTAAAACATAAATTTGTCTGAACACTTGGTCTGTGTCCCACACTGCTGCTGTTTTTTTTCCCCTTCCCTTTTTTCTCTGTCTGAACACAGCAGTAGCACAGCTGGAGTGACATTTCCAGATGACTGTTTTGAAAAACTGCCATAAAATAGCACGGACGGTCCCCTGCTCCTGCCCCTCACAGATTGTGCCTGGGCTGTAGGAAAAGCACAGAAAGAGCCTCTGAAAAGCCCCACATCCATTTGGGGAAAGATGCTCTTGCTGCTGTGTGCAGAAAACAGCCCAGGGAAGCAGGCAGCCCCTCCAGGTCCTTACAGTGCACAGCAGCCCAGGATCACAGAAGCACAGAAATAGTTTAAAGGCATTGAGGCATAGAGCTTTCCCTAGGAAATCTTGAGCTTTTCTTCAGAGTGATTCAAATTGAGTGCCAGCACTAAACAGCTTCAAGAGGCATCCCAGCTACCTTTGCACTTCATTTATTCTGGCACAACTAAACAGAGCCTTTCTTCTCCTCTGTTAAGATGTGAGAGCTTGTGAGCTTTGCACTCATCCATGAGATCACACACTGGGTTTCAGTTTCAGACCTCAGCAGTAGCAGCTGGTGGAATAAAAGGATTCCCTGAAATAGCAGCAGTTCCATGTGGTGGTGCCTGTGCAGAGGCAAGCTCAGGCTTTGGGGTAAGCCCTGCAATGTTGGGCCTCTGCCCGTTCAGACTTCAGCACCTCTGGGAGCATGTTGTGGTTTCCTGTCTCTCTACACCTTGGTTGCTTTCCAAAATAAATGGAAGCACACAAGGAGATGCTGCACTCTGGTTTGTGTCCCAGGATGGGGCTGAGCTGCTCACCAAGGCAGGTCTGTTCTGGAGCCAGGTGCCCTTGGGCTGAGCTGTTGCTGTGCTGCCCTGCTGCTCTCTGACTGACTTGTGGGGCCTTTGGCTGCAGTGGATCTTTACTCAGAGCTGGTGTAATGTGCTTGAGAAATAAAACCTCTGATTTCTTTTCTACTGCTTAACACATGTGCTGTGTTGGTCAATTTAGGTTTTCAAGCCCAAAGCTGTCTCAGTAGGACAAGAGGAGTGCTGCAGGCAGGGCGTCTGTCCATCCTTGGCTGCTGAGGTGTCCTGGTGATACCTTCACTGTGAATGCCATCATCACGAGCCAGCTCCAGGCATGTTCAAGCTGCAGTTCATCTAAGTGCATTTTGCAATCCCTGTAGTGGGATTTATAGTATATATGTATTTAGAAATATCCCCATTCAATGAAACTGCAGAGTGTTTATGGGCATGGCTGCATGTGTGACTGCACCCAAGTGGTCAGAGCCAGCTGCTGTGTCTGGGCAGCTGTGAGCCTGCTGGTCCCTGCCCACCCTGGGTTGCTTTGTGCCTGACAGAAGGAGTGTGTGGGTGATCTGAAGTGAGCTGTGCACTACAGGCACACCTGGATGGGCAGCGCTGAGCTGGCTCCTCACAGTCTGTCCCGGCCCCTCTGAGCACTGACAGAGCAGGATGTGCAGGCTCTCCTGGCCCTGCCATGGAAGCGGAGTCAGAACTTGTCTGTGAGGGCTTCTGGTGGGGTCTGTATGTTCTCATCTGTGGCACTGGGCATTTGGGGAGGGAGAGAAACCAGCTGCAGCAGCAGAACAGCTGATTGACTCTGATTTGTTGGTTTGTGCTTTCTATTCCACTTTAAAACTGGAGTTTGATGTCTCAGTAGTGGGTAATAGTGGTTTGCTTGTTTGGGTTTTCAGCTTTTTAAAAAGAAGTTACTTATATGCCTATTTTTAAGTGAGGAGAATGGAAGGGAAATTATTTTAATAATTGAAACGTACACCTTAATTTGTGCATTCCCATGAACAGGGATTGCAGGTAAATACAACCAAAGAAGCCCAAACCACATCAGGTTTTTTTTCCCCTATAAAACTAGTTTCTTGCAATGCGCATTTGACCACATTGCAGAAGCTCCTTAAATCTTTATCTATTTCACATTTAAGCATTTAGGTTGGGATAAAAACATTTAGGTGAAGTTTTGACTTTTTTTTGCGCAGCACAGGTGCTGAGAAAGCACCCTTCTTCTGCAATATTTATTGCAAAATTTAAAGCACACTTCAATACTTCTTGTTTGGAATCTTCACTTTAGATAAATCCTTGCAGCCCTGACTTGAATGGTTGCAATAGTCCAGCAGCTCAGGGTGAGGCTAGGACATTATTGGATATGTGTTTCTGCAGGGCGCCTGCCCCAGCCTAAAGGGCTCAGCTATTTGAAGATTGTAGGATCATGGGGCAAATCAGGTTAAAAAGGCCTCAGGAAATCATCTAGTCTCACCTGCTGTTCCAAGTGGGGTCACCTATGAATTTTGGTCAGTTGAGTCAAGTCTGCAGTATTTTACCCAGAATGGAGGTTTAAAATCATGTCATGTGCCACAGCCCTTCAAAATCAGCAGAGACCTTTTTGGGGGCTGCTGTTTCAAAGTAAGAAGAGCTCATTGCTTAAGAGGAAAGCAACCAGCAAGAATCTGACAGGGTATTTATGGCATTACTGAAAATGGTGTCTCAAGAACCACTGATTTGGACCATGATGAAACCTTTAAAGGAGAATTGCTTTCAGCTGAGGGATCCTCTGGGGCCTGATTGTCAAAATACCATTTACATAATCATTGTCAGCATGCAAATTCCTGATTTTTTGAAGCATAAAGGGCACATAAATGTTTAGTCAAGATGGCCTGATGTGTTGGTTTTTTTTTTTTTTTAGCCTTCCTCGGTTGCAAGAGAAGTATTATTATACTGTTGGTATGCTGCCTAAATATAAAGATATTTGTGATAGGAAGAAATCTATTTTCTACATATTTGTATAATTAGGTATGTGTAGCTTTGTGTGTGCAGGTACAATGCCTACACATGGTTGATCCATACTTTGTAAGGTTGCCCAGATGGTAACTTACACATGTTGAGAAATATATTGTCAGCCTATCCCTCGTACATTTTATGCCTTCTAGAGACAGTTTAATAAAACCAGGTGCTTTTCCATAAGAAAAGTTCAGCAGCCATGAAGAAATATGCGCAGCGTGTTTCCATTTCATCTTTACATATCTTGTAATTAAAGATGTGCCAAACTCCTTGAAAATAATTCACTTGGTCAGTGAACCACATTATTCAGCGATTTGCAGATATCACAGAAGAGAAAGCTTCAGCATTTTGATTCACTCTGTGAATCCACTCAGTGTTCCCCACATTATGTCTCAGTGATGCCCAGTAAATTGGCTCTCATTGCTTCACACCACATTACTATGCAGCAGGTCAAAGTAGCACTTTTTCCTTATCAGGTGTGAAACGTTAGGTGGTAAATATTAAAGCCACAAAAAATTTCTTTGCAAAAGAGCTATTTGCAAGGTTGATCTTGGGGAATTTGTTCTCAGTAGAATTATATTTTATTAATACACTCTAAGAATATCATCAGTGGATTCTGAGGCAAGCAGTAAAATCAATCTTTTCTCTCTTTAGGGCATACCTGGGGTGCATTTTAGGAGGTTCAAGGCTTTGTCTACTTTATGGAAAGTGGGGTCATTACTGTTGGTGTATTACAGCCTGATCTGCTGGGGTGATGCATAAATGGGGCTTCATCCCACTGAGATTCCTGCACAAAATTCTCAATCCTGCTGCTGGGGCTGCAGCACCCTGACTGTGAAGGGGGGACAATGATCCCTGGAGGTCCAGAGCAGCCTGACACAGTATTAATTCATTACCTGCTGTCTGCAGTTATGGCAGCTCATCCCTGAAACCCCCATTGTGCCCCAAAAAACCTCAATCCTGTTTCCTTCACTGAAGTCCTTATGGCCTTTGCATACAGGTGAGCCCTGTGCAAGCTCAAGCCCTCTGTGTACCCAGCTCTAGCTCAAGGGGTTGTGTCAGGGGCTGTCCATACCTGTTGAAGCAGAGAGAGGTTTACCCTGTCCATACAGTGTTTTTTTAGCCTTTGTAATGGAATTTTTTATCTCTACTTTACTAAAGAGGTGAAGTGGATGATCTCTTATTTCCTATCAGCTTTTTGTTCTTGTGGCTCAGCTTGCACAGGCTGTACCTTATGGACCACAAGTGAGCAACAGAGTTTATGCTGTATTTCTGTATTCCAGCAATTGCCTGGTATTTTAAAAACCTGTGCTCAGTTTTTACATGATATAAGTAGAACTATCTTCCTGTTGAAATGTTTGGGTATTTCTCTGTGGGATGAATTGGTCTCTGCAGGGCTGGGTGCAGCCTGGCAGGGCTTTGAAGGAGACTCCAGGAAATAAAGGGAGTTGTACCAGCCTGAGCCCAGCCACATTTGACATTTCTTTACTGCATTTATAGCCACTAGGGGATTATGAGTTGTGTGCTTCTCGTGCTGCTGTGTGACATCCAGACCAGTTATGTTGCTGTAAACACAGAATATGGCACAAACAAGTAAATTAATACCAGATATGATGGAGAGATGTCCCATAGTGGCTCCCAAGCCTGTTAGTCTGTGATACAAGGCCTCTGGCCTGCAGAGTTGGGAAAATGGGAGCTGTAGTGGTTCTTAGTGTTTTATCACTGATGATTCAGCTGATCTGATTCATCATCAGTGTGATAGAAAAATGGGTTTGACACGAGAAATATTTGCTGGTCAGTGCTATTCCACAATGCTTGTGCTGTGTCAGCTGTACCTCTCCTATTTTAGATGCTATGAATTATTTGTTGTCTCCATGTCCACTACATGGAAGGAAAACCAGAAACTTTGGAGCTCCTCAAGTGATTTCACAATCTCCACTGTTTTTTCATTTTCTGTGTAGACTGTGTTGAAGATGAAAGTAATGGAAACTTGTGTTTCTCTGTTCAGTGTTCTGATTTTATGATGCAAAAAAAAAAAAAAGGGATGCTAGCTAAGCTTTGTGGAATTTTCTAGTTCTTGCTAGAATTTTGCTTGATCTTATTGGAAGGAGAAGAGGGGCCTTTGTCTATTGCCTGCAGATGTTGGATCTGTTTGGGAGTGTGCTGGGAACACCATGTTTACTTCAGGGTCATGGGTGCATGGCATTCAGGGGGTTTCAAAAGATGGAAAGAAAGAACATCCTAGTTGGGTGGGATGTGGGATATTTCTCAGCTGTGGACCTGGGAAGCTTGGGCTGGAGGGTAAGAAGGCAGCAGAGTGTTTCAGTTGCTCAGAAGGTTTAACTGTAGTCGCTTCAAATCTTCTTTTGCTGATCTGCTGAAGATTGTGTAATCTCTCTAGCATGCAGATGTTGAACAAAAGAATATTACTGTTACATCCTTAATCTGTCTTTCCCTCTTCCCTTCCTTCCTTATGATCCACGCCCCATTCTCCTGGGAGTCAAAAGTATAAAATGGAATTTGCAAAAAGGTGCATTTCTACTTTCCAAGAACTAATTCTCTGCAAAGAGATTATCTGTATTACTGGGAAAAGCTACTGCTCATTAGATGTCGTGCTGTAGATGCAGTTTAAGGCGATAAATAAAGTATTGTGGATCCCAGCACACAGGAATATAATTAATGGGGTATTGGCTTTAATATGGCCACAGAGGGATTTAACAGGAGATCAGCTGTGTTTAGTAATTTCACTGATAGGTTCTTCCTTCCCTAGATGAAGGATTCTACCTTTTTCTGGAATATCAAGCTATGCCCTAATTTATGTAATGTAGGGTATTTCTCTTGTGTAACATAGAATAGAGGACACAAACAGGAAATCAAGAATTTTTAAACTATGCAAATGTAGGGAATTTTTACATTTAAAAATTAAAAATTTTTAATTTTTAAAAATCTGTCCTTTCTTAAATCTCTCCATTTTTAACTAAGTCAGAGCTGTACTGTGTTTGAAAGGAAACACATCAGCTTTTGAAACAGATATAAGATAATACCATGCCTTACTAAAACCAAAGTCAAAAAATGAGATATTTGTGCCCATTTGATAGAAATGGGAAGAAGTGGTTTAGTCAACTGTTGAATAATAATCTGTCTGTAAAGGTGCTATAAATACAGCCATAGAAGTGGATGAGATGGCCATACAGATGTGATGAATTCCAAGGAAGGGTCTTAGAGCGGCAATTTTCATTCCAGAGTAGCTCAGTGTGTCTGTGCAGGCGTTGGGGGTACCCCAGTGTAATGCCTGTGAATGGTAGGTGTCTCCAAAGCCTGAGCAGAGCACTGCTCCAAGCCCTGAGATTGAACCAGGGAGAGCAGAGTTTCCTCAAGGCTCATATGTGAACATTTAGGCCCATGTCTCTCTCTCCCTGTGTGAGCACATGTGGTGCTGGTGTGTGTGGGGGAGAGTAATCCCTTTTAATGAGTGGCAAACCATCTATCTAGACAATTTGCATGGATAAGCACAATCCATCATGATACATCACCAAAGATTAGCCTGCTTATGAGACTGACGTGTTTTGAAAGGAACACACCAAAGTGAAATTTATTTTCACACTCCTAAGTCTGTGGCTTTGATCAAGGAAACAAAGCATGGTGTTATTTTGAGAAGACACTAATGACTGAAAAAGAAGAGATGTGTTTAAAAATCTTGGTCTGCTGTGGGTAATGGTTGCAGGGTTTGCCACCAGCTTCCCATTAGTGTATGAAAAACTCCCATGCTAAACCCTGCTGCACAAAGCTAGCAGAAATTTTAATACTTATATCTCTGATTAAACTAGTGCACATGTCTATGAAAGGCCTATTTTTTTAAGATCAACAAATATATTTCATATTGCTTGCTGCAGATTACAAAACCTTAAGATCTACAAGCATCAATGAACAGTAAAATATATGGCCAGATGATTGACAGGACAAGAAACAGACAGGTATTGTGTGTAATAGGCTAAAACCAGCCTCTGGAAAAAACATGAAAATGGAAATTAAAACAACAGAAAAACAAAGAGCATTTCAAATTTGCCTTAATTCAATTTTTATTGCTCTGCACATGATGTTACTCAGCCAAAAGCAAGTGAAATATTTTATGAATTTAATAGTACACTTCTGTATTTGTATGCTCACATCTTTTATTCTGTATCAAAGTTAAATGAAAATGGAAATGTAAGGGTTGACTGTGATATCATTCAGGCCATGTCTCAAACACATTTGAAAAGTTAACTGCACCAGTTTGCTCGCAACTGATGGTTATATGAAGCCTTTAGTATTTTTATGAGCAAGTAAGTCTTAAGGATGGGCACCTGCTGCTCAAAGGAGAAATTCTTTATTTTTATGAGATCATTGGGAAGAGAAATGTAATTTCCCCATTGTGACTTTTGAATGAGTATTTGAAAATCATTCCTTTGTACCTGAGATGCCATTAAATGAAGATTGCTTGGGTCTTCATCTTGTCTGAACTTTGGGGTCTGTACAGGCAGTCTAGTTGAAAGGAATGGGAGAAATGAAACTGCTTTCTACTAATGCTACAGATTTGAATGTTTCCTTCTGTCTAGCTGTGCTTGTGCATTCCCACACATGATCATGGCTTATTTTTTCTCTGACTGCCCTATCTCTGTTTCTCAAGCTAAGATAGTCAGCTAGAAAAAGTAAAATTGGAGGGTGAGTTGCATGTCTTGAGAAAACAATGGACTGCTCTAGCTTTCTGTGTTAGGAGAATTTTCACTGGTTTCATAAATGGTGTGTTCTGTGTGTCCTTTCAGAGCAGTGCAAACATGATATTGAGTGCTCTTCATGGAGTAAACCAAACCCCTTTACAGTTAGTAACAAAGTGGACATGAATAAGCTTTATAGGGATCATTTGAATTATTACAGCATCTTTCACAGTTAGCATTGTCATTAAACTGTAAAGAATAAAGCCTGAACAGGCAGTGCTTTATTAAAAAAATGCAGCAAAATGTAGTTTGAACAAGTAGCCAAAAATAATGTGTAGCCTTTTTGGAGCAGGAAGGGGATCTGCCTCCCTTTGTCATCCACTGCTTTTGGTCATGTCACGCCAAAACACTGCTCAGTCATCAAATGTTTGAGTTTGGTCATATTGTATGTACAATCATCCCTTTTGGATTGCCCCTGCTGGTATTATTTGTCAGAGAAATTAGTATTCATGTGGTGTCATTGATCTTTCTGCAAATCACATCTATATTTCAGTGGTACATAAATTGTTTTCCTGCTCTGTGTCCAAGCACTGATCTGGGTCTGAGTACAGAAGACTGGGAAGGGAAGGTACAGGTTGTCACTGGTGATCAGCAATGAGTTCCTGCCATAATCATCTCACCCTGAGCTCAATACCCTCTCTACCTGGGTATGTAACTCAGTTCCAAGGTGAAAAACATCAGGAGATAAATGGGCAACCACAAGACTGTTGAATTTTTTCATCTCTGTCAGTGAGGCCAATATTGTCTTTCTACAACTGTTCTGTTATTGATGCATGGCTTCACATTGTGTACGTAACCATGTCCATTAAAACACAGATTCAAGGATAAGGAAATTGCTGTGAAAAGTGGTGAAAAAAGACATTTCTATCTGGGGGTTTGTTTGCTTTCTGGTTTATTGACCTGGGTGTCTCATTTGTTGGGTTCCTCCAACCATCTGCATGTAACTTGTACATTCTGGTGGGATTGAAAATGTGAGCTATGTGGATTTTTATGGCTTGCATGGATGGTTGCCGAGGTGCAGACTGTTCTGGATGGCAGATGTAGCACCAGGACTGAGGAGGGGCTTTTGGCAATCCTCAGAAAGGCGCGCTTGCCTGGGCTCGGTGTAAGAGCAAGCATGATCACAGGAGGAAAGGCTGCCAGAAAAGCAACATCTTAGCATCTGTCCCATATAAAATACCTTATTTTTCCTTCTGTCATACAATGTTTGCTTTCTGGTTCATCCTGTACAACTGCAAAGCTGCTAGGGAATTTATAGCTTCATGAATATCTGTGTTTAAAAGCTCAAACCTCTTTCAAGAGTCCTATATTCCCAGCTAAGTAGGGCTTTAACTTTTTAATTTTTTTAAACTTCTTTATACCTATACCAGTATGAGATATTAATTTATTTTTCACTCACAAACAGAGATATTTTTATTCTAAGTAATTATGTGCTGATGTTTCAGCCATCCTAACTACACTTCCTTCTGTTTTTGAGACAGGCTTGGTAGTTTGTTTGCATTTGAAGCTTCTAATATCTGAAAATATTTTCTCACAAAATTATACACAGAGGTCTATATACAGAAATATGTCAAACAGCAAATTGTTGCTTTTCAGTCTGTATGGGTCACACACTAGGGCTCACAAAGAATAACTAAAACAAGAAAATCAAAACATCATTTTTCTGGGATTGGGATTTCTGCTAAAAATATGTATTGATGTTTGCAAATCAGAAGGTTGGAGACGATTAAAGGAATCTGTTTGCAATTGCCTAGAAAAATAATGTCTGTGGCTATTACCTGGATGCTCAGTTCTCCTGTGACAAACTGAATCTCCAGCAGCAGCCACGTGTCTGTAGGCTCTTGGGAATGAGAAAGAAAAAGCATCATCCTTTCTGCCTTTGCCTTTGCTGAGCTGAGGTCAGTGCAAATTATGTCCAATTATATCTGCTGTGTCTGGAACATTAAAAAAAATTGTCATTGGTGATACAGTGGAAATAGAAATCTACTCATGAGAAGGAACTGATGCTGCTTAGACCAGAAGCTACCCAAAAATTTCTGTTCATAATGGTGAAAAAATTGTTATGAAAACTTGAAAAATGTAAAAGGTCAACTTTTTTATAGACTTACGTAGTTTATTGTTTTTATTGTTATTCATTTGGACTCTGAGTGTTCTGCAGAAGGTATCTCTGAGATATATAAAACTGTCATGTGTTACTTTCTTGCCTTTTTTTTTTGGTAATTAGTTCAACATGGCACAAGACCTCTCAATGACCCTTGGTTCTGTGTCACAGATTGCACTTTGTATGTTTATATGAAATACCAGGATAAGAGTCAGCCTGGGAGCACTTTGGTGATTTTCAAAGCAGAAAAGTCTCTGTGGGGGCAAATGTTTGTGATAACTACAACTTTATTAAAACTTTTGAAGGCAGTGAATAAAATGAGACTGCAGAACTTCATCAGTGACTGAATTTTTCCTAGTGGCTGTGAAAAATTTGGCTGAAAATATAATTTAAAAAAGATTCAGGCTTGGTTTTGCATAGCATTAAACCTTGTTTTGTTGATTATTTTAAGGCAAAGTGAGTGTAAATCTGTTGGTCCAGTGTTTTGTAAAAAA
This sequence comes from Zonotrichia leucophrys gambelii, assembly GCF_028769735.1. NCBI lineage: Eukaryota > Metazoa > Chordata > Aves > Passeriformes > Passerellidae > Zonotrichia > Zonotrichia leucophrys. The sequence goes on from NC_088181.1 coordinate 9,795,778, forward strand.
TTGAGTGTAACTTTTGAAAAATCAGTTTTCTCCTACTCATTTCCACATTTTGGCTGGTGACTGTAAGAGGGAGAACAAACAATATAGATAAACATGAAATCATGGTTTAAGGCTGTAAAGTCAAGTTACCAGATCAAGTTGTGGTGCAAAATAAGGAATATCTGAAAGACTGATACTGAAATGATGCCTTCTGGTCAGAGGGCTTAAAGGGGATGAAACAGGTTTCAAATAAAACAACATTTTGTTTTGTTTATTAAAACAATTTAAAAGGGATCCTTTTAACATTATCATTGAATTGCATTAAACTGAATCAATTTGCTTCAATAGAACTTTAAGGCTTAAATTCTTTAGGTCTCAAAATCCCAGACTTAACCTTGGTTCCACTTTCTAAATCTTAAAATCTTGCCTTTGACCCTGGGCATATAAAACTTCATAGATAAGAAACAGTTGTGTGTACTCTCTAGTTCCTCCAGTTCTGGCATCACTTTGAGGAGGAGGCTGCTTCTGAAAATACATGATGATCATATCATCATATGATCATGGTTTGGGAGCAAAATTCTTCATTTTCTGGGCAAGGAGAGACTTGAAGAGTGAGGAAAAAGATGCTATAATGCAGTTCTGGATTTCATCTCTTGGCTTTCCTGCAGTTGTACTAGTTCAGCCTTGGCTGATCCCTCAGAAAACTTGATTCCTCCCCACAGTAAAGATTTATTCTTCTCACTTAATGGTACAGTCTTTCCTGCATCATAAGGTCATGATGCACCATTTTCATAATAACAGAAGCATAATTTTAACAAGAACTTGTAGCCTGTTCATATATTCTTTTGCATAACTCATTGCCTCTGGTTTATCTTTGTTATCTTTTAAGTTACAGCTTACAGCTGTGCAAATCATTTTATTTGGGTGTATTTTGTAGTTGATAATCTGCATGGAATTGTATTTGCCAATTTCTTCCTAGTTTTTATTGCTGATTGTCTCCTTTAAAGACCTGAACCACTTCTTTGCTTTGAAATGTGTGGCATCAACAAGATAATTAATTAATTGAAAGCCTCAAGATAATATTTCAAATTTTACTGACGTTCATGTAAAGGAAGGGAAAGTTTTTTTTGAGAAACACAAAATTTCTATTGTTGGCCTTGTTCCAGAGTTTTTCTCCTGAAATACATTTCAGGAAAATCCTGAAAGAGAAAATCTATGCCTACCAAATCAGAAAAGTTGAAAGTGATGGGTTTAGTCATTGGCTTCCAGCCTGATGACCTGGGGAGAGAGGGCTGAATGTCGAACTGGCGCTGGAAATGTTTCCTCTCTGAGCAGTAGATGTGTCCTTTACTAAATTAACAGTCAGCCTTGAAAGGAAAATACATGAAGCATGGATCAGGGAATTAATTCAAATTAAAAAGAGAAATGGTGTTGAATATTCAAACTCAAAGCCAGTATTTGTTCTCTTAAATTTAGACTCCACATGCCTTCAAGCTGTGGGCTACATCATAATGTAGTTTTTCATGGTCCACTCCCATCTCACTGCCTAACTCATAAAATCCCTGTGACAGCTGTAGCTGTGGATTAATAGAAAAGTAGAAGTTGGAAAGTATTTAAAGTTTTTAGCTGCCTTTTTAATAGAATTTAGGAACTGGGAATGGGAGCTCTCCAGAGACAGCAGTTTCAGAAGTTTGCTGTAAAAACTGACTACGTAAGGAAATTTTGTCACTGAGGTGGTTTATTAAGAAGTAGCAATCAGTTTTATTGGCAGGCACAAAATGTAAGTGTTTCATGAAATAAGGGACAGAAAGATGTTCTTTTCTGATGTACCTTACAATGAAAAATTAATTTTTTATTTGTGTACTAGTATTCATTCTTGAACTCTTACAGTTTGGACTGACCCAAGTATGATATATCATTAAAACAAAACCTTATGTTATTCGTTATTGTTCCTTATCTTTCAGAATTGTCTCACTTTGGCATTTAATTTTTGCTGTTAATTCTTACTGAGACCCCTGAAATATTGCAGAGGATGAATTTTAGCTTCTTGCTCTACATAATGTCAGCATTCACCATAATTTCAATGAGTAATACATTTGAGCACATTTATAATCAGTCCTAACAAGAGCAGTCATTTCTTTTTGCTTTTAGTTATTTAAAGTTTTTAAATACTAAAATTGAGAATGCTTTTATATGCATATATAAGATAAAACCTCCCCACCAAACCCAGCATTTAGGTTATTCCAGTGATGAAAGCATCTGTCAAAGGTTGCTTTTCAAACTTCTTGAAGTCCCAGAGATTACTGGGGACTAAACCAATAGTGGGGTTTTCATTTCAGTTTGCTGGTTATTCTTGATGATAAAGATGGGGAAATGAAAAAGTCTAATTTAGATCAAATTATACATTTTATAGGACCAATGTAAAGAGACTGGTTTTAGCTGAAGATTTAGTTTTAAAGAGAGCATCAAAACAAGGTAATTGCAAATTCTCTCTCTGAGATTTTGTATTTGGAATTCTGGGGTGAATTTTCAGAAAGCAGCAATGTGGACCACACAAAACACCAGGAACAGGACATAAAGAATGTCTTAGTAGTGGGAGAATTTGGGCATTTTGAGAGGGGAGGAAAAAGCCTCACAGAGCATACCTCACCCCAAGGGTGTCATTCTGCCAGACATCAGCATAATTTATTAATAATAAATAACACTGAGAGCTGATGCTCTTTGGTACCAGTGGGGCAGTGATTTGACCACCCCAGGCCTGTTTTGTAGCCTCTGTGCCAAATTGGTTCCTTGCAGGTCCTGCCACCTCCAGGAATTTTGCAAATCCCTCTCTGGGGAAGACAGGATTTCACAGGGATGCTCTGGGAGCACTGAGGTTTGCTTGCCAAACAGAACAAATAGGGGCCAGTGGTGCCCCCAGAAGACAAGTTACATCCCTTTATTCCCACCCTCAAATCTCATCTACTTTGCCTCTGATTTCTGCCCCAGTCTGAATTCCCCTTTGCAGAGGTGAGGGATTTAGGAGCCCACGAGCATCTTTAATTTTGTTCACTAGGGTTTGTCACATGGAAGCTGATCATGAACTGCTTAAACTGTGTAGGATTCTAATTGATAGCTGAACAATTCAACAGTGCTTTTTGCAGTTACAGAGTAGCTGCCAAAATCTCATAAATGACCATGTTAGTCATATTTTTTTCCTTCTTCAGAAGGAATATTTCTTTCTTTTATTAATATAAAACCACAATGTCATTATGTCACCCATGCATCCACTGTGTAATTACTCCATTTTAAAGATAAATCCATTGTCTTAGGATGCATCCATCATGGATGTCACCTTTAGCACAGAAGGTGAGACACTAAATGGACACCTTTTACTAATATTAATTTCTATAGAGTCATCAATTGTGAATAGACTATCCATTGTTCTCTTTGACAGAGACAGGCCAATGACAAAGATTAAATTATCCATTTTTGTGGAAGCGAGGGATCTGCTTCGAAGAGTGCTCTGCGAGATCTTGCTTTCTTGGCCTGAGTATATTACATCAATCTACAGTTTGTTCATTTTAAACACTGATCAATTACAGCAGAAGATTGCAGATTGCATGTTCTTCATTGAAATGAAAGGTCAGGAATTGCAGAAGCTTTGATTTTTCTCTCTGAAAGATTTTAGTCAAAAAGAAAAGAAAATGCCTGGTTTTGTCTCTAGCCTGCTGTGTTAATCTGACACTCAAGGGCTCTTCCTGGATCCTCTGCCAACCTTATCTCAGATTCTCATGCAATTTAAATGACAATTTATAGTGCTCATTTAAATTATGCAGGAGTGTTATTCTCAGAATATACTGAAGGGTACATCACTGGAAACTTGCTGGAGCCAGTACAGGAGCCATGGAGGCTCCAGTGCCTTTAGCAACTAATAAGAACTCTTGTGTTATTTCCAGAACCATCTGACCTGTTTGGGGGTGTGGGTGTGAAGGGAGGCATGCTGCATGTGTGTTTACTTGCTTTGTGTTTTATCTTGGTGCAGTGAGTGGTTGGCATGTCTGGATCCAGTGATATGGGAGAAACTGACACAGGATGAATCAGAGTAGCAGCCCATGAAGTTATTTCCCCATTCTATCTGGATAAAATTCCTCAATATATCAGGGCACCTGGGGACATGGGTTAGTGGTGGCCTTGGCAGTGTTATGTTCACAGTTGGACTCAATGGTCTTACGGGTCTTTTGCAACCTAAATGATTCTATGTCTATGTTTGGTATTTGACAACTGTTGAAAGTTAGATTTCTTTGTTGTCTCTGGGAGAATTTCAATGCTATACAGTATTCTGGATCAGAATGCTGCATTACTGTCTTAAATCCACTGTTTGTTCATGAATGAGAAAAAATAGAAAGGATAAAATCCTGGTTTGGGAAGGTGCTTAAGTGGGAAGCAGTATGGTACCAGCATAGGCTCAAGGAAGCATGGAAAAACATCCAAATGTCATAAAAAAAATCCAAATGTCATTGGAATTATCACCTAAATTAGTGGGCTTTTGGCAAAAGCTAACAACCTGCTTTGGTGTGTGTTTATATAGGATATGACTTTAGAGCAGATGTTTTTTAAAATACCTAACCAAGTTTCTAAGTAGCTTTGCTATCAAGTAAGAGTAACTGCATTCTTCTTTCTTCTGCCTTTTAAATGCATTTTAAAATGGGTTATTTTCCCATTCATGCAAATCGCTTTATTTGTTAAGGTACTCCACTTGTGGCACTACCCTTTTTTATTCACCTATTGCTAACTAACGTGTTATCCCTAACTTTGAAAATTTTCCAAACAAAATAGTACTGTCCTCACCACAGTGTATTTTTTCCTTTGTCCTGTCCTGGTCTGGTGTTCTTCTACAGCAGAGACCTACCAATGTACAGAAATATGTGAAAGATTGCTATAAAAGAAATTGCATTTTTATAATATTAAAGACACAATTATTGAAAGAGCACTGTGAGAAACAGGAGAAAGATCTCAGAGGGTACTTTTTAAAAAGTCTCTGTTGTATCAGGGCATATGTTTATTTCTGATATACATATTGAAATGAGAGGTAACACAACCAAGTCATATGTTAGACTTAGATTGAAATAGTGGCACTTTTTTTAGTGTCATTACTTTAAAATGCTGACATAAAACTTAACTTGATAAACAAAAATTAGATTTATCAGCAATTTTAATAGTTGCCAGGCCTAATGCAGCTTTTTCCTCATTCCAACCGTTTCTACTTATCTGCATTTTGTTAAAAGAAATTCTGGGACACAAAAGGGACAAACATTGTCCAAGATTTGGTATTCTAGACATCTGCTGCACATCAACAAACTCTGTGTGCATGGTTTTCAGTGTGTCTGGCCTTTTTTCTATAATAATTTGTGTAGTTGTTAGGGAAGTTAAAATGCATTCTGGAAAGACCACTGTTTCTTTTTGACTGTTTCTTTTTGACTGGGTGACCTCCAGTGGACAACCACCATGAAAGGACATTAGTCACAAAGTTGGCTAGGAATAGTATTTTATTAGGAGAAGAAGTAAAAGAAAAAGGGCTCTACTTGAGTGTGGATCTTTTCTTTAGTCCTAATTAGAACCACAATCCATCATGCTGGAGAGTTTCTATTCATTTTGGTGATTGGGGACATGACAAATGAATCTCGGAATAAATGGGATGTCAAGGCAGAGCAGGAGATGGATGTGTTCTGCATGGGATGAATGTAATAAGTACAGTTAATGTTGGCAACCAGCCAGTCCCATTGCCTCATGCTGGGTGAGTTGCCCCAAGGCTCTGACCAGGGGTAAACCACCAATAAATGATTCCCCTCATCTCCCATTTATTAGAGAGAGAACACCTTGTCAAGGTTCGTTTTCTGTTTTCCTAACTGTCACTTTGCTTCAGTGATGGCAACTAATTGAATATTAGTTAATTGTTTCTAATAAAATGCTGATAATTAGATAGCTTTTTCATCTTTCTGGCCTAGCTCCTCTCTTTAATTTCACTTCCCTTTCAGTAGCCTCTGTTTCTCACACAGCCGCGTCGAGATTGATTATCTGCAGTGAGCGAGAGGCCAAGCAAGAAACTTCATTTAAGATTAATTTCATGGAAACTGTTTTACAATTTTTCTAAATTGAATTTAGTCTTAATTTTAAAGTGTTAGGGGTTGTATGTCTTCAAAGGTTGCTTTTGGATAATTTATTATGTAGCAAGTAATCAAACCCACTCTTGAACTAGGATGCTCAAGATGTCAATAGGCATTCCTTGGATTCAGCCATTCTGACAAGGCTGGTTTTGCTCAAAAGTGTTCGGGAGACAAGGGAGGCATTCCCTGGCATATATACTAGATTGCCAGTAATTTATTTTATTATTAAGCAATTCCAAGGAAATACTGTCTTTGCCTCTTTGTGTCAGTCTCTCCAGCCCTGTGTTCCTCAGTTGCCTTTGGTAGTTATGGTAAGCAGAGGGGACGTGGATGGTCTCCCCATAACACTTCAAACCCAGTGTGTGATAGCTGTGTGTGCTCATGCCAGAACCAGATCAGCAATTATCTTCCTTACACTAGCCTGGGAAAGACTCAGATGTATCTTCAAATGTGTTTGAATTGTAGTCTGTTCTCTGAATCCGTTAAAAACAACCTCCAAGGTCTAAGACCTGTGTGAGTGCTGCACTTGGCTGTTTCTCAGGAAATAGTTCCCAGTAACTTGCTGGCTGTCTGGCCACGTGTAAAATGTGAGGGATTGCACTAATTTCAGTTGAATCATGATGTCTTGCCCAAGTGCAAAGCTGTCCCAAGAGACTGTTCTCTGTCTTATCTAGAGTAAACTATAATATAACAAATATATTTCAATTCAGTGTGCTCACAAACTGAGGACAGTACAGCTGTAAAAATGATGGCAACAAATATTTCTGCAGCCTGGTGGTGGGGATGTGTGCGTGCCTGGTAGGGGTAAAATAAAAAAGCAGCAAAACATCCAGAATTTGTATTATGTTGGTGCTTATTTAGCAAAAAGGGAAGGCTGGAAAAGGCACCCTAAGATCACTTCCACCTTAGCCTCTATCTCTCCCCACACAAAACCAGCTTTGTTTGTTTGCATTCCCTTGGGGAGGGGATGAAACTGTATCATGCAGCTTCTTTCAGTCATTGACTTGTGTAAAGATATCAGGGGATGGATATTTGTACCATGGCAAAATGCTGAGCAGCTCAGTGTAAGAACTGCTGAGTTGGAAAAAGAAGCTGGAGAAGGATGAAATGAATACTGAAAACACAGAAATGAGAAAATGGAACATAATGCAAGCAGAATTAGGGTACTTGGAGTCTGTCCTAAGATATTCCTGGCCAAGTTTGTCCCTTCAAGCAAATAAAACAACCCCAGGGAGCAATTTGGCCTACCATGCATACATTTGGATTCTCTGAAGAGAAGCAGAATAACCCAATTGCACAGAGTGAGAAAAACTGTAACAGTTTTTACATCCTATGTTTTGCTCTAAGAGATGCTGAATAGACTGCATGGATCATATGGAGTCCTTGTTAAAGTCAACCTGATACATTTTTACTAGCTTCACAATGTACCAATTATTTAAAAACTCATCAAGAGAGAAGGTCAGATTCTGAATGAAGATAGGTGAGCACTTGCCTTAAACCTGCCAGAAAAGTAAGTCTATAAGACTTTCTAAACTTTTTTTTTTTGCTAGCAAGCCTCTTGGCAAGAATTGAATTGGCAACTTCCAAAAAAATTCAGTGTGTTTCTTTGACTGCACAGTCATGCAGAACTGTAGTTCATATAGACACATCTGAGCCAGTTTTAAATTAGGAATGTAACCAGAATGTCACAGAGCTCAGCATGGGATAACATACTTGCCCGGCCTCTCAGGTAGGTTTTCCTCTCTTACCCTGGCTGAGGTGTGTGTGTGTATCCTCTGTCTCTGCTAAAGGGCATCAGATGACTTTTATCATAAGAGAAAAAATAAAAAGTCCGCCTCTCAGATTTATTCTGTATTGGAGAAGCTGAAAAGGTTCTCTGCTAAGTACAAAGAGTGATCTATGCTGTCTTTAAGAGAAGAGTGCAGATTTTTCTATTCCACTCTGGCTGAATATATAAATAGAAAAATAAAAAGGAAATTGGTGAAAGACCAGAAAATAGTTCTCTCATTTTTCTTGCATATCTTAATCTTTCAATGGAGGTTATAGTTAACATTTTTCAAAGAAATCCAGCTCACTGCACATCAAATGTGTAAGTCTGCAATCGTCCCTGGTGAGCATCTTGCTCCTTGAGTGGCCCTGCTGGGCTCAAACTGTTGCAGCCCAAGTTTCTTCAAGCTGCTTCTCTTCCCAGTCAGGGTGGGTGACAAACAGGTCAGCTAAAAGCACATTTGTGATCCCTCCCAGGGATGGAGCAGAGCTGATCACAGCACAAATGAAGCACCCTCTGTGTGTGGTGAGCACGCATACCAAAGAAGTCCGGTTGCTAAGACTTCTCCTTTGTAGAGGTGGAGATTTTATTATTTTCTACAAACAGGATTTTCTTCATTATCTATGGACTTGGTAGGAAAATCATGTGTTGTTGTGAGGGTTTGTATTTAATGGCAAGATCTCAACACAGCAATCCACCTCAAGTAACTCTGAGCACAGTAACAAATAGGTTCCCCACTGCAGATAAGCAATACAAGCTGTGAAATCTGCTATAGAAAAGACTTCCAGGTATACTCACATGTTTTGTCTTGAGCAAGCTGTCTGTTGCTTCTGATTTTTTCACTGGAAACAGCTGACTGTTAAAATATTGTAATATTGTTTCAAAAACCTGTGCTGGATTGCTTGTAGCCTGCTATCAGCTTACTCCACTGGCAGTTCAGTTTGCAGCACCTGTGATAAATGAGGGAAATTAATGATTGCCAAGTGCTGCCTGACTATACTTGATGTAAAGTGAGACAGGGGTGTTTGAAGTTCAGGCTGTCATCAGATTTTTTTTTTTATTTATTCCTCTATTTTTAGAAGATGTGTAGCAGCAAATATGTGCCATGTACTGCAGGTTGATAGACAACTGAATGGCAAGGCTGTAATGGGATCTTTCAGTTCTTACTGAATTCAGTCTGTTTCCTTTTTATTGCTCTGATTATACCTATATACCAACAAGGCATGTTTAAAGCCTCTAGGAGCCTGCTATCATCACAGCAGCAATGTGTTTTCTCTTTGCAGAAAAGAGAAGAATTCAGGTTATTTGGAGCTTGTGCAATGCTTATGTTGCCTTTGTTTTTGAGCAGCCATTTGGAAGAAATGTCTTCCTGTGAAAGGAAATAAAATATGTAAAATCTGTCTGTGTGAAATGTGGCCCCAAGGTCTGTTTCTCACCTCTTCAGAGCACAGTGTGCAGGGGTGATGGGGAGCACTGTGCCCTTTCCAGAGCAACTTCTGCCCTGCAGAACAGGAACCTTTGCTCAGCCAGTCCAAGGGAGTCCTGCTGCATCACCTGAGGACTGGAGCTCCCCACAAATGTGGGAGATTGTGCCCAAACTGATGTGGCATCACTGGCCAGGAAATAGCCACCAGGGGGGTTCTTTGTTTAAAGAAATATAAATAAATTTATCTTGAGATTAATTCTAAATTCTAATAAAAATCCAAATTACAGGCATCTGGAGAAACAGTTGATTCCTCCTGCTCAGCTGTGTGATAAAGAAACGTGTTCTTGCAATTGTGCAGATAAAAATTAGGTCCAGTAGGAATAAGTATATCAAATAGACATATATTTCTATATATCTATATATATGTTTGATATATATATATATCAAATAGAATATATCAAATATATATCTAATAGTTTAGGAGTGAGTAATTCAATATCTGTAAATATCCTCATTTAAAACTTGACAGATATGTCAAGTTTTAATGAGGATATTAGAAATGTCAGTAGTCTTTATAAACTGTAGCCCAGTTTGAAGGAACCTCATGAGAAGCTGTAACATTAATGGATTTGATGGAAGCCCACCCTGTTCCGTACCCCTTGATATTTGCTTAGTGAAGAAGAAAAAGTGAAAACTGGTTTGTTTGCAGTCAATGCAAGCACAGTGAGTCTGTTTGGCACTTTTGGCTTTGCTGGGAAGTTGTAGTGCTTGTATGGGGAGAAGCAGAAGAGAAATGCCCAGCATTGTGGTTGCTCTCGATAGTTTTGGGTAAATCCCTAGCAGGGGTGATTCAGGCTTTGTGTGTGCAGGGTGTCCCTCAGTAGCTGGGAATTACGGGAAGCACCATTGCTAAAGCCAAGTGATGATCATGGTGCTTATAGATGAATGTAAATTTCATAATCAGCTGTAGTCTGCAGCTGGAAAAATACAAGTATTGTGAAGTATTTTGAAATTATTACTGTTCAGGGATCATAATACAAAGATTAGTTGTCTAAATCTGTCTCATAAACAAATTAACACAGTCCTGCTTTCTGTTCAAAATATGATTCTTGTTGGAAGGATTAAACATGTTAAATCCAGCTAGAATATGCTGTGATCATGTTTTTTAGCAAAGCTGCAATAATCAGACATTTACAACTAATAAATCGGTACTTTAATTCCTCTGCAATAAGGCTTTGAAATATAATCTGTCATTTCAGATTTATAGAACATGACTTTTCATAATTATAATTCTCAAATGCACATTACTAGTTATAATTAAATTCACTTTCAAAAAATCTGAAGCATTTTTGTGGATTATCTGCTCATATTATGTTCTAATGGTAAAATTAATGTATAATCTGTTGAATAAATTTGGTTAGTTCTTGGATAGAAAAATATGCTCTACTATTGATCAAGTCCTGGAAACTTAGATAAGAATAAAAAATGTGTACTGTATATCTTAAGAGAGATCTAACAAAGCCACATCAAGCTCAATCATAGGCAAAAAAAGGAACTTTCCTTCATAAAAGAAAAAATGAAAGGATTTCAACTAATTCAAAAGAAATTTAAGAATATTAAATAAGAGCTTGATTAGAAAAGGTGTTAAATATTGGCTCTGGCTAGGGTGTAACAATGGATTAAATTATAGACTCATTCAAGTGAAGAATGAATCCCTATTCATGGGAACAAGCATATTTATTTGTGGGTGTTGGTTCAATAAAAGCCAAAGTGTATCACTAACTCAGCCTAATGTTTCTCATTAATAAGATACCCAAGAACCTGATGTATTTCCTGCCATTACTGTCAGAACCACACTATTATTTTACTGAAGCAGAAGCTTATTTAAAAATCTCAGTTTTAAAGTCAGTAGGTGAGATCCTGCTGCTGTAGAGCAGGACCTGCATGGATGCTCTTTAGATGGTTTTTTTTCCCCTCTTGGTGTGTGCTGCTTCTTCTGCCACTCCCCCACAAGTGCAGGTGTAGGTAACCAGCACAGCCAATCCTTTAGATTTGTGTGTGCTGCATAATGGGAATAATTTATTCAAGTCATTAAGTAAGAAGTATAGAGAAGGTAACAATCTATTTCTGTAGCCTAACTCAGGCAACTGGGATCATCAGACGATCAAATCACCAGAGGGTTTGGGAATGGTCTCTTCTCCCCAGAGGGTTTGTTGCCTCTGAAAGGACTTCTGAACTCTTTTATGCTGAGGACTTGGACAGGGAGAGAATAGACAGCAAATAAATAATTCAGGGGCAGTATGAAATGATCCATGGAGAATCCCAAATTAATGCATGATGACCTGCAAGCAAAATTACATGGCTGAAAATCAAGGTCATTTAGGGACAGCTTGCTTATGTGCTGCCTACATGGTCTTTAGTCTTTGTATCTTAGACATGCATTGAGAAACCTTCACAGTGCAGCATAGGTAAAAGCAAAATCAGCTACTTGAAAATTCTGGAGCATTTATTCATAATTGATCAACTGCTAAAAAGTACTTTTTACCAACCTAAGAAACAATTACAGGAGATATTTCTTTTCCACAGAGCTCAAGAATATCTCCTGTCAGTCCAAACTTTCTGTGCAGAATTCAGAAGCCCTCTGTGCAGAGGGATGTGAAGAGCTGCCATTTCTGGGGAATATCTGTAAGGGGAGTGACAGTAAATGTACCTGGGGACAAGTTTTCCCTGGATTAGCTGGCCCAACTGTGGCTGCATTTCTTCAGGAAACTTCTACTTGGAAGTATGTGCATATCTCATATGAAGAAAGTTCTTAATTAGCTCTGTAAAAGAATGGATATATTTTTATCACAAATCTGTCCACTTCATTAGCAAGCTGAAATAACTTCATTAAAATATAGTGTTGCCATTACTGAAAATAGTTGTTAATATGCCACTTCTACAGTTAGCTAAAAAGCAATTATTAAGATGTACAGCCTCATGCTTATTGAACCCACCTAGTCTTTAGATATGGGGGAAGCATGCAGAAATTGTGCCTGTCCACCTTGCCCTGTGTGTGTGGTGAGCATACACCTTACACGGCATGGGTATAGCAAATGTAGAGGCTGCTGGTGTGGATTTCAGTGAGAGAGCCCCAATTTCTTGTATTTTAATGAAGTTCTATTGCCAAAATTCAAGAGAATCTAGTGTGATGAATGAGTAATGTTCCATGTTCCCTGTTTTATATTTGAATGTGAAATATTATGCAGTGGATCAGGTTGTTCTTAATTTTTACAGCTGACAAATACGGGGCAGAGAAATATGTTCTTGGATAAGAGGTGTAAATAAGGTCAGGCTTTATTCCCAATGCAGACAGCATCAGGTTATATGACAATATCTCAAGATCCCACAGTGTGTCCAGTGTGGGCGCTGATGTCCCATGTGCAGCCAGGGCCTGTGACCTTCAGCCTTCTGAGAGTCATAAACTCCCCGAGTAGCTGCTCCCATCAGGAAGGATGAGATTAGAGAATGAGTAAGGTGTAAGTGATGGTTGCAGAATCAGGTGCTTAAAAACCTTAAAAAAATTCAAGAAGGTATGAGCAACTGGGAATTAGAGTGTATCAGAGGGGCTTAGGGAGGATTCAGCTCTGTATTTTATCTGAATATCTGTGGTTGTTTATTCCAGTCTGTGCAAACAGGGGATGTTAATTGGTGAAACAGCACTTGGCTCTGGCATTACAAACACAGAGCTCTGACTTGTTTAATACCATATGAATATTATAAAGTGATCAAATCTGTCCTTACTTACATCTTCCCTGTGATACTGCCATGTCCATTTACACTTCTTTTGATCACATCCCTCCTGATTTGATTTCTTCTGGACATATGAAGTACAGGATAATGCTAAATTTGTTTTAGGACCTGTGTGGATTTTTTTCCCTTCCAAATTTTGAAAGCTTACTTTGGCTTTTGAAAAGATATGGCAAAGACCTTTCTCACATGAGAAATGTGCTGGAAATATTTTCTTAATAGCCTGCTTGGTGCTGCCTAATCTGTGTTTACAAAAGAAAAAATGCATAAAGAGCTGCATTTTTCAGAAGTACAGAACCACTACCAGTGCACATCCCTGGAGCTGGGCAATTGATATACATTAGCAATGCCTGAGGATGAGGAGCTCTCTTTATCAGTTGAAGCCATCTTTTTTTTTCTCAACAACAAAAATGTAAGCATTCATACTGCAGAAAATGGATAGCAGATGTGCCTTCCCCACCCACCACCCCAAACACATTTGGTGATGTCTCAAATATATGTAAATATTTAGAAATTTTCCAATCTGCTTAAGGATATATGGTAACACAATAAAATTTAAATACAAATATTTATTTCAAATGATACTTGAAAACTGGAGGGCCTCCCTGCTGATGTGTACAGAATACTATGACAAAGATTATTTAAAGATATGTCAACAGTTTTACATATATATTGGAAAATGCTCTGTGTGCATGTTCACATGGCTGGGAAACTTGCCTGAGTGAAGGAGAGACTGAATCTTTGAGGGTGACTGGACCCAAGTGCTCCCATGGACCAGGGGCTGTGGCTGCTCTGTGAACAGCACAAGCTCTCTAGGATGGGAAGAAAAGACTTTTACACTTTCTTTTTGCACTAATAAGGTAAACAGCATTACCTGGGACTTGCTCCTGTTGCTCAGGGATTTTTTTTTTACCCAGCTCCTGTTTGTTTGTTTTTCTCTTTCTTGTTACCTTTGTGATTTGCCTTAAAAAAAGCAGGAGATCATAATTTTAACACTGAAGGGCTGCAAGCAAGGCACATGAAAAGAAATGCAATTCCCTCTTTCACCACTCTGAGCAAGTGCCAGTCATTTGTTTTCATTCTGAAAGCAGCTGAGAAATCTCTGCCTTCACAGGATGTGAACATTCCCAGTATCTTCATTCAGCATCTTGCAGGGTTCTGTTTCTGAGAACAGGCTCTCTTCTGTGTTTTTACTGCTGGTGCACCATTTCCTTTTTCCTCTGTGTCCATATCACAACTTCATGTATTATTACTGGTTTGGGCTTATGGAGATACATTTATGCAACATAAATTCATCTCTGAAAGGCTGAGATTGTCAAAACAACCAAAAACACTTGAAAAATCTTTTGCTAAATATTCTGATGAAAAAAAAAGAATTTTACTGCTCTACAATAGATCCCAGCACACGTGAATTTTTTCAAGCCAGGAAAATGTGTCAGAGCTTCTCTCATGACTGCTTAGGTGGACACAGTTCATGCCTGAGCTGAGGCCCAATGACTTCAGTAGGACTTTGAGGCTTCAACTTTCATGTATCAGAGACCAAACTATGAATCATCCTTGGGGGCACCACAAAGGTTCTGCCTAAGATAGAATATACTTATCTGCCTGAAATAGGTCTGGTAGAAAAAGAAATATTTGTGTTTTTAATCTGAAATTCACATGCATTGTTCCTGAGCATCCCATACTCTGCTGGGGAAATTGTCAATTATTTACTTGAGTATTGGAGAAAAATCAAGGGCATATCAAGGCACTTCATGCCTTTTGATGCAGTCTGAAATGTTAAAATTCCACTGTGGCAAAATTCTCTCAGTGTTTTTTCTTCTACCTCTGAACTTGACAATGTTTTCCTTATTTTTGCTGGGGAACAAATGTATCTGTTTTCTTAACAAATTGAAGTGTTTGACTTACAGATGCTACCTTTCAAATCAAAACCTAATAAAAAATACAATATGGCCAGAGAACATGGGCCATATTTTCCAGTTAGTGGGTGAGAACTTTTTCTGCAGCTGTGCTGTGTGTCTTGGAAAATGTTTGCCTGTGCAAATATTCCTTCCCCAAATTTATCAGTGCAAAATTTTTAAACTGCTGTTGAGATAGAAAGTAAGTGTTGGAGAACAGAATAGCTTTTTAGCCTTCCACACGTTGTAATTTCTATTTTCCCAAGCTTGAGCACCACCCCAAGTGTAGGAAGGGAAGGTCAGGGAGTCTCTCTTACCCCAGTGATGGTGTTGGGTGGGGGAGGCCACTCCTTGGGGGTAGGAAGAATATTCTGAAAGAATATTCTGAAATGTGTGTGTCCTGCTGGAGGGAAGCACTGGTTTTGCTGCATAGAGAAAGTGGAATATTATTGGTAGGTGAAGAAAATATCCTTCTCTTTTAGTAAGGTCGAAAGGAGTGGGAGGAATCAGTGACCTTAAATTCAAGACTTTGCACTTAGAGTTGGAGCAGGGGGAACAACAGGGGAAATGAAGACTAATTCAAAGTGTTTTCCTTCAGAACTTCCTGCAGTCTCCCCTGCAGTATGATACCTTTGGAAATACCTGAATTTTGACAGCCTTTCATACAGCAGAGAAATGCTGTGGGGTGTGTGTTACAGAGCTCTTCAAAGACAGAATCAGCATCAAACAGTGTGATGTTAATGGCAGCTTCTTCTGTGTCTCGACTGTTCCTGTTTATTTTGTGATTTGACAACAAGACATTTATGATTAAGAGACTCCAACATAGGCCTCTAGTTCATTCACCTACAGGTGGATATTAACTGAGATGTGAATAGAATATAAAGTTACTGCACATAAGCCATTCCTGAAAAATGTTTTGTACATATCAGCTGTAATGTTTCTGACTGTGATGTTTGTAAAGATGCAAAAAAAGATTTGTTGGTTTTAGTTTAAATGGTTCATTAATAAATATTAAATAGCAGCAATTTTGTCTTTGCTAACTCACTTCTTGATAAGACAAAACAGACTTATTTAAATATAGATATCTATGTGATCGCTGCAGACAAGTTATTTTTATAATTAATTACAACATTAGAAACCAATCATATAAATATGTTACTATAGAACAGTCTCCTTAAGTCTAATTCAATTTAAAATTAGTAATTGTTGTGGTGTGTTCTCTAGTAATGATGGAATTCTTGGCAGGAACAAGGAGTTGGCTGGTTTAGAGAAGAACATTGTGGTGATTTCTCCTTTGGTTCCTCCCTTGTCTTCTGAAAACCAGAGGGTCCCTGGAAAGTTCTCTGTATTGCATTTGTGGGTGTGTTGTTATTCAAGTCACACAACACTGTGGCAAACTCCTCTCTCCAAAGCACCTACCTGCAAGGCCTTCAGACTCCCATCTCCAGAAGGTGGTATCTCTTAGCAGGATTTCCTCTGCCTTTTTATTTAGAGTACCCAGTGGAGAGGGTTTTCTGTTATTTCCATTTCACCAGGAGCGCTAAACAGGTTAGTAAGCTCCACTGAGCCTAATCCAGTGGCTGAGTATTTTAAGGTATTTGTTGGACAGTTACCATATTTTGCAAGTTTTCCATTACTTTTACACTTGACAGGAGTAACTTAGATCATGATGCAATATCCACATGCTTTGTAGAAATCTGTACATCTGTTTGGCAATCAAAATTTGATGTATCCTTCATTTAAACTCAAGTGGGGTTTGTTTGACTGATGCCAGCTGTCCATTCTAGAACTGCAGTCCTTCCTTTGCCTCCCAAACTGTTAAAGTGACATCATATGGAAATGACGCATTTAGTAATGTTGCATGAGGCCTTTAGGATTCTAGAAGATTCTATGTCTGTAAGAAATCCACATAGTGCATATGAGATTGACAGGAGAGTTGTTCTGCTGTTAGAAATCAAAATTCTTTATTATTTTAGCTTTAAAAGAAAAAATATTGGAGGAGCAGAGAAACATAATGCAGGCTATCCTCACTAAAGGGAAGTTAGTATACTGGGCTAAAAACCTTCATTTTCTGTATTCCCCTTTGGAGGTAAGAATATTTGACACTTTGCAGGAAGCTCTTGCTCAGCACTATGCAAGACAGGGCCCCATGACTGTTTAAATTTCCAGCTCTGTTCACAAGATATATTCTTTCCAATCACTTTTTTTAAAAAATGTTTTTTTAGAGAATCATTATACAGAATCAGTTTTATGACAATGAGTTCTAAAAATATTCTGGGAACAGCAGACTAGTGCATAAAACGTGTTGCCTGCCTCCTCCCCCTAGTTCTTTCAAATAACTAGAGGTCATAACCCCCAAAATCTGGCTGTTGGCTGTTGGTTAGTAGAAACCAGCTGAAACTCTGGTAAGACAAATCTTCACAGCTGTATCATATGTCCTTTATTGTCAATATATCTGCACAACCTGCCAACTGCTTGTCACTTAACATAAAGTGGATGCAGAGGGGGGTGAAGTAGAAAGAGAAACAGATCCTGCTGCAATCTGAAGGCATATTGATCTGGTAAACTTTTCCTCTCTTATTTACTTCTGTTTTTTTCCTTTCTCTGCTTATCCAGCCTATTAAAAATAGAAGCACAGTATGTATTCAGCCATTTCAGAACCAGCACTGTCTCTAGTTTTCCTGGAAGGTAATTTCCAATCCTGTGTAACAAGTCAGCAGCTGTGGCCAGGCTGAGCCACTGCCTGTGTGTACCACAAGGATGAGGAAAAAGGCTCTGATCCCTCAGGTTTTTAGCTGGACTGGACACTGCCACAGCCTTCAGAGCACTCTCTACAGTGTCCCAAAGCAGCACCAGCCTTGGCCCCAGCTCAGCTCTGTCAGGAGAGCCCTCCTGCTCTGGCCCAGCCACCCAGGACCCCACACCAGCGCATCCCACCGTGCTGCCAGCGTGCCACCACCGCTCCCAGGATCACAATATTCAGCAACATTTTGATCCTGCTAGGGATAGACAAATTCCATTCCAAAGATACTCTTTCTTTCCTCAAGGGGATGCAGATTTTAGAGAATTATGTATGGGTTAAGATGAGTTTAATAATACTTCTTCTGGTACATGAGGATGGGAGAAAGTAAGAGGAAGAAAGAGAAAATCTTGCTTATGTTTTCCATTGTTATCCTTCCAATATCACAGAAAGCAAGAATGGGATCTTATTCTTAAAACTGAACTTTGTTTCAAGTTTTGAAAAATATTGTTGTATATCTTTGGAGGTTTTTTTGTAAAAAGGAATTTTTCTAAGGCAATTTAAAATTCCTTAAAAAAGAAGAAAAATTAGGTAGATAATAATTTGTTGGCCAGTTCCAGCTTTCATTTCCATTTATGGTGGGTCTGATGCCCCATGGGAATGCAGAGCAAGAGCTTCAGAGAGAAAAGCTGCCCCACAGGGTGGTGTCCCCCATGCCTAGGAAAAGCTGTCCCCTCTGAAAACCAGAAAATTCTCATCTGGCCAAGGTCTCTGATCTCAGAGAAAGAGTCATAGAACAATCCTGCTCCCTTTTTTAAAGCTACTGGAAGAAAATAAACTGTTGGAATGAGAATACCCAGAGCATTGTTTCCTGGCCTCCAATAAGGACCTACTTTTCCAGTCTTGACTTAACCTGCCAGCTAGTCCTGTAGGGAATAGTGCTAAAGAGAAAGGATACAGATCATGCTCAGTTTGCAGCTAATTATTAAAAATGGCTTAGTTATGTTTATTTTTAATTGCCTCAAACCTCAGTAGTGTAATGGAGCTATTAAGAAATAACTCTCCGAAAGAGTTAACAAAAAAAATTTAAAAAATCAGATAAGGTCCCCAATGCACTTTTGCATTTTATTGACATTTTAATTAAGACTCTAGTATACTTCAGGGATCTCTGCACTTAAATAGAAACCATTTTAATATGCTACACTGGCAAAGAGTAATGGATGAATACAGACCCATATTCCCATATGTTTTATGGTACTTAGTGATTCTTTTGTACAATGTATTATGATGTTAAGACATTTTATGAGTTTCTATTGGCTAAGATGAGCCATATCAAATTATAATTTTGCTCAGTGGATTTTACTGTAAGCAGATTAAATAGGGCACGTTCTGTATTTATTGTACAGTTAGATCTGCCTGGTTTTGTTTTTCCCATTGTAGTCTTCATTTACTTTTCCCCTTAAAGTGAATATAACAAGCATTATATGAAGAAATTGCTTGGCTCCATTTACCATGATCTGAGGTGGTTGTTTGCTGGATTTTTTTTAATAAAAGTTGTTGGAGCTGAAAGGATATTTTCCCCCGATAATATTGATTTAAATGAAGTCTTATCTATTTAACTGTGCCACTAATGTGCCTGTGAATATTTTTCTTTTTAAATAGACGAGTTGGCATCTAGTAGTATTATCTGGGGACTCCAGCAAGTCAAGAGAGATGAGATTATTTGCCCCATTTTGGACTCAGGAACAGGACTGTGTGTTCAAGGGGTGACAAATGCAGTTAACAATGCTTACTAAGTCTGGAGTTGAGGATTTTGAGTAACACCGAGTTGTAACCCCACTTATGAGCACCATGAGGCAGTGTGAATACCTCTCCAGAACTAAATTAAGGTGCTCAAATGTGTGACTTAGCACAGCACCCTGTAGCTGGAAGGGGGAAAGTCCTGTCCCTGCTGTCACATGAAGCAGCTGGGGTGAGAAACACAGATGTGTTACCAAGTCAGGTTAAATGCTGATACCCACTTTTACTGTTATTCTTTCTGGATATTTTTCTCACAAGAGACTCTTTCTGCTTGGTAGTCTAAGTCCAAAATCTTATTCTCATGAGAATGTCAGTGTAAGCAGTCGCCCCCCGTATCTCAAAAGCCATCTCCAAACAAGTGAGAGCAGCTGCAGGGAATGGAGGGGAAATATTCCAGCTGGTCAACATGCTGATTCAACAAAGCCTAAACTTTGTGGGCAGTGTGTTAGTATTGATGGAGGGTTTGGAGAAAAATGCCTTTGGTGTTCCATTTCTTTTATACTAGCAAGAAATGAAATTTTATTCTGGGCAAAAAATATTAGAAGAAAATATATCTTTGTTCAAACATATTTCTCATGGCATAAATGAAGTATTTTAATTGAATGTGCAGTCTGAGACTGTCTTTTAATTCAGCTTTTCACATCAGATGTTTTTGCCACTTTCAGAAAACTTTTACTTGCTTCTGAATTACCCTAATCCTGCTGCTCTATTTTTCCTCGAAAGCTGTCTTTTCTAAAACACTTGTGTTATTCTTCTATTGTGATAAATGATGTTTTAATTTAGAGAAGGTTGATGACGAGGTGAAACTATTCAGAGAAATGATGATGAATTTGTCTGTTTGGTACCAGCATCACCAGACAAAGCTGACTTGAAATCTGTAGATGAATGAAAGGAGAATGGAACAGAGGAACAGCACTCAGTCACTGAGGATATTGATGGACATGCCCAAAAATGGAAAAGGGTCAAAAAATACCTTCAAATCAAGCCATTTTAAGGCAAAGTGAATTAAAGTGCATGGATTTTCTTTTATATACTTTCTATTAATACATTAGGTGGGACAAAAAAAAGGGAAGATGCTGCATTCAGGCTTTCTCATGCATTTTTAGGATTTTGTTCAGAATGTTCTGTACTTCTATATGTCAGATCCACACTGTAAGGGTAAGACTTTAGGTAAAGATCATCCAAACCTCTTTGGGGCCAGCTGGATCCCAGCAACAGCTTTAAGCCCTTCAATTCTGCCTTGTCACTGATAAAGGAGTTGGTACCTGAGGTCATACTACCCCTATGTTAAACATAATAAGTGATAAGTTCTGTGTTTCCAAACTAATGTTCTATGAACCTTTGAAAATCAGATGAGCTAAGATGATACCTGGACTTTCAGGTCCATTTGTCTGCACCTTAGTGTGAGTGATTTCTTTCTGATTGAGGTTTTTGGTGTGCTTCAGCACAATTCTGCCAGAAAAGGGCTTGTATGTCATGGGTGAGAACACTTCATTGGCACGGGGCTAAGGAGAGCCTTTGCCATCACAGCTCTCTGGGATTCATTAATCCATTCAAATTATATTGCTCACTTGGCTTTAAGTGTATCTTCTCTGAGCAGGAAGGTTTCTGTCATGGTGCATGACAACATCTATCAGCGCCTGTCCTTGTTAGCCACACAGCCCACCGAGATCTTGTGCTGAGGACCAAAAAGAAGCAAAAGCCTGACATGAAATTCAAGCCTTCCGCATCCAGTCATGCTGACATGGTTCCCTGTTGCCCGATTAGGGGGATCCCAGGACCTTTGAAGATGGCTTTGCATGGTTGTGGCACACAGGCACTGGGGATGGTGCCAGCTGGGGAATTTGGAGGAAAAAATTCCATGTGTAACTCCAGCATTTGTTACATCTCATCGTAGAGGAATTTTTTTAGATGTTTATGCTAAAATGATGATTTCCCTCCTTTTAAAAACAGGCAAGACACCAAAAAATATCTCCCTGTGTTGATTCCCTCTTTCTGGTGCACTGATGGGTGTATTTAGGCATTATCTTGCATGTTTGTAAATAAGGAGAAATCAGTGGCATGTGAATAAGTGTGCTGCTTGATCAGGCCTTTGTCTGCATCCCTGTTTGGTTGGAGCACAGTTCCCCCCCTTTTCCTTCCTCCTTATTAATGTCTCCTGGTTTTTGGTCCCTTCCTTCCCCTCGCCCCCCTTCCTCGCTCCATCCCCCCGCTCCTTGCAACAACCTCCTGCCACCCACTGCTTCTTCTTCCCTCCAGAGGAGCTGATAAGCAGCTGTTTTTGGAGGCACAGCTAATGCCATCCCTCGGGGGGGTGTGGGCGAGGAGGGGGGTGCTGGTGCACGGGAAGGAAGCCGGGTGTCCCTCATGGAGAGCAGAACAAGTCACCTCCGCAGTCAGCACAGCAGCCGCCCGCCTTAGGCCTAGCATGCCGGCTTTATCTCCAAATTCAGATCTGGTTCACAGCCCCATGCCAGACATGTGCTGCTTTTTTTTTTTTTTTTTTTTTTTTCAGATGCCTAAGGAATTCCTTGGTATTAAACTTAGGGGAGAGACAGGCAGAGAATGTGGTGAGAATGCGTTGCTTTGTCTGTTTTAGCATGTGCTAGCAATAATTCCTGATGCCGTCTTGCAGGGGAGAAATACTGCCATGGTAACTTTTAACATAAGCATGAAATCAGCAAGCTCCACTCTGATATCTCTTGTAATTAAATAGCTAATAATGTACAATTGTAATTTATACTAATGCTTTTGATATTTGGTCTTTATCTCGGAGCCCTTACCTCTTGGCGAGGCCTCGTATCAATGTGGACATGGTGCTGAGGGTGGGGCGAGACAAGAAAGGGATCTGGGGTACCTCATTATAAATGTGAGGCTGGTGCATGAACCGTGTCTGCAGCAATCAAACAGCTAATTGTTATGATTTTGCTGATAGTGTCTTAGCTGTAATATCCTGCTCTGTGTCAGTTTTTCAACCCTTAATGTAACATATTTGCATATCGAGCCATCACAGTGACTATCCTATCAGCTGTACTTGAGTGTGTGAATCAGAAATGCATTGTTCCCTGTGCCCTTCAGCATATCGGATCAAAAAGCAAAGCTAAGAGATAATTTTTATTTCAATTATTTTTTTTTTTTGGAGGGGACTTGGAGAAGTAATCGCATAGACAGTTTCCTTAAAGATAAACCCCTTGCTCATACATGCGTTAAAATTCAGCTTGCAAGGCACCTAGTGTGGCTGAAGCCTAGATAAAAGAATTGAATTTTTGAAAAAATGAAAAAAAAAATAAAGAAGAGAAGCCAGCGTTTAAAGTGTCCTGTGAAAGAAAGAAGGCATTTGGCCTTAGGCATGTGCATCCACAAGAGACAGCTTCAACTCTTATAAAGTGGGGAGTTTTGTGTGAGCACAGATGCATTTTGTTTTCCTATGAGGAAAAGATGATTAAATTATCAGAAACAAAGATAAAAACCCAGGGCTTCCTGGATATTCTTCTCTTGCCTCCCTTGTGTCTCACTTACTCCTACTGCTTAGCAAAGGTGCTGACTTTATCTCTCTAAGCTTTAGTTTAAATGTCCAACACTGCTTATTAATGAAAGTAGTAGGCTTTTGTTTATTACATGTAATAATGGTGAATATGACTATTTAATATAAATCTGACATTTAAATTCCACTTAGTTCCGAGATTCAGTTGATATAAACGAGTAACTCTTTACCCTAGAGTAAAAACTCCCTCAGTCTGCATTTTAAAGCATTGAAGTTTTCAAAGTAATCAGTTTTTTTCAGAGGAACCAAATTGTGAAGACATCTGTTATGTTATTAATTTCACATAAATCTTAAGCTCCTCAAGGCCTGAAATGAGGCTTCATTCAAGCCGAATTAATGAAACATGATTGTAAGTCCCTTGCATGGAAATGCTGTCATACAGTATTGAGTTGCTTATAATCACTGAGTAATCTTGCAGGCTGCCAAGGGAGAGCTACTTTAAATCCCTCCATAAAACAATATCTGAAAATATCAGAACACTAACTATATCCTGGAAGATTAATAGCAGATGAAAATTTCTATGAAATGAATCATTCTTTCTCAGTAAAGGATACAAACATTTCCAGTAACTGCAGATTGTATAATGTGGAGCACAATCCATGATCCAGATGCGAGGTGCGTTTAAGCTCTGAGATTCGTTCTAAATACAAAGTTGCTTAAGTATGCTAGAATTCTATATAACAGAGAAAATGCTTGGAATTATATAGGTTTCTAATTCCATATGGGCCAAATCCTCAAGGATGTAGTCAAAACTCCCTCTGACCTTTTTTGCCTCAGGAAGGACCCAGGGATTTGGGAATATGCGTAAATATTGCACGGAGTGAATGATAACTAATCATAATGAGTAAGAAGTAGCATTCTAATTTTGAATTCTTTCTTTGAACACTATTTGATTTTTGGTCTTTTAATTGAGCAAATGAAACTTGCTATTCCTTTTAAAAAAAATTAATACAACAGTACCACACAACTTATTTTTAATGTTGAAACAGGAACTTTTGAGAGGCTTAACTGCCTTAATCAAACTTCAAAATACTTCATTGATCTCCAGCCGAATTGGGAAATAAAAATCTGCATATGATGTTTATTACACAAATCTTCTGAGTCCTGTTAGCTTTGATATTTTTTTCCTTTTTTTTTCCTTAAAAAACCCTAAAAGAAATCAAAGATGATTAAATACAAAGACAATCCTTTTCATGTAGTGGCATATTATGCAAACTAAATTATAAGGACAGTGTATACCTAGGGTTTGTGATACCTGGTAATTACTCCACAATTAGGAACCTTAGTGACAGTGGTATCTTACATAATGTGACTTTAGGTGCAGCTGTTTGAACCTGTATTACACAAGGCTTCAAAATATCAGCAATTTCCTTCTGGATTTTCAACTTAAAGATTTTTCTGCTTTTGGCCCCCAACACCTCTCTCTGTTCTGTCAGATTTGTAAGATTTTTTTTTTTCTCACAAATGTTTTTGCTGAACATAATCAGGACTTAATTAATTATAAATAAATAATTATAGCAGTTGTATATATGCTCCTGGTCAGCAGCTGTTGGTGTTGAAAAATACTTTGATGTTTTATACAGGGGAGGTGAGAACAGTTCTAGGAGCTGTAGTTACAGGAGACTTGTTTGTGTTTTGATGGTATGAATAAGATTTGTACTGCACTTGTGAACATATCCCAGCATTTGAAGTTTTCTTTAGGACTGCAATGTGAGAGACATTGTACACATGTATAGTGTGAAATTTTAAGTGTCATAAAATGACAAAAACCTTTTATATCTCTATCCTGTAGGATCCTGGTCTTGCCAGGATCAAGTGGACTCTCAGAATTAGTTTTAATGGGTTTTTTAACATAAAAGTCTATATGATTCACTGAATAAAGATGCACTAGGATCTAGCTGCGCTACTTGAAATTCTGACAACCTCAGTATGAAATAATAAAGAAAAAAGGCAGCTAGGTCTGCATTTTACCCATTAGTCAGATTCAATATTACTTCAAAGATGTTCCAAATCTGCATTTGAGTACCATATGTTGACACTGTGTTTTGGACACTGGAGATTACTTGAAGTAGTGCAACCATGACTTGTACTCTTCCTCTGTAATCCTTGGTCTCCAGGGCATTACTGAATTCAGAGAGAAGCAAACAGAGCAGGATTGGGGGGTTTGTTGGTTTGGGTTTTTTTCCCTGCTTTTTGGGGAGTTACTGTCTGTTTCGGGTGCTGCTTTCTTGTTCACCTCTGTGAATCCATGTCAAAACAAATGGAGACCTTATCTAGAGAGTGCCACACTTTGAAGTGCAGAGATGCAAATCCAAACATTGCATCACACTGTCAGATACAGAAATTAGTAGCATCCTGCATGTCCTTTGAAGTTCAAGGCTGTGCTTCCATGGAGTGTATTTCCATACAGAAATCAGATGGAAGCTATTCAGACTCAGATAGCAATAATGATTTACTTGCAGTAAATCTTACAGTTTTTGGCCACACTTAGGGTATGATTTACTAAATGCTCTTCAGTCAGATGTTACTTATTAAGATATTACTCCCTCCCCCACTTATTTTTTAATTAAAGGCTAGAGATCTAATGTGTTTATTTTTTCTACACATATGTAAAAAATCAAATAACTATCACATACCAGAGTATTTTTTTTGCATCTTTTTAAAATATTGTGATTTACAAACTTTGATAGAAGATATAACTACTTGACTGCAGCAGCTGTTTAATTACAGTGGAGAGTATTCTAAAATGACAACTTCAGTGGTGGTCTGTTCTGAACAGTGAGGAGAACAAAGTAGGCTGGAGGTAGAAGCGACACATTGGTAACTGCAAAATTGTCAGAGGCACTAAATTCTAATGTTTAATCACTTTTAAAATGAATACTGCCTCCTGACCATGGTCCTGCAGCCAGCATGCTGTGACCACAGCTCCCTCTCCATCCCTCCTTGGCTGGGAGTGCTGCTGGCTCTCTCTTCCTTGCATGGTGCACAAGGGGAAGATCCATTTTCTTACGTCTTTCAGCAAAAATTCTGAAAGCTGCTCCAAAACTTGATTCAGCCAGCTTTGGGTGTGATCCAGCAGGCCAGATTTTCTTTGGCTTCATTTGTAGGTCTTCAGCACCCATAGCTGAGGCCAGATTTTTATAGGTGCACAGTGTTTAACAGTCCATGGCTGATAGTTCAAGGCAGTTGCAAAATGCAGTCCCCTTAATAGGTGAAGAGAGGTTTTCTAGACACCACTCAGACACCTGGACTTCAGTTTTAATATTTGTTCTGCTTCTTGAGCCACTTCCCTGTCTTCACTGCCAGTACAGCCAAGAAGATGGCATCCCTTGTTGTGAAACTCGACTCTGTGGAGATTCCCCTTGCTTCTAGTTTTGGATCTTTGAGTGTTGGAAGCTGCTGAAGCACATTTGTTATATAATGAGAGAAAATATCAGTTCTTTAGAGGAATGTGTGGTCTAGGTTAAGATGCTATTCAAATTTGTGTATCCAGATACCCTGACCAAGAGCCTTATCTCTGTATTCAGCATCCCCTATGGGCTTCTAACAACAGATCAAAAGAGAATCATCCTTTTTTACAGTTAACAGACCAATAATACTCCTTTTTCTCCCTTCACAATCCTCTCTCCTCAAAATTGCTCCTTACTGGGTTCTTTGGGCTTACACTGTGCTCAGAGGGAAACTAATGGGACTCCATTTATACAGTATAATGGCAGTTTGAACAATAGATTATTTGCTTGACCATAGGGGGCACTTGTCTTTCACTTTAGATGAAATTGTTTGGAGAGAAAGGATCTTTGCAATACAGCTGCAAAACAGTAATGCATACATGGATGTGGATGGGAAGGATTTGTGCAACCATATATTATATCCAAACCCTGAAAGGTGGAGGAAGGAATGAAAGAAAATGGAACTGCTTTGAAAAGAACAAACCATGAACTAGGTCTATATTTTATTTCTTTCCACTGGGAAAAAATAGAAGCAAGATGGGAAAAATGAGATTATTTCACATGGTTCTTGTTGTTATGCAGATTGCCTCTTTAAACCCATACGTTCAGCACATCTGGCTCCCTTGTGAGTTTGCTCTTTGAGCTGGGAGGAAAAATGCACACTGAGATTAAGGGCAAAATAAGGTGGAAGGACAGAAAGGGACAAATAGTTGTGGAGTCAGGACTAGCTGGACTAAGGAAGATTTCCCTGAAAAGCTACAAATTTGTCTTGTCTTCCCTTAAACCTTTCTGTCTTACAGCATCAAAAACTGCTCTCTTTCTCTCTCTCATAACTGTGAGTGGCCAGGCTGGGGCTGCTCTGTGAGCACTGCCAGGAGGGCTGACCACCTTTGCCTACTTTGCTTCTGTGTCCTGGTTTTCCTGCTGCTGTTCCTGTCTTTTTCCTGGATCATAAACTCCCAGGGACAAGAGCTCTGCTCTTCCTGGTGGTGCTGCTGATGAGTTGCTGCTGGGATAAAGCAAATACCACCCACCTTATTTTTTTGTTCTGAAGCAAAGGCAGCACCTGAGCCCTCCCCTCACAGATTCTGAAGTGAGGAGTCGTTTGTTCACCCTGTGCCAGTGCTTTGCTGTGCTCTGAGCAGGCAGCTCTGGGAAAGCTCCCTGGGAGTGCGGGGCTCTCCATGCAGGGCAGCTCCTTCCCCTTGCAGGGGGTGCTGCAGCCTTGTCTCAAGTGATCCAGGGAGCACGTGGGTGTGTAGGGCTGGAGCACAGGGAAAGATGGCATTTGAAGCAGGCTCTGTTGATGAGAATATAACTATACCGCTTGTTCTTTTAATCATGGACCATGGTGGAACTTTTGAAGTCTCCATGAAATTTAACATCACCGTGATGGACCTTGCAGAAGGAAGATGCACCTACATATTTTACACAAGTTTACACACACAAACCTAGAAATAATCACTCTGTATTTATGCTTGGATCACAGGATGGATGGCCAGGACCCCTATGAGTCAGCCTGCTGCCATACTGAGCTGTTGCTTCCAGTTTATTCTTTATTCTGTGAAATATAGAAAATGTTCTGAAATCCTGAATGACCCTTGCTGTGAGGTGTGAGCCTGCAGAGGACCTACCTGGTTGTGGTCTCAGAAATCAGTGTTGAGGCTCACTAGAAGATAGCTGAGTGATTTTTTCACAAAATGTGTATTGAGGAACCCTGTGTAAGTGATGCTCTGCATTATATTTTCTGGATTGTGTTCCTTTTGCTGGAAAACTCTTCCCTCTGTGAATGAGCTATTCATAGCTGTACAAGAGAGGCTGAAATGGCTCACATTTTTTCAGCAGGATAAGCCATATCTTTTATCTTTTGTTACACTTCCAGCTCCCTGTGCTCTACATGACTGAGACAATGCACCAAATAGGTCACATGTGTAAACTAAATCCTTATAAGATGTTACCAACAGTGTTACTCTCTCCACAACTTGTTCTCAACTCCTCTGAAGAAAATTTCTATTATTTCAGGTTATTTTAAGTCAGGATTTTGAGTTTATTTCTTGCTCCCTCCCCTTTAGAAGATATATGAGCTTTACCAAATACTTTTAGACACGGGAACACTGGGCTGTCTTTTAAATGCTTAGAGTGGATAAAGACAAAGAAATCCAATGAGCTGTGACAGCCATATAACCAGTCTGTGCTGGCTGATCCTTGCAATATGTCTGTGGGTAGATATGCAGCTCCCCCTGTGCCTCCCCGCGGGCTCTCCTGCCCCGTGCTCAGAACACAGCCTGCGCACTTTGGACACTGCTGCAAGCTGAAAGGAACGTGGGAGCACTTCTCTGATTTGGACCTGAGCATTTAAAGGTTGTCACAACACTCGTTCCTCTCACTGAACAGGGGAGAATTGTGTTCTTGCAGGCTGGTCCCCTCTGGAGTGCTGTTTGGCACACAGCTTTTTGTTCCACTGCGCGGTTTCAAGGTGAACCCGTTAATTCAATATGACCCTTTTAAGAAGTCCAAACATTACATGCTGCAAGAGGGAAACAAAGCACTTAGTGGTATGAATCATGTTTTAAGATGGAGCAGAGGTGGTGTTTGTGTTGCCCCAAACAGTTCCATTTTCAGTGGAATGAATTTATCTTGGGAAAGCTTTGGGACACATTACACCTAATTGCTTTTTAAATTTCAGTGATTTTGGCTTTGCTTTGGGGGAAGGGGGATCGTTTGGCTGGCCTAGGAGGCTTGTGACTGACTTTGCCTGGCCAGATTATTTGAATTACCTTGTCAGTTTGGACTAACCTTAAAACAGTGCTTTTGAACAGTCTGCCCTTTCTATCAGGATAAGCCTTTGCTCCTGAAGCTTTTCCATCAGAGCTCTTGCCCAGCTGCTCCTGAGTCCAAAGCATCTGCTGACAAAGTCCTGGGAGAGGACATAGAGAACATGCTGTCATGGGTTGCCCTGTCTCCTACAGAGTACTTTCATTTATTTAGTCATTACAGACTGCGATGGTAATGCTGTGATGCAGCAGGAGATTGGAGTTCCAGGTACCTTGAGTCTGGGATCTGACTGGGATTACAGAAGTTGCTCAGAGGGGTGTTTTATTTCCTAGGCTGATGCAGGAAAACCCCACCATTTTCTTTTTCATTAGCCTAGCACCCAATGGACAGCCTTGTCTTCATATACCCCTGGTGCAACTCATGGCAACTGTGTCTTGTGATGAATTTTCTGCTGGCTAAATAAGCACTCCTGAATCCAGCCCAAGGCAGCCAAATATGAGGTGAGGGGGCAGACATCCCAGAGATGTTTTCATGTGCTTTTGCTGACATATTTCATCTGAGTCCTGCAGAACACTGTTCTGACTCAAGAACATATTTTATTGCTATCTGTATTAGACAGAGAGTGCAACAGATACTTAGAAATCCTGGGGGATGGAAGTTCTGTACCTCTCTAAACAGACAGAAATGCATTGACTTTTCAACTGGACAACATTTAAGCACTGCACCTTTCAACAACTTTTCTCCAGTTGTTACAATATCTGGAATTCTTGCTGGGGGAAATTACTAGGGAACCTCTGAAACATTGTTTGTGGGAAACTTTTGAAATATTATTTCAATAACATTTGGCTTCCTGAACTTTAAAATGTGGTTTATACTCAGGAATATTTTGGATACTTTGGTGGTCTGCTCGGTGTCCTGCCAGTCATTACACACCTTCCCCTCTGACCTGTGAGGAGCCATTGACCAGTGGTGCTGGTGGCAGTGGGGCAGCCTTAGGATGGGAAAAGACAAAGGAATAGCTATGGGTGACAAGAAAGACAACATTTTACAGGATTTATTTGTGGAAGGATGGAGTACATGCTCCAAAAATTAACACTTACAAATAAGGAAAGCTGTAGACACTCCATGAAGAGCCATCACATTGAGAGTGTGATGAGAGAGTCCAAAGAGTCCATGCATTGTTGCAGTGAGGCAGGAAGGGAAACTTTTATAATTCATGAGTAGTGAAAGCTTTCTTTACTTCTGGGATAAATATTCCAACCCGTTAGGTATACTTTATATGTAACATTTACATCTTGCTGAGTGATTAGTTTAAACAGCTATTTTTATCCTGCATTTCAGCCCGCAACTCTCTAATGTTAATTAGTATTAGGAAGGAAGTATGTTTTCTTCACATGCCATAGCAAATGTGCTTTATATAATGATTACAGAACTTGTTTGATCTTTTGTTTTTACTGAACACAGTCTACAGCACTGACGGCAAACTGTTTGGTTTTAGTTTTCTTGTGCCCTGGGCTGTTTTCCACTGTGTGAAATTGCTGAACTTTTTTTTTAGGTGTTTTTTTTCACAATCATTGAAACTGTTGGAGTAAGATAGAATTTATTGTAAAGGTTCTTTAAATTGCTGTCTTTCAGTGAACAGCTCAAGTAACTCCTGCCTTTCCCTGTTTTGGGCAAGTTTGATGGGCACAGTTCAAACTGATAATGTCAGAATATTGGACAGAGGTGTTCAAAGGTCACAAAGCTGTTCAGGTATTGAACAAGGAGGGCATTGGGGCTAGGGTAACCAGAAAATATAGACCTTAGTGAATAAGACATTGCCAAATATTTAGAAATCAATTATGTGAAACATCCACAAATTGTGCAAGTAGGGGAGCTTCTATGGTTGCTCCCATTCTGCATTCATGATTGTAAATAATACAGAGACAGTTTTAGTTGATACATATAGACACAGAAAAAAAAAAAAGACATAATTACAGAACCTTATGAACGGTTTTTCTTTCACTATTACAAACAGAGGGGAGCTGTTGATTCAAGCCCTCTAGCTCTAGAAAGGAGAGAAGTATGAACCTGAATACAAAATTTTTACTTCCTTTCTTTGGTACTTTGAAACTTCAGATCTAACACTTTGTCGGAATACTAAATGTCTATAGTTTCTAAAAAGGTTTTCCTCCCAAAATTTCAACTACATAAAAGCATATGGAAGAAACCATTTGTCATTCTATACCCCTATCACAAAAATCAACTTGATGTTTCTGTCAATTAATTTAGAATAAACCAAGTGTATTGTTATAGTTATTTTTTAGTTGTGAACCTGTGACTATGAGTTCTGCTTTTCTTAGAGCCAAGGAAAGTGGCATAGTTCATTGTAAACTGTTACATCCCAGGATCAAACTACTGATCCAGCATTTCAGTGTGCAGAAATTAGTGGATTAAGAGCCCATGAGGCTTTTAAGGACTGGACTGGAACTAATCTACAACTTGCAACTCAGCTCTACATTGATGGACTGAACTGATTTCTAACAAAATGCACTATATTTTGCATTTCTCTGGCTATGGATGCCAATTCTAGTTGGGAATCACCAGATCTGTGGTGTTTTTTCATTAATTAAACTAAATTCAGCCTTCCTACCTGAAACACTGAGGCGTCATTACTACTGTACAGCCTCCGCATCTGTAGGTGTTCAGCACTGAGATTTCTAAAAGAAAATGAAAGAATTGTTTTAGGGTGTAGGAGAAGGAAGGTAAAACCCACAAAACAACCAAAGAGAAAGAAGGGCAAAGGGCAGCAAGAGGAAAGGATGAATCCATCACTGTGAGGGTTGTGTGTCCTACCTTTGCCCTGACAGGTGCTCAGTCAGGGCTTGGTGTTTCTGGGGTTGAATCTGTTCTTTCAGAGCATTTCAGAAAGCTCAGTCTGCTTCAGAGCCATGGCCTGGGGGTCAGTGTCCCACTTAACCTCCTGGCAAGATGGGTCAGTTGGGACATGGACTGAGTGCCCCACAGGCCCAAACCCCTTTCCCTTCCCTCGCAGCTGCTCCCGTCCTGCTGCCGCTCTTAAAGCGTGAGTTCATGCGGCTGATGCTCTAATGGGGTGAGCTCTGTCCCTGTGCCCCAGCCCAGGTTGTGTTTGTGCTGTTTTCCTTTGACTGAGTGTGGAAGGAGAGGAGAAGGCCCGGCAGGATGGGAGAGGGAGAGGAAAAGGGCCGGCAGGACGGGAACAAGCGCTGAGGCCTCGCAGCCGTGGCTGAGCCGAGCCATCAATAATGCAGAATGAATTCTTGCTTCCCTCGGAGCTGAGGAAATAATACCCAGCTGAAATTGAGCAGTGCCAGGGGACACAGCACCCTTGAGACGGCAGGGCTGCAGCTCCTCAAGAGGAGAGCTCGGAGAATTGAGTTTCTCCCTGCGTATGCCTGATTTCTTCTCCTGCCCACTAGAAAATTGAGAAGTCAATTGGCCTTTTATTGTTGGGCTTGAAATGACTTTTCTTTTTTTTTTTTTTTGCTTTTCAATTAATGTTTTATTGAATTTTGAGAAAGGTAGATTTACAACTGCCACCTCAAAGGAGGGGAGAGAGAAATAAATATAAAATATTCAGGCTGGGCTGGAGCCTGTGCCCCCCTGAGACAAAGCCCCTTCCCAGGTCTCAGGAGCAGCCAGAGGTGGCTGGTGGGAGTCACTGGCATGTGCTGCACCTTGTGGGGGTGTTCAGGTGCTTTTTCTATCTGAGGGTGAAGCTGCAGGCTAATGCTGCTATGGTTTGTTTTTTTTTAAGTTCCCTTGCCTTGTCCACAATCATTTTACCTGGAGATTGTGCAAAAGCAAAGAACGCTGCTGACACTCACATACAGCAGTTCCTGTGTGAGTAATGATTTGTGGAGATACCAGCCATTGCTCCAGCCCTCGTGTGAACAAAAAGATATACAGGAATAATTGTGGCGAAAGCAAATTAAAATAGTGACACTGAGAATCCAGTTTTATTGTAAACTCAAACATTTATGAAAGTCAATTTACAAGTGTCTATAATTATTGGTATTAACACACAGTAACAATTAACTGCAGCTGTTTTCTATAGCAGGAAAATCTTGTGGTAGCACTCAGAAAAAACAAACTCAGGTCACCTTGCATGGAAAAGCATTGAATCCAGTGATAAGCATTTCATCTGATTTTAATAAATGTAATCCTGGCTGTTATGACCTGTGCCATCTGTAACATTATGCAATGTATCTGTTACGTACAGGAGATGTGACATTGTGTGAGGAGGTGGCAGTGATGGGACAGCATCTGATAGCTCAGCTCTGCAGTGTGGTGGCAGCATTCTTCTGCAATAGTAAGGCCTTTATTTGTTTTTAAGATATGGATTAATTTGCTTTGGCCTCAAATCCCTTATGTCATAGGTTCTGATACTGTTATTTAATTTTCAATTTACTCTGTTTTTAAAATGGCCACAAGTGAGGCAATAACATTTTGAAGCTAAAAACTTTAGATTATAAGAAGTTCCAGACATTTTTGAGATGATGTGATACAACAATTTGCTATGGATGAAAGTCTGGCTTCCACTTTAACAAACTGGAATTGGAAAATATTTCTTACTTTTTCACATATTCTACATCAAAGCAAAAATGGCTGTGATTATTTACCAAAAATTGGAGGCATATGTCAGGTTACAGTCTCCTAAAGGACTCTAATATTCAATAAGAAAATAAATTGGTTTCATCTTAGGTTAGATGGTAGATTCTCTTTGTTTGAGCTGTCATTCTGCCCTGTTTTGGCAAGTTGTGATTAGAAAACTATTACTCCTCCCTTAAGTTCAGCTGCATACCTGAAAGAGTGTGGGCAGGCTAGCCAGAGCTGCTGTTGCTGTCCGTGAGAGGTTCTCACACATCTCCTCTGCACTCGAGATGTTTTGCCAGCACACATCTCTGCTGTTTCGTGATTACATTTGGAAGCTGGGCAGAAAGGGGAGGCTGAAGATTCCCTGGCCTCCAGTGTTTTATGAGGACATCCTTCTAGCAATCACTGCCTGTGTGGGGTAAAAGCAGGATTTTTCTCTCTTGAGACAAGAATCCAGCAGCTTTGCCAAGAGCACAACCGTCTCCTCCAAGCATTCTGCTGCCTCTGGGCCAGGAGACACTTCTGTTGTCCAGGGAGGGAGGAGGAGGTGGCAGTGGACCCTGAAGCTCAGCCTGGGCACCAGGCTGTCCCTCCGGGCAGTGCCAGCACAGCAGTGCTGTCCCCTCCATGACTGCCAGTGCCCACACTCCTCACTGCAAGATGTTCTCCTGTGTGAAATGAACTGCTGCAAAATGTGGGTTGTGCCACTAAATCCCAGAGAACAGTCTTATTTTCACTGCATTGAATGTGAAAGAAGTCCAAATGTAGAGTAAAACCCTGAGGTTACCTTTTAGGCCAACCTTATTTGATTTTTTTTATTCTCATTTTAAATGGAGCTTGAGTGGGGTTTTGTACTCTCTGCTAAAAAACTTTGGAGCCCTGTAAAACTGTGATCTCTTCACATGGTTTTGAATGGCCTTGCTCAAACACAGAAGGCCATTAGGAAACACTTCCTATCTGCTTTTCTGCCCTCCTGCCTTTAGGGGAAGTTCATAATTCCTGCAGCCCCCAGAAGGTAGGGTTGCCTGAGCTCCTGTTTAGGAGCTGCTAGCAGGTAATTCAGAAGCAAGGCTTTCATGAGCCCTCCTGACAAATTTCAGTATTTTCTGGCAGTGTTTTTCTCTGCATAGATGCTGCCACAGGGACCTTTCACTTGTTGAGCCAACTAATCACCAATCTTTATGTGATTCCCTCACAGAAGCCAGATTTGCTTATTCTGATGACTCTGAATATCACTTGACACTCCCCACATTAGATTGGTCATACATCAGTACAATTCTGTGTGTTTTGCTGAAGTGTGTTGAAGGTTAAGATCTGAGACACGGAGCCATTCACTGTGTTTAGGAGGCAGGATGACTCTTGGAGTTTCTCAGGGCATGTTTTTCCTTGGCCTACAGCAAACCCTCACTGCTTGTTTGGCAGGCAGATTGTCTCAAGTTTTCTGGACAACAGCTTTGTAAGGCATTCAGGTGTTTTTAAAATGTGCTAACCAGGAAGTTCAGAAAATTTGGTGAAAATTATGCCTGCTCAAGAAATATTAAGACTTCTTCTGGATGTTTTATGAAGCTTCAGTCTTGCTGCTTTTGTGGTTGCTTGGATCAGAATTGTTCTGAAGGCAAATGGAAAGAGATGAAAATAATAGGACAGAGTGTGCTGCCACAAAAGATTTCTAATAATGGTGCTTGTGTAGTAATAATGACATTGGGGCTCAGACATGCAGCACTGAGGTCAATGGGCTGGTAGAGAAATCTGCCTCATTTCATAACAAAATACTTTTTTCCCCATAATTTCTTTCAACAAGAGTTGATTCATATCATGCCATCACTACTATCCTGTGCTTTAGTTCAAGCACCACAGAGCATCACAGAGGGTTGCTCTGCCCCTGTGCACTCCATGGAGAATTTGTACATTCTTCTTCTGTGGCCACTTCCCCTCATCTCAAATGCAAACTTTAGATGGAGAAATTAATGTTTTGGTCTTTTGTCTGCAGAAAAAAGACTTATCAAGCTAAGCCATTAAATGTTCATGCACTGAAAGAGATTTCACTTTAAATAGAATGAAGTCCTGGTGGAATTTATTGCACAATATTGTCTCCTTTTGTTCACTTTGTTAAAGATGGAGCCTTGTGCTATAACTCCTTTCCTTCTGAGCCCGTTTTAACTGCACATGAAATAGCACATCTGAGGTGTGGATTTACCTTAGTCCATCAGCTGTGTACATGCTGCTGCTGTGTAACCCACTGGTGAAGTTGGCATGATGTGTTACCATGATTTGTAAGGAGGATACAAGTATTTGTGTAGGTTTCCCTCATTTGGCCTGGAAGTTGTACAATCAAAGGTCCTCTGTTTAATAGAGCAAACAAACAAAATTTATATATGTACCGAAAGGAAAAAAAAAAAACTTTATTTAAGTCCTCTATTTATGCCTTTTCACCCTTTGACCAGCTCTGAAACAATGACTGTATAGCACTAATATGTGGCAGTATTCAAATTTTATTGGGGGAATATTTACTTTTATTTCAAAAGTAAGTATTAAACATCAGGGAAAAAAAAAAGAAAACCCCTCTGCTGGACTGATGGAAAATTTATGGCTATATAAATGAAAATATCAGCTAAACTTTACAATGACAGAGAGCTTGGTTGGTTAAAGCATGATGTGAATAATGCCAAGGTCATGGTTTCCATCCCCATATGGGACATTCACTGAGGAGCTGGCCTTGATGATCCTTCTGGGTCTCTTCCAACTCAGACTATTCTGTGATGTTATTTAACAAGCAGGACAGCTTTAGAATTTTCATATTACTACACAATATCTGCAGCTATGCATACATAAAAGCAGAAATCAGAGTTATAGTGGCTTGTTTAAAAAGCCAATTGGATATCAGAAGGTAATATTTAAAATTGGGGTCTGAGTTAAGACTGTGGTTTAGGTGTTTGATGTTGTGGAATGCAATAGTTGTACATTTGGGGTGAAGCCTGAGATACAAAGTGCAGAAGCTGGTTTCCCACAGAACAGCCCCTGTAAAACCTACAGATTTATTTGTGTAGTGTGTTCCTCCTGTCTAAGGACTTAGTGTAGGCACCTATGGGATTTATCTCATTATGAAATTACTGACATTTTCTTTACAATGGCAGAAAGAAATTGTCTTTGGGCTGAGATGATCAATATTTGGGTCTGAGGCTTATGTGCAAATCTACTTTGGCAGTAGTCACTATTGTGCTGGCAGTTGGTGTCTGTGCCAACTCACAAAAGGCAAAAGGACAATTTTTCTATTGTATGTGGACATGGGTTTCACAAATAGAGATGAGTGATGGAACCAGCAGTAATGGAGCCTCTGTCTCTCTACAGAGCATTTGCTCTGCAATGAGCAGATCTTTGATAAAGTTTAATCAAAGCAAAACTATTCTGAACAGAGCCCATTAATAAGACAAAATATTTGTGAAAAATGTTGGTTCAGTATTTTACAAGCAACAGTAACCAATTTATTAAACACTTTGGGATCCTCCTCCAGGCAATCTAAACAAATCTGTTATGCTGGGACTGCAGGTGAAGAACAGCTGATCTCTGCCATCAGGCTTGGTGCTCTTCCATGTATCTGGGCAAGAGCAGTGGATTCAAGGAGTTTTTGTGGGGAAGGGATAGTGTGAAAAGTGAGGAGTAAGGTCAGGGCTTGGCTTTTGTTACCTCCTGCATAATGTGTAATGAGAAGTCAAAAAAAATCCTGTTGTCCTCACACAGCAGGAGCAGGGCAGGGGCCCTTGCATGGTGTTGCTTTATTTACCTGTGGAACAGGGCTCACAGCCCTGTCACAGCACAAAATATGGGCTTCCCATTACAGCTCAGAGGAGCTGTACCTATAGGAACACTGGCTTTTGGTGGCCACCAGAGTTGTGGATGAGCCTCCTCTACAGTGGGTGCCACATCCCTGTCATGGGCTCAGTGTCCCATCTCTGCCGTGGGCTCAGTGTCTGTCCCATCCCTGCCATGGGTTCAGTGCCACATCCTGGCCATGGGCTCAGTGTCTGTCCCATCCCTGCCCTGGTTCAGTGTCTGTCCCATCCCTGCCCTGGTTCAGTGTCCCATCCCTGCCATGGGTTCAGTGCCACATCCTGGCCATGGGCTCAGTGTCCCATCTCTGCTGTGGGCTCAGTGTCCCATCCCTGCCCTGGTTCAGTGTCTGTCCCATCTCTGCCCTGGTTCAGTGTCTGTCCCATCCCTGCCCTGGCTCAGCATCCCATCCCTGCCCTGGGCTCAGTGTCCCATCCCTGCCATGGGTTCAGTGCCACATCCTGGCCATGGGCTCAGTGTCCCATCCCTGCCCTGGCTCAGTGTCCCTTGCTAGCAGTGACTGTGCAGAGCACACCGAGTTCACGGCTCCTTGTAGCGCACGCTTCAGATGTACAGTTAATATCCAGCAGATA
Organism: Zonotrichia leucophrys gambelii; assembly: GCF_028769735.1. Taxonomy (NCBI): domain Eukaryota; kingdom Metazoa; phylum Chordata; class Aves; order Passeriformes; family Passerellidae; genus Zonotrichia; species Zonotrichia leucophrys. The sequence continues at coordinate 9,834,130 of NC_088181.1, forward strand.
CGTGGGAAGGCAAGCAAGCTACCTTTCATCTCATGTTTGTAATACAGAAAACCTTCAATATTGAGAACAGATAGACTGGAAGGTAGGTTCACATCTCTCAGCAAGAGAGCTGTAACTTAAATCTAATACACCTGATCAAGGCTTTCTCTCTGCCTTGTAGGTATTTTAATACAAATGTGTCTTTCATTTGACTGATTGAAGGTCTCCAACCTGCAATAAATGAAACATCTGATCCCCTTGAATCCAAATCACTTTTTCTTTGATTTTCTTTTACTTCTATTTCTTCTTTCTTTGTTCTATGGCTAGAGTCGAATTTCCCTTTAGAAATTGAAAGAATGTGTGTGGGTTTTTCTGCTCCTCTTACAGTGAGCCTGTGCAAAGGTCGAGTGGCTAGTTGACTAGCATATTAAGACAGAATTCATTTCACAGACAGTCTGTAGTGATGTGCTTTACATATCATTATCACACTGAATTGAGGGAAACTGATTATACAAATTAGTTACTGTACATTATTCTCCAAAGCCTTTTATTTGCATAACCAATAGATTTTATGCAAAAGAATATCCTGAAAAATCATACATGATCATGTATAGTTGAAAGAAAGTTGTTAATATCTAGGTAGGAAAATAAGCAGACATTATTCAAAAATTTAGTTTAAATTATTGTGTGTCTTAATATTGAGTGTATCAATTAGCTTGTGCCAGACGTAGTCTTTAAAATATAATTCCAGTAAACAAAATTGTGCCTGCAGTCCGGAGTGCTGGGAGCTGCTGATTCCAATGTTCTCTATAATTATGTCTTTGTATGAATCAATCAGTTTAAATATAGAGCGACAGTCTGTTAAAGCCATGACCTCCGTTGGGTTTATTTTTTACTTGGGTAGTCATGTCTCTTTCCAGATGTCAGTGACATAATTTGTATGCTCAGCATTTCTTGTGCAGAGATTTTTTTTTGGGAGGGGGTGGTGGGGAGGAGAACCTTCAGAAGGAGATGGGAATTGGAAATATTAAGCTGTAGGATCACTGAAAGTGTTGCTTTTAATCTGTAACTATAACCATGTTTGTGGTGAAGTGCTAACCCTCCTGCACGTGAACACACTTAGTCTTTGCATAGATATTGCACCGGGTATTAAAATGTATGTCAGGCTGGAGAACAAAGAGCACGTGACATTATGGGCTGAATTCATAGTTACAATAAAAGCAGCAATGAAAATTCAATAAGGGGACTGGAACCAGCAGTGTCTTTGTAGTTTTTATCTCTGCTAGGGTTTCCAGAGGAGCTGTTAGTGATTAGGGGCCCCATCCTGTGCACGTTAGCGAGCCGCGCTCTGCCCGCGCGGCACCGGGCGCTGAGAGCTCCCGAGGGTGGGGCTGGGCTGGGCTGGGGGCACACGGCTCCCCAGGGCCCTGCCAGGGTGGCACCGACCAGGGATGGAAAGCAGAGGAGGGCCAGAGTCACTCAGAGTTCATTTTGCCTTTGCAGAACCTTTTAGGGGCTGGAAACACGCAGCGACACCCAGTTGGCAGAGGAGATGAAACGTTGATGTGCGCTGCGTATGAAAGCTAGGCTTTATAGTTAGTAGGTCTCCAATGTAAAACTTCTAAAAATAAGTCCTTAAAACTGTTGCAGGCCTTTCCACTGTTTCATTTCCCTTCCATTTCTGTGTTTGCAGTAAACACATCTTTGATGCTAAAACTGGAAGTGTTTTATGTGCTCATTTTACTGAACAGAGACACTCACCTGACTTTAACTTCAATGGAATAAGATTGTGTTAAAAACACCAATACTTTGCTCTGACAAGATGTTTAGATGCAAGTCTGATGCATTTCAGAAATGTTTCTTTTTCAGTAAAACTTCAGGTTTATTGTACAAATCACAAAATTTATTTTCAAAGAAAAATTTTAGAGAACATTCCATTTTGTATAAGGTGTGTATTTAGATTTTAATTACAAGGAATTGTTTTATTTAAATATAACCAGCTTTAATTGCACTCTTTTTGCACCTATAAAATTTAATAGCTGTGGATACTGATATTGTTTTGGGAACTTGTGAGATTACATATACAATGCATGTAGTAATGTAGTTTCCAGGGACCTAAATTTTTATTTCTTTTAAACTTTCAAAATAATGATCAAACTTTCAGCTTTTCCTTTGTATTTTTCCCTTGGATTAGTTTCAAGCTGGAGTGAAAGCCAGCAATTGTGAGGTAGCATGGATCTGACATTTTCTCATGTACCCTGCATATTATTTGCAGTAAGATTAGCATCAGAAGAACTGACTTAGATCAGTTGTCTTTGCTTATGCACACCCTATGTTTCTCAGATTTTTGGAGGGTTTTTGGGGGGATGGGGTGTGTGTGTAGTGATATTTAGTTTCCCCATCCAAGCACACTTGATCAGCTCTAGCTGGGTGTTTGTGTCAGAGGACTTGCCAGGTGGAGTGTATAGGTGGAGGATTAAATGAAAGCAAAGAAGGCAATGTAAAAAATTAGACATTGGAATGGGTACAAAGGAGAACCCTGCTCATTGAGATTACACTCCTGAAATGAGCAGCAACGAGCTGCCAAAGCAACATGGACCTGTCTGGATGGAAGAGGCTGCTTAAACTCAAGACCTAAATGATTTAAGCACCCTCATGTATGGCTTATGGCTGTCCCCAGCTAGGGGCAAATTCTGTCTCCAGTGACACATGCACTCATTTAAAATCAATGAAAGGTGGAGATGTGAGAGACCAGGTTTGGTGCTTTAGCTTTTGTCTTGTGTGACTGTGAGCAGAGAGTTTCCCTGAAATGCATCTGGGCAAGTTAAACCTGCCACTCTTGTGACAGGAATATTCACATCAGTAGCCATAATGTATTGGCTCTTGTAAAATATTTCAAGAATCTGGCCTTTGGCTAGCAGTATTTTTCAGATGTCACTTTGTTTTCAGCAGTATTAGAAAAGTTACATTTTTGCCCTGAATAGTAGATTTATTTTGAAATTAAGTAAATGGCAGAACTGCAGCTCTCTTCCCCTCCTGCATAAAACCTCTTTTAAGTTCAAAGTGCTCAGATACATAACTCTAAGCTCTCTCTTCCTGATGCTCAGTGGGCTACCTTACTTTTTTTAAAATTCATGGCAGGATCTCAGAGCAGGGCTGGCAACCTCAACTAAAGTAACTGCTGCTTTTATTTCCCTGTGTCTTTGGTTCTCTTTTAAGGTCTCAAAAGACCACACAAACCAGCTGACAGAGCAGGAAGAGAGATGAAAGATGGAGATGGTAATTTTCAAAAAGAAATTGTGTTGCAACCGATGAGTTCTTTATGACTTCTACTTAAAAGCATAAATCAGCCCAGGTTCAATTAAAATTGCATCTAAATTGAACTAAATGAGCTTTTCATGGTTTAGAGTTTCCTTATGAAAGTTTTGTACATCTCTGAATAGCAATTGCAAGTTCTCAGGAAGCTTAAACCATGAAAGCTCTGAGGAGGACTTTAATGCCCACTCCTGACTCCCACCTCTCACCCTATAATTTTTCTAATATTGAAGGCTAAATTCTTCATGAAATATAATTATAAACAGTGCTTAAATAATGACCTCATTCCCTCTAAACATTTTCTTATTTGTTCCTGCTGCCTTAGTGTTTTAAAATTAATTGAGTTTTCATTTGGCTTTTCAGCAACTTACTAAAAGCCCCTAGATCTCAAGCATGATTGCAGGTATATTTAAAAGGTTAGTTTAAGAGCAGTTAGCCAACTCCCTTCACCAGAAGTGAAGCAGCAGAGGCTGGACAGGGCCAGATTTTGCATTCAGTGAACTCTCATGCTGTATGACAGGTTTCCATCACCTTGGCTTGGCTAAGGTTCACTTGAATTAGAAGGTAGTGGACTGGCAACATTTTTTTGGTGGAGATGTCATACTCAACCAAGACTGAATTTTTATAGAGGGGTAAGAGAAAAAAGGCCTTGGAGATTGGTCACTGAAATTAAATCTTCGGTATGAAATGCATAAGGAGTCTGAGAAAATCCTTGCAGTTTCTGCTGGAATGAGTAATTTCAGAGAAGTCATCCAGCACACAGGTCCTTCAAATCAATCAATAAAATCTTTCTTTATAGAGGAATAATCACATGGAAACAAATATTCCCCCTTGCAAAGCTTCTGAAACCATTGCCAGCCAATGGAAGCACATTGGCTCCTTTCATACTTCTTGCAGATCTTATTTACATAAAAATCCAGGCACACAGAACCCAGCTAGAAGGGGCTGGTGTAACATGAAGGCTTTTTTTGAGCCAGAAACACTTTATAAAAAAAAAAACTTGCTTGACATAGACCAAAAATGACAGTGTAAGTGGATCACCTGCCTGAAAGGCTCTCAGCAGCAGGGCTGTCCAACCTCATGTCATCCTGTCCTGACCCCTCAAGAATTCCTTTGATCTCCCATGAAGAATTCAGCCTCCGGGGCTGTCATCACCCTGCAGGAGGTGCTGGCCTGCCCAGGTACAGGTGCAGTGGCCAAGGCCATCCCCCTGTGCTCCAGAATCTGCTGCTCTGTAAGGCTGGAACACTCAGTGGAACAGATGCAAGTGCCTGAATGAGGGGTTTAATATTTAAAAACTTAAAAAAGTAGGGGAAGCTGCAGCATTTTCATAAGCAGCCTCTTTCCTCTTGGAATGCTGAAATTAACAAATTTGGCACTGCTCTTGCTTGTTTTTGAACGTCACAATTTCACCAGGCAATCAATTGCATCTGTATCTTGCTGCAAAGATTTCTCATCTGGAGAACAAGGCTCCTGTTGTGGTCTTCAATCTTTATGTGAGTGAGTGTGCTGGCTCACAAGGCAAAAGCTGAAACCCTTACAGAGGTTCCATATAAAATCCTTGGTTATGGGAGTTATTTACCTGCCTGTTTTCCACACTGACAAATCTGCCAGGTTATTGCAACTCTGAGGAGTTCCACCAACTTTGCAGGGACTGCAGTAGTTTGCACTATGGATGAGGTTTCAAAGCATAATGAAATCACTTGTGAATCTGTTTTATTTCATGTAGCAATGCAGTAGGAGAGCCTGCAAAGCAGTCTCCCTGATGAGCAGGTGGCAGCTTCCAAATGAAGGGTAAAAAATTCTCAAGGACCCTAATTTGATTGCTTGTCATGACCTGGTCACAGACACCACTGAGCACCAGCAGTGTTTGAGTGCTGGGCCCTCCAGGACCCTTTGGAAGTCTCATTCCATCCAGGCGGGTTGGGATCCATATGGTGAAATCACAGTCCAGCAAGATGTAGCAGGATTTTGTGTGCTACTACCCTGACTCCTTGTATCAATAAAGAGATGTTTTTGTAGAATAGGAACAAACTGCAGTTCCACTGGAATGCAGTAATTTTCAGCTCGATTGTGCTGATGGCACAGAGCCCAGGGGCTCGAGCAGCCGTGGAGGTGACACCTTGGGGAGCACAGCCTGCAGCTGCCTGGGGAGGGGAGAGCCCCTCGTCCTCAGCCCCACTTTGCACTGAATTGTGCCTCTTGATAAACAAGGAGGGCAGAGCAACTCTGCCCAATTGAGTTAAGCTGTGTAAGATCTGCTTTTTATATATTTTCCCCCTAGTCTGAAGGGAGTATTTAAAACAAAGGATCCTGCAAAATCACATTTTAAAAAATTTTGGATTGTGTTTTTGACCTTTTTTATTTTCCTTTTGACCTTTTAAATTTTCTGGTTTTTTATACTGAAGATATATAATTTATTTTGGGCAATTAAGACAGGAAACAAATTCAAATCTCTTCCTTCTATAAGTATATCCAAAGGTGATGTCACAAATCTGCTGATTTGCTAAAGGCAATTTAATTGATGCTTTTAATAAATGCCATTTATATGAAAATAATAGTTTTCATCAAGCCAACTAACCCACAGTATTTTTACACATTTCAAATAGCTTTTCTTGCTAGTTTTGTTACAAGCAAAAGGAAAGATTTGAAAATCCCTCTTGTCTGGCACTTCTTAAAGTCCTGCTTGCTGCTCAGCACAGCCTTAGAAATTAGCCAGTGGTGAGAAATGTATCACACCAGAATGATGCATTCCTTTAGCAAATGGACTGAAAACAAAGTGGGAGTGCAGTGTTTTGGTTGTAATATGTTGATGAGCCTGTCAGAGCAGAGAAAAAGCACTCTGACTTCTCTGCCTGTTGGAGCCCAGCAGCCAGGGCTGGAACTGAGACATCACAGGACAGGTGCTTTGAAAATTACACAATTTAGGCAAAGGATCAGGTGGCTTTTCTGTGTGATCAAGAGGTTGGTCCTTGCAGATTTCAACATCCTACATCCATCTTTGCTCCTTAATTGTGTCTCTTTTATGTTTATAAATAATCCTGTAGATTTGAAATGGCTTTTCACACAAGTAAATAATTTCTGTTCCTGCCAATTCGCAAAAGTCTAATTTAAACCTTTTAAAGGTTATTTTATTCAGAAGTGAGTTTCACCTTATTACACATGAGCAGTGCTAATCATTGAGGTGATTCACAGGCATGAGGGATGCAGAATCACCTCCCAAGTGTGCTCCCAAAAACCTGGAAGTTTGTTAGTAAGAAGCCCAACAGCTATAAGGAAGAGTGGTGGTTCTGCAGAATCTGGGAGCTGCATTCTGAATCTGTTTCTGCCTTTCTGCTTTGATTTTTTAAAATGTTTTATAGATTTTAAATAAATCAAAAATGCTGTATAAATTCTACGCTACACAGAACATTTCAAATCTTTTTAGATTTTTAGAACTGGGCCTTAGGTATCACCTGGAGGTCTGTAAATATCTGCAGTGGTTTACTGCGCTAATGCTGTAATTACATTTCAGCATTGACTCACATTTAGGCTTTTTTGTGTTTGTGTTCAGCAGTACAGTTCATTTGAAAAGTGCATAAAATATAAATACCCAAACTTCAAAGATGCTGTAGGAGAGGTAAATTGCCAAATGTTCTGTGATTTTCTCGATAGTTTTATGATAACATAAAGCCAGTGTTTCATCAAAGAGTTTTTTATTTGAGAAGGATTGCACCAACTAGATATAAATTATAAATCATGTTCTGTTTTACATGTGAAATGGGAGCTCTGAAGTGTATCACACTTGAGCAGATGGAGGCTAGGTGTTTTCATGTTTTTCTGAGCCTGTTTTGTTTGTGATGCCATTTTCTCTATAATCTAACCTTAAATTCCTTTGCAGAGGGGCAAGAAACTATCACCACATAAATGCAATTATTGACAAGTGTTACTAGGAACAGGGACAATGAGAAAATCATCAGGAACACACTGCACACCCCCCCCAAGCCTGAGTGGCATTTGTAACACACAAGCAATAAGCTAATTGAGCAGCTGGTCAGGTTTCCTGACATTAGAGATTTTATTTAACAAAATGAATGATCAAAACAAGTGAATTAAAAAATGCTAAATATATATTTATTCAGGTAACTGAAGCTGGTTTTGGCTTTATCAATTCTAGGAGCACGGCTGAGTTTTGGTACAATTTATAAAACTGGAAGGAGACAACTTTGAAGGATGTTGTCTAAATAACAGCCTGCTTGTTCATTATTGTTAATAAGCAGTATTTTATTGTGTTTACAAATTGTAAATTGAGCTGAGATTTCTCATTCCTTTGATAGCACCTTCACTACCAGGTAATAATACTAAAATTAAATGACGTTTGAATGAAAAAGATTCCTGACCCTGTGTGCTTGCAAACTGCTTTTAAGAATGAGTGGGAGAGGCAGGGGAGGGAAGGGACAAGTTTTGCAGAGCAGAGATGAGAAAAGGAAGCCCCTGTGAGTGTTACACGGGCAGAGATGAAAGCAAAACAACCCAGAAGCGCCTTTTAGCCAAGGAAATAACTGGTGTGGGCTCCGTGGACTTAGTTTAAACCAGCTGCAAACCAGGATTTTCTGTCATTGTTACTGACCAGACTTTGAACGCTTTTATCAGCTGCATGTGTTAATAGCTTGTTAATGATTGATGCTGAGGTCTTTTATGGCACCAAATGAAAGTGAGAAATAAGTGCAGCATTTCGAGGTGACTTTTGCAGTCACACTCTTTGCAGAATTTCAGCTGTGCTTTAAAACATTTATGCCTGCCGAGATTAGATAGGTTACACTGCAACTCAGGATAACACAGAACTACCCGGGCTGGGCTGTGCATTCAGTCCTACATTGAGCAGGAAAAATACAGAAACCCTCAAAATGAAAAGCTAAATTTTAGAAGCTGATGCAGTTCTGCCAGAGTGTATAAAAGGAGTATAAAATGTATAGGTGACTTGGTGTGTGAGGCAAATAAAAACCAGACTTGCTGAATTCTGTCTGAGGAGAGCACCTCAGCACAAAGCATTTCTCAAGGGCTGGGCGTTCCAGAACTTCACGCAGGAGCTGAATTCCCTATCAGCTGCACTAAGCCTTTCTGCTGATTGCAGTTCATTCTGTGTGCTTATTTACCTCACATGTAACCACACTCCTCCTCTGCCAACTAAACTAAGAATCTACAGAAATCTGGAAACACTGAGTACTTGGTTCAGGAAAGCAGAGAAAATGTGTAGGTGTCTGTAAAATTTAATATGCATTTATTTTTCCTCTGTTCACATTATTCCTTTTAGCATTTTTACCATTACTGCTTGCCTGTCATAAATCCAATTAGTGAGCTTTCTACATTGCAATAAACTGCTTTTCAGGAAGAAAATTTGTTTTGTGAGCAAAGCCTTTTTCCTAAAACATGACTGTAATTTTCTGGTTTTTCACTGCTTCACAAAGCATTTAAATAAAACCAAAATAAGCTCTAGCACTGAATTTACTGTAAACCAAAATAAAATGTGAAATAGATGCAGAAATCCAGCACAGAATAAGCAAAAACTTAATTACTGGTGCAGTTGTGTAAATTGGGGAAGATCTAGGTTGGAGTCCCTGGTCTGAATCAAGGATTTAAACCCAGGTTTGTCACACTTTGAACAACTCTTGTAATTGCTAGCAATTGTCCCGTGCTCTCTAGGTTTGACAAAAGAAATTCAGTTGAATACCTAAGAAAACTCTCCTGTGAAGGGGATTGTCAGAACTGATATGAAAGGTATATTCCCTGTAAAAAGATAACTTCTGAAAAAATACTGTAGATTTTTTTGGTGAGCTATTTATTTTCCTTTCCTTTGATCAAGTGAATTTTGACTCATAACACACCAGAGGCTCCAGCCTGTGTTAACTCTACATGGTCCAAATGGTCCAGAGTTTAAACACAATCAGAAAATATTGTGAACCTTTCAAGATAGCTTTGGAATAGAGCAGCCCTTGCTTCTGGCTGTCATCCTGAATTTGTGTTAATTTTTTTCTGTAGTATTGTAATAATGAGTAATTCTAGGAATTGGGAACCCTGCTGTAATATGTAAATGACACTGGTGAATTGTCTCTGGTCACTGTCCCTTATTCTCATCATTTATTCATGCTTGCTTTTTTTCCTCAGAAATAACAAATTAAATCTTAGGAGACTTGGAGGTTCAAAGGGTTGGTCATTAGTCTTTGCTAAGTCCAGTTCAGAGGAGCTTAGAACAGGAAACACCATTAAATTAAACGTTACAGGGTTTCACTGAGCCTAAATTCAGGCAGCTCTACCACTTTCCTCAAAGGATGTACAAAAGCCTATTGTATGATAAAGAAACTGATTTTTTTTTTTTTCATATCAAGTGATTATAAGCAGTTCATTCTGGTTTCAGAGACATTAGTGGGTTTAGATATTCCTTTATGCAGAATAAAAACCAGCAGAAAACCTTGATGAGTTTTCTGACTGCATCCACAGCCCTTGTACGCTTTCCTGACTGGTTCATTGCAGACCAGAGCTCCTATAAATGAGACCAAGGCTGCAGGGGAGTGATTTCTATTAGCAAATTAAGAAATGGTGGCTTTCAATATATAGTAGTCATCATGAAAATGCCAACTCTTACTGTAATGTAGCATCAAAGAACAATGGCTCCTTTTTGAAAGGAGATTTCTGTAAGTGCTGTTAACAAATGCTGACTCTGTAGTAGGAACTATTGTAGAACATGAACAAATACAAGAGAGGCAGAAGGGGCCAAGAACTTCCTATTTGTTTTTAAAACTGTACCCTTTTTGCACAGTCTTAAAAAAACCTATTAGCAGCAGTGATGCTTCAGTGATGCTCAGAGGGGCTGACTGCAGCCCAGCAAAGCCTGTCCACCTGCCTGCCTGGGCAGATGTTGGAAGAGCCATGTGCAGGTCAGTGCCTGCTGTGATGTCACCCCCCAGCATCCCCACATCACCTCCTGCCTGTCAGTTATTCTGCAGTCAAAGCTCCAGGAAATTAAAAAGATGGGTCACCATTTGGGGTAAGAGCAGAGAGATTAGTAATCACTGTGGGTTATCCTGTGCAAGTTCTGTTGAAAAAATGGAGGTTTCTCATTTGCCACAACATCTTTTACATCCCCATATCTTGTTATGTTTTACCCAAATTTATAAATTCTATGTTTTGTGTGGTAATTTCAGGGTACACGCCAATTCTCCTTGCTTGCCATGAGTAGAAAAACGATTTTAGGAGATTGTATTGGGAGGACAATAAAATGTATTGCCAGAACCAAAGTTGGGTGTCAGGAAGAGCTGTGTCAGCTGCATGTAAGAGAATTAGAATTTCGTCTGGTGCTGCAGGAGCTGAAAGCACAGCAGAGCCAGTGGCCTGGGGTGGTGAGGGCGCCTGGAGAAAGCCGGGCTCCAGAAAAGTTCCAACCAAGCCCAGCCATGGCTCCTTGCTGCTCTTTCTGCTTCGGTATCACCTGGGAAATCCCCCTGCAGGAACCTGTGTGTCAGCATTTGTGAATATAGAGCAATGGTTCACCTACCTGGCCAGGAGAAGCAGAGCTGGCAGCACGTCAGGGATCCCCAGAGGGTGGAGAAGGAGCCCCGTTCATTCCCCGTGCGAGGTGAGCGCGATCTGCTCCGGCCCCAGGTCCTGCAGTGTCACTGCCACCACATTTGTCATGGACAGGCACACTGGGAGGGACAAACACTCTGCAGCAGTATTTGCAGTGAGGCAGCAGGTGCTGGTATCATAAAACAGTGCTGTAGCTAACGTGACTTTTTTTTAATAAATTTATGATGAGCAGAGAAGAAGTCCAGAGCCATCAGAGAAGCAATTTTCTATAAGTTATTTTTAACTACTAATAAAAAAATTGTGGGTTTATTAGGCCATTAAAGTGTTTTCATTTTAAGAATGTTCACTGGGACTGTCTCTGTTTTCCCTGGGTTTGCTGAAAGGAAACTGATAGGGGAGTTTTGATACAAAGATAGAAGGTGTCGCTGATGAGCCAGCCAAATATCCTCAACAGCTGAGACTGGATTTTTCCAGTAGTCCATCTTAACCTTTCAAAAATATTTTTATTAATTTCGACTTGATAAAAATTCAGATTATGGTTTTATTCATTTTAAGGGAGATGTTCTCAGAATGTTGAAAAGCTTAACATGTATTGAAGTGATAACACTGAAAGATTTTTTGGACTTCAACAAAAGAGCTGTTTAAAAAAAAACCAGCAAGCATCACTGTGTCTAAAGCAGAAAAATATCTTTTTTGTTGTTGCAGGGCAGGAGCATTATTAAGTATCCTAAATTTGAGTTATAGGCAAAAAACACCAACCAAAGAAAGTAAAGGGAGGGGGAAAATGTATTTGTCTTCCAAAAAAGCAAAAAAGTAAAAGGAAGAGAACATGGCCACACACTCAGCGGTAAAAAAATATTGCTTCAGTGATAGGCTTGCTTGTGAAAATGGTCCATGAATGTTTTCATGGTTGTGAGACACTTTTTTTTACTATAGTCATGCAAGCTGTGTGTTGCCAAGCTCCTGCTGAGCAACAGTGGAGGAATTACTGGAGCTCCATTCACAGTTTCAAAACTGTTTTGCATTAATGGACAGCCTGAACTGGATTTGGGTTAGGTTTCACTCTGAGCTGCAGCTCTCTCTCTCCACCCCCTAAAATAATAATAATAATTACAAAAGTATGAGACAGGACCAGCGTCTCCACCTCCTGTTCATAACCCAGCAAACCAAATATTATTGCACACATTATTGAAGGGGTGAGGAAAGTGAGAGGTCACGAACTGAGCTGGATGAATAGCTGGAGGTCAGATCAATCACAGCCCTGTGTTTCATGGCTGAGGCTTCAGCCCGTGGAGACTGGGTTAGTTAAACTGCCTTCTACCCACTGAGCACATATTCTAATTTAAACCACAAATTTAGCAGCTAAAAAATATGTAAACTAAAGGATTCTTCAGTGTTTAGTAGGCAAATAACTGACAAATTACTTTTTCACTTTTATTAGTGTGTGGGGAGGAGTGGAAGGAAAGGAAGAAATGGACATGGTGGGTGTGTAGTATTGGAAATGAGGCAGAATTCAGTGCAAAATAATACCAATTTTATGTTTTAGCAGTAATCCTGTGAAGAGAAGCTAGTAGGGAAAGAGGGGAATTGTCTGACATGAGAAATAAAACCTTTTTTTGAACATTCTCTGAATGTCAATGAATAACAAAGGATCTCAGATTAGACACCCAAAAAATAATGCACATGATACTGCTGTGCCCCCTGATCAGATAGACACTTTTAATTGCAGTTTTGGAGTTAGATCAAAATGCTGGTGGATAGTGAATACAGAATGTTGCTAATGGACTGGGAAGGGGAGAAGGTGGGATTTAGGGCAAACCAACCTGATTTGGTTTGCATCAGACCCCTTTGAAGTGGCAGCAGTTTGTAGTTGCTTTGTGTTTTGCATTGCTGCCTTTTCATATCTGAAGATTCAAACAATAGCTCCTGGTTATTATCCCACATATTATTGATTAAAAGCTTTGCCCAAAGACCTTCCATCTCACTTTCCAGCTTAGTGTGATTTACTTTTCTTTTTACTCCCTGTAACATATGATTAATGCTGAGCTAGAGAGTCCCAGTGAGATGAAGCAGAGTGTCAGGTAAGATTTGTCAGCTCGGAAGTATAGATTATTTTATGTTTCTCGAACTTTGTGGGCCCAGGGAACACAGATCTTGATTGTTAAATCCATCCATACTTTCCCTAGGGCTATAATATGCCAAAAACATTAAATAGCCCACTTAATACATAACCTCATTCTGTATGCTTGACTATTTTGTTTTTAATTTTTCTTCCCTTTCCAGGCTGCTCAAATGAGATGGGATCAAAGAAAAAAATTATCCTCACTGGATTTTGTTAAAATATTAATAGGTTAGGGTTGACTGGCTAAATTGAATATCTATGCTGATCTTGCTTGCATGTTTAACTTGTGCTTAGGAAAATATGTTTCCTAGGTGATAACCTTTTATGTACCAGCCTGACTTCATTGAAATGCATAGAGATAAAAATATGTCACACTCCATGGCCATGCTATTCTTGTGTGGCAGTGTGATTATTCAGATGATAATTGACCCCCACCTGTAGACAGCTCAAATTCTGTAGTCAATCATTCCATTTGATGTTAAAATATGTGAAAGTACAATTATATAATTTACATTACAAATCATCCTGAATGCCAGGCATCTCAGAACCACTGACAAACGAAAGGGGAAAAAAGTCAATAAATGAAGTGAATTACAGGAAAAGAATTCAACTTTTCTTATTTGCTCCTGCACAACAGCTTTTATGTGGGTGTTGTTGATGGAGCTCAAACAGACACTGCTCAGTGCTGAAATCTGACTGCCTTTCAGCCCCTTCCTAAGTTTGGTGATACTTTCTGGATAAGAGTGCCTCCTTTCTCTGTGGAGATGAGATTCGTCCCCAGCAGCTAAAGGGAGAAACATATCCATGTCAGTGCAGATTTGTGCCACAAAGGCAGTGGGCCAGTGAGCTCTGCTCCAAATACCCCAACTTTTAAACTCTTGTCTCTGTAGACTTTGCTGTGTATTTTGAAGCTGTACAGAACAGTTCAAGAGCATTTTGGTGCAGTCACAGATTCCTGTTTGCCATCCACTTACAACAAACTCTGTTGTCAGTCCTCAAAAAATGTGGGCAATGCAACTGAAATCAACTCAGCCCATTCCTACATAGGAAATATGGGCAGTGGTGAGCTTACATCACATTGCTGGTTCATCCCAGTCTTCCTGTCTGTCTGTCTGTCTGAGTGTTGGACACAAAGAATCTAAATTTCACATGAATTTCATGGTAGGTTAAGATTTTCTAACTATGTGTGTTTCTTCCCCACATTATTTTGGGGACATCAGCCCCTTTACAGTAATCTCCAATATATGGCTGTAGATAATAAATCAGACATGGAATATTCCTGAAATCTCAAGGCTAGGCATTGTAATCCTCTTTTTACTTATGGTTATTCAAAAAAGAACCTTCTTCTTGGGCACATTATCCCATAGGTCTGTACTGGAGCATTCCAGTATGTTGAGCAAGACAGACCCAGCTTGGAAATGTGTAATCAACCTTGTAGCAAGAGAAAACTCAGTGTTAAATCAGTTAAGTCCAAAAAGGGAGCATAAGAACCAACACAAAATAATGCTGCTGGTAAAACAGAATTTTAAGCTTCTCTCCTGCCTCTCCTTGTGCTATCCTGGACATTCCTCAGTTTCATACTGAGGAGCATAAGAAACAGCAAGTGTTAATCTTTTCTGTTTAGGTTTAAAATGCTGTTATTTTGCATTACTGTACTAAAGACTTTGTCAGCTGTAGATTCTCTCTTATAAATTATAGTAATATATAATTAAATTATAAATCACAGACAAGTTAAGGGATAATGTTACCTTATATACAGTGTCTGCAGTACAAAAATAGGTGCACATCTAGATCTACAATTAATAGGTTAAGCAGCTATACACCAAAATTATTACATGGCTTAAGCCTCTATATCTTACAAAGGAAGTAGACAAAGTAAAATTTTTAATCCTGGCCTTCACATTCTCAAATTGTTAGTTAAAATTCCTTGGAAAATTATGTAAAATTTCTTCATGACCTGATGTGTACTCTTTTACAAATTGTGCACAATATTATAATTTCTTCAGCTATCTTTTTCAAAAAGTTGAGACTTTTCATAGAACGAAACCAAATGATGTAAAATTGATAAAGTATCAGATTCCCAAATATAAATATTCTAATAATGGTTCATCACAAAGCAATTGTGAAAGAAGACAAAAAGAAAATACAAAATTGCTTCAAACAGCCTGAACATCCCTGAGAGGGGAATAAAAAGCCCCTACTCAAAAGGCTCTGGTTTTCCATGTGGGCTTATTTCTCTGCTCTTGCCTGGCAGTTCTGTGAAAGTTCATCTCTCTTCTCATCACTCTTAATCTGGGAGCAGAAGTATCATAATTTTAGTTTGTCCCCCTGATCTGCTGCAAACAGAAAGAAATTCCCAGTGTTGCTCAGTGCATGCCTGTCAGGGTAACCTCCAGATAGGCAAATATGGATTTCTCACTTTATTTCTCACTCTATTTCTCTCTCTCTCTTTCCCCCAGCCCCAAGGCTGGTTTCATTAGCTCTCTTTAAAAATGGACACTACCAGAGCTTCATTCAGCCACGAGTGGCTGCAGTTCTTCTGACCTCAGCAAAATTCCTCAGTCATTATCCCAGGTGTGAATTTGGCCCGTTGTCTTTAATTAAAGCTCCAGTCTGCTCTCAGTAAATTTCTCACCCTTTACAAGCATCAAATTATGTTCTTCAATTAGTTGTATCTTTTCTTCTATCCTTTTAATTTCAGGCCCATCAAAGAGCTGGTTTACTAAATCAATTTCAATGGGAATTTACACATTGTGAATCATAATGGGATGCAAAATTGACTTGGCTAATGAATAGTTAGTGGCTTTGGGGTTAATAGTTTTGGGTTTTAGTCTCAGGTACTTTGTATTAAATTTAATTTTGATATTGCTTTAATGAACACAATGTATTACTTCTCCTTTTTCCACTCAGGCCCATCTGAGGTGTATTCTCTTTGCCTGCCTCAATTGACTTGCTTTATGAATAACTGTATGAGATTTCTGTTTAAGAAAAGCACTTCTGCTTGTCCCATTTCTATGTGCTAAATATTTCAGTCTGATGTATAAAGTCTAAATGGAAAAGAGACTGAACATTATAAGAGAGATGAAGAAGTTACTTCAGAGGTTACTTCCTCTTGTTCCTTTGCACAGTGAGTCATGGAACTGCTGTTTGCAGGAATATTTCCAGGAATTCATGGGACTCCTCTATGAATAAAAATAAGTAGAATAGCAATCCTGGTACCAGGGTACAGTGTTGATGTAAAAAAAACACATCACCACTTTACTCACTTTTGAGGTTCCAGTTTAGGGTTGCCAGTTTTGCCCTGGTGACACCTGAAAGCTCACTGGGCTGTCCCATGCAGGCTGGCTGGCCAAAAGAGGCTGGATTTTGGCAAAAAGTTTCTGTCTGTGTAGAAGTTCCTGTCTGCTCTGCTTGTTTTATGATGGAGATGTTATTTTCGAGTTCTAAATTTTCATTACCTTCCAAGATCTATTTTTACATAAATTTTTTAAAAGGCAGTACCTGGAGGCAGAATGACTCAATCAACTTTGTGTTAATAGTCTTGGGAATAGCTGCACCAGGACTGGAAGTGCCAGTCCCCACACTGTCTGTGTCAGCCCACCAGCACCCAGTCTCACTGAGTCAACAAGATGTAGGATTGGGATGCCCATGAAGAGTTGTTCTCATCCATCCGCTGCCCTCATTTGAGAAGGCTGCTCACAGTGGAGGTTGGGTGTGACTTTGGCATGATGCTTCTCACCTGGCCTCACATCTTGTGTCCTCACAGCCACATACCAACTTCTCATGGCTGGAAAATCACGTGGGGAGCGGGGACATGTCCCTGTCACCCCTTGGCATAAAGGTAACCCATTGCACTGTTATTACAAAAATATTCCATTGTTTGGTGTGGGCTATAGCACATCATTTCCATGTGTTTCTAGGTACAGAATCTAACACTGAATGCTTTTGAGAACAAAAAGCACAACAGCAAATAATTTTTCACATTTTCCCAAAAGAAGCCAGTGGGGTTTGTTGCTACAACAGTGACAGTAGGGCATCATTTTAAAAAATAAAAATAGCCAGAATTTTAACAGGAAGGTTTTTTTTTTAATGCAGTGGATAACATGAACATGTGCTTCAGAGCATGGATCTGCATTTAACAGATGTCATTTAAGTTTTCTGTATTCAAACATATTGGGGATATAGACACAAGAGAAGAGAGTGACAATTATTTAAGTGGCAACTCTAGCAGGATGATACATGGGTATAAGATGACCAGGAGCAGATTTAAGCATAAAGCCTCCTTTTGCCTATCTGAGGGATGAAGTTTGGGAACTCCAAGAGCATCAGGTGAAACAAAGAGTTCAGCTATAGCCCAAATGTAGTAATCCTTGAGTTAACTGTCTGACTTTCAGCTCAACGGTGCTGCAGACACAGAGACATCTGAGCGGGCTCTCTAAAGAGTCAGGTCATGTCCAGCTGAGCTGGACACTCATCAGAACTGACCGGCTGCCAGTGGTGAGCCAGAGCTAATTAAGCCCTGCTGGACCTCACCTCATTTATAGTGAGGCACTGGGGTGGCTCTGCACCATCAGCTGCTGTGTGCTCTTCAATAACTATTTTTTTCCAGTTTTTCCCATTGCACAACATATCCCTGGTTTGCACGGATAATGGAATCTGATCAGCTTTTGAAAGCAGGTCCTAAAGTATTTTGTGAAGGCAGCAGTGACTCTAGAGACCCTGTAGTGGCACATTTCCTAAATGGAAGGTGTCTGGACAGGGGATTGCATTCCTGTGTTGGTCAGTGAGTGCTGTACCTGTTCAGGCTGGGCAGCTGGGCTGAGCACTGCTGCAGGGGGCACTGGGTCTGTGGCAGCCTTCTGTGGGGGTCCAGGTTGGTTTTTGCAGTGCTTCTGTACCCAGGCTTGCCACAGGAAATGCTGCAAACTACACAAAACTCTTGTCTGTTGTTTGTGGTTCTGAGATTGCAGGCCGAGATCTTTTCCATATATGTTATTCCCCCATCTTTTTATCTTGTATTTTTTTTTTTTTTTGAAAAGATCTGTGACAGATCATTATGGAAGGGAACCTAAAATGTATCAGAGGCTCTGGTGTTTTTGTGTAAACCAACTATTTTCCCTCTATTCTTGTCTTTTTTTTTTTAAAAAGAAAAGAAAGGTGACTGTGCAGAGCAGAAACAAAGTTCTTGAGTAGAATTGAAATGTGACAGTACAAAGTTGTCTACCCAGCTATTTGAGAGACAGGAAACACACTTGGATGATGGGTAGTGCCTGTGATCCTGTCAGGAAAAGGCAACTTAGAGAAAGTTGGGTTTGATAGCATAGGCTGAAGCACAGTTACTTTTGGAGGTACTGTGTTATCTCCCTATTGCTCTGTGGTAGCTGCATGGGACATCAGTGTGCTGACAGTCTGTGAGTCTGTGTTTCCTCAGTGTTAACTCCTTGTTACCAGGATTCTCTTCCTAGGGCCAGATCCAATACCCACTGAAAAACCACCCGGATCCTGTACCCTGCTGTGCTGTATGAGCCAAAGCTTGGGTGTGTGAGCCCACTACATCTGGTTCATTAGATGCTGAAATGAATTTTGCCAGGAAATAAGGACTCCCTCCTCTGGGCAGTGCATTTCATTGTATAAGAGGCACAGTCAGTGAACTCACCCCAACCTCCTCATTCTGTGCATTCACTCACTGAGGGCTGGATTATTTTCTGATATACATCAGCACTGTTGCAAGATTTATCCTACCACAAAATGTCCTAAGATGTGTTTGGTGCGGGTTGTTTTTTTAAAAAAATATTTTATTATTTATTATATTATTAAAATATTTTATTTGATAAAATATTTTATTAATTTTATAAATACAATAAAGAATCTTTTAATATTAGTCTAGTGTAAGTAGGTAGGCAGTGTGGGAGGGAAAATATAACCTGGAGCTATGGATCTGCAGTGCTGCCATTGCATTCTAGTATTTTAAAGTTCTGTGCAGTTTACTAAAGCCAGTAGATCTGCACTATTTGTGCAGCTCATATTCAGTAATTGTCTTACTGACTCAGCTGCTTATTTCTGAGCCATTCTACTTAGTGATGCCACATTACTGGTATTACACATCAGGCATTAAAGGCAATTAATGGGTTTTAACTTCCCAAATTACTTAAGAGCCTTCAGTAGAAATCTGGAGAACAGATTTCATTTATTGGAATGAAAATGTCACAGTTTTGTGCTTTGGTAAATAACCTGTTCACAGAGATGTCTTACTTATCACTGTGGTATGCTTATTCATTAAGGGCTAATTGCAGAGGTCTCTAAATGAAACACTGCAAACCACATTCCACTCCAGTGCCAGTTTGTTTAAAGTCTGCAAAGCTTTATTATTAGCACAATTTAATTATGAAAATGGCAACCATGGAGAATTCTGAACACATTCTTTCCCTTGATCATTAGTTACAGGGCAAAAATGAAACACTTCCAACAATGAAGGGTTCATATTTCAAGCTTATACAGTAGCTGCTAAAAGGCTATACTCAGAAAATCAATTTTATTAAAGTCCTTCAAGCACTAAAGGGACTTCCATGCAACTAAGCAATTTTAAAAACATGTCCACAAGCAGTGACTTTTTGATTCATGTTTTTAACAGGGTTATATTTTCACTGTTTTCAATATTGTCCCCCAAAGCAGGGTCAGAAATGGTTTGAGGGGGGGAGAGGAGGTGAGCAGAGCATGTTCTGACATAGCTGTGACTTGCATCCTTTACCTAAGTTACTTAAAAGAGGACTATGAACTGGATCTGAGAAGCCTGTCATGCTCTTAGCAAAACAGATCAAAAGTCAATGGTGTTTTCACCTTTTCCAGCTTTCTTCTGCAGCCCAGGAAATTAAGTTTGGGGGACTACTAAGAAACTGTAGATTATATATATTATTTTTTAAATGAAGCTGTGATTTGAGCTAAAAATAACAGGAAACTATTTTCCTAGAAAGAAAAGGGAATGACATGTGTGGTAAAAGCATGAAAAGAGTTCATGCATTGCTCTGCTCCTGAAGAACAGAAAGGGAGTTGAGAGCTATGTCTGTATTTCAGGGCCTCACTGGACCAACAGAAAATTGAGTGCAAGTCCACCAATGTCACTGAGTTGTACAGTAAATTATTTTCCTGATCCAAAGTCCTTTGATTTCTGGGAATCATAACACCCCCCAAAGCAGTGGATAACCCTAGACAAGAGTGTGAAAGTCTTACAGAATATCCTGAAATTTTAGAGGATGAAAAAATCCCTGTCTTTATATGCATGTCTACCTGTATATCTGGATTAAAGCTTTTAAGAAAATGCAGATACTCACACAGGGATGCAGAATGTTTGGCCTAATGATTTTCCCATTTAATAGAGTTATGAACCTTGCAGCAGTTTAGTGGAAAGTGAAGCAGACTTGCAGCAAGTTAGAAAAGTTAAAAAGTGCATGTTTGTGTGTACATCCAGTATTCCAAATATTCCACACTGCAGCCACTGAGGTCAGTCCAGCATATTTCATCCATTGTAGTGTGTGAATTGATCAGAATTCTCCATGTACTTCAGATTTAGCAGCAACGGTTCAGTGAAGTCATTACATTAATTTTCTAAAATTATTTTTATAAGATGGGATTTTTAGACCTTAAGTCTCTGATGACAGCAATAAATATCCATCATTAGGTATGAATTCTGCCTGTGAAAGACTGTTTCTCTCTGGGAGCAATAAGGAATTCAACTGATGAGGGGAAAAAACCTCTTTTTGGTGAACTTAAAATGCGTAAATCAAGTTTTTGATCCTAATGTTGGCTGTGATAATTGTAAATCTCACGAGATGAGGCAGTGATACTGTCTGCTCTATAGATTTGGAAAATCCTTTAGCAGCAGCAGCTCTGCTCAGGCCCCAGTTCTCCAGACTGTGCTGGAAAAGGACAGTTTGAACTGTGAGTTGCTGCTGGCTGAAACCAGGGTTTGTCTGGTTCAGCACAGTCTAAAGAATTGTGCAGCTCTGGTTCACAGTGAGAAACCCTTGGGTTTAAAAAAGGTGACGTGGGTTATGAGGGGAAATAATTTTTTGACCTATGAATATATCACATTGAAACAAATGTTTCATTTCAGTGTAAAGGTCTGTATTCTCTTATAGAAAACACTTGTCAAGAAAAGTAAAAGAAAAATGAAGTCTCCAAAAAATGGTTGTTTTTGACTTGTTAGACTGCAGAAGGATCATTACCAAAATAACAGATATTCATGAAAGGCTTTGATGTTCCAAAAAAGCACTCCCTCCAGCCACATCTGCAAAATCAAATGGAAAAATATCTTCCAGCTACACCAGGTTCTTCATTTTACTCAAGCAAAAAAGAGTGTAGCCTACTGAGGGTATGGCAGGGGGGTAAGGAGAAAACCAGTGTTTGCTCCCTCCTGCTGGTGCAGAACAGGAGCCTGTGAGGTGCCATTTGAGAGTTTTACTGAATGTATTTCAGAACACACAAATCTCTGGCCACCTCTTTGCTTCCCCTTCACTCACTCCACCTTTGCCTCTGTCTTCATCTGTGCTTTTCCCTCAGTTAATTTATGCTAGCTTAGCTTGGCTTTTGCTACATTCTGCTTTCTGTTGTTGACATTATTGACCATTTTGGGTGGTGACAAACAACTGAACAATATCAATAACAATTTATTAGGTACTCTAATTAATGAATTTAGCCTGTGACCCAGCTGCAATCACAGCTGTGTTCAGTGTAAGGCTGCAGACTCAGGAGTGCTCACAAATTCAGGTGCTGTGTTCGGACCAAGCAGCCTATGAATTCTTGTATTTCAAAAGACTAAGGAACACGAAAACCTCAGAAATTATAAGAGTTTTGTTGATTTCTTAGGAGTTGCAAATATTTAAATTTGGAGCAAACATTTCAAATAATCAAGTTCTCTAAAAATTATTAAAATCTGTAAATGCATCTTTGTCATATTTGACTACTGCATACTTTTTATTTCAGTCAGGAAGCAAGTAGCTGAACTGATAGGAATATTGAAATGTTGCATTTAAAATAAAATAGTGTAACTGAGCAACAAGTTTAATATGAAATGGGAAAAGAAAAATCTAATATCCTGATGAGCTGCAATAAGCTTTCACACCTGGAGCAGGGGCAGCTCAGAGCTGCAAGGGGCCATCCCCATCCGCCATGGCCAAGTGCCCCTGCAGGCTCTTCCTGCCTTCACCTGCCCCAGGTAAGGCTTTGCAGACCTGTTAAAAATCTTTGTTTCTACACAAGTCCGTTCTCAGAGATGCTTGTGCTCCTGTCCTCATGGATAAAGCCAGCTGGGAGCACTGGGAGGGGGAATGGGGACAGCCCAGCCCCTTCAGGGCTGGTGTGGCAGAGCCTTTTGCTGGGCTGCTGACTGGGGGCACCTCAGTGCCTGATGCTAGAGGTGATTGTGTGCCTGCTTCCACAGGGGTTCCGTGCACAAATAAAGTGCTCCCAGTTTCTTATTAGGTGTTCTGGTCTTCCTTGGAGGGCTTTGGAGTGTGGGCTGTGGTCAGGGCCTCTAATCAGTGCTGCATGTTTGCTATTTGTTGTAAAAACTAAGGTGGAAACAGGGACAGCTACTTAATTTCTTCCTTTTCTTTCACCTTCCTTGCACCCTGATGCCTGTGAAGGAATCCCAAGTGTGGGGCAGAGCAGCCCTGTCCCTCACCATGCATTGCAGCTTTTCTGCAAGGGCTGCTGCAGGAGCAGAGAGAATTATTGGTGCCATGGCAGGTGGGGAGGCAGAGAAGGACCCTCCTGGCAGCTCTGTGTAGGTCAGAGGCATTTCCCACTCGTGTGTGTGACTGGACATGGAGACACATGTTCTGGTTAAGGGGGAAATGTAGGAGAGGGTCAATTTGTACTTTTTCATTCTCAGGAGCAGCACCTCCATTTCTGGGTCCTATTACATATTTCATCACATTCTCACTGAACACATTTTTCATCTTCTGCCTTGCTATTTCATTGTCTAAGTGGAAAGGAAATTCAATAAGGTTTGATTATTTTTTTTCTTAGATTTTATTTTTATCTGAACTTTCAAACCCACGATACTCAAGTGGATTAGAAATTCAGTGAAATGAGTTCACCTGGTGACTGGCTGCATGCATTCTACACAGATGAAAGCCCTGACCCTGCAAACTCTCTCCTGTCAGGACTCCTTGATCTCATGGTAGTCCTTAGGACTGCCTGGATTAGAAAAGAATTGCAGGATTAAGTCTTAGCAATTCATTTGAAATATAAGACATTTGTTGCTTAATCTTGCAAAACAAGGCTCTCAAGTTTTCTTTTTCTTTGAAACAATATAAATATTCATTGAATTATGAAACTCAATGGTCTCTTTCAGGATATTACTTTAACCATGTGCAATGGAGGCAGCTGCAATAAAAACTTGTATTATTTTGTATCTTCCCAGCAATATATTAAAGGAATTTATTTGCTAAGTAATGAGTATATGATCCAAATATTTTTTAAATGCCCAGAAGCTGCCTCTGGGAAATGAAACAACAAATTCAGCTGTAGGGATCTGTGCTACCTTTTCAGAGAAGCTTGAGGATGTGGTTTTGGGTGGCATTGGTACCTGGACACAAGAAGTTGGACACAGGGAGAGCCCTCAGCTCTGAATGCATTGCTGCCGGAGCACAGAGACCCAGAGCTGTGCTGGAGCTGCAGGCAATTACTGAGGGACCTGACTCCAAACCCAGGGATCCCAGCCAGCCTTGTGCCTGCTCCCAGGACAGTAATCCAATCCCACACCACTGCTCAGCTGCCCCCTTCTCAGAGCCACAGTGAGGGAAGTGTTCTCTGCTGGCAGGGTCACCAGGCTTGGTGGCAGCACCAGGGAGAGCCCTGTGTGCTGCTGGGACCATTTGTCACTGCTGCTGATTTCAGTGCCTAAAGAGCCAGCCTTCCTCTGCAGAGTGGGTTTTGGTCTTCTTTTCTCTACAGCTGTTACTGTTTGGTGACACTTGTGAAATGCCCTGTGTGCTGTGGTTATTTGTTGTTATTGCTGTACTTGCAGGCAGGTAATGCAGAGCTGGAAGAGAGGCACTGATCTGTCCCTGAAAGTAGCACAGTCTGGGGACTGTCCTGCACTCAGGGAAATGCCTTCACAGAATTCAGTGAAATAATTTTTTTAAAAGGCTGAATTACCAAGATATTGATTTGAGAGCAGCGTGCCTCTCTCATATATTTAGAAAACACTGCTTCTTCCCTTTTGTTTTCTGTGTAACATGAGAAATTTGGGGGTAGTCATTGTAAAGGCTTGACTTAAATTGATGAAAACCAAGTACTTTACAGCCTGACACTTCATCCTTCATTCATGTCACTGCTCTACTTTTGTTTCCCAGATCAGTCAGAGTTAAATTCAGACTGTCAGCTATAACTTTGAACTTCCTGGCTTTTCTTACATGGGTACATGCCTCTTTTTTTCCTTGTTTATATTGATCTTACGATCTGCCCTGTGACAGAGTGACGGGGAGGTTCCAGAGGCGAATTGTCACGCTGCCATGATGGGATGCAGCAAGTAGAGGGAGCTGCAGAATAAAGCACCTGCTCTGCTCCAGCTCCAGCCTCCAGTGGGCTCTGCTGCTGCTGCTGCTCTGAGCTGCTGGCCCCCAGCTTAGCCCTGCTCTGCCTGATAGATAAAACTGGAGAAATCTTCATTATAAACAGCAGGAAAACACACTCCTGAGACTGGAGAGGCTGAGCAGGCTCCAGACAAGGCTTGTAGGGCACAGAGCTGGTCAGAGTGTACAAGTCACAAGACACATGGCAGGAGGAATTAATGATAAAAGTGAGTTAATGATAAAAGCTGTGCAGTGCTAATTGATTTGAGAAAAATAATCACCATATGTCAGGTACCCAGCAGGATGTGTAGGCAGAAATTGCTCTTGGTTATTTAGCTTTACTATACTGCCATTTAACTTTACTATACTGCCATCAAGGAAGTTTATATACATAGGGCTGGTTTTGGCCTTCCCTACCTGAAAACAAGCCTGGGGGGGTTTCTGTGTGTGGGGCTTTCTTAAAACCATGGCTGCTGCCATGGTTTGAACTGCTTGTAGGGCTGAGCTGTTGTGAAGAAAGCCTTTTGGGTAAATTAAAAAAAATCTTAATACATTCACTATTAAATGTAGAATAGTAAATAAAATAGTATTCAAGAAGGAGTTAATTCTCTTTAATTTACACTGGTAAATTGTTTTCAAGCAGCAGATTGTAAATGTTTTCCCCCTGCTAATTGGAGATGGTTTCAATAAACACATTAGGTTTATGCTGCAGTGTTCTGCTGGATCCTAGCCTGGTCTCACTTTCCACACAGAGAGATTATTTTGAAAATACTCAGAACTCCAGGTTCAGAGTTCACTGACATCAATAAGGTTTATCCAGTGCCAGAGAAATAAAGTAACGCTCCATAAGTCTAGCAGTAATACAAACAAAACAAGAGGCTTCTGCTTATAAAAGTTGTATTTTTTGTTATGAAAAGTATGTAAAATGTGAGAGCAGAGCAGAGCTGGAGTGAGGCAGGGTATTACCCAGCACAGCCAGAGGCTGAGCTACCACAAACATGATGACAGCAGAAGCTGTTTTGCCTGCATGGTTTTAAGTCTGTGTGGGTTTCAGCACCCTTTATAATAACTTAAACTTACTAACAAGAGAAATTAATTTAAGCTAAACCACCAGATAATTTAAATGTGTTTATTTGATCACCCACTGCCAACAAAAAATTGATGAGATTAATAAAAATGGTATATTTGTATATTGGGCTGTTCTTACTGCAGAGCAGAATTATTTTAGGTTATTCTGGCTAGCAAACTGGCTGTGAATATTTCCCTGTGTATATTCAGTGGCTGCACTTAATCAAAACTAGTAACTTCAATATCTGTAGTTCTAACATCATATTGTTCTTATCACCAAGATTAGTAGATTTTTTCATAAAATCTTCAAATTTTCATTTCACAAGTTCAGAGTTCATTCTGAATGAGTGTTGTTTAATACCTGCCTAAGATTTCCCTTTCTGTGAAATGTTCTTCCCAGCACACGGATTTATTGCTGTAGTTGTAGAAAGCACATAAACACCACCAAAGTGAATTAGATATTTTCTGAAGCAAATATTAATGAAAGAAGTCATCCATTTTCAGCAGCTGTGCATATATCGTGGAAAGCTTCCTAAGACCGAGTTGATTTTAGGTATACACTGGATATTAGCTGAATATTTGATTACATCTAATGAAACCCATGGAGTTGTAGCTGTTTCCTACGTAATACCAGCTGGAATCTACTTGATGGTTCCATTGTCCAAGAGGAGATTGGTGTTTGAGCACCTCTGCACTGGTCATCAGCTGGCCAGAAACTTTATATTTGTGAAGGGTCTGAGAAGTGCTGCTCACAGAAACACCACGGGTTGTGGATGTTCTGCAGGGCATCCTAGGCAGGAGATGAGCTCCCTGCTCCCTCAGTGGCCTTTGCTGGCCTGAAACCCACACCCATGTCTTTGCCTCAAGCTGACAAAATGCTTTTTCTAGAGGCATGATGACCTTTTTTTAAGGCTGCTATTGACTTTATTCAAAAGAAGGCATG
Source organism: Zonotrichia leucophrys gambelii (assembly GCF_028769735.1). Taxonomy (NCBI): domain Eukaryota; kingdom Metazoa; phylum Chordata; class Aves; order Passeriformes; family Passerellidae; genus Zonotrichia; species Zonotrichia leucophrys. The sequence continues at coordinate 9,860,696 of NC_088181.1, forward strand.
AGATGAGATCAGTGAAATAAATTTCAAAGAGACTGAAGGGCTCTTCTGATCCAGTCTTGGTCCCTAATCTGCAAGCCTGTGGAGAATACAGTGAATTACTGAGATGGTGCTGGAGTCTTGGACAGGAGGTTTTGGTGTTAGCAAACAGGAGTGGCCCCACTTGCATTTCTCCTGATTTACATTGTGTAACTGAGCTCAGTATCATTTTCAGAGATTAGCTGTGCCTTGAGAGTGCTTTCTCTACCAAAGCACAACGCCTAACATGCTAAGTTTTCCCTCTCAGTTCCTGTAGGAGATGGCTCCTTTCTGTGCTGTTGTGACAGCTCCATTGCTTGTGTTTGGATTTATTGGAATCACTTGGCACGAGCTGTGACCATCTCCTTTTTCATTCTGGGTGTGTGTAACCAGGCCCTGTGCTACAGGAGCTGAGGAGGGCTGCACACACAGCGCTGAACTCTCCACCCAGAGCACCCCTGGGCGCCGAGCTGCCCCTGCCTCAGCCTCAAACCTCCCCAGGCTCCCTGGGAGGCTCCAGCCTGCAGGGCTGTACCTCCCATCAGGAAACTGCTGCTCAAACTGCTTTCCTTTCTTGGTCCCTTTGTCAGGGAATTTGGTTGGTTTGTTTTTAGACCATGACACCTCTGTTAATTGCATGGGGCTGCAAATGAGGACTGAATTAGCAAGGCAGAGAGAGCAGGAGGAATTCTGCCTTTGCTTCCGTTCCTGGCATATTTTCCCACCTCAGTTCCTGACAGCAACATGGAAGAAATTTGTGCAGTGGTGACTTGCCCAGAAGCAAAAGTTCTTATTTTTTCACTAATGCATTATTTGAATTTAAGGGATTGGTTATGTTCTGCAATGGCATAAATGCCACATCAATAGTGTTCATTGAGAAAGATTATTATTGAGTGGATCAGATAAATATGGCCTACAAATGTGCTGATTTACTCCAGCTTGTAAAACAAAACAGTTTACGTATACAATTTAAACATTCTTTCTCCTTTTTTTCCCCCCTAACCACATCCCTTGTGTGCATAATTGAGATTTCCTTACCACCCAGAAGACAGCAAGGAAACTCCTCGGGGTTGGGGCTGTGCTGTAAGCGGGTGCAGCTGGAGCGGGGCCGGATGCTGCTCACCTCCAGCAACACTAGAGAGCAGGCTGACACTGCTCTACTGCTGCACAGCCCTGCAATCTGCTGGAAATGTAATAATTGCTCCTCTATTCTTTAATAAACACACGCCACATCATACAGAGAAACAAGGTGAGAGAATGAGAGAGAGGATATTGCATTCTTCCACAAAGGGTGGCTCAGTTTTATTTTATACGCTGTTTTTTTTTTTTAACCAGCAGAATAGTCCTGCTGTTCTAAATTACTCTTCCATGTTTCCTCTTGTTCCCCTCCTTTTAGTTAAATTAATGTATTGATTAGAGCCCATTAGTGTGTAATCGATTGTTAATTTGACTCATCTTACAAATCATGTTTATCTTTATCAATAAAAAATACATATATTTCCCATCTTACTCCTGCAGTAAACTGACAAAAAGCTGGGTGCCCAGAATTCAGGCCAGAACTCCAGCTGCAAATGTAAAAGTACACACTAGGATAACTTACATGTTATTAAATATATATATAAATTGTAAGAAAATTGCTAAGGAAGCAATGGCAGAAGTAGGATGAATAGACAAGTATGGGGGGAAATTTGTGACTTGTTTGTTTGGGGTTCTTTCACTTGTTTTTTTTCTGAACAGACAGGAGTGAAGATTGTGACAAATGTGACTGGAATATGGTGAGATTTGTGAACTGGTGGTGTGGAGGATACTGCCTCCTTCTGCACTGGCCACTCTGCAAACTTCCCAGCTGTCTGTAGGTTTTCTTCCTGGTGTAGCCAAAATTGGAATATTTTAAATACCGAAGGCATTTTTTAATTTTGAGGCCAGAAGGCAGATGATACTTCTCAAGGCTAGCAGAGCAGATACTGCCATTCAGGCAATAATGATTGTGCTTTATATGGGCAGGATCCATGTAGATACCAGCTAATCCCCTCCACTGAGGCAAGTATAACCAGCATTATTATCCCCTGTGTTAGGAATAAGAAATTGAGATGAATAGTTAGCAGAAGGGCATATATTTATATCAAAGTTAGGATAAAAAGTTTAAACCAGCGAACCTTTGAATATAGTGGGTAGTCACTATGAAAAATTAAGTCTTGTTATTTGCATTTTTTTTAAACTTGTCTTTTGGAGACTAGAGCTAGACTTGGTAGTGGGCTGCAGCGTGGGCTTTTTGTTTGGTTTTTTTCCCCACTGGTATTTATTGTAAATACTGTGTAAAATAACTGAAAACGCTGAAGGTGGCTGAAGGAAAAGAAAGAAAGGCTTTTAGTGAAATGTGCTGAACTGCTTCAAGCAAAAAATTTCCTTTTCCCAAAAGTCTGAAGTATTTTCGAAACAATGAGTTTTGAAATAGCATTTTAACTTCTGAATCTTGCACGTTCAATGAAAATATTTTAAAAGGGATATAAAGCCAGAAAGAGTGAATGTGTAGGGTCAGCTCATTCAAACACAAACTCTTTTCAATTTTTTCCCTTTTAATATTTTTCACTCCAGACAGGAAAACCCCCTCCAACCGTACAAAAATTGAATCTTCTCACAGTTCCTCTATAGATGGCTTTATTTTTTCTCCAAGTACATTTCAGCTCTGATCATTTGTGCTGTATAGATACAATCCATATGTTTCTCCTTTTAGGAAATATGACTCTTATAACAGCTAAAAAGTAAAGGCCAGGAAGATTTGCAGAACCATTGAGTTTATTAGTCCATAATCCACGTTGGAACAGGCGTCAGTGCAGTGCAGATAGGCTGTGCCTGTGTGGACACAGGCAGATTACTCTCCAGCAGGCCTGCAGGGCTGAAATTTCTCACCAAGAGTGATCACTGGGGAAGTTAGAACATGAAGGGCCAAACACAACTGAAAAAATTGGGTTTTTCAGTTCAGCCCTGTAAAATTTCTGTAATGCAATCCACAAAGCAGCGCACTCTTCAGACCTGGTCCTAAATGGAGATCTTGGATCACATATAGTGCTGTCCAGGGAAATTCTGTGGGAATGGCAGAAGTTTTAAGTAAGAATAGTGCACAGGTCAATGAATTTTCTGTAGCCCAGGCTAAGTTCTGCCCAGCATGTTTTAGTGGAAGGAACTGAGTCTAACTTGGTGGTTTGAGTTTTGTTGTCAGGAGGAGAGAGCTGCTGAGTCTCTCATCCATAAGAATCCGACCACAAGGTTCTCCCTGTTGGAGGAAAGACCCTCTGGGTGCTGCCCTCACCCCTAAAGCACCACTGCACAGCCAGTGCCTGTGAGCACTGCCAGGGCAGCTCTGGGATTCTCCACCAGGAGCTGAATCCCTTTGTCCAGTGAAAACCTCTGCAAGTGGGGCAAGGCAAGAGTCCCCTCTGTGGCGTGTAGGAAGTGCTGGGATATCTGCGTGGTTACATCTAATCTGATAGACCCAGGCTGCAGAGCCGGATCCAGCTCTGAGACATCATCTCAGGTTCCTTGTGACAAGGTCTTTAATTAGCACTTGCAGAGCATTGAAATACCACGACACTGTGCTGCTGCTAATGAAAATAAACCTGGACTTGTGTTCCTTGGTCTGTTGACATTTGCGGTCGTCAAGTGTGAGCCAGACTGGGAGCTGCTGTTTTTGTGTAGGTGAAGCTGCAGTGCATCAGCCACAGAGCACAGGGAGACTGCAGAGCACAGCCTGAGCCCCCAGGCTGTGCAGGAATCAGTGGGGCAGGGGCTGGGGCTGCCCATCCCTGACAGGCCCTGCCAAAGAGCCTTGCTGACCTGGCAGCTCCATCTGTGCTGCTCTTCCTTCCTTGGAGGCCACCGCAGGACTTGCCCTGCCATGATTACAAAGTTGAGGATAATTTAGCTAGAATATTGTTTAGAAAACTGTGATGATGAGAAGAAAATGGCAGCAATGCAGCTGTGATCAGTCTTTGAGTTTAAACTGGTTTTGGAGCACCAGGGTTTTGGTCAGTTGCTTGAAATATTCAGTGTTTCTGTCACAGGATGGGGAGGGAGCCATGCTCCACATGCCTGAAGGTGTTTCTAGCCATCTCCTCATGTATGGGACTTGCAGAAGAGGAAAACAGAATTGTTGCTTCTCATCTTCTTGTATTTTAATTATTTTTTAAAAATATAAACAGATAACTATGTAATACCAAAATGCTGAAGTAGGGTGAAATGTGGGAGGAGGTGAGGAAAAAGGCTTCATGAACTAAAAGAAGTGCAAAAATATTTGTGCTGTATTTTAGTCTTTTTTATTTCCTTTTGACTTGTTTGTCTTGTGGTGTTAGCAGGATAGGCCCTACCAGTTTTGCTGGCGTGTATTTGTAACCCAGGAATGTTTTCTGGCAGAGGTAAAATTAGAAACAAATTTCATGTGTTCTGCAGTGCCCTCCAGTGCTATAAAGGACAGGAACAGAGTATGTGGCTTTGTCAGGATGACTCCAGGAAACCACAAAGAAACAGAGATTAGAAGGAAAATCGGGGAAATAAATAAATAAAGAAGGAAATAACTCCCCCAGCAGATGTTGCACAGCTTGGGAGGGGAGCACAGGGCAAAGCCCCTGCCGTGGGTGGGAGCAAACAATGGAGCCCGTGGTGCGACGGGAAATGAGGACGCGTGAGTTGGGGCTGGGTTCAAATACGTGCTCCCAGGATTGTGAGGTCAGATGATGCTCCAAAATTTACCTGTCTCTTTGCAGATGTGAATAAATAAATGCTGCTCCCCTCCCCCTGGCAGGATGGGAATGCTGAAGGCTCGGCCCATCAAATTAAACACAGGCAGGTTTTCATTTCCAAGCCTGCATGTTTGGAGATGATGGATGGTGAGATATATGTCTCTATAATGAAGGTTTCATTACGAATTTTTTTAAATGTGCAACATGGCTCTTCATTTCCAAACAAGAAGTGCCATCCCCTTTCTTGCAGCTCTTCGATCGAGTATGTGTGATATTGCCAAAGGAAATGATCAAATAACCACTGAATATATTGATTTAATATAAAGTTATATTTGCTTCATTTTTAGTGCAAAGCTTCAGAAAACCAGAATGAAATAATAAACTACATAAATAAAAATAGGGAGGGGTAGTGTTAGATGGATCAGGGATAAATGATCAGTGGGATAATTTGGTTGCAACTATTTGAGAAAATATAAGTGGCTTGCCTCTGTCTTGTCTGTGCCTTGTTGTCCACTGCCTCCAAACAGCCAGGTGATCAAATTGTCCCAACTTGAGCACTTGCGGACAGTTTGAGTAAAGAATGTTTAGAAGGCACTCATAATTAAGCAAACAAAGAAATCAAAACACACCTACAAACAAAATACCTTGAGGTCTTTTTGCACTGCATAACAGTGAGTTTCCAAATAGCAATAAAAGTACTGTGGAGTGTATCCAGATGATGAGGGTTGATGAGCAGCAACACTTGGTGTGCCAAACATGTGTATATATATATATATATATATAAATATATATATATATCTACACACACACATATATATGTGTGTATATATATATATATATATATATATATATATATATGTATATTTCAGATTACATAATCTCCATTTTTAATGTTGGCTAAATCCAGGAAATGTTTGAGTTGATGGGGAGTCACAGAAAGCCTACCACCAAAGGTCTTAAGGAAAAATGTTCAGCCAGGAGACTTGGACTGTGTGTATAATGGAAAAGGTTAATCTTTATTTGAGGGCAGCAAGACACAATGGAAATGCCTGCAGTCTAAAAATGGGCTAATGCCCCATCCCCTGTGAGGGGGATGCTGAGGGGGCAGTGCAGTGTTTGGTGTCATCCAGGGCAGGGGCACTGACACAGCTAAAAAGGTGTGAAAATGGAGCCTCTGTAAAATCATCCAGTGATTTTCCTGCAATTGCCAACTTGATTTTGTGTTAACTGCTTTTCACCTTTCCTTCTCTCAGCACATTCCCAAGGGATTTTTTTGTACTTCACTTTGTACATGTGTGTGCAGTGTCCAAATGTCCACATCTCCCTAAACCTCTCTCTCTGTCACTATAAGTGTTGCCCTCTGAATGCAAGAAGGACTTTGGTGACCCAGTTTTGCACGGCATCAGAATGTGAAAGTTCAAATGGCACTTTGTGATTTTTCTGGTAATTCTGTGCACAGTGCCCTTAGCCTGGAGCTGGAGGAGTTCTAGGAAAGAGGGAGAGTTCTAGGAAAAACCTGGTGGCACCACTTTGCTCTGGCCCTGCAGTGCTGCCCCCCATTAAAAATGCATTATGCACTCACACTCAGAGGATATATTAAAAGCACCCAGACAGCTTTAGGTTCCACATCTGAGAGTTGAATGCAGCTGGTGGAGAGCTGGGGCTGGGTGAGCATGTGCTGAGATCTGTGTAATCCTGTCCCAGTGCCCACAGCCGCAGTCACTAAGGATTTTTCCTTTTGCTCTCCATTGGAGTCTCAGTTCTACCTTTCTGAAGCAGACCCTGTGCTTTAATGGGGACTTTCCCTCTTTACCCATCAGGATGCAGGGATGGATTTTTGTCTCAGCAAGAGTTCCCTGTGCTGTTCCCTGCAAAGGCCAGTGAAGGAACTGGCTCCTCTGAAGAGTCTGTCTGACCTGCTCACAAACCCTCTACAGACCCAGAACACTCCTTGCTAAAGCCCTAAATTGACAGAATGCATTTAAATTTATAATCAGATTTTGCCTCCATTTTTTCTGTTTTTCTCTGGGAGATTTTTTCCACTGGACACTATTACCCTAGGAGGAAAGGATCCTAATATTTGATACTAATCTTAAAGAAATTTGATTTTTGGCTTTCCTTGAAAGTTGATTAAATGCAGCTTGGCATTCCACTCCTTTTTCAAGAAGCAATAAACTACATTGCTGTCGCTAGGACAACATATTTCAGACCTCCTTCCACTGTTCTGGCATACCTAAACTCATATTCTACCTAAGGCATGCAAGAACTAGTGGAAAAAAAAGTCTAATAAGCAGAGTCCCTCACCAGGCCATTCACTCACACTGGTTGTATGAAGAAGTTTATATGAAAAGTTGATATGAAGAAGTTCTTTTACCACATTGGCAATAAAGAGCTGTAAATCCATTGTGCAGATGGAGTTGGATCATAGAAATATTATTTAAGGGAGGGAGAACAAGCAAAAATATCATGAAGCTCTTTTACACCTTTATTTCTGTGACTGGACAGGAGCTTTAGAAAAGGTTTAAAAAAATAAACAAACTGAAAGGGAGGTGATGGTGGACACCATGGTTGGTGGAAAAAGAGCTCTGGGATGACAGTCCCTGGGGCAGCTTTTTGAGGAAAGCTTTAGATCTGCATGACATCTTTTCCACTTAAATTAGCCCAGAGACAGAAAATTTAAGATTAACTTGGATTTTTTTTACACACCTCTGAGTTTTCATATTTCCTTCCAGTGTCTCCTTGCTTTCCTTTTTCATCTTGCTCCTCCTGGCATGTGCTGGAGGTGGCAGAGCAGGGCAGGGACAGGCCAGGAGAGTTTCTGGAGGTGGCAGAGCAGGCAGAGACACACCAGGAGTGTTTCTGGAGGTGCCAGAGCAGGGCAGGGACAGGCCAGGAGTGTTTCTGGAGGTGCCAGAGCAGGGCAGAGATGTGCCAGGAGTGTTTCTGGAGATGGCAGAGCAGGCAGAGACACACCAGGAGTGTTTCTGGAGGTGCCAGAGCAGGGCAGAGACACACCAGGAGTGTTTCTGGAGGTGGCAGAGCAGGCAGAGACACACCAGGAGTGTTTCTGGAGGTGCCAGAGCAGGGCAGAGACACACCAGGAGTGTTTCTGGAGGTAGCTGTGTTGGCTCAGGGCACGTGGAGCACACACACAATGAGCTGGGCCAGGCTCCTCCTGGTTCCTGGGCTCACTGGATGCACGGGGGGGCTCAGGCTCTGCTGGTCACTGCACTGACCCCTGGTGAGCAGGCAGACACCCTGCCCAGGGTGTAGAACAGTGACCCAGAGCTGCTCTGGATGAATGCCCATGGGCACAGTGTCCACCATCATCTCCCAGAGATTGGAGAACCCTCAGGCTTCACTCACTGCCTTGCTCCCTAAGATTGTGCTTTCATTTCCTGCTCTTGCACAGCTTACAGGATCAATTAAAACTGGCTGACATCTGGAGCCTTTAAAAGAAAAAAAAAAAATAGTGGTATTCCTGAACTCCTTATTCAGAAAAACCTTGCAAGGATTTCAAAGGCATGTTCCACAAGGGCTGCTGGATTGGTCCCTACAGGACTTTGGCTGGTGCCTGAGAAATAAAGAAAAGCCCTTGACTATTAGTGGGTTCCGCTGTAATTCAGAATAATACCAGATGTTTCATTATGTATCAGCCAGCAATAAAACTGCTTCTTTGAGCTATTGAACAAAGACAGTCGACAAAAGAAAAATTAATGTTGTGTCTTTGATCTCATGTTTTAAATTTGTCTTTTATAAATAGTGATGGGTTCTGGTTAAAAACACTCTAACAATTTGTTAAATATGCAAATGTCTGAAGTTTCTTAGCAACAGAACAAATAAGTGTTTTTCTTCTAATATAATATGTATGCTAGTTTAGTAAGCACACAATAAGTTAATTAGGCTGTGGTTAGGTATTATTTGTAAATGTCATATTAGCATGCTGTTTTGTTTCTATGTTGCAACCAAAAGCCTCAAACTCACTGATGTCACTTATTGCATGTTGTTTTTTCCTCTAGTTTTGAAATGAGTTTATTTTTTTAACATACTTGTGGGCAGAATAATGATTTATTGAGTTGTGTGTTTATTATTGTTTTGCTTGGTTGTAATGTCTCATTGTCTTTACATTGTTAGCAATGTTAGAGATTTTACAGGGAAATTCTAGGAAAGTACACATTACATGTGTAATAAAGCTGCTGCAGTTTACTATGATTAATGTCATTACAATGAATACCAAATGAATTAATAATGATGGGGCCATTTAATTTTAAAATGTTGGCATTTGTCTAAGTGCTGCTCTGAGAGAGGGTGGAGGAGCTTGGCACAGTAGGAATTGGATAAAGCAGGATTTTTGCTGCCAGCATCCAAGCAGCTTGTTTCTCTCCAAGCAGTTACGGTCAACTGTTAACATATTCACTGCCAAGCAGATTTATCTAAATCCAGAGAACATTCTCCTATGGCTGTCAAATTTCACTTTATAGTCTGGTGTTTGTCCCCCTTTTTCTTCCAATAGCTCTGCTACTTCCATGGTCTTGCTGTAGCAGGTGGGGGGACATCCCAGGCCAGAGCACCTCTGGGTCACTGGCACAGGTCAGGGATCAGCAAATATATTCCTACAAACAACCAAGCAAGAAGTGGTTGTCTTGTGAAAAAAATTAAAATTTGAAGCATTCAGATTATGCCATTGCTAATCCAGGAATATTTCCCTGACAATCTTGAAGAACAATCTTGAAGCACATTTAATTTTGTCTTAATCTGCACCTCAGTGGTCCTACAGTGCTTTATCAGTAGGGAGTAGTTCTAGATGAGGGCTTTGTTCCCTTGATAAAACACCTGGAAGAGCAGAATCATGAATTGCACAGTTAAACACTTGGACAGCAATGGCTGATCACAGAGGGCAGCTTGTGCAAGTTGCTGTGTCAAGGCAGATGAGGCCAGGCCCTGGAACAGGACAAGAGATGCCTGAGGAGAAACAGCCTTGACTCTGTGTGTGTGTGTGGTAACACTTCCATCCACATCTAGAGAGTTATTTTTGCCATGTCTGAGCATTTGGAGATGGATTTTTATGCTCTGTGTGTGGACACTCACACATGCTCATAACTTTAGTTTTCATATGGCCAGCAGAAGCCATGCAATGGATCCTTGCTGCGTGCCAGAGGATGAAGGGATGAAGGGAACCTCAGTTTTCAACTGGATTATCTCATTCTGCACTGCTTTATATTGTCTTTTAGTCACCTAAGCACTGCAAAATCATTAGCAAGACAGTCACTTCTTATTATGTGCATAGTCCAAGTGTTGTTGAATTGAGCAGACAGTTCCATGAAGGAGAAATCCAGCAGAAGTAGGATATGAATGTGATGTTGATGAGAATGGAGAAAGTGGTTGTAAATTAGTTGCCTCCCCCTAAGGTGTTGAGGTTGCAGGAGTATTTGGCAGAGGTTTTCCTAATAGTCTTCATTGTGCACATGAGAAAACGCTGCCAGAAAATGCCTGTAATGGTACAATTCTTTTAAAAAGAGGCTGGGAGAGGGGTATGGATGCATCACCACAGCTTACCAGTGCTGATTAGGTGTGATGGAGTTCTTGGGTGCAGCTCTAGCAGCAGTGTAAGATTTGTAACAACAGTATAACATTTGGATCCCTATCAGCTTGTTGCAATCTTCCTACTGCAAGATTGCAAGATCCCTGGGAGCTAAAAGTCATTGGACATCTATTTCTTAAAAAAATTTCATCACATCAGCAAACTTTATTATACTGGGAGAAAATGTTAGGAGCATCTAGATTAGTCCCCTGTGTAAAGCAGGGCATAGATTTTGGGTTTATGTTTTCACTGTGGTACCCACAATCTCTCAGTTGAATTAAAGCATGCTGAGTGGTTTATTTCCTATGAATCCCAGAGCACTTTGAATGATGGACCTCCTTCCCAGTAATCTGTTCACTTTATTAATGATCTTAACTAGTAATTTTATCAAAGACTTTTAATTTTGGAGGAATCTGAAGCCTGTGTTGCAGGTTGGCTATTTTTCCCCTCCCCAGGGATGATGGAGGGCCCTCCACAGCAGTCAGCATGTGTTTGTGCAAGGGTAACTTATGCATATCAGGAACCTGCCCTGTGAGCATGGCAGCACAGACAGCTGTGGAACCTGCCAGCTTTGAAATCCTTTTTATGAGCAGGAGTGAGAGAGGAGTTCTAGAAAGAGGAGTTGTCATGGCGCTTATAAGTAAATGTCCTGAAGAAGTGAGCAATGACCCCCCTGTTGTGTGGCTGTTTGCAGCTGCCTCCATTCCTTGTAAGGAAAGGGAGAAGGGTGGGATGTGCCCCTGGCTTGTGAACAGCCCTCTGCATACAGATGAGCAGCACAGAATTGTACATGCACGTTTGGTTAATATCCTAAAATCCAGCTTAATGAAAAATCAAAGATCCATAATAAACCACACTCGTTCTGATTTAATCAGAGATAACCTGGCTGTCCCCTTCTGCTTGAATCCCTTTGTAGTGGTTTGGATGGTTCTGTCATTTTGGCCAGGATGGTTTTATTTCTTCCTTATTAGGGCTGATGTCAGTCCCTCTGTCACTCTCTCTTCCTTTTTCATACTTGGGCTGGAGTGCCCTTGGCTGTAAGATCATCTCTGCCCTGTGCTGAGGTGACACAGAGTGTGACACAACTGTGACTCTTGGCAAAGGCTCCTAATGCTGGCAAAGGGAAGATCAAATAGGTGCAGTTTTCCAAAGTTCATGGGAACAGTTTGCACAGGGAGTCTTTAAACAGAAAAGACTTTGCTTTCCTCAAGTCTGTACAAAGCAAATCCAACTTATGACTGAAGCATGAGGGATTTTTATTTACTTTGTTGGTCACAGAGGAAAGGAAGTTTTGCAGCATGTGCTCATTGAATTCCGATAAACACCCAGCAAGTGCTATATATGCTAATTAAGAGATAATGTTAATGGGCTGGAATGTTGTCACAGGATTAGGCACTCCTGCTGCCACCAAAAATGTTGGGGCACTTATCAAAACAACAGGGACGGATGTGGAACAACAGTTTGCTCCCAAAGCAGGAACCGGGGACTGCGGGATTGGGAAGGAGCTGCCCTTGGCTGTGCTCTGCAGAGGATGGAGAGGGACCCTGGGCCCAGTGGACGGACAGACAGACACTGGGTGACAGACACCAGGCTATTGTCCTGCCCTGCTCCCACCGGCTGCAGCAGGAGCCTTTGTCTGCCGCAGCCGGGCGGGAGGGGGCCGGCCACAAAAGAACAGTTTGGTTAAAGCGTTCCGGTGTTTTATGAATAAATTGGATTCTACTTACAGCATTATTAACCTGCTGTATTCTGACGGGCTTAGGGGGAGATTATCGTGCGCTTGAACAAATCAGTATCTACAGATCCACACAAATACTGGGTTTTAACAAAAAATATACTGTGATTAAGGCACACAGCGGATCAAATTCAGCCCCGACTTACACCAGGTGCAATCTCATTGATATCCGTGGGTTAAAAAGCAATTTTTACAACTTAAAGCAATCAGAAATCAGCTTAGTGTACAGACTTACTAGACCAAAATAAGGCCCAAGAGACAGAACGCTAAGCTGATTTCTGATTGCTTTAATTTTTTTAAACTTTTATCAAAGATTAATGGTCAATTATCTGGCAATCTGATTTTCTGGTACAGATTCCATTTGCATAATTTCATAGACACTTAAAATATGACCAGACTCTAATCAGTATGAAATGGGTTGAGGCATGGCTTGGTATAGCTGATCAAAATCACCCCCAATCCCTGTAAATATGTACTATTGCTGTAGTAACAAGGGCCATTTTAATAGGCTGTCGTCTGAGCAGTAAACAATTGGTTTAGATCTTTTTTTTTTTTCTTCTTCATAGCTAAATATAACTCCAGGGCAAATAGGCAGAACTATGCAGAACTTGCCTTCCTTCAGGTTTTTCATTTTGTGCTTGAGCACCACTCTTTCTGCAGATATTTCTGCCATTTATTTGCTTGTGCTACAATACTTGCAAAACTATCCATCAAACTGCTTGCACAGGCTACAGTGGAAAATACTATGCAATAATTGCCCCTAGAGTAGTTTTTACTGAACTCAAATGAGTGTGGGGTGCTGCTTTTTTGTAATATACGTGCAGGTCCCTGACTGAGACGCGAACCCCACCAAAACCAAAGAAACAAAACAAAAAACCAAACCAAACCAAAAAATACAGCCTGGAATGAAGGGAAATTGATTTCCTAAAGAGCAGAGTTTATGGACATTTTCTCCCTATATAGATTGTGGGCTAGATGATGCTCTGGTAACTGGATGGAACTGCTGGAATATGCCCTCTAGAAAGACACACAGTTTTGTTTTGGAGGTGTTGAGAAATGGAGAATTTACTATCTGTGTATCATCTGATCTAGCGCTTAATTCTGTTCTATTATTAGTCCTTTTATTCCTATTTTCCTTTCCTACAGCCTGTCCAGATTTTTTGTGGTACCTGGCTGGGCTGCACTGTGCTTTCTCTGTCCCCTTTGGGTTTATCTGAGCTGACCAAGCCCTTCCAGGAGCTCTCAGTGTGGCACTGGGTGCAGTGCATCTGTGCTGGCTTTAATCCAGCTCACATAGCAACACAGGCAATAGAGACAGAAAGGACAGCTGCAGGAGGCAGCCCTGCACGTGGTGGGCAGGCTTATGACATCTCCCTTGGTGTTACCAAGCCAGACCAGACAGAATCCTGCCTCCCTTGGTGTTACCAAGCCAAACCAGACAGAATCCTGCCTCCCTTGGTGCTACCAAGCCAGACCAGACAGAATCCTGCCTCCCTTGGTGTTACCAAGCCAGACCAGACAGAATCCTGCCTCCCTTGGTGTTACCAAGCCAAACCAGACAGAATCCTGCCTCCCTTGGTGTTACCAAGCCAAACCAGACAGAATCCTGCCTCCCTTGGTGTTACCAAGCCAGACCAGACAGAATCCTGCCTCCCTGCTGCAGGGCAGGCTGAGCTCAGCCACAGCCTCCTGCTCTTCTCTGCTCAGGTTCTTTGGAGAGGGTGGTGCTCTGTATTTCAAAATGTGTTCCAAAAAAGGAGCCAGGGATTCTGCTGGTTTCCTAGTCATGGTGCTCTGCTGTTGGGTGGGTGCTCTTTCTCAGTTGAAGATTAATTAGGAGGGATTTTAGGCCTTAGAGAGACTGAGAGCTGATGGGCTGCCTGCAGTTTAGTCACCAGGACAATCTGCTGCCGTGGAGGACAGACAGACAGACTGACTGGCAGGTCCTGAGACACCTCTGAGCTCAGAGGGCTCTGTCCCCAGGAAAATGCAGTTGGTGAGGGTTCAGCTGTGTGTCAGCTGCCTGCTGAGGGGGAAATAGATTCCATTCCAATATTCTTGGGGTTTGGCTTTTTTTTTAAAGCAGAAAAAACAACAGTGGGGGTCAGCAAGAGTCCACTGGTTCTGTTCTTATTGGTAAATCAGTGTCTGAAGGGGTTTGGTATCTCCAAAAAGGATCAAGCAAAGTGGTGGAGAATATTAAAATAATGTGGTCATCTTGCTGTCCTGAGACAGCTTCTGCTTGTACAGTGATCTGGCTGGGGGAGCCTGCTCAGGTCTTCTAAACCTTTTTAAACTCATTGCAAACTTTTCAAAGATGGGAGTTAGAAACAGCCAAAACTTCCATATTGGCCCAGCCCATAAACCATTCTGGTTTATCCATAAATACTAAAATTTTATAAATGTGAATGTAAATACAGAGTTTGTTTCTTCCTGTCTTCTACTGTTTTTATAGGTCACAATGCTCATTACTCATGTGTTCCATAAGTACAGAGCACACATACACAGAAAAATGGGTCAGGAGAAAAGTCAATTTCCTTGGAAGACATGCACAAACTTTGGGGTTAATTTTCTTTGATTGTTTGTTTGTTTGTTTGTTTTGTCTTTTTCAAATCCTGGGTCTGATTTGGAACCAGGTGACCTTTGGAGCACAAGGAGTGCAGGACTGTGTCCCTGAATCCTACTCCAGCACCTGACAAAGACAAACAATGAGCTTGATTCAAATGCTGGCATAAAACAAAAAGAGGATTCCTAGATGAGAGGACTCAAGTTGAAAGAAACAGTAAAAGAGAGGATTTCTGGTTATTAAAAAATACAAGAGTTTTTCTATGTAAAACTCCATTTACTTCTTTCCACCAGGGACCCCCTTGCAGAATTTTCTCCTCCTGGTTGTGTTTATTTCTTTTGTTGTTTTGCAGGATCTCTTTTGGGGTAGGTTTTTCTGTGCAGCACCATTTCTTTGTACTACTGATGTTTCCTTCCCAAACATAAACAAAAAGAAAAGAAATGCCTTATGGGAAAAATATCTTATGAATTATAAAGACATTTGTAATTTCTTTTAAGACTTTGGAGGTGTCTGATAAAATTAAAGAGAAGTGTATATACTTAACACTACTGTGCAGTGCAAAGAATAGGAAAATATTGATCTCAATGATTAAGATAATTAATTTGTTATCTTCATCCTGCATTTAATTCCACAAGATTTCTGCAGAGATGTGAGTGAGTACTAGGATCTGAATGTGAAGTGGTTTAAATTCTGGAGCATTAAGGGTCATTTACTAGAATTTCATGGTGGTGACTGGGATTCTGAGACAGACTGAAGGTTTTGTTTTGACCTTGTCAAAGACCCCTCCTGGTGTAAGTCTCACTTACACGAAGGTGATGTTAATATATTCACTGGTGGTTTTCCTTGTGGAATTAAGCAACAAAACTTGGTCCTCAGTTTTGGGTTGGTTTTATTTTAAGATAAGGTAAAGTGAAATGCAGCTGTAGAATATTGTTTTAATCTTTGCAAGAGTGAGACAAAACCCCAAGGTGCAACCCTGTGCTTGCAGTCTTTCTGTTTTTCTGAAAGAAAAACATTTTCTTGCCTCTTCTATCATAAGAAAGCATCACATTTTCATTTATAAAAATGCCCATTCTTAAGGTTTGCAGTTATATATTTATAGGTTGGTCTCATGTTTTTTTAACGGTTAATTACACAAATCATAATTTAATGTTCTCTCACTTGCTCCTGCCCACACAGCTCAGGTGTTAAAGTGTCAGACCTGTGGCTGAGCAAACACTGCTGGCCTGTCAGCTCTGCCTTGGCCAAGGGGTCACCAAGAGGGGCTGTGGGAGGGAGGGGACAAAAGTTGTGACTGCTCTGATACCTGGGGAGATGTGTGTCTGCAACATCCATCAGCCTTCCTCAGGGAATCCCCTGTGATCCTGTTAAAGAATAATGGTCCCTTTCTGTTTCTCATTTATGCAAATAAAAGGCGAACCAGAAAAGACATCAATAAGAGTTAAGTGGCAATATCAAGTCAGTTTTATTGCCAGGTCACTCAGTCCCCAACAAATCAAGTAGGAAAAATGTGTCATTTATCAATATAATAAACAGGTAGATCACTTCTAAACCCAAGCAGCTCTCTTGAAACCATACCTCAGAGCAAACAACCCAAACCATTTGCAATGCCCTAAGCAGGACCTCTCTGCAGCGCTGCTTTCTCCAGCTGCCAGTGAGCATGGTGGGAGCTGGCAGGCCAGGCCAACTTCTCCTGACATCTGATGGAGGAAAATATCTAGGTTTTCTCTCAGCTTTATATGGGTAAGACTGTGACCCAGGCTTTGGACTAATTGCCATCACTAGCAGAGCCTTATGGGCATGTTGGCATACCTGGATGGAAGGCTGAATGAACACAAGGGAGCTCTAGCAGAGATTTCATTGCACCTTCTGGTTTTGGGGACTCCATTTCTTGTTCTCTTCTGTCTTTCCCCTACTCTCGATCTCAATTCTTGTTGAAAATTCATTTTAGTCCTTTGAAATGTACTATTATCCTGGCATTAACCCACCACAAGTTTGTATAAAAATCGCTTTTGGGTTGTGTTTTCAATTGTGCACAGCACTGCTGATTTGCATGATCACTCATAGCAATTGTTTCTGGGGGGAAAAAGAAACAAACATTTATTTCTAACCAGCTTGGGTGACCACAGAGGACAAATACAACCTCAGGGCTGGAATTAATCCCTCTGGGCCTCAGGCACTTGAGCATATGGCCTGATCTGGGAGCATAGGTGCTCTGGGTTTCTCTGGAGAGGAAGAGAGTTCTGAAACTGTTCTGGTTGTCAATGGGAGAAACTTTTTTCTTCTTTTATTTGAGATGGAGGCCAGAGTGCACATATCCTCATGCCAGGGATTGCTGGGATAGGCTGGTTAATTTAAGAAATTATGCAATGGCAGGCAGATGTTTGCGTTCTCCCACAATGATTATAGGAGTTTTGTTGCCATAAGAAATCAGGCCAGAAGTTTTATTCTGAAGAACAAAACCCAGCATGCCGAGTTTTCTCGGGGCAGAGGCTGAGGGAACTCACCATGATGTTCAGGATCCCTGCACAGACTGCTGCACTCATGGCCAGGCTGTTTGGGCTGCCACAAGCAAAAACACAGACCTGGAATTTGGGTCTATGCAGTGTAACTGCAGTGACAGCCCCACAGCAGTCAAGGAAAACCCACAGACATCACTGGGGTTCTCTCAGCAGGACAAGCACAGCATCAGTGAAGCTCAGAAAACCAGAGTGCATGAAACATTACAGTGCACTGAATTTCCTAACTAATGATTAGGGGGTGCTAATTTGTGATCACTCTCACAGGAGGTGAGAGGTTTGACCTGAGGCCAGCAGAGAAGGGGCAGTGAGAGGCAAGCACTGCATCATGCTCCTGAGAGCCCTTGGATTCAGATTGGGGCATCTTTGCACAAAGAGAACCTGCAGCTCTGCAGGGAATGAGGATCCCCAGGTCATTGATGCCTCCTGGTGCTCCCCAGCCCTTAAAATGTCACTCTTGAGCCTTTGCAAGTTAAACTGATCTCAATGGCATGCTGAGTGAGCTAGAAGTGGTGCAGCCCACAATGAGCCTTAGGATTTGGGGTGAAAAGTGACTTAGAGAAAATCTTTGTTATTAACTTTGGAATTGTACAATTGTCCCTGAGACTACACTCCCACACTGTAATTACATCTGCTCCATTTACGAAATACCTTGAATTGTATTTGTAGCCTGATTTTTAAATGTGTATGAAGAGCAAATGAGGTTATATTATTGCTGTAATTGAGAGCAACTAGGACAAGTTTTATTAATTTCCTGCCACAGAATACTGAGCAAGCTGATATTTTATGGGAAAGCTCAGGAAGAAGAGTAATATGTGTTACATTTCTGAATTCTGGATGATACTTGAAGAGTTTTACTGGCAATTGATTTTTCTACAGGTAAATTGTAATTCTTGATAGGCAGATGTGCCCCTGGATATAGTGAGATGCATTCACTAAGGGTATGATGAAATAGAAGCAGGACGTATATCATCTCTGCTCTGACAGATGGTGAGAAGCTGGAAATCAGAATTCCTGCCTGTAGAAACTCTTTCCCTCAGCTAAGGCAGCTATTCTTGCATTATCTCCATTATCTAGAATCTTTTGAATGTTGAAGGTTCACAGGAGTATTCAGCATACATTTATCTGCTCCAGAAGTCAGTAATTTGATGTGTGTGATTAGTTTTACATGCTGCTGTGGATGTGTGTGCTGCAGGGTGTCCCTGCCCATGTAGCCATGGATGTTGTGCCATGTTGGGGTTGGGTGCAAAGCCCTGCTTAGCAGGAACCTGCTGGTGTGCTGACACAACACGGGCACTGCAGCCCTTTCCTGCTTTTAAATGCAGCATCACAGAAACACTTACTCATGCTGAAGGTCCTGAAGTCAAAGCAGTAATGGCAGGGTAAGGGAGCTAAGGATATATGAGTGGGTGGAACCACCTTCCCCTCTGCCAGCAAGGCTACTGTACATAGGTTTTGGCCTTTGTTGTGAGGGAACAGGCAAATAATGCCTAGAGGATAACCAGACAGCAGAACTGCTGCTGCCTGAGGAGAGTTTTGACACTCTAATTTTTACCATTGTGGACTGTCCAGGTTTTGAGGTTTCACAGAGACTCCTTCATTCATCTCCTCACTGCCCAGATGGCTGTGGGCCATTTCAGAATTATCTCTCTGTACATGCAAAGGAAAGATCTCATAAATATGAAACAGTGCCCTGGAACAGTGGTGCCTTGGGTGTTGGTTAGGTAATGGTCAGGCTTGGTACCCAGCCAGGACTGGAACCACATGTCTCACAGGAGCAGTTGTTTCTCCTTCTGTTCCTCTTGTTTACTTGTTATTCAAAACAAAATCAGCTGTCCTGCCTTATTCCTGCTGGGTTTGGATTGTGGGCTAGGAACTGGTTTGTTGCTGATAAAATGCTTCACAAATGGTCCACTCTTAATATGGTCTCATCTCTCATGCCACTAACACTTCTGAGAAGAGCTTTGTTTCTCCTGTGGTCCTGTGGGTCTAACAAATGAGCCACTTCTCACTCCGGGGAGCTGCCCTGCAGCTTCTCTGTCAGGGACACTCATGCTCCAGCAAAGGTCAGCTACTCTGGCACTGCAGAACAGCCTTGGCAGGCAGGGCTGAGTCTGCCAGCAGTGAGTGCCCGACCTGCAGGGCATGCAGCAGTGCCCACCTGCAGGGCATGCAGCAGTTCCCACATGCAGCAGTTGTTCTTGCACCAGCTGGGCTGCTGACCAGGCTGCCAGAGCTCCCCAGAGCAAACTGCAGATGGTGGCTGCAGAGCTGCAGAGCACGTGCTCAGATAAACAAGATTTAAGTGTGCAGCATGAATCCCTGGCAGGCTGCTGACTCAGAGCTCCTTGTTGTTCATTTTCTTGTGCACCTAATCCATTCCTTTCCCTGTGCCTCGTGTGGTTTGCATGGAGAAAACTTGAGCATGACAATATGGATCCTTGATTTCTCTGTTAGTGACCAGCAGTGGGATTGGTTGTGAACTCCCATCACTGTTTGTTTCTTAGCTGCTCAATAAAGTTAAGATGTTCCATTAAGCAGATGGCTGTGCAGGCCATCTTTTAGATGTTGAACATTAATGATGTTGTGTGTTTGAAATTAAGAAGCAAATCCACTTGAATGAATCATCCTAGGCAAGTGGAGGTGATAATTTTGTTTAAAAACTGGAGTTAGCTTTTGCATGTCCCATGTTTATCCTGGAGGCCTGTTCATGTAGGCCAGGTTTCCTGAAGAGCCTGTGTGGCTCAGAGTACCCTTGCTGGGAGGCCTGACAGGTAAAATCATTCCAAGCCCTTTCTCTTCCACCCCAGGCAGTCTGGGGCTGGGCTGGCAGGTTCACCAACCTGGCTGTCTTGTCTGGTAACAAATTGAAATTCTTCTAAATGTGAGTGAGTTGGTGCCATAGCACAAACTCAGGACTTAACTACTAGCAAACTCAGACTTTGAGCTATGCTGAATTAAAAAAAAAAAATAAAATAAGAAAAAAATCTGGAATAAAGCAACAAAAAATGTTTTACCTCATGGGCCTGTCCACTTTAGTTTAATGGATTACATTAAGGTTTTAAACTTGCTCTAGGCCCATCGGACTCAGTCCTAGAGCAAGTTTTAAAACTTTAACGTAATCCATTAAACTAAAGTGGACAGGCACATGAGGCGGAGACATGCTGGCAGTGTTACCTACCAATATCCTGTAACCTTCCCCATATCTAAAAGCATTTTTCCAGCTCCTTTCCCCCTCCACATGTCTGCATTACCATCCAGTGGGACTAGAGTACCAAACTGAGCCATCCAGGGAGTTAATCCATGAATTTCAGCACTTCATAGGTCCTGAGAAAATCTGCCCCATAAAACATCTTCCAGCTCAAACCAAACATCAGAAATTCACATCTAAGTAAGTGAGCAATGGTTTAGCTAATCCCTTCTTAGCAAAACCAGGACTTCCAATAAGAAAGGTTTAACCTAGGATCTCAAGCCTTGTGTGAATGTGCCTGAAGGAATTGCTCCTTGCCTGTTTGGTAGCAGTGGATCCATGGGTGTTTGCAGCAGAAGATTCCCATGTGTCCATCCCAGCCCCACTCCCAGTCAGTGACAAAGGACAAAGCTGTCCTAACAGGAGGGGAGAGTCAGGGAGCTGTCCTCTTACCTTTCAAGGGGCAGTGATTGAACACTACAATCAGTTCTTTTATTACCCAAACACTGCCCAGGAAGGGAAATAATATCTAAAGCACTAGGAAGATGGCAAGGAAGAACAACAACAACAAAAATTAAATTGGCTCTGTTTTCTTGAGGTTTCCCCTCAGGCCCTTTAGCACAGCAGACATTACCACTGGTTTAGCAGCAGCAGTGGGGAGTACACCTTGACAGCAGCAGAGCAGTGTTTTAGGGTATTTTCTCTTCTTTAGATGAAAAGACAGGCTTTTGGATTCAGGCTAAAAAAAAAGTATTCATCCTGCTAAGTAGATTGAAAGAGAATCCAGATTAAATAAATCATTAAATCATTCCAGAATGTTATCCACCTGTTCTGGCCTGTAATTTATTTTCAGATGAACAGTAGGTAAAAAAAAAGCAATACAATGGCAAAAATAATTTTCCTCTAACAGATGCTTTGATCCTGAAATGACACCTGGCCTGGGCAGCTGCTTGTGCAGTTTTTGAGATCATTTTGAACTAATTGCTCCAACCCACTGCTCCATAGCCTCAACAGCCACATCAAGCTAAAACTTCTGTGGCAGCCACCTTTTAAAAGGGATCTTCAAGGGGTTTGCTGCTGCAAAGGCAGTAAAATCTGTCCCTTTATTGTGAGATGGGAAACTGTAGGGGAACAGGACAACAGACAAATACCAGCCAGGATCTGGGGGTGAGGGTCTAGACCCTTTCAATGCCAGGGCTGTTCTCCTTATGTGCTTGTGCAGCAGCAAAGGAAGGTTTGCCTCTCTTGTGTTCCTGAAAGGAGGACTGTGTTCAAAGGTTGGGAAGCACCCTAGCTGGTTACATGTATTGTCCAGACTTTCTCACAACTCAGAAATGCTTCCCTGTCCTCTCCAGGAGAGTGCCAGTGTTGTGCTGCCCACGTTGCCTGGGGATGGCAGGGAGGGGAGGTGACCAAGGGCCTGAGATGGAGGACAGCAGCCAGTGCTGGCAGTTCGGGGAAGGTGCTGAAGGATGGTGATTGTCCCGCTCTCCCACACCTCCTCTGGCTGAGATAGAGCTGAAGGCAGCTGCAGTCCAAGACCCCAATCTCATGTCTCTTCAGTGTATATTAAAACAGATTTAGCCAGATCGTTTGACAGTTTTTGGACGGATTCTCCCAACTGCTGAATGCAACAACGCTGAGGCAGGAATCCTCTGCGGGAAAGGATGGGGAGAGGAGGCAGAAACCCTGAGCCAGGTGTGTGTGGAGGAAGCAGGAATCCTCTGCAGCAGCCCCTCTGTGGGAAAGGAGGTGGACAGGGGGCAGAAACCCTGAGCCAGGGGTGTGTGGAGGAAGCAGTGCTGCCCGCTGTCTCGGCCCTCACTTTTCGGGGGTTGCTCCGTTCCTCGGCGGATCGGGCTGCAGCTCGGGGCACTCGGTGGCGGCCCCAGCCCGCCTGTGCCTCACCTGGGGCCGGGCGGCAGGGCCGCTGTCCCCGCGGGGAGCGGGCCGGGCGCGGGGGTCACCGCGGGGGCGCAGGAAGGGCCGCGGTGCCCGGGGAGCCGCGCCGTCTCGGCCGCACAAAGCCGCCTTTTCATCGCGGCCTCCTGCCCCCGCCGGGCCCGTAATTGTCTTTGACAAAACTTCATTAGCGAGCGCGGCGGAGACGGCGGCGGCCCCGCGGTCGCGCTGGCTTTGAGCGGGCGCACTGGAGTGTGCGCGGCCCCGCCGCTCCCGCCCGGGGCCATTAGCCCGGCGACTTTGTTTTAGAAACTTCCCACCCCAGCGGGGGACGCGACAGCGAGCCGCCCCCGCCCGCCCCCGCGGCCGCTAATTGGGGGGCGATGCGGGGCTGCGGGGCTGCTGCCAGCGCGTCCCCGCGGCTGCGGAGAGGGGGAGACCCGGCCCTGGGGAGCCAGGAGGGGTGCTGGGAGGGCTGGGGTGTGTGTTTGTGTGTGTG
Organism: Zonotrichia leucophrys gambelii; assembly: GCF_028769735.1. Taxonomy (NCBI): domain Eukaryota; kingdom Metazoa; phylum Chordata; class Aves; order Passeriformes; family Passerellidae; genus Zonotrichia; species Zonotrichia leucophrys. The sequence continues at coordinate 9,883,439 of NC_088181.1, forward strand.
TGTGTCTGTGTGTGTGAGCGCTGCTGCGGTGCCCCGGCTCCGGGGAGCTTCACCTGGCGCGCCCGGCTCGCGTCCCGCCCCGGCCCCATCTCCCCGAGCCCGCCCGGCACAGCCTCGCTGCCCCCACTCCGCCGGACAGGCCGGGTTCAATTCCCAGAAGAGCGGCATTAAAAAGCCCATCTCGTAGCAAAGCTCAGACAGAGACGGTTTAAATACGTTTATTATGGCATTGGAGGCGCTGAATCTGTTCGTGCGAGCCCGTTATTTTAGTTTTGTGCCTGGGCGCACGCAGGCTCCGCTGCCGGTATTAGTTCCCCATCAATCCCCGCTCTGGTTTTTAATCAAAACAGTATTCGGAATATGATTCCCGGAGATTATATTTTGAGAGATTTGCGATACATATCTTGCCGGCATGACAGATTGCAAGGGGAGTCCTGAGCGGGCGGGATAATCTGCATCTCGCTCACTTGACCTTTAATAAAAGGGGAGTAAAAGTAATAAATAAAAAATAAAAGTCTTAAGACTCCTGCAGGTTACCTCCGTGCCTGCCTTAAAGAGACCCCGAGGCCTGCACCTGCCTAATTAACTCCCCCCGCGGGTTTCGCGGCTCTTTGGCGGCCAGGGCAGAGCCGGGGGATTGCGGGGCCGGGGCAGAGCCGGCAGCTCCGGGGAGCTCCCGACCGCCCCGGAGGCCGTGCAGGTTTCGTGTCCCGTGAGCAGCTCGGGAGGGCGATGCAGAGCTGCCTCCCCGGGGAGCCTCCAACAAAGCCGCGGGAAGCGGAACCGGAGAAAGCCGGCTCGCTCCCCGGTAGGACGGGACAGAGCCGGGAGGGAGGCCCGGCCCGGCTCTGCCGTGCGGACACGCGTGGGAAGCCTGCCCATGTGCCCCCAAGGCAGATAATACCTGTCCTCTCCGGTGGGCGGAAAAGTCGCCTTGCAAGAACCCTTCGAAAGGGCCTAATGCTCTTTATTACAAGCCCTAATCCTTCAAATCCGACTTGAAATAATGTTTATCTTTTCGCAGCTTAATTTCCCCTTCTCTAAGCTTCGGGTCACTGCAACAGACTGCTGTTGCTGCTGCACCGCCGCTTGTCCAGGGAGTGCGGGAAAGCCCCGTGGCCGGGCAGCATCTCCGGCGAGGCTCCCGATGGGCCCTCACCTGCTGCCCTCGTGTGCACTCACCTTCCCCTCCCTTTCCCCCCCGATCCTCCAGAGCCCGACAAAGTTTGCCTTCTTTCCCAGTGCCCTGTGCTCCCGGGAAGGGCCGCGGCTGACGCTGGGGGCAGCCCCCTCACATCTCCCTGTGTTGACCTGCAGCTCCTCCTTTCCCCTACGAATTGCTTCTCCGGTCGCAAACCCAGGGGGCTCCCAGTTATGCAGCCCCACTCGTCTTGAGTAGCCTTTAGTAAACATATAGAAGTCTACTCGATATTCAAGATTGATTTCCCTGATTTATTAAGGCAGAATTCATTGGACTCTATTGACCACAAATGACTTAATGTAAATGCTGACCCCGGTGAACTTGGAAATAGCAGGTATCGGGTTGATCTATAGATGACCTCTTAATTACCACAGTTATTAATTTAAATTATTGCCACTGCTTCTAGAGACAGGAACAAAGAAACATTCTTTCCTCATCCCTGCTTGGTTTATTAGTCCGAACACAAAGTGTTTGATGACACTTTTAATTAAACAGAAATAATGCAGAGATACGGTTTCCCTTTCTCGTCTGTCCTGTAAAGTGCAGCACTGCTCTTTTGACTGACTGACGGCGGTGACCCACTAACAACGTCCTACTTCGCCGCCCGCTCGCCACCCGCTGCCCGGGGATGCCCCGGCCGTGCCCCGGGGCGGGCGGCGGTGCCCGGGGCCGCTCCTCCCGGGCTGTGCCGGCTCCTGCCTGGAGAGCTCCGAGGTCACCGGCGGCTTCGTGGCGTTCAGCTCACCCGTGTTAATTAGACTCCGAAAAATACTTTCAGCGGTATCTATGTACAGAGACGGGAAAGAAACAGTCCGGCGTAACCTGCGCCGCTTCTCCTCCTTCTCCTCCCCGGGAGCGACTGCGAACTGGTGCCCCTTGGCAGAGCAGGGCGCTGAGCAGAGAGCGCGGGTTTGGGAGGAAAAGGAGAAACAAACCACGACGTGGAGGGAAAAGAGAAAATACTAGGGTGGGGGTTTTTCTTCCTTTTTGCAAAGACGTCAATGGGCAATATTGAACACATGGCAGGCGAGCGGCGGGGAGGCGCCGGTCCTACGGCCGCTCCGCCCGCCGCGGCCCCAGCCCCATGTGCGCAGCACGTTGTGCCGCGGCGGCCCTTCCCCGGCGAGGGCAGGGCGGAGCTGCGAGGCCACCGCCGGCCCGGGGACAGGTTTCTTTCGTTCCGTCAGGCCGAGCGCTTCCTTACAGCCGGAGCCCCGTCGCCAGCGCCCGGGATGGGGCGGGCGGCCCTGCGGGACGGAGAAGCGGTGATGAGCTGGCGCTGAGTGGCCGCGGGTCGCTGCCCCGCCCGGACGGGAGCTCCGGGAGCGGGGCAAGGCGGCGGCCTTGGCGCAGCGCTCTCAGGCCGGGGCCGCTGCGGTGTCCCAGGGCCAGGCGGGCGGGAGTGCGCTTCGTGCGAGTGGGGCCCCGGCGGCCGGCCCGTCACCTACCTCACCTCCGCAGCACGGGCCGGAACGCCGTCCGCAGCCTGTCCAGGCACGTCCCACCCAGCTCGGTGCCTCCCGGGCCGCCCTTGGCGCCCCGCCCGAAGCCTGCACAGACACAAGCGGCTCGCGGTGGGCACGGCCCGCTCCCGCCGCCCTCCCCTGCCCGCTCGCCTGGAGCGGGGAAGCCTCGGCGTCTGCACCTGACACCTGGGCACGGCCGAGCACCGGGGCTGTCGCTGCGCGGGCGGGCTCACGCCGCGCCCTGCGTCCCGGCCCGGCCCGCGGTCCCGCCCGTCCCCGCGGCCCCGCCGCCGCGGGTACCTTCGCCCGCCGCCGCGAACTGGCACGGCTCCCCCAGGCCGCGGTGGGACGCGCAGCTCCGCGGGAGCGGCTGCAGGCTGAAAGCGGAGCTCCGGAAGGCCTTGGCGGGCAGGGGCTGCTCTCCCGCCGCGCCGCCGCCTCCCTCCGCGCCGCGGCCCTCGGGGCTGCCCCTGCGCGCCGCTCTGGCCCCGGCCGTGCGCGCCAAAGACCAGATGCGCGGCTTCTCCGCGGGCGCGTAGGGCGGCGGCGGGCCGGCCAAGGAGGCGGGGGCGAAGTCCGCGGCGGGGGCCTTGGCACAAGGAAAGGCGTGGAAGGGGCCGGGCAGGCTGCAGTCGCTCCGCGGAGCCTCGGGCAGCGCCGCGCCCAGGCTGGGCGCTTCCTGCAGGGAGCTGGTCCGGCCCTTCTCCGGCTTCCCCGCCTCCTCCTCCTCCTCCTCTTCCTCCTCCTCCAGGTCGCTGAACCGCAGGTCCTTGTCCTCCTTGTAGCTCTTCTGCTCTGCTTGGACACACACGGGGAAAAAGGGGCGGCAGGGCGTTAGTGAGGGTGCGGGGAAGTTGGGGGGCCTCGAAATCACTTCGAGCCTACTTGGAGGCGCCCGTCTGCCTCTCCCGCCTACCTCTGCCTTCACCCTCCGCACTGTATTCATCCTCTTCCCTCGGGGTTCCTTCTTTCCTCTCTTCCCCGGCTTTGTTCTTGGGAGACCAGGTCATTTTGTTTTCTTTCTTAAGCCTCCGTCTGGCGTTAGCAAACCAAGTGGACACTTGCGTCAGGGTCATTTTAGTGATGATAGCCAGCATGATTTTCTCTCCTTTGGTGGGGTAGGGGTTTTTGCGGTGCTCGTACAGCCAGGTCTTGAGAGTACTCGTCGTCTCTCGCGTTGCATTTTTGCGTCTGGCTGAACCACCGAAATCCACCGTCCCGTACCTGCTGGGAGATGATTAGGGATGGGGGGCCGGCGGGAGTCCGGCAAGAATCCCCCGGCCCGGCCCGGCCCAGCCGCGCCGCAGGCCCGGGGTGGCCCCTGCCCACCTGCCTTCCTGCCCCTGCCCTCCTGACATCGCCGCCCAACTTTGGTTTCCGCTGTCTGCTGCTCCCGGGCGCCTCGTTTCTTTTGTACAACGTTTGTCAGGTCGGAGCCCTCCCGTCCCCCTCGTTTGATGTCGACCGCCGCCTCGCAGGGGGATGCTAATGCTGCCGGGCGCTGATCAAAGGGGTTTTACCTGTCGTACTGGTACTGCCCCAAGGAATGATCGTAGGAGTAGTAGGTAGCGGGCTGCGCGATTCCCGAGTGCAACGTGCCGGCGCCGTCTTTGATTTCATACTGGGGGTTCTGCAAGGGAAGCGGCAGCGTTTGGCGTCCAGCAGAGCCCCGCATAGCCCCGGCTCCCCGCGGCAGCCGCGTCCCTCCGCGCCCCCCATCCCCGACGGGCCGGTCCCGCTCCCACTCCCCCGCCGCGGTACCGACTGCGAACCGCGCAGTTTCTCCCGCCTGTTGCACCCCTGCTCCCCTCCGGGGCACTCACCAGCGCGGTGTAGAGCGCGGCGGGCTCGGCGCCGTAGGGCAGGTAGTTGCCGTAGCCCTGGCCGGCGGCGTACGGGGCGCTGTACATGCCCAGCGCCGCATTGAGCTCGGCGCGGCCGGGCGCCAGCAGCCGGCTCTCGTACGGGGCGCAGCACAGCGAGGCGGCGGCCGGCGCCGAGGAGGCATCCGGGCCGGAGCGGGGGGCGGCCTCGCAGCAGGTCGTGCTGGGGCTGGCGGGCACGAAGAACTGCGGAGAGGAGAAAGCGGGACGGCGCCGAGTGACTGTCGAGGCAGCCCCATCGGGGGGAATTTAGGAGCGTGTGCGCGCCTGTGTGTGTGCGGAGGGGGGGGGGCGGTGAGGAGGGGGATAGGAAACACGGGCTGGAGCAACTAATTATAGAAACCGGGAAATAAACCGGATGGGGAGCAGGAGCTCTTGGGAAGGGGGCACGATTAATCAAGCAGGCAAAACTTTAAGGAAATAATTGCTCTCGAGAAAGGTATAAGATCCGTAAGGCTCCGTCCTTCCCGCCCCCGCTCGGTCCATCTGCATTGATTTAAAGGCAAAAAGTTGCGATTACAGTTAATTTGACAATAGACACAGCAGTAAATATGTCAGCCAACGCAATCGAAGGCATTTGATTTCAATAACTTCAAGGGGACAGCTAACTTCCCAAGCGAGAGAGGCACATCTTGCAGTGATTACCGTGTATAAATAATTCTACCCAAATAAATCGTGACTCCGAGTACGATATAGCTACGACTTAGTTAATACAGGGTGCCTTGGTGTGAGTGGGGGATGTCCTTCGGAAATCGCATGGGGGGAAAAAAAACCTCTCGACAGATCCTAATAAGACACAGGAAAAGGACCGACCGTGGAGGAAGGAGGGAGGAATCGGCACAGCCCGGTTCCGCAGAAACGCGAGCGAAGCCCCGAGCCCGCGGAGCGCGGTTCCCGCTGCCCGCGCACCCTCCGCGCTGCCCGGGCGCAGCGGTGCGAGGGGGATGCGCGGGCTCAGGAAGCGCTCGTAGCTGGGATTTATGTTTTTTTATTTATTTGTTGCACTTAAAACTGAACGGTGAAGGGTGGGGAGGAGGGGGAATTACCGGTTTCCTACACGCCTTTGCTGTGCACACTGCGAGTTATTTGTTTAAGCCTAACACAACACAAACGAGACATAAACACACACGCACATTTTTTAAAAAAAGGCTCCAGATGTGCCCTTTTAAAAAATATTCCAAGTAAGGGAAAGGGAAGAAAAAAAAGGAGGGGGGGACAAGACATCTGGACAGCAGCAGCAGAATCTAAACAAAAGTGAGTGCTGCTCACTCGCCTTACCTGTGAAGTGGTGCTGTAGGGGTATCCGAACTGAGAGAAGGACATAGTTGCTCCTTATTTTTGGACCATAGGCAATATTTTCCCCCCAAGATCGATTGTAACTAAACCCTGCTTCAAGATGCACCTTCTCACACACACATTTCCACGTATGGCATTTTTTTTTTCTCAATTATAGATGATTGCACTTAAGAAAAGCAGCCAGACATCTGAGGCGGGGGGGGTGGGGGAGGGAGGGAGGAGGTTGGTGCCTGGATTAAAAAAATAGGCTACCCCCCACTTCCCATCGCTCTTAATAAATATGTTTGTATAGAGGGAGTTTAAAAAGCCGCCCCACATGTATAGAGAGTTTAAGTGCAAGGGGGCTTTTTCAAAGAGGGGGGGAAATCACGTAGGGCTTGCAAGATACGGAGCTTGCTTGTATTATTTTCTGCTCTATAGGTCTTTAGCGTTCCTCGGTGGGCGAGGAGCGGGCTGACGTCACGGCCCTGCCGGCAGCAGCAGCAGCGGCGGGCAGGAGCCGGCAGCGCCCCGCGCCCGCTCCCCGCACTTGTTTCAGCTCCGTTCCGTGTTGTGTGTGATGCACGTCAAAGGCGGCACTGGGGGTGCCTCGCCGTTGGTCTTTTTTCCCTTTATTTTTAAACACGATCAAAATTTGTCAAAGGGGAGTAAATATCAAGCGGGGACATCGCGGCACCCGCCAGCCCCAGCGTGTCCCGGCCGCCGGGCAAGGGTGGCGGTGGCAGCGGCGGTGCCGGGCGCGCCCAGGGAAGCGGCTCTCGAGGGGGGCCCGGCCGATGCAGCCCCCCGGCCCTTCTCGCTGACCTCGCCCCCATTCTCAGGGCCGGGCGCTGCTGTTCAACTCGGCCCCGGTCCTGCACCGAAGCCGCTTTGGCGTCGCTGCCCGTCGTGGCGGCCCGGAGAGCGGGAGCGAGGTCACAGCTCGCCCAGCACAGCGTACGGCAGGGCAGGGACCGGGACAGAACACGGGCCGCAGAGCAGCCCGAAGCCCATTCTCCAAGGAGTGCTGAGCCCCTTGTTCCCCCTTAGCCCCGTGATGGTCCCTCCGGGAGCGGGGGGCCGGGGCGGTGGCAGGTCAGCGGGGCGGTGATGGATGGATGGATGGATGGATGGATGGATGGATGGATGGATGGATGGCTGGCTGGCTGCAGCCCGGCCGGCCCGCTACCGCCACGGCGTAATTGCATCAATTAACAAATGGAAATGCCCTTGTTTAACCAGGGACTTACATATTGCGGATTTGCCTTTGAGGCGAGATCACCGGGAGGTAAACCGGAATTTCCCCCCCGCAAGAGCCTGGAGCTGCCAAGGCGCTTCCAGGCCGGACAGTGCGCTATGAATTGCCAGTGACAATTCATAAAGAAAAAGAAAACCAAGTGAAAACGCGGCCCGGGGCGGCCCGGCAGCACTTGTCCCGAGCACGGCGGGGCCGCGTCCCGCGGAGCCGCTGGGCAGCCCTGGCAGCCTTGCCCGTGCCCGTGTCCGTGCCCGCCCCGCCGGAGCCGCTCCGCTCCGCCCCGCTCCCCGACGGGTGGCGCTGCCGATCCGCGAGCGATGAGCGCCGGCCCGGGTCGGCCCGGCCCGGTGGCTGCTCCCCTGCACACCCCAAACCGGGCGGCCCCTGCCCTGCCCTGCCCTGCCCTGCCCTGCCCTGCTCCGCCCGCAGCCAGCGAGCACAGCCGCGACGGCCCCGCCGGTCCCTGCCGGAGCTGCGCGCTGGCTCCGCGGTCCGCAGCGTTGTGGAACGGGCTGCCCCTGCCGTCGGGGATGCTGGCCTTGGGGCCGGAACGACGCGAAGGGAGCGGGTGCCCGAGCCGCGTCCGCCCCGCCGGGGAGAGCGGAGGGGCCCGGGGCTCAGGGCCGGCTGTCACAGCTCTCTGTTCCGCCCGCAGCCTGGCGAGACAGAGCGCTGTAAAGCCCAGCCTTGTCAATTGTCGTTAACAGGGGCAATAACTTAAAATTCATTAAATAACACCTTTGGGTAACATTACTGCTAATTATTTAATTGCAAGAATCCCTATGGGGAAAATTATGCTAATTATAAAGTAATAAAACCACTTGTTCTAAAGCACTTAATTCAGCAAAATTTAGTCTTTTCACCAGAACGCTTTGTATGTTATTTGATGGAAGAAACAACAAGAGGCTGTGTGCTCATCCTGCCTGCGGCTCAGAGCCCAAAGGAGCTGTCGCTGGCAGTGTGTTTGTGCTGGCAGGTTGCATGCAGGGCTCTTGTCCTTGCTGAGGCACTAAAACTGGGGCAGAATTCACTGTACAAAAAAAAGGGATTTTTATAACAGGGATCATACAGATCAATACAAACATTGAATTTCCCAATCTTTATCATGCTCAATCAACATGAAAGCAATTCTGTTACCTGTCAGGTACGTTGTAGCTGAGCCAAGCTTTGGGAAGTGGCCTTTCCCAAGCTAGCTCTCTCCACTCACAGCACTGCCCTACGGAGATGTTTCAGCAGCATACTTTTTTCTAGACACGCTCAGGAGCCATCCAGATGACCCCTTTAATTGCCCTTACAACCTGGGAGAGTGAATGGCATTCCTATTAACAACTACAAGTTGTGCTGTGCTCCCCAGCTCTTTAGGAGGACACAAACTCTGTCTCTTTGTGTTCTGAGTACTGCCACCATTCACTCAGCCTGTCCATCACTGAGCCACCCTACTCTGCATGTCAAAGCTGCCAAAACATCTTGCTGTGATTTGTAAATATTGGCATAAACCTTCTGTTAGCAAGTTCCTGAACCCGGCTTGGCAGAGGGTAGCTTTGGGTTGGAATGTGCAATTTGCCATTTTTGTCATTGCAGAGAATCAGCTTCAGCAGCCCAATTTCCATTCTGCACATACACCATGTCTCGGAGAGACAAGTGATGCTGTACATGGTCACTGCAGATCTTTCTTTCTCTAAATCTGTGTCATCTCTCTCCTGCACACAGCATATCATTCCACCCACCCCCACAGCGTGCATTCCCTTCACCCAGTCATCCTGGTGAGGAGTGTGTGACTACAAACCCAGGCAAAACCAGAAAATGATCTCTCTTGATTCACAAACTATTTTTCTTGAAAGAGAGGACTGCGAGGCTTAACTGTAAACATTTCTGCAAGCAGTCCTTCTTGAGGCGAGGCAGGAGTTCAAATGCAGCCAACAATGAGATTTTTGATGCTTTTAAAATCAACATCATTTGGTTTAGCTCTGATACTGCTTTGCTCGGGAGGTAATTGCAAGGGGTGAAAGTGACAGTATGTGCTTCCCACTGATGCAAATGCAGCTGCTGATAACTGCAAATGAAATAATAGGTTAATTGAAATAAGCAGGGGAAGAAGAAAGCAGCTTCAAAAACATACAGCGGAAACGTGGCTGAGAAGAAAGTGTCTTTATATTTTAGAATACAGGGGGATTTTTTTGGCTGTTTCTTTTTTGTACTGAGAAAATGAAAATTCTTCAAGTCCATGCATGAATAAACAAGTACAGCTGGGCAGCCTAATACATAATTTATACAGATCAGTCACTGCAGATTTAACTGAATAAAGCCAAAATGAACACTAATTGTTTTGACAAACTAAAATAGTGTATATGATGGCTTCTTGTGAAGCTTGCTGGTACTGTCCTTATCTCAGTGGCTATTTTCAAGACTGATTTCTGCATGAGGGGTAGAAACATATTGGGACAATATAAAGATTAATATCTTACGGAAGATAAAAAAAAAAGTTGCTTAACATACAAGCAGAAAATAGAAAGAACTGTCTTCAGGAGAGAGAAGAGAACTGGCACAGTGAAGTGTGGGACTAGAGCTGATTTAGGGGGTGAGGTATTGCTGAGGTAATGGGTGGTACCCTGTTGGCTGAAAGCTAAACCTGAAAGTAGTATTTTGTTTTTGTCACATTTGAAATACATGGGGAATAAATTTGCCTTTGGATACTTGTCTTCTGAAAGGGGACATCCAAAAAGTTGTCAGTGAATTTCTGGGCAGTTATGTATGTAGGCTCATTAATCTAAGAAGCTACACACTTTTTGGTACGTGCAGAGTGAGAGAAATACAAAGCTAGGGCTTTGCTTTGCTTCTCCAAGCCCTCTCATTGAGATAGATGGCTAAATGAGGGCAATTTAAGATATCATTTGGAAATAAAGTAAGACACAGACAAAGGTAACAATGTTCACAGGGGTCCCTAAGCACCATTCTGCATGGGCTCCTTTGTGTGACACTGAGCTGCTTCTTCCTCTCAGTCCTCTGCAGGGGCCTCCCCCTGCCACCTCACCCTCCTCCTCTTCTCCAAGGACTGGCAGCTCTACTTGGCTCCCAGCATCACTTCCATCATGATCAGTGGGTTTGCTGAACCTCAGATTATCGTGTGTTTGCTGTGATTAAGTTTTGGGAAATGGCTGTAAAATTGACAGTTGGGTTTGAGTGTCACTGGAATTGGAGAATGGTGGGACCCAGGGCTTTATTCTGAACCATTCTGTGCCCAGTGGCAGCCAGGTGGAAGCTGGACATGAATCTTTCCCAGGCTCTGGGGTGGTATTTTCCTTGGATCTGGGGACATCGCTGACTTGTGAGCACCCCAACTTTTGAAAACATACTTTGCTGATGAGAAAACACTTCTTTTGTAAAGAGTGCTCTACATCTGGGTAGTTGGGCACTTCTGTACTGGCTTTTCTCAGGTTATCTGTAGATTATTCTGTAAAGTACAGATTCATCTGGTGAGGATACATCTGCACAAAACGTGTGAGAACTTCACCTCTGAGAACTTGTTTGTCTTTGCTGGGATGTGGGTTAATTTATGCCAGGAGACTTAGGGCTCCTCTCATTCAGTCTGACCCCTCTGTGGATTCAGTTTCCAGTAAAATCAATAAAAATTTAAAAAAAATTGTTTTTGTAATGAAGCTGGTCTGACACATCATGAGCAGGGTTCACCATTAACCACCCACCTGTGTCTGTGCTCTCATGGCCTTTGTATCAGCCCGTGTGCAGTTGGTGTGAAAGAGTCATGTGGCTGATAAACTGTACGGTTTTAATTTAACATCACCTTAGGTATAGTTTGTCATTTTTGTCCTGTGGCAGTGAAAGGCAGTTTTATTCCATTACCTACTCTGTCTTGCTGTCATTTACAGGGTTTATTTTAAAATTAGTATGCTGGCTACATGCAACTGTGCCTTCTCTTCCAGAAGTTGGCATTCTTCACCAACTTCTGTGCACTATTAAATGTGAATATCAGAACTGCTTCCTTGTTTCCTTTCATTTGTAATTTATAAAACCCCAGTTGGGTTTGTTGTACAAACACTATGTTAGAAACATAAAGAGCTCATAACTTGTTCCAAACCCAGAAGATACTTAACCCAAGACAGTTCCACCCCATCAAATCTGTTGAGCCTCTTCATTAGTTAACATCTGAGTAAAGAAAGGGCTCAGCTGGACTCCCCCTCCAAATCCTGTCTGAATCAACTGCATTTTCATTTGTAGAAATGAGTGCAGAACAGGACCCTCTGGGTGGTTCACTGAGGGCTCTTCTGCCAGTCCCCTTCAGGTACTGCAGGTTTTTCTCTGGTCTTTCAGCAGATTTCTGTTTGTGCTGGGGGCTGTGGGCTTTGGGGAGGAGTGGCTCCAGCCCTGGGCCATCTGCAGCCCTCTACTCTAGGGAAGCTGGGACCACTTGCAATTTCACACACAAGCAGCACTAATCTACAATAAATCTTATGAAATCAATAAAAATATGGAAAGTATATCATTTTTAAAGAAAAAACACATGAGATGGCCATTAAGGGCACAGCCATTCTAATACCTGTGTCTGGTTGAAACTGCAATTAAAAACATTCCAATAATAAATCTCCTTCCAGTCTCGTTTAATGCTTTTAACTTGCTTGAAAGTTCAAGCTGGTATCCCAAAAATGTGCCAGGACTTTCACAATGTATTTTACAGACTCATAAATAAATATGGCAATTAATCTAAGCTATATTTCTTTCATATTTGATGACAATTTATTATGACACTTACTAATTCAGTGCACAAAAACTCTAATGCACTTAAAATCGGATTTCAAACCAAACGTTTTATGGGAAAATATAGTATTGATCATCCATTTAAAGATATCATGTGATGATTCATAACCTGCTATAAAAAAGGATCTTATGGGGACATGCAGAATGAGTTTTGTGGACAATTCTCAACGCAAAATCCAAGATGCGTAGTTCTCAGTGATGTTTTAAATTTCTGTTTGGAGTCTTTGCCTATAATGTTTTGATGGTTTATGACAGCAGCTTTAAGAGAAAACATTTTTCATATTTAATTTAAATTAAATGAATAATATCTATTTGATAAACATATGCTGATATGTGAACTTTTATACTGTCCATTTATACAAATTCATGCACAAAATTTGTTCTTTTCAAGGGTAATTTTCACAAGTTTGGTTATGTTAATCAGGATGTTTTGGCAATACAATTCTGCTGCTTTGTCCTTTAATGAAGACGTGACCCAGGAGTCCCTTGGCTTCAGATGCTGCTCTTGCTGCTGGTGTGATGCTCCCTGTGCAGCTCTGAAAGCTGCAGTGCCTTGGACTCTGATGTGCCAGCAGCAGTGACCTGCAGTCAGCTGTCCCACCCTGTGGGGCATTACTGGAACTCTTTCCAAAGCTGGAAAACTCCAGGAGATATATCCTGAAAATGCAGGCTCCTGGGGTGATTTATGTGGACTTGGGCTCTGGTGTGGAAGGAAGGAGGGACTTGCAGCCTGCTGTGTGCTGTGTGTGGGTTCACACCCAGGCTGCCCAGGACAGGCTTCTCCAGTCCTTCAGCACCCACCTGCAGACACTTTTCCATGAAAATGCTGGTTTGGTTTGCCCTGGGGTGGATGAGCCCTCAGAGCCTGTCCAGGGCCGTTGTGCAGTGATGGATTTCAAATCCTTCCCTGCAGAGGGAGAAGGGCATCAGAAATGGCAAATGTCTTTTTCTGTCTATGTAAATCATCAGTGTCTGCATTTGTGCCCTGGCCAGTCCCTCCTTGCTCCTGCCCACTGCCTGGGGTGGCTCTGGGCTGCAGGGCAGCCCCTGCTGCATCCCAGGCCCACCTGGAACAGATGCTTTGCAGGTACCCAATTGCTCATCTCATTCTGAGATTCTTAATAGAATGATGTCTCTTCCAGTTTGAGCCACCCATAGTTGTGGCCAGCTTAACTATTTTCTGGATATCTTTCCTTAATGCCATAAGTTTAGAGTGGTGGCACCAATGCTTGGAGAGATAGCAGAAGGAAATAAGTACTGAAGGCTAAAGCACGTGGTTAAAGAAGAGTCTCATTTATAAATCAATTTTAATAACATATTTAAAAGCTCTCACATTTGCCTTTAATGTGTTTCCATTTCCCCTTTGGTCATTAATATTTAAAATATTTTTCTTTACTGATCTTTTTTTTTTTTCTATTGTGTCCTTTCTAACTTCCCTTTCTCTCTTTAATCTGTAATGAGTGAGTTTTTGAAAAATGCATAATCCATGAGAAATTCAGATAATTTGATACAGGAAAAACCTTCAATCCCTTGAAAGAAATTTCAATGGAGTTGAGTAATTGTTTAAAAGTTATTCCAATCAGTTTAACTCATAAAAGGGTATTTGTCTTCACTTTGATAGACTTTCACAATGAGAAGGCACCATTATTACTACTAGGAAGTAATAATGAGCAGTGGAATTTTTTAAATGAAGATAACCTTTTTTTCTTTTAATATTTTTTCAGGAAGTCTGTTGTGGGCATGACTTAATTCCATGAGTCATTTAAGGGCATGAGGTTTGCTGGAAATCCATTCAGCTTATGTGCCAGAGGCCTACTTTACTTTTGAACATGGAATTTGGGTTCCATGGTTGTGCCCATCTCTCAGGTAGAGATTGTCACTTCAAATGTCCTGTAAATGGAAGAAAAGGAAAGGTGTGAAGGAAAAGGGTCAGTGACCTGTCTCCTAGTTGGGTAAAACTCTCAGGTATATGCTTTTAAGGAGTCATCATGTTTTGTGAACAATGTGGATTTTAGAAGTGATGTCCAGGTGCAGCTGTGGTTGGGGTGATTGCAGCCACAGGTTGGGCTGTGCTGGCCCTGCTGCCCCACAGTTTAACTGGAGATTGCTCAGGGCTGAGACAATTTGCAGCTCCCCTTTAGGACAGGGAGGGACCACAGCTGTGGGGTGTTTGTTAGGTAGATTTGTTACACCTGGAGCAGGAGGGAGGAGCTGGGCTGTGGTTTGGGATGAAGAGTGGCTGGCAGCAGGAGCACGAGGCTGCAGGACTGGGGCTGCCCAAGGTGGGTGAGGAGTGTGGTGGTGTCCCTGCTGTGCTCATGGTGTCCACTTGTGCTGGCTCTGGGAGAGGCAGCACTTCCCAAGGGCCTTGAGGAGTGGGCAAAGGGGCTGCACAGAGAGGAGGGGATTTCCTGAGAGCTGCCTCTGTCCTTGCCCCAGGCACACAGCAGCCTGGAGCTGCAGTAGCATATCATCCTGAAGGAGACACAGGAGCTAAATTTAATGTGTTGTAAATTCTCTAGAGACAATGGGGAAACCTCCAGAAAATAATTCATTTATATGTTGTAGGGAGGCTCTATGGACAGTGGAGTGACATGCTTTATTGTGGAATAGAGTAATGACTGCCCATCAGAGCTACTGGAAGGGATTTTAGACACTTAGCAACCTTGGTTTGATTTTTTAATTTTAATTTTACTGCTCTAGTCTTTAATTTACTGTGCCTGGGAAGAGCTTATCCTGTTCATGGTTTCTGCTGGGTTTTATGTTTTTATATATATACACACATGGATATTATTCTCAGTCCATTATTCATCTATGAATTCTTCATGATTTGTAAATGGGCAATGAAGCAAAGAATACTAAAATGTAACAAAGATGGAATAGGGATCTGCAGTGTTTATTATTTTCAAGGAAGAGTTTAAGATGGTGTTGTGGGATGTTTAAATGTCTACCCAGGCAGTGCTACAGCTCCCATGGCTATTTTGTATTTTGTTTTGTCTTCTCATCTTTGTAAAATTTCTGCTGGTCTTTGAGTGTCTGGGTTTAGCACCAGGGATCTGTAGTGGTGGAGGAGTTATTTGTATATCTTTCATTCTCTGGGAGTGAAAGGTGAATTAGGGGTACCAAATCCTGATGCAATGAGTGGTGGCTCTGCCTGGGGGCCCTGGGGTGACCATGGGAGGTGCTGCTTCTCCAGAGTTTCAATTGCACATCACAGCTCAGGCTCCCAAAGGCTGAACCCTGAAGGATGGACAAAGACTC
Organism: Zonotrichia leucophrys gambelii; assembly: GCF_028769735.1. NCBI lineage: Eukaryota > Metazoa > Chordata > Aves > Passeriformes > Passerellidae > Zonotrichia > Zonotrichia leucophrys. Next base: position 9,898,553 of record NC_088181.1, read on the forward strand.
GTTCCTCTGCTTGGTTTGTTCCTTCTGCATCAGCTCTCAGTGCCTCTTTGATTATGCAGAGCTAGCAAAATCCTGAGCAAATGTGCAGTGGGCAGTCAGCAGTGCTGGAATTGCCTTACTGTGAGGTCCTTGCCTGGCTTGCCTTGTCCTCATTGCTTTCTGTGTCTTTTTTCAGTCAGTGAAAATATTGCCCCATAGATTGTGTTACCTGTACTTTTCTGTTGAGCCTAAATATTCACCCATCCTCCTGCTGCTGGTGGCAGCCTGTAATGGGGTTTTGCTGTGGGGATGGGTGGTGGCCTCCCTTGTGTGCTGTGCTGGGCAGGGATGGGGCAGGCAGGGCTGCACAGGGCTCTGGGCACTGCAGCTGTGGGCACAGGTGGGAAATGGCCTCATTCCATCTGTCCCCACCTCTCTGGCCAGGTGGCTCCTGTTTGCAGACAATTCTTGTGCAGGGTGGTGTGTGTTGCTCTCTCATGTTCCAGTTTGGGGCTGGGTAGCACCGTGACTGCCTTTTTGTTATCTCTGTGCCTTTAATTTGGTCATGGCTGCTAAAAAAAAGCCCTGAACAGTAGCAAGTGAAGTTAAACATTTGAAAAAAAAAACATAATAGAAAGAAAACAATATGAATAGTGTTTAGTGTCAGACTAATTCCTTTATGAATGGCTAAATGCCACAGATAGACTGTACACAATCAATCTCTAGTATTAATAGGCACATGTGTGGAAGCAGTGTTCAAAGCTAGTGAAAACCCATGTTGTTTGTAGACATAGTGAGTGAACTCCACAGGGAATGCTTCAAACTGCTGTGGGAAGAATGTTCTTGCTCTGCCTAAGGATGTTTGTTTATTTTTTAGGACAACACCAGTGTAGTCTGCCCTTGTACTCCTTTTTGCCATTAACTTGCCCCATATTTGTCCTTCAAGCCTGTCTGGTGTGGCAAAGGGATGAGGTGCAGCTGTTTTATTGGAGCTTAGGGAATGAGGGGTAGCAGTGAGAGACATCTGGCAGGTCTTTTACATCAAGGAAATACAGAAAATTTAAACCCCAGTATCTTTCATAAGCCAGACTTGGTCACTAATGCCCAGTGTTAGTCGTCCTGGAGCCCCAGCAGTGGTGGCTCTGCTGGTTTTTGATGATTTTGAAGAGTTCTGTTAGTGTTTGATGCAAGTTGTGACTGCCCCCAGATCTTTTTTTTTCCTCATCTCCTGAGTGCTTCACTGCAAATATTACTTGGCCTCACTAAACTTGAGTCAGCCTAGTTTGTTTTCAGGGTTGTCAAGAAAGATACTGGTATAGTATATTTAATTATTAAACTAGAAGACAAAGAGTGTTTTGAGAAAGGTAGAGGGACCAGAGCAGGTGACTTGGATTCATTGGTTTAGTATTAGCCTAAAACTGCTTCTGTTAAGGGAAGGCTTTACTATTAACTTTGGCTATTAAACAGAGCTGCTAAAATCTCTGAGCTTCTCAGGCAGTGCGGTGAAAGAGCCCTGCTGGAAAAAGATGAGCAAAAGAATGACCCAAACTTCAGTCCTTGCATGATGAGCATTATTACTGTGTAACAAAAATAAAATACCTGGCAGTGTAGGCTTTGCCTTCCCAGACTGGCTGCTCTGTGCTGTGTGGGTCTGAGTGGTGTGCTCTTCACAGTGAGTTGCTTTCCTCTGGTTCGGGCCTTTGCTCCTCTTTCCAGCTTGCTTAGAAGAATTGAACCTGTTTCTGCTAGTGCTGTAAGGATCAAGCTAGCTACCTGTTTCTGGTAGTGCTGTAAGGATCAAGCTTTAGGTGTCATAAGTGAATTTGGCAAAATAGAATGTGTCCAGGGCTGCAGTGACCTCACTGGATTCAAGTATTGCAATTTTAATTTTAATCTTGTAACCCTCTGTGTGTGTGCTCAACATCAGCTTGACTTGGGTGTGCTCCCTATTGGACTTTAACAAGAGCTAATCAGTTTAAATACATCTGCAGTTGTTTTTTGCATCAGCTCAATGAGGTCAATTTAAAATTGAATTCCTAAAGCTGTTGCAGGGATTCACATATTGACAGGTCAAAGAATTATTGAGCACCAACTGAGCAACAATCCTTGGTACCTGTTTACATCACAATGTCCTCATGGCTGCGTCAGTGCCTGTGCACTTCAGGAGCCCCATCTGAGTTTGCAACTCATAAGGGAGAAATAAATAAAAGCAGAGAGTGGTGTGAGTAACAGTCCCTTTCATGAATCCAGGCCTTTGTTGAAAGCACATCAAGCTGTTGGTAGATAAATACTTTTCTGGAGTCAAGAACATAGAAGCATGTGACATTTCAATTACTACTGTTCATATTAAAATGTAAATAAGTGGCTTCTTTACTCTATAATTCAACGAACCATATAATTATGATCTTATGATATTTTCATAGCACTTGCAGAAACATATGGCACTTCAATAAGCAAACAAGGCAAGAAATGGAATTAAGGATTTCTATGATGTTTGTTTGTGTCTCTGTGGCTGTGTTTTAACCTCTTTGTTTTAAATACCTCATTTCTTAATTTAGTAGTTTATATAAATGGGAATGAATTTACATGAAACAGAACTGAGCCTTGTGGTTGGGTTACTGCTCATGTCCTTAATCTGATGTAGGAGTTTTCTGCTGAAAAAACTCCACAACTCCCAAGCAGCTCAATAGTGCTTAAGACGTATTGCCAAAGCTAAATGATCATTAAGGACTGCATGGGTCAGTGCCTTATTAGTGTAAATTATTTTAGCTCCTGCAAATCCTTCTGTTCAGAACTCCATGCTGATAGAGTTTCAGAGTTGTGGTCTGTGCAGAGGCTATAAAATATTGATTTGACTTATAATGTTTCATGATATCTATGACTCAGTTCACAAGACCTATGCAATATCAAGGCTTGAACTGGGGGGATCACTCAGCCCTGACCCGATTCAGTAAAATGCCTTTTAACTGAATTTTAATAACAATATACAGTAAGGCACTCAGCAGCTCGTGAGCTTCCTGATCAATGTGGAAAGTGTAGTAATATTATACCCAAAGACTTTGTTTATAATCTCCTTACCCAGCCTGTGACCCCTGTTCTGCCTTATGTGCAAGTTATTGTTTTCCATATACCAAAATGCAGAGAAGGGAAGTGGAGCTGTGAGCTCCTTAGGCCCCAGCTTTGTGTGTGGCAGTGTGTCTGTCCAGCCCTGTGGCATTTTCTGCTGGTATGCCAGGAAGGCACCATTGGATCTGCTGGGAATGGCATTGCTGGAGTGTGTGTGTGCTGTGTCCTGCCCATGTCACTGTGGGCAGCCCTTGCTTTACTGGGGGGATGCCAGGGCCAGCTGGGGTGCTGTGAAAGTGAGGTGGCACTGAAAATCCACTCCGGTTTGCAGAGGTGGCTGCTGATTTCCTGCCAGGTGAAAGCATCAGAAGTGGCTTGCTGTGTGCCAGTGTCCACAGTGGATCTCAGAAAAATAGGTGTTGGCTTTTGTAGCAGCAGAGCTGTAGGAACCTCATCCTGCTGCAACACTCACTTTTAAAAAATTGTGTTTTCCTTAAATGCTGCTGGTTGATGCTTCAGAACAGCAGGGTGTGCTCCCTTGGTCACTGAAGTGTGGTTTCAGTCTTCTGAGACAAGTGAGGAGGCTTGTTTCTCCAACCACAGAAGTACTTCCCAAGTTTTCAGGGTTTCTTAACTCTGCCCAGTTTAGTTGCTGATGAGCAAAGGAATGGTAATTCAACTCAGTTGTGATTTAAATAAATAAAAAGACAGGGAGGAAATCAAACTGTACCTCAAAAGGGATTGCAACTACAATGAGATGTATATCACACAGTCTAAATGATTGGGATGGTATAATAAAATATTCACAGAGCCTCTTGAAGTGCATGTTCTATAATATACATTTTAAAATAATGTTGGGTGTTATTGGCTGAAAGCAATTTATCATTCACAGTGAATTTTAGATGTAGGTAGTCTCTTACACTGAGCTAATGCTCAGCTTATTCCTTTTATACTCTGTTTTGTAATATTCTCCAGAATTAAATTAACATTGCTGTTTGAGACTTTGAAGCCAATTTTTTTTTTTTTTTTTTTTTTCTGGGGGAGGGAGGAAGGCTGAGAGTTGAAGCTCTGAATAGGTCATTCCCTGCAAGCACAGCACTGTGTTACTCTGGAGCACTGGCTCAAGGAAAGTGGCTTTGCAGTTGCTGCTGTTCGTGTCAAGGCAAGTGTTGTACACAATATATGAAGTGTAGCGTAAATAATTTAACTAGCTTTTGAACATGAAAATAGCAACATGATAAAGTAGCAAAACATAACAGGTTTCTAGCCAAACACATCACTGATTAGTTAGCCTAGCTAAAACAAACAGATTTTTTTTTTTTCTCAAGTGAAACTGATTTAAATGCAAGGGAAAGGCTGCAGAAAGCCCCGTTTGCAGATTAACAGCACCCTGGGTATTGCAGCTGCAATAACTTCTCCAAGGACAGCTGAGCTGGGATGTGCACTAGTTTGCAGTTGTGTGTGTCAGGAGGGAGGCTTGCTGGCATCTCTGGCAACACCTGTTAGAGCAAGGTGTGACATTTCAGCACAGTGACTGCTCAGGTCAGAGCTCCTGGAAGCTCCTGGGCAGGCTTGCAGCTGGAATTGTCACACTGACCTCCAGGCACTTTAGATCTGCCCATTCACCTGCAAAATTTAAGGATAACATTTTTCCCAAAATATACAAAAGTACCTTGGTGTCCCTGCCAGTTCATCTTGCTGCAGATGGATGAGCTGTTTGTGCTGTAGGCTCTCTGTAGTTTATTCCTCTATTTCCAGTAGCATGCAGACAGTCAAATTTTAAATCATGGTGCTGTCAGACCAATTATTCTCTTTAGTTAAAATCTAGTTTCTGACTAAGCCTGCAGGACTGGCCCTTGTGTGAGTTTGTGCCTGCCTGGGAGGGGAGGCTGATGGCAGCACTGTGCAGAAATGCTGAGCTCCTGTTCGGAGCCAGGACAAGGGACAGCCCTTGCAGGGTGGGGCTCTGCTGAAGAGCAATTCTGAACAATTCTTGCTTGAATTGTTGTGGATTATCCCGAAAAAGCCTTAGGCACAAGATTCTCTTCTTGCACATCTCATTTTAGACATCAGCAGCAGTGTGTAGGGAAGGCAAATTTGCTATTGGAACTATCAATAAAACATAGTTTGTCTGTTAAATTAGTAATTATGAAAAAAGCTCCCAAGGTTTTTATCCCCCCCTTTTATTCTCTTTTAATTATTACAAAGTCAGTTTTAAATCTTGCTGCAGGTGGAAATGTGCCCTTGTAAATCTTGACAATGCTTAAAAATCTGCAGGATACCTGGAGGCCTTCTTGTTGGCCAAGGGTGTCAAGGGAGGTCTGAACTAAAACCTAATAATGATTAAGTTAAATGGCTTCAAATGCTATTTTGGGCTTGTTCAGTGGCAGATGGATGCCCTTTGGTGCTGAGGAGCAGCGAGTGTCAGAGGGTTGGCAAGTACAAAAGTGGGAAGTGAAGATGTTTTCATTTCTTTTTTGTTCTCTGTTGTGATGATAGAAGTGGAAGGAGCTTTATGCTGTGCTGGGTTATGCAATTCTGTGATTTAAGGCTGAAACTCCTTTATTACAAAGCTCATTTTCAATGTGATTTCTTTTTTCTTTGGGGAAAAACGTCATAACTTTTTTTTTTTTTGAAGCAGCAGCTTCTGGGACATTGGTTAAGAATTGGAGAGTTTTAAAAATCATGATACTTTAAAAATGTTTTCTGGGGTTTTTTTTTGTTCTTTTTGAAGTTTATTTTAATACTCTGGGGCTTATTTTTAACTCCTTGGAAAGCTTGACCTAGAGACTTGATTTGTTTTGTTTGGCTCAGCTTACTGGGAATAAGGATGTCTGGGTGTACTTTGGAGGGAAATATGAGAATTAAAGACCTGTTTTGGTGTGTAAAAATTATTGTTTATAATTTAAATGGTTAGAAATGGAAATAGGGGTTGTTTCTGGCTCAGTTTGCTGGAGAAAAATGAGCTGAGGGAAAAGGAAGTGTGCAGAGGAGGCACCTGGGAAGGAAAATGAGGCAAGGAAGGGCTATAGAAGGTGATTCCCAGAATTCACAGAATGCCTAGGTTGGAAGAGACCTTAAAGATCATCCATGTCTAATCCAATCCATGTTATAACAACTCAACTAAACCATGGCATCAGTTGCCACATCCAGGATTCAGGAGTGGCATCATGGCAATGGGGACCTTGGGAAGCTGTAAGGGTGCTTTGTTACCCTCCCTCCATGCAAGCACTGTTTGATCAATTTCTCCTCATTGAACCTCGTGGATATGAAGCACAGCAGAAAGGACCAGCCCAGCAGTGAGTGGCCCTGCTCATCTCACACAGGCTTGGATTCAGGATCCTGGCTCAGGAGGGATTTTGGGGTCCTGCTGCAGTCAGTGCCCTTCTGGGAGTGCTGACAGCCTTGGGGGCAGGTGTGTGCATGGTGCCCTCCAACTAGAACCTGCCAGAAGGGTTTGTGGCAGGCTGAGAGGTCAGTGCCTCACCCTGCTGAAAGCCCGCACCAGCCCCAGTTCTGGGTGGTGATTTTGGAATGCCCTGAATAACTCAAAGGTTGCTGCAGTTAGACTGCCAAAAGGCTTCTGAGGAAATGATTGCCTCCCATCAACAGAAGTTTTTGGGTGACTGAAGGAGTAAAAGTACATTTTCCATGACAATTCTAAGTCTCATCAGATGCACATCTTCAGTAGCAGATGTATTTGTTGCAGAGGCATTTTGCTGTTATCCTCTCTGTTGTCCAGTGCATTGGGAACACTGAGAAGAGAATGGCTCTTGGATAAGGGATTAGTGATTTCTTTCACTCTCCACACTGCCTTAAGTACTGGGAAAAGATTTCAGTGGTTTTAGTGGAGTGTAAAGTTAGTGAGACAAGTGACTGCTGAATTCACTGCAGGGGCACAGAGTGACCCCAAGAAAACAGAGCTGCTCCCTGGGTTTGGCAGTTCCCCACCTGGCCCAGGTGAGGTTCAGCCAGGGCTGGGCTAGCTGCCTGCACTGTTTGCAGCAGCTCTCAGTGGCAATGGGAATGAGCAGCTCACCAGGTACTCAGCTCATCCACCCTTTGCCTCACCAGCATGAGCTTGTTATAACCAGTCCCACAGGACTGAGCCAATATTGGGTTGACTTTCTGCTACAGAGGAAATTTCAGGCATCATATTGATTTGGCCCAATATATTATATGAGTATTTATTTGCCAGCAAAGACATACAGAAGTACTACTGCTGTGCTTTAATACAAACTCAGCTGTTTGCTGATCAGCAATGACTATTCAAATTGACCAATCTACCTCACCCTGGCTGGAGATCAAGGGATCAGCACTTAATTTCATTCCTTGAATAAAGATTTTTATATATATATTTATATATATATCTCCACATGGAAATATCAGAACATGAAAGGTTAAATCAATATGGAGTTTTACATTGCTTAAAGGGCATTTGCATCAAAGCAGCCATGAATGCAATTCACTTGTTTAATGAATTTTTTATGCTTATTTAATGAATTTCACAAAGGTGTTTTTCATAAAATGGATAAGGACTTCCAGTTTTATGAAATAATAAAAATGGAACTGAAGTTATGAAATGAGCAATCTCATTAGTTAGGCATGATATATTCATATGAAAGTGTACATGTTTCTGAATTATTGCAAGCAGCTCTATTGCTTGAACTGTAACTCGTTATAATAGTATTGCAAATATGCCTTTAGTTAAGATATCAGAAAGTGACAGAAAGAAATTAGATTTTGATTGTTAATAATTATTTAATTAATACTTATTGTATTTAGCATATTATGGATGTGTCTTTCCTTTGAAAATATATGCTTGTATTCTTCATTGATAGTTAGTGAGATGCAGCACTATTCCTGTCCCCTTTTTGCAAGAATTCTGGCTTAATTTTGTGTTTGAGAAGCTTTACTGTGTTTTATTATCCTGATGAACAGAGGAAAATATTATGATGGTCTGCCAATAGCATGAACGTGCCTATTTTGCACCATGGGAATCTGTGATCTAATGTACTTTGGAATTGCATCATCTTGCTGGAAAATTCTCCCAACTTGGTGGCACTGCAGAGTGAGAGGGGATTGTGAGCATTGCTTGCTTAAATAACCTGTCTGACTGAACACTGCAGTGTGTCTGCTGCTGGGGTTTCATGGTCTTTTCCAGCAGGAGCTGCAGCAAGGCTGCTGCTCGCCCTCCAGTGTGCACAGGACAGATGGATGTGGTAATTCTCTCTTATTAAGTTGTGTTTGAAGTCTGTCCTGACTTTGAGCATGTGGTGTTACCTTGAGGTTCAGTGGGGTTGTTCATGGGCAGCTACAAGCTTGGGCAAAGAGTTTGTGTGCTGAGTGATTGCTGTCAGCTTCTCTGTGTTTCCAGAGAGACACTCTGCCACCTGGGCATCAGCTAGGGAACGTGCCCCAGCTCCCTTCACCAGCCGGGGTATTTGCATTGTGCTATTGGTACAAATTATTTCCAAGAATATTTCCTTTATCCCTCCTACTGCTGCTTTGGCTGTTGCAGCCAAACTTTGCCTTTCCTTTCTGCCATTTCGGAATGACTCACAAGTGCCTTATCCAGAACAGAGTGTGGTAATGACATGCAGTGAGGCAGCTCTGAGTGGAGGGAAGGAATCCCACTACCCAGCCCTGCTGCTTTACAGCCCTCATGCTCTGCCAAGGCAGCAGGCAAGAATATCGCAGTAATAAGCGATAAAGTGGGACTTTGAAAATTAATGTTCTTGCCTTATTAGGCATCCCTTGTGCTACACTCTTAAGTAATCTTGTTAAATATGTGCATTAAGACCCAACAAGGCAGGGCAAGATGGTAAGATAATGATGGTTTGTCATCAGTGGTTATTAGAGGAAAAAGAGAAATGAAAGGCTTTTCAACCCATGAAGGGTCATCATCCCACTCTTTGGCATGCTTTGGAGCCTTCTTGTGGTTGTGTAATAAGCCAAATAAGATAGTTGGAGGGAAATAAGGTAGCATTGATATCTGCTCCTGCCCTGTCACCTCCACTGACACCAGGGTGTCATGAGCTGGTGTTGGGCCTGTGCTCCAGAGCAGCTCCAGCCTGCCTGGCCCTGCCCTGGCCTGCATTGAGGGGTCTCTGCTGGAGCCCCCAGTGTTGGTTCCTGGCAGCCTTTGCTGCTGGAGCTGCACTCTTGGTGTCCCCTGTCCAGGCTGGATTTGGATGGTTTGCACAATGCAGACTCTGTCTGTCGCTGTTGTGCCTCAGGTGTGTAAATGTTGGTATGTGCTTAGACATTAGATCCATGAGCTGTGTCTTTTGCACCTTTAAGGCTCCAAAAGAGCTCAGGCTATTGTGGTCACACACAGATTGTGCTCACACACACAAAATCCAGTGGCTTTGAGCTCCAAAGAGCACAGGCCGGTGTGCTCACACACAGATTGTGTCACCCATGTCACCCACACAAAATCCAGTGGCTCTGAGCTGGGGGAGCTGCCCAGAGCATGGAGGGCCCTGTCCCTTCCCTTCCCCATGCTGGGCCCTCCTCTCTCTCGCAGGCTCTGTGTCCTTGCAAACCAGACACCAAGCAGTGTTTTGAAGGCAGGGGCATTTTGCACAAGCAGCAGCAGTGTGGTGTGGGTGGGTAACTCCTCCCCATCCACAGAGTGCATCTGTCTTTGAGCTGGGCTCACCAAGGGCTCCTGAGGCCATGGCAGGGCCTGACTGAGGCTCAGGAGCCATCCTGGAGCTCAGGCTCATTACAGTGCCCCTACTGTGGGCAACTGTGCCCAGGAGTTTCATGGCATGGCACCAGATTTAATAACTAGCTGGTATTTAATTTGGGGTGTGAAATAACATCTGCTATTATATCTAACATAAATATTTACTTGAGAGATTTGACTTAAAAAAACATTTGCTTGCCTTCAAAGCCTATCAGTTTCTCATCTGTGGCTGACAAAGAAAGCTTTGAGTGCTTAAATTCATTTCTAGAAATTAAATTAAAATTTTCAACACTAAAGCTTCTGTGATTCCAGACACTTTCCTTTCCTTTTATTGTGTTTGACAGCAACTAGATTCTCAAGGTAAGTGGTGGAGTGTAGTCCTATGTAAATGTGAAGCATAAAATGAAAACTGGGGGGAAGAAAAACATTTAAGGTAGGAAATTAGAACAGTTATTGAGTTCCACACCATGGTTAATGAGTGTGCAGAAAGAAAACATCTTCTTGGCCTAGTGAGCTGGAGCATTACAACTGTTGCAACACTTCTTCTGTTTTTAGAAGGAAATAAGTAATAACCTCGACACATGGGAAGTCTTCGGTTTGCATTTTTTAATGCCTCAGGGGAGTGCAGTGTTTCTGGTTTAGAATCTGTTAAAATTTTATTTAAAAGGCAGGTTTTGTTCTGAAAGCAAAACAAAAATTAACATATTAAGCATATCTGTAGGTCAGGAGTGTATGGGAGAGGGCTTGGCTGCTTCACCAGGACGTGGCTCTTTCAGAATTGCTCAGCTGAGCTTGGAGGCTGTGGAGGGAAGACTGAAAATTACTGTCCCTCACTGAAACAGGGTCAGTGTATTCAGGATTTATGCTGTGTTGCCCTGGGTATAATTAAAAGCAGCCTGCAACGGCACTGGAGCAGAGGGGGCTTGGAACAGGTTCTCAGTTTGGGATGCTTTGGCCTCCTGTCAGGATGGGGCTCTCTGCCCAGGTGAGCCCTGTCCTGCTCACTGCTTCAGCCAGAGGCTGTAAATGTCACCCCTCTGTCTGGGCTTTAAAGGTTAAAAATTGGGATGCCTGCTAGTAAGCTTCAAGTTTCCTTCTGCTTGAACTGGGGTTTCCTTGTGTGTTGTTGGTGGTAAAACATAGGGGCTAAACTCTCTGGGGTTGAACTGAGTCCTGAGATAAATTAAGCAATTCAGTTCTGAAGGTATAAGCATGATGTTGGGAAGTTGAAAAAACATCTGAAACCTCTGTGGCTGCATCCCTGTGGTTACAGCTGAGGTACAGGGCTGTTTGGCCTGAATTAATAAATGTTGCTTTCCCCCTGGGCTGATGAGGTGTGAGGTGTCTGCTAGCACAGCCTGCAGCTTCTGCTGCCTCCCTGAATGCCTGAGGAGATGCAGGACATGGTTCTGCATGCTGCTGCATTGTGCACTTCAGGAAAGCTCTTGCAGGCTTCCTGTGCTGTTTAAAAATCCCTTTGTGCAAAGGTTGAAGTATTTTCATCCGATGCTGTTACTGAGCAAGCTGTTGAAAGGTGTAAGCAAGCAGCAAGGTGATCAATATTATATCCTTTCTAGGCTAATAAGTTCATTATTATTGACACAGTGTGGCTGGCTGCCTTCAGTCTGACAAACAACATCCCAAACCAAAGTAATTGGAGCTCTTTTAATGATGCTTTTATTGGGAAATGTCTTGGGGCTGGGTTGGAGCTTGTGGTTGAATCTGGGGAGTCAATTTTTATCTTTGACTAGGTATAAATGATATGGGACAGGGCAGGGACCCTCAGTCTGGGCACAAGGGAGCCAGGTTGTGAGTTCACATCTTGGGAGTGATTCCTGAGGCTGCCTCAGCTCCTTCACCCTTCTTCTCCCCTTTGGCCAGAGATTTCCCTTGGCTCCTGAAGCTCCAGGCTTGGCTGCCCCCAAAGCATTCTGCAGCTTGTGCCCAGCTGCCTCCCTCACTACCCCTGGCAGAGTTTTCCACTCAGAGCAGGAGCAGCAGGGCTTTGTGTCTGCCCTGCATGGCTGGGAGCAATTGTGTTTGTGGCCTGAGCCTTGCTACCTCTCCAATTTAAAAGCTGCTCTGAAGTTTGTATTACCTTTTTTTGTTTCCTGGAGATATGTGGAGCTTAAAATTAAATGGTTCAAATCTGGATCAAGATTAAATAATTTGGGTCAGGGCATGTTCTCAGATGCCCTCCAGGAAACACAGTCAGTGGTTAACCTAATCAGCTCCTGTAATTCCACCAAATTCAGCTGAAGCAGCATTTCTGCAGCAGAAGGAAACTTGAAGCTTAATAGCAAGCATCCCAATTTTTAAACTTTGCTTGGAAATAGTTTGACTCTGGTTTTCTCAACAAAACCCAGAAGCAGTGTTGGGGCATGGGTTAGTCAGCAGCTGGGTCCTGGTGCTTTGTGTGTGTTGTGGTGCCTCTTTTTAGTATGATGGAGTAATTAAGTGTGATTCTTGGTTATAGGAGTTCAGAAATTATATTGCTGACTTCAAAGTACGAGTCAGTACAAACAGGCCAGTTTGCAAACTGCAATAGAGATTAATCCAAACCAAGATTGTCGGTGGATTTTTTTTATTTTTCTGTGTATGAACAGGACATACATGTGTTTTTCAGTGCTCCCAGAGCTTTCAGCCTTCCCTAGAAAGGGCTCTGATCCATAAAACACAGGGGCCCTTCTGACCTCCAGCCTGTGGAGCTGCTGGGAAACCTGTGTGAAATGACAGCTTTTTGCCTGATGGTGCCATTTTATTTGATGGACTCCAAAATCCTTAAGACACACCTGGGGGAGGTCCCCAGAGGGTCTGAGCATCTCCTTCCACTTGTGCCTTAGAAATTCTGCTTTGTCTTGTGATTTGGTGGGTGTTTTTCCTATCATTCCATGTGCATCTTATGGAAAAAGCAAGTGGGCAAAGGCACCAAGCAGCTGTTTTGGGAGGCTGGGGTGGCCCAGGTTGATGTGGAACTGTGCTGTGGGCACAGTGTCCCTCTGCCCCCTCCAGTGCCATGGCTCTCACTGAGGATATTTGTAAAGAAGATTTTCCCACTTGCAGTGAGAGAGCTCCTGGTTGCATCCAGTGCCTGCTAAAGCAAAAGGAGATTGGTGAGGCCCCAGATTTTAAGCTCTTGGGGCTGATGCATATTTCTCTGCTTGGGGGAGAGGCCAAGTGTTTGCAACTTTAGATGTAAGATGTAAAAGCACTCGGTTGTCACATGCCATTAGCTGTTTAAAGCATGACATCTCAGGAAATGCTTCATCGTAATCCTCAAAATGAAGAAATCTGAAGTGGACTTCAAACTGTTTGCTCAGTTTGGGTATCATGTTGCAGGGTCAGATGGTGAACTCAGAGTGGTACCTACTCTCAAATTGGTTTAAACTGCAGTCAGACAGTTCAAGTCCTGAAATATCAGCTTGAATATTTTCTTTACAAGTAAAACCTAGGAGTAATGTCTGCATGGCAAAGCTTGTCCAGATACTCTCCTCCTGTTTTCCCTGAGACACCTTTTGCTCAGCAGCACTGTTAGATTAACTTTATCATCTGCTTGAGTTTGCTCCCCTCTTCCTGCTGCCAGATGAGTAATGGGAAAGGCTGCTCTGAAAGCATCTATGTTTGCCTGTTTTCCTTAGCAAGTAGCTAAGGAAAGTATTTCACCCCCCAAAAAGCTTGGATCTGTGATATTACACAAGGAAGAAAGTGGTGCTGGTGTTTTTGGTTGTGCTCCTCAGGAGTGCTCTAGTTGTTGCCTGTGCAGTGGTCCAGCAGAAGATGTGTCTGCTAAGAGCTGGCCATCACAGACGGCCAAGGGGGCGGTGGAAACAGCTTTATAGTCATCCTGTTATGAAATTGCTTCACTAACAAGAGTATGAAACATGAAATTATAAGTGTTGTGTGGAACAAAGTTTAGTCAACTGTCACGCTCAAAGGTCCTATTAAGCTGTCAGCTTGGTCTGCTTTGTCCTTGATTTTGCTCCACTGAAATTTAACATGGTTTCACTTCTCAAAGCCAAACCTTTCCATACTGACCTCTGTCTCCACCCTGGTTACTGCCCTTCAGAAGGGTTTTTTTTTTTTTTTTTTTTTTGTTACTTCAAGCTGTCATGATTGTCTCTGGTCAGAAGTCCTTCATTCCTTGTTTATTTTTCTTTTTTAACATCATGATCCACATTAATTCCTGATTAGCTCTAGGGTACTAATTTGCCTCCAGGAGGGCACTTTTGGCTGGTGGGCTGATAGCTATGCAAGCATGTTGGCTGTCTCTAAGGTTGTTCAAATTAAATCCAGATCTGGATGAGAGTATTTGCAGATTAATTAATATGAATCTTTGTGAAGAAAGCATGGATAGACCTGACAGTGACTTTAATGATGGTGTAGTAGTGACTGCTGGGATCAGGGACAGACTTTTTTCTTTGCTGATAGGTATGGTTGGGTATTGTATTTATTTCCTGTAAGAACTTTTTCTAACTTGTGTTGATACAGGGAAAACATATTTCCATTAAAGAATGTCTTTGGAGTGATTTTTGCTTAATTTCCTTTTTATTCCTTGCTGATTTACTTCAGAGTAACTGGTGCTGGTATTTGTTAGATTGCTAACATGCAATCTAAGCAGTTGTGGCCCTCTTGTTTCTTGAGGAATATTCTGATCCTGACATGGGCATGAACAAAGCTTCTGAGCAGCTGTGCAGCCCCTCCTTGTGCTGTAGGTGTTACTCATCCTGCTGCTTTGCTTGTGCCATAGCACCCTGCTCAGGCTGGCCTCTTGTCACTCCTCTTCATGGGATGAAGGTCTCCTTGGAGAAGAGGGAGACCATGATATATAAAACTAGTAATGGCACTGAGTGATCAGTAATTGGTGTGACTGTGTGAATCATCTGCTTTTTTGTTATAGTATTGGTGACCAAGGGTTGGGCAAAAGGAGAGAGAACCATGAATTGCTGAGAGGGTTTGCCTTAAATTTGTCAATCCCTTGTACAACATCTGCTTGTTGTTTTGCTTTCTTCCCTGCCACTTTAGAGAGCCCTGAATCAGTGAGGAACAGATAGTTCAGTTCTTAAAGCAGTGCTTCTGTAACTACACACAGTTGGGGAATGTGCTTCTGGTGGATTTGTTCCATGAAATGCAGGGGAAGTATTCATGAGTACATAAAATAACAGACTAATCAAAGAAATAAACAAGAACAAGTCTGTAATCTTCACAAAATTGGGGGAAAAAAGTGCTTCTGATGGACTTGCTCCTACTGTTTTCTTTGTAGCTGTTTCCAGAGCTCAGACCATCTGTTCCTTGTTGTAGGTTGTTAAGTGAAATGTGCTGCCAATACAAATAGCTCTGCTTGATGTTTGTTTGCATAAATTGTTTTGAAAGCTTCATGACGAATTTTAAGGATTACTTACAGGGGTAGGACTCTGGAGGAGGAAATATAAATTTGATGATGCATGTTGGAATCCATTAATTTGTTTGGAATTTATAATAAAAGTGAACATAAAAAGTGTTTGTTGGAGGGGAGGGAAACAATTTCAACTTGAGCCCAGAAGGTTATGGTGACAATATGCTAATTTGGCCACATCACAGCAAATATGATCAATCTGCCTTCACATCTAAGTATAGTTGCCTACACTTGCCCAAATTAACTGTTCAGTATATCTAACTCACAAAATTTCAAACAAGTGAAGCCTGCTTGGGTTTTGTGTGCCTTGGGGAGCTCACACTCAGTTTTGTCTCTCTGTTATTGGACATTGGTGTGGAAGCAGTGGCTTTGAAATGAGTGTTGAAGGTAAGAGAGGGAGGTGGAAGGCAGCTAACCTGGCTGCTGCTGGTTAAATGGTGTATTGTGGCATCTGTCGTGGTGTTCTCATGGGTGCTATGGCACGTGGGGAGATAATTCCTGCTTCCCAAACCTGGTGAGCCAAAGGCTGAAAGAAGATGGAGGAGAGAGAGAGGATTTGAGTAAAGCCCTTTAAGTGAGTGACAGAGCTTGCGTAGTCAGGCTTCTTCACCAGGAGGGTGCTGCCTGATAGGGAAATGTTTGCAAACAGCAGGCTTGGGGTAGCTGATACAGAAGCAACTCCTTTTTCCATGCAGTTGTTTTCCTCTTCTTAATAAGGATCTAATATCTGGTGGATTATCTTTAGACTTACAGTCTAGCAACTTCAAGTGGTTGAAAATCAAGTGGCTGCCTCCCTCCTGACCAAACTGTTGGGTCTGAATTTGGAATCACTGCCCAGTCAGACATTCCTCTTGTCTCTGTGAAACTGTACATTAAAAACACAACCACACATACACACACACATGCTCCTTAGCTGCTCATCACAGCTTTGCAGTGGTAATTCTCTGGTTTTAAGTGAATTGACCTGGCTGCTTTCATCTTCAGGTAATGCAGCCCCAGTTTATAATTCAGACCAGGAGCTTATGGAGATTTAGAAAGAGGCCCAGAGCTTTGCTTTACTGTGCCAGTTAAAGCATTTATACTGATGACAGTTAAATTGTTGAGGGCTCTGTTATTCATTTACATCACAGACACTAAGGTCCTCTGACGACCTACTGCAAATGTAAGCCAGATGTACCTAAACATATCTATTGTACATTTTACTTCATTTCAAACACTTCTCCTGACTTTCAACTCAAACCTTCTGTCTGTCTTGTCATGCTACAGTATTTAATGATATTTTATTGCATTAGTTCACAAAACCCTTGAGTTTTTCAGTTGTCCTAAGCTAATGGACTGGATCTGTACCCATTTGCTAATACAAGATCTTTTTTAGTAGGTAGCAGAGCTATTAAACATAAATCAAGGTTTCCGATAAAATATTGGGTTTCTGCTGCATCTTACAAAAGGACAGTCTGCAGTCTAAAACATCAGTTTTACCTGATGATTATATCTTACAAGCTATAGTTAAATCTTGTTTGGGGATTTACTGCATTCCATACCCAGTAATTTCATACAAATCCATAATGATTATTTTGTATGTTCCTTTCATTTAGCTCATAAAAGAAACCACATAGTTTGCTAGCTGTAGCAATGAGAGCCATCCACTATTATTCCCATTGGAAGGATGCGCTGAGAAACTAATTTTTAATAAAAAGGGGTTTTTTGTTTTTTGTTTTTTTTTTTTTACTATTTAACCTGTGTTTCAAAAATCAGCCAGTAAAGAGATAATCCTGCCTGGATAAGGTAGAAACAGCCAGGCTTGCAGGAAGAAAAACATGTCACAGCACTCAAAATCTTTAAATATTATTTTGAAAAATAGGTTAAAATAGCATGAGCATTGGTAGAGAATTTATGATTTTATTGTCATACCTATTGTGAGTAAGCAGGTGTCTCCTGTTCACCTTTGGAGCAGGGACTCTTCCTTTTGGAAGACAAAGGTTGGGTGTTTGGCATGTTCCCTGGTCCCAGCTGTGGGCTTGGCTTAATGTGGGTTTTGGTACATCCTTCTAGAGTGTCTCCACTCCCTGCTGCTATTTTTAAGTACACACACAAATCCTTCTGAAGAAAATGTGATAGTGGTTAGGCTGTCCTGAAGTATTGTTCTTGATAGGAAAGCACTGAAGGATACCATTAGGAGCATATGCTCTCTCAGTGTGGGTTGCGGAGGATACAACTGCACTGTTATTTGTACCAGAGCAAGCCAAGAAACATGTGACACAACTTGATCTCATTTTTACCCATGTAAATCTGGAGGATTTTGAAAACAAGTTTAGGAGTTGGTTTAAAATTACATTTTGTGGAGCAGAGCACAGTGTGGCTTGTTTCTTGGTCAGAATATACATACCGTCACTTGGAGCTGGTTAGGAGCTCCTGGTAAAAGATTTCTTTGGAAATATTGATGGAATGAAAGAAAGCTTTTGTGACAATGGATCTGTCTGAGAGTGTCTTGGGAGGGAGCAAAATGAGGGTATTAATCCAAAATAGCTGCAAGGATATCTTGGGGATATGGGAATCCAGGTTCAAGTTCCCTCAGAGCTCAAGTTTGTGGTTACCCTTGCACATACAATGGGGTGAGTATGCCCAATTTTGGGGTGGTAGGATGCAATTTATTGAAACTTTGTGCTGGAATGCAGTGCAGAAGGAAAACTAGCTTAGAAACATCAACCATTCTCTTGTGAAACAGCATTCTTGATTGTAGCTTGCAGTGCAGCTGTTCTTTCTTCAGACTTAAGGCTACCCTGGTTTGGAGGCAATGGTACCAGCACCATAATTTTTGTTGTCCTCTGCTGTAGCAGGATCTATCATGCTCCTCAGCAATGCAGGGTGTCAAAAGAAAGCAAATAAATGGATCTATGGTGCTGTTGCAAAGCAACAAGAAGACAATTCCACTTTTATATATGTTTTGTGGACCTGTTTTGCAGAATAAGTTTGGCCTGATGTTTTTATTTGGTCAGCTTTTTGGTAAACTTGCAAATGCATCTACATTGGGGCCAGGCTAATGATATCAGATGCCTTTATTCTAGGTGATAACACCAGGGTGACCTTATAGAGACTCTGTTTCTCCAAAGGAAAACAAAGTTAACTGTTGGCTGTGCACTATCATTTGAAATACAGTGCTGTTTAAACACATGGGACTTGTCATCCTGTATCACTGAAAAAACAGAAGCAAGCATGGTGGAGTTGCTGGTCAGTGGGTAAAAGTGGTTTTTCTTTCAGCATTTCTTCAACTCAAAAAAAAAAAAACCCAAAGCACCCCAAACTCCACATTTAAGCTCTGTGTGTAAACCATTAAAACTAACAGTGCCAGGACTGTGATCACCTTTTAGGGAATTTAGGAGGCCAAATAGCACTTTCAGCAGAAGGCGGCCCAGGCTGTTGCTGAGCTGAGCCTGTGTCTGTGTCTGGGGTTTGTAGTTCAAGGCATCTCCTGCAGAGTTCAGTGTTCTGGGGGGCTGCTGACTTGGGGGCCATAGCGTGGGCTCTGGGGATGACCCCAGCTCTCCACTGGATGTCAGTGTTCCCCAGGAATGCAGCTGCCAGAGCACTTATCTGGCAGTAAAAAAAAAAAGGGGGGGAGGTTGGTAGAAAGACTAAAGAAAATTAAAGAACAAAGCAACCTTGACTCTTTAGAAAAGTCATTTAGAAACAAGTTTTGTGACTGTTCAGCCTGAATTATAAGGCAAACCTCGACAGAAAGATCATGTTTACACTAAAACACATCTTACACAACTTCCGGGCTCACATGCCAAAAAGAGTTGGATTTAGTTTCAGAAAAAACAAATGAACATTCTTCACTCATCTCCCTACAGTTTTGATATTTTGATATGCTGCAAAGTGAGTGATTCTGTTTTTGTCCCTGACAGTTTTCCTTTTTTCAATAGCCACAAAAAAATATTTTTTCAAATCAGTGAAAGCATGAGCATGTCACTAAATGATTGATTGCTTGCTGGGTTTCAGCCTTTGATAATTAAGCTTAACACAATGTCTCCTCTTCACTAGAGAATGGTATTGTGCCAAATTCAAAAGACACATGAAAAATTGAAATCAGAAAATAAAAACCTTTTAAAAACCAACTGCTCCCATCTGTTGTGCAGTTCAGAAGGGAATGTAACAGTGAAGAGACGCAGAGCACATAAAACAGGAGGAGAAGAATGCTGAGCTTTGAGGCTCCACCTTCCATGCTCACAGAAGGGCCTTCCTGGGAAGGTCTTGCTTCCTGAAGATCTCTGGTTGTTATTTGGGGGTTTTTGTTGTTGTTTTGTTTTTAAATTTGCTAAAATATGTTCACAAAAGGAATTGTAACAAGGATTTTGCTGAACAGCTGAGTGGGGTTTGTAGAACATGTCCTGTATCTTTACAGACTCATTGATGGTGTGTTGAGTGTGCAGTCCTGCATCTTATTTGGAACAAGTTTTTTCTGCCAAAAGGGCAGATTTCTGAATGGAAGTCCAGAATGGAGTTCTGGCCATGGTGTGGGGTACATTTGAGGGCCCTCTAATGAATTCAGAAAAAAACAGGCCAAATCCTGAAGTGCTCTTTCTTAATGAGTTTTCTCAGCAATATTAACAAGCCTTGTATATGTTAGCAAATCTGATCTTACCCAGTCTGTCACAAGGTTAGCTTCTTTGGTCAGGCACAAGGTTTAGGCTGTAGTATTTAAACTACAAGGAAAAAGAAGATGAAAATGTGTTTTTTCTACTGAAAGTTCTGCTGCTTTGAGTTGAGGTCTCTTGGCCTTTAAGTCTCAGAAGAATTGCAATACTTCAGGATCAGGGTTTGGCTTTACAAAAACTTGAAGACAGGAGTCCCCCATGCAGCTCATGGCAAGCTTTACTTTGGGAAATACTTTTGGTCTGATATTTAGCCCAAATAATTCAGTCAACCCAAGCTAAGGATGTGCTCCTTTGCATTACAGAGCCACTTTGAAGGAATGAGCCTGTCCCTTGGGGCCAGCAGTGACAAACCAAGCCATGAACTGCCATGAGAGAGGTGATGGGTGTGCAGAGAGAGGCACAGAGCAGCTCTGGAATGCCCATGCCCATGATGTTCCAGAGGTGTTTGTCTACACCTGGAGTAGTTTCTGACTGTCACAGTTATGAACAGCACAACGCTGAAGTAAAGCTCTGCTGGAGAAATGTGCTGGATAGGGATTGCATAGCTGCCTCTGGAAGTGGCCTGTGCTTGATGCAAAGCAGTGACCTCAGGTCTTTAATTCTCTTTGTATTTCATGACAGAATACACATGCCTGATGTGAGAACCATTCAGGGACATGAGAGAGCAAACCACCTTTATCCAAAAGGCACCTTCATGTCTCTCTGATTCTGGTAGCCAGACCTGATTCAAGAAAGAGATTCTGGACAAAATTGGAAAAACCTGGGTAAAAAATTTCTTTTGGACAAAATAGGAATTCAAAGATAGGAAGTGAATAAACCAGACTGGGAAGCATTTTCCTCTTGCAGCTGGATGTAGGACTGATTTTTTTTTTAGAAGCTCTGGAACCTCTTGAGCTCCTGTAAAGCTATGCCAGAGGGGTTGACTGAAACACTTTTTAAAAACTGGATTACTTTATTCTGTTCCTCAAGGTTGTTAGTGTTGTCCAAGTAAGCTCCTTGTCTTGCTCCTTGTTAAGCTTCTTGTCTTCTGTAAACTCTTATGAGCTGTTGTATAAAAAAGCCAAATGGAAATGCCTGCTTTGCATTTTCATCCTCCCCTTTGTTCATTGCCTCATTTCCCAGCCTAAACTGTCAGAATATAGGAGGCCAGGAGTTAGAGTATTTAATGTCTCACAAATGTAGGTGAGGAAAACTGCAGTCAATGAGTTACTGTGTTAAGTTGATTTTTGATTAGTGAATAAAAGCAACTTGTGCATGTGTGACTGATGGTGAATTTCAGCTGCTAAAAGTAGAGTCAGGCAAGACACAGTGGAGCTGGAGTCTAAGCAGTCAGACCTGGTTTTGAGTCGCAGCAGGAAAGACTGAACCTTGTGACATTTAGATACGATGCAAAGTTATTTGACTTGCTCTTTTTAATCTTCTAGTTTAAGTTTTTATAAGCAAGTAGAAGAAAATGGCAAACACCATCAGTATTAGAAGTGAGATGCTTGCCTGTAACCTGGGATTTGTCTGACTGATGCTGAAGGTGTGTTCTGTTGATTACTGAAATATTTTCTGAATTAGATACAGCTGGGGAGCTGTCTGATGGGAAGCTGGAAACTGGTCTGTCCTGTAGTGCCTGTAGTCAAACATGCTGAGAATCTTTCCCCTCTTTCCCTGACTTTTTTGAGGTGTCAAATACCTGTAAAGCTCCAAGAGCAGCAGACCTGAAGGGATATAAACCTGGTGAACTCTGCTGTATTCACTGAATTCCAATAATAAGTTAAAGGGGCAGACAGAGGTGGCTGATGGACTGCAGGGGTGGATGCTGCACTGCTCCTGCTGAGAAGCCAGGCTGCAGAAATCCTGTCCAACTGACATCAATGGGAGATCAGCCTCTGGGCTGCTAATTTTGTGTGTGATTCTTTGTAAAATGTAATCTTTGCCATTCGTCCCTACAATGTGTTTTCTTTCCCTGTGACCACCACACAGTGTTTATTTGAGCATGCTGAGAACCCACATCTTATCTGGTCTTCTAACTTTTTCCTTTGGAAAGAGATAATGAAGGAAGGGGGATCAGAGCAGCAAGGCAGAGTGGGGTATTGTGAATAAATATCCTATTTGCATCTGCACTGTTACTCACAGTGGAATATTGAAGCTCCTGTTATTTCCAGCAGCCATTATAAAGTGAGTTTTAAAATTCTGTATAATTTTCAGTGGAGCTCTAGTTTTGGCTTTTGTTTATCTTCGAAGAAAGGTACAGGCATTGCTTCTCACTGGGAGGTTTATGAAGTTCAGGCTGTGCGTGTGGGAATTAGAAACAAATAGGCTTAATTTCCTAAGGTCTTACAGGACTGTTAATGGTTAAGCATTGCTAGGGACTGTGCCTTCTTCCTTGACCAGTCCTCTCCCCTTCATCTGGAAGAACAACATCTTAACTTCTTACAGTCACTAGGAAAAGAAGTTACTTTGTAAGTGACCCTTGAATATTTTGGTTCTTGTGGCTGACCCTGGGTTAAAGGATACCAAGATATCTCAAGCCTGCTTTTTGTCAGCGTTTCCACTCTGCAGGAACTCCTGGAGATGCCTTGGTGGGAATCCAGTGATAAAACTGGAGCTCATTTCTCACTTACAGAAAGGAAAACAAAACTGAGGAAAGAATGCTTCCTGCTCCTCTCTGGTCAGTCGATAAGCTTAATTGGCCAGGCTTGCCTGCTGTACATTGATTGTTCCTACTAATAAAAGAGCTATTGATTGGCACTTTATTTAGCACTGGCTTGCATGGACTATAGTTCCTGCTAATGTTATTATTACATCAACCTTTTCCTGTTCCCCAGTTCTTTAGTGCAATAAATTATGTCAAATGCCTCTAGTGTTTTCAATATTCTTGGACAGTTTTCTTTAGGTTTTTGACCTCCTTAGTACACAGTGTGTCATCTCTAGTACGTGTGAAAATGTCTAACGGGATGCAGGAGGAATGTCGATGGTAATCTGTGGTGGAAAAGTACTGGAATTGTTATGCCTACATTTTGGTTTAATTTGCCCTCAGAAATCAAAGAAATTGATATTCCTTGACATCTATTTAATGTGACTGTGATTAGTGAGCAGTGGTGGCAGGTTAATGGAGACAAATATCTCTATCTGGAAGCTTGCATTGTCTCTGTAACCTTGCTAGTACCAGTAGTATCTCACTTGTTACAGCCCAGAGCAGTGTCATGGAGCAGATCTGGGACCTCTTTGGTGACACCAAAACTGAGGGATTGGGGCTCGAGAAGGTAAACTGGTGTTGCAGACCTGGTTTTAGTCCATCCCCAGTCTGCCACCATAAGTCCCATTATTGTCAATGAATGATTTAGTTTTCTGGATTCCATTTATGAAATGAACAAGGTTGGACCTTAGCACAAAGTCCTGCTTCAGCAGAGGTGCTATGTGTGCTACTGTAATATTTCTCCTTAATGTGTTTTATAAAGAAAAGGTTTTGGACATCAATGGAAGTTTGGTAGAAATGCACAAGAGCTACTGGACTATGTACTGGTACATAGTCCTCTCTGGATAATAATAGTGAAAAAAAAAAAAGAAACAGTCAAAATATTCACATTTTAAGTTGCACATGAGTTTAGAGGGAGTTTGTTTTTCAAAATTTTTTGATCCACTTTCAGCCTTTGCAGCTGGATGGAGGTGCTTTGTGTGGGCATTACTTAAAAGCACTAGTGAATCATGAGGGTAAGACCTAATTATTTACTTGCCAAACTTAAAATTCAGGAGACATAGCTGCAATTGGTGGTCTGAATTTTTTGTGTTCTCCCCCATATCCATCAAATAATCTTCAGATGAAAAAATATTTGTGTTTAATATAAAAGCTAGCAGCAAAATGTTGCTTGTTTCCTCCTATTAAGGCTGTTTATTCTGGCATTTATTTCTAGTGCTTTTGAAAGAACCTTGTATTTAAGAGGATTTTTTTAACAAAAACAAATCACCAAAGCCACCCCCCATGAAAAAATCATTTTACATCTCAAACAACAAGACTAACAAATAACTCTGTATGACATTCCACAATAAACTGTGTTTTTTCACAACTTTAGAGGTTTAATCACCAGAACACTGGCATGTGAGGATCCTGACTGGAGGTGTGAGAGCC
Organism: Zonotrichia leucophrys gambelii; assembly: GCF_028769735.1. Lineage (NCBI taxonomy): Eukaryota > Metazoa > Chordata > Aves > Passeriformes > Passerellidae > Zonotrichia > Zonotrichia leucophrys. The sequence goes on from NC_088181.1 coordinate 9,922,456, forward strand.
CAGGGCCTTGGTTTTGATACAATAATGGACTTCATAAGGCAGTGCTGACTTAAAGCAGTTAGGATCTGGCTCTGAGGAGCCTTGGCATTGCTTGTGAGTCTTGGGACTCCATTCTTGCTTCTCACTCCCAGTACAATGCATCCCACGAGGAATGAATTACTTGTGCTTTGCCTAGGAGTACTCTGCTACAACTTCAGTGGGTTTGGCATTGTGATATTTACTCCTTGTTTCAGTGAGTTTTGCATTGCCATATTTTTGTTTCAGGGAGCTTTTAACCTGTGGCTGTTGCCCTGCATTGCAGTGCTTCCAGAGTGCATCTCTGTATAGCAGCACCTCTTCCATCCCCTGTATTCCATGGATTTCAGCAGTGGGGTGGGGGTGATGCTTGCTGCAGTAGTTCCAGGTCTCTTTAGCCCTGCTGGGCTGTCCCAAATACCTCAGGAGGGGTGAGGGCTGGTGCTGTGCAGCACAGCAGGAGCCAGGCTGTTGCTGGAAGCTTGAAGCAGTTGTGAGAAGTCTGTTGTGCCTGTGCACACTGTGGCTTGAAGTGCTTTATGAACCTGACAGCCTGGCTGCCTCTCATAGGGAGAGGGGAGGCTCTCTGGGCTTGCCCTGCCAAACTGCAGTTGCCTCCTCCAAACCCTGCAGCAGCTCAGGCCACAGTTCAAACAAGGACTATCAAATATGAACGTGCACCAAGGCCAGCTGTTTTACTAGGGCTGTAACTGGTGCAGATAATGTGACAGCCCTGTGCCCTGCACTTGTATAACCAATGCTGGCACTGGGATGCACATAGGAAATGCTCTGTAGGGCTGCAGAACAAACTGTGGAACAGGACCCATAACAGAAGATGTTAGTGAAGTGATGGTGTATTGGGAAATGCAACATTAACCCAGAAATCAAGACCACAGAGTGTAAATGTAGGTTAGAAATCGGTGTCTTCTGCTGTTAGTGTTCCTTCCTGATGTTCCTCTGCTCTGAGTTTGGCTCCTGGAGGGAAAGGTTCCATTCTTTAGCTGGGGCAGGTTAAAAAAACAGCAAGCTAATTCCATATTTGTTTTTCAAGATGCTAAATGCAGCTTTACAACCTGCATTCAGATATACCAGGGTGAGTTTGACAGGCCTTCATACCTCATGGTGCTCCCAAGGCAAGTATTAATTGCCCCATAAAACACACAGTGTCATGTCTTGTGGCTCAACGTGTTACAGGTCTGTGCAAACTTGTTTTATAGCCCTAGCAGCCCATACTGCTTCTGAGAAATGTTTTCCTTTTAATGGGGGAAAGAAAAACAGCATTTAAAAATATTATAACAGTGACAAGGAAGAAAGAATGCTATAGAATTTCCAGAAAAGCTGTCACAGATTAAACACCTGTTATAAATGGGTGCACATATATTATTTTGTTTTAAGGGGGTCTGTGACTGTGCTCACAGGGGTCTTAGGATGAGGGAGGAGATGAGGATCTGACTCCATGTTTCAGAAGGCTTGATTTATTATTTTATTATATATATTATATTAAAGCTATACTGAAAGAAGAAAGGATTTCATCAGAAGGCTAGCTAAGAATAGAAAAAGAAAGAATGATAACAAAAGCTTCTGTCTCAGACAGAGTCCAAGCCAGCTGGACTGTGATTGGCCATTAATTAGAAACAATCAACATGGGCCAATCACAGATGCAACCTGTTGCATTCCACAGCAGCAGATAATCATTGTTTACATTTTGTTCCTGAGGCCTCTTAGCTTCTCAGGTGGAAAATTCCTAAGGAAAGGATTTTTCATAAAAGATGTGTGTGACAGTGGTCTTCTGTCTGGAGAACAAATCCATCTCCCTAATTTGACAGCTTACCTGATATCTGGGCCAAATGTTGCCTTAATTTGCCTTAAGGCAGAAGCAGAGGAGAGTCTGTGTATGTGCAAGTGCAGCCCCATCCCCGGGCCCAGCAGTGCACCATGAATCTGTGCTTGGTGCTGCAGAACAGGCCACGGCCTTCACAGCCTCACTGCATGCCAGAGCCAGTTGCTGTGGGTCTGACTCTTATTTATTTACCCAGGATGTTTCCACAGCAATTCTGGCAACTGAGAACAGCAGAACAGGCCTCCTGGCCATTGAGAATTGTGATTGTCCTTTGCAAGTCTTCCAGTTCCCACTCCCACATCTCCAGGAATGACAACGGGAAAGCCAGAGAGCAGATTACAGCCCCAAAGATTCACACATGGTGTAGCTTTACTGGGGTAAAGAAAAGGATTATTTCCAATGTCTAATCACAAGCATGTGGCTTCAGCCTGGTCAGAGTAAGCTCAGTTCCTTGGCCCATTCCTTTCTTGTTGTCTTTCCAATCTTAACTCTAGGCAAGCACCAATAAGGGGATTGGAACTTGCTGCTTCTCTTTAAAAACTATTTTTAGCCCATTCCCCTCTGTGCGATAAGTAGTTAATACTGGATTTAGTACCTGCTGTGCTGTGAGCTATTACCTTTGTGGTATGGGAGCATTTTATAGCCACTTTTCACTCTGTACCACTGGCAGAATGATTTCATGATGGGTATAGATGTTGAAGATTCAGACTTCAGATCTGTTGTGTTGCCAAATATCTAGCGTAGGCATCCAAACTGCAATTTCATTTTTCATGGGCTTTGCTTTGTTAATCTGGATGATTTTTCTGCTTTTAGCTCAAAAATGAGGAAAGATCCAAAGGTATTCAAGTGAAAATTCTCTGGCAATGAGATCTGACTGAAGTTTACTTATTAAAGACTGTAACAATACAGTTTTCTCTACCAAAGCTAGGCTGAGGCTCTTGCTGAGGTTTGGGCTGGAATGCTTTTGTTGCTGCCTATGCTATATGATATACACAACTTCTGTCTGTAAAAAATGCACAATGTTTTCAGGAACTGCTGCTGCACAGTAGTTGAGCAGGAAATTGTTTTTGTTTGCAATAATGTGATGTGAAGTGAAAGTATACTCTAATTTATAAATAGGTAAATATTGCTTTTATAAGAGTTAATTTAACTCTATGTATAAATATTTTCCATTTTACAGTTGTAAAATCAGTTCAAGTTAGAACCTAATTCATAAAGGTTCTGAAGATTTATGAAGCATTCCCTTTGTGTTCTCCTCTGGACACACAAGGGACGTGCTTCCCCTGCCCATGTGAATTATCCCTTGTGAAATCCATTTTTGGTGATTTATCAATCCTCCATACCGTTGCTTGCAGGCTAATGTAGCTGAGAGCTACTGTGTGTAACAGTCCCTTAAATCAAGGGGAAATAAGGAGGTTTGTTCAAGTAGATTAAGGAGTTGAAGGGGCAATTCCCCACCCCACCACTCATTCCTGTATCCTTGCTGCTTCCAAGAGCTCCAGTTCCAGAAGAGCTCTGTGCTCTCATTCTCAGCCTGGTTCTGCTGCAGTTGAGGCTCTTCTGTGGTCTGGGACAGGAGGCTGAGCCATCTTTGAGGTCACAGAAATCTGCATTTTTTAGATGAAAAAGTAGGGCCAAGAGGAAAAGCCTGAGGAGGAAGACACCTCTGCAATTTAAGGCTGATAGAGTATGAAAACTGTCTCTGGCCCCATCAGAAACAACAGCAACAAAAACCAAAGCAAAAAACCCCACAAACAAAACGTGCATTCAAATTGTTGTTTCCCAAGGCTTCACAGTGACCTCACACGTGGATCACGGTGTGGCATGCATTATAGGAAACGTGATATTGTGTCACTGTGATGCACACAACATCTGAAAAAAAGAAAGTTTTATGATCCTGGATAGTTTTGTTTCGGTTTCCTGGCTGAGTCTTGTCACAAAACTCCAGGTCACATCCATGGAGAGAGTGCTTTCAGAGGCAGTGACTTCTCATCTGGTTAAAGCTTCCAGAGGGACCATGACTTCAAGATGGCATCCTGGGCACAACACTGGAAAATAAATTATTCCTTGGGGTTTTCCTTGAGTACCACCAGAGCACTGGTAGCACCTGGGATGATCTCGGGGTGAGAGCCTGGAATCTGGTAAAAATGAGGCATTGGGAATTAGCACCAACGTGGCTGAGTTGGTGAGAAGGCACAGAAGGGAATTGTCACAGCTCTTCTGTGGTAGAGCAGTGGCCAAGGCCATGAAATCCAGTAAGAAGCCTCCCTCATTTGGGAATGTTTTGTTGCTCCATGATCAAAGTAACTTTTCATGGTGAAATCAGTGGAAGTAGCAGGATTCAAGATGCTTAAAAATTAGACATAAGGTAGATATGTTGTTAATCTCTGTGCCTGTTATCAGTGGAAGAAGCTACATAACTTCTTTAAGACAAGTGACCTGTTTTATTCATGTCTGAATGAGCCTGAGCAAAAGCAAAATCAGTTTTCTCTATGTGTCCAAGCTGTCTGTAACTTTCCAGTGCAGCTGTCTGTAACAGTCCCATGCAGCAAAATGCAAGTGGTGTTTGGATTTAGAATTAAAAGTTGTTTTGAGGATTGATATATCACAAAAAAATGGATTTCACAAGGGATAATTCACATAATATCATGACTGGTGGCTCATATAATACAATGAAGGTAAAAACAGCGTTACAGAAATAGGAATATAGTGTGATTGTAGTGAATTAAAGTTGAATAGAATTACAAGGAATTTTTCATGAAGGAAGGTAAAATGTGAGCTTGAAATGAATTACTGCAACTTTGAAGTTGCAGCTCATTGCAGTGGCTTTGGAGATGGGATGGGTTAGTGGGTAACAGAGAGATCCCCTCTCACTGAATGTCAGGAAAGGCACTTTGCTTAGAAACAACTTGTTGCATCTTCTATGTTTTGTCATCATTAGCACACAGCACCTAGTTCTATCCCTTAGTGATAATGCCCCAAAAAGGATTTTGTGTGTGAAATGGTGCAGGTGACTGTACATGTGAATTATAAAATATTTTTGGTATTAGTTTGAGAAATGGGCTCTCAAATATAAATGGAGTTGAGATGATGTTTTGGTAGAAAAATGTTCCTACTAAATTTGTTTATTGGGGTGGGGAAAATGAACAACTAATATATGAGCTTATGATTATGAATGCAAACATTTATTGACTACTTTGAGCCAACTCAACCCTTAAATCACTGGTAGCATCTTTTAATATTGATTAAGGTAAATACTCCACTGATAGCATTAATCAATATCTATGTGTAAATCAACACGTGATGGTTTTACTGTATGTTTAATGTTTTTGAGTTATGTGCTTCTGGTACTGAAACAATGAACCAGAGGCTGGAAATCATTTTGGTCCTGACAAAAGGTGCTGCCTTTTTAAAACATTTACATTTCAGATAATTGGCTGCAGCACCTGACAGCACCACTGCAGCCTGATTGAAGCCGTGTCCCAGCAGTGCCACTATAAACCACAGCACTGAGAGTTCATAACCAGGGCAGATTTGGAGGGGAAGAGGGAGGGCACCAAGTTTTTAAAGCTGCAATGTGATACACAAAGTCTCGGTAACTTGATCGTTTTGAAAACATCTCTTTAAATAAATCATGTCACATTTAGGAAAATGTTTAACTGTAGGAATTGTTTGGCTAGAAGTCCAGAGCTAGTCATTCAGGGTAGCTTGATCTGTGCCAAATTAATGAATATCAGCCCATGTTCATGAATATTTAATGGCTGGGAACTAATATAATTCACATGGCTTTGCTGCTTTCAACTCTGTACCAGTTTCCACATTCTTGCCCAAAGCATCAGTGCCTCCACAGGGGAAATACCGTGTGTGTCGTGTCTCATGATGCTTTTGCATACATTACTGACTTAAATATCACTCTTAGCACTCAGTATTACACAAATTTAGGATTACCCTGAGAAATGGTTTCCAGTACCTGCTCACTGAAAGCAGAATTTGGGTTTAGGCTGAGCTCAGGCTGTGTTTTGGCCCCTGGTAGAAATTGGCTGAAGATGAGTGTTACTCACAGTTCCACCTCAGCAGTATCACTGTGCAAGGATAAACTGGTACCAAAAGAGTTGGACCTTTAAAATCTGTTACTGATTCCTGAAAGAAGTTCAGCCTTCCTGTAACTAACCATAAAATATTACCCAAAACCCTCAAAACAGGCAAATACACCAAAACAGATCAACTCAAGCCCCAGGAAGTCCAGGGCAACTTGCCATTCCCCTTTTACCATTGGCATATTCACATGATCTGGCTCTCCATGGAATTGTAATTTGATGACACTAATGATTATCCAGGAATAATTTTTCCACTGGGGAGAAAAATGTAGCACAGCCAATTTGGGTGATGAAATAAGTGATTCAATGGTTTAAATACTAATAAAAATTGAAATATCTTAGTGAGTAAGGGTTAATTGAAAAGCTTTTTTCCAAGCCCACTTAGCTAAAAGTAATTAAAAAGGAGAGAAAAACCAACATAATCGAGGCTATTGATATTGTGAGGGTTAAAAAATAAAAAATGCTGTGTTAGTTTCTGTCCTTGGAGAGCCTGAGGAGCCCTCAGGCACCATATTCACAGCCATTTCAGGCAAGTAAATAACAAAACCAGAAAAATATTTTAGGCCATTGCCTGGAGAGGGGCTTAAAAATATTAAGAAAAGACATGAGCAATAAACAGTCCTTGTAGCTTTCCCTGAAGCAGGAATACTGTCAGGAACAGCTTTTTAAAAATAATAATAAAAAAATCCAGGATCTTCTGGGCATGAATGAGCTTAGCTCTGGTGATGTTTCAGTGACATACATCAAAGCATACCTTCAATGTGTAAATTTGCCTGACACATTTTTAAAGTCTCCGTGGGGCATTTGCTGCTGTTATCAGTTAGACTTGAGATCCCTAATTATATTACATTTGGAATTTGATGGTGTGTTTTATGCAGGAGGTCAGCCCAGACTGTAATGGTCCCTGCTGGCCTTTGTATTTGTGCTTGTAATGAGTAAAACATCTCATCCTGAAGACACTCGGGCAGCTGGGCGTGTTAGCACACAATAGATGACTTCAGCAACATTAACCACAGGGCTCAGTGAAGTTGCAGCTCTAAATATTTGGGAACTCAAACCCTCAATATCTATTACCATTTCCTTAAACTGAAATATTTGCTGCTAAAATACAAAGGTAGAAATTTTTTCACATGTTTTATGTAAGGGTTTGGTTTTAGATTGCTTCTTATCATGTCTGTTTAGATGGCTGCTGTTAACACAGCATGAATTTATGTAGTGGAGATGCATTTGGGCTGGAGAGGCTTCTGACCCAATGTGAATCACCAGCTCTCTTCTAGGCTGTTAGCAGCAAATTCCTGCTTTCTTGTCATACCTGAGGAAGTTTCACTTGTGTGTCTTGAAACTGCTCCATAAGAGCTGGCACTATTTTAGCTTTCTCTGCCACCTCAGGGTGCTGCTAATGCCTCTCAGGTTGTGAGATGCACCTTCTCCTTGATGCCTCTTACAGGCCATTAACTTCTTTGATGCATGAGTGTCAGGAAATAATGTCAAAACCCCAACCTCCTCAAAAGCCTGTTGGAGGGAGTTGAAAGAAAACTCAAAATAACAGTAAAGCAGGAACGTTGAGTAAAAGATTTTTCTTTACTCATTCAATTTAATATGCATTCAAAACTGAGCCAATGTAGTGATTTTCTTGTTTATAAGCATATAAAATTAAGAGTTACTGGCTCTCTTACTTATGAAGATTAATATCAGATGTAAACCCTAGTGTATTCTCTGTCACAGTTTCTCTTGATAGCTGTATTTCAGCCTTTTCTAAGTCCATTTATTGTGAGTAGATCAAGAGCCACTTAGTATGATAATTTCAATCCAAAACTAAACAGAGAGATTGAATATTGGTGTTCTCCAAGGAAAATCTAGATGGCACAGTACCAGAGATGATTTATCTGGCATCACCTTTCCTCTGGCGCTAACCAGAGATGAGAGCTTGTCCTTGGAAAGCAATTTAATGGAAGAGCTCTATCAGACCAGAGAGCAAACTCTGTCCTGCCAAGGGTTTAAGAAGGGTTGGTATTTTGTAAGGTAGATATATGGTCTTGGTAGTCAGCTGTAACTCTGAAATGGATCAGCACTTAATCTCCTGTGTGATGAAAACACTGATTTGAATAAAGAAAAAAAAAACAAACAAACCCCAACACAACTTAGGGGATATGGAGTTTCAAACCTTACACTAATCCACGTGTTTTAGTTTGCAAGTCCAAACCAAAACTTCTCTGAAATGTCTGTTGGTAGAAGTGTTTAAAGGTGACTGGAAGTCACACACACCATTATCCACTAGGCTGGAGACTCCACAATGGGAATAATGAGGACTGCCCACCCTTCTATGGAAACTTTCATCAATAGATTATAGATAAAAAAGGGGAAACTTCCATAAGGGGAGTTATGAGAGAGAAGAGGACAGACAGACTTTTTAGCAGGGCTGGTTGTGACAGGACAAGGGACAAAAGTTTTAAACTTAAAGAGGGTTTTTTCAGATTGTATATAAGGAAGAAAATTTTTACAGTAAGAATAATGCAAACACTGGCTAGCTTGCCCGGATGGTGAATTCCCCATCCCTGGGAGCATTCCAGGCCAGGCTGGACTGGACTCTGAGCAACCTGGCCCAGATGTCCCTGCTCATTGGGGACTGGACTATCCAACTTGTAAAAGCTCCTTCCAAACCAAACGTTTGCATGATATGAAAAATGAGGGGAAGGAACCCAAGCAGAAGCTGAGGCTCCAGGCCATTCCCTCTGCATGTGTGCTCATGCTGCTGCTGCTGCCTGGCTCTCGAGCAAGTAATCCTGAGCCCACAGAGCTTGTCTGTGACAATGCCTAACTTGGTGTGTAGGAAAGCAGAGAGAAGATGAGGTGGTGATAGAAGAGTAGAAGCTGCAGCTCCTCACAGACTTCTTGGTGCCAAACTTTCATTTTTATGTGCAACACTCTTGGAAATTGGTTTGTACTAGGAAATAGATGCATTTATGGGGCCTGAGTGGAGCTGCAGTGAGGAGCAGTTACAGGAGGAGCCCCAAAGGCATTGCCAGACTTCCCTGGGAGCATCAAGGCTTTCTTGGAAAGAGAGGGAGTTCCTAATAATCCCTAAGTACTGGTTGGACACGTTGCATGGGACAGATCCTCCTCAGTACAGTGTAATCTTGCACCAGGAAGGGAGGTGGGAACTTAGGGATGTGAGATGGAGGTTTTGAAGGGCTGAAGAAGGCTAAAAAACCTGAGGTCAGAAGGCAACTTTTGCCGGGGAAAGTGGCTCACAACTGCTCCATCTCTGAGCCTTGGCTAAATGCCACAATCAAAGCCTAAATAATTTGTGATGGGATGACAAAAGCTCCTTTGGCTTTCATGTTACATTGCACCTTTTGAATTTTTTAAGGATTGAGTCCTAGCTACTTTGTATGTGGATGGTTTTACATTTAATGAGGTGTTGCTAATTTTCAGTTTAGTCTATTTATTCTTTCTTCTGAAGAGCAGAAGCAGCTGCTAATTCCCCTTGAGACTGCTCATGTAGAGTACCTGCACCCACCTACGTGTCCTCATAAATTGTTTCCTGAGCTAAAATGAGCTCTCAGTATTCATTTACTTGCTTTTGGCAGATTTAAGTGGGAATATAAATCTGCATCCGCTTTTTGATTCACAAATGCATTTTATTCCATAAAGAATTAATGTGGCCACATATGAAAACTGCACCTCTGTTTCTGCTAAGTTATAGTTTTTCCTTTCTGTCAAGTTCCTTCTCTCCCCTGCCCCCATTTGCCTGCTCCCATATTGCTAAATAACTGTAGTTTTAGTGTTGCCAGAACAGAATATTCACTAGCAATTCTCAATTCTGACATCCTAAAGCCCTAGAGTCATATTTCAGGCCTGGATGGCACTTAAAGGCCCATAATCTTTTGCTGAATGGGTTTTGCAATACTCAAGCTGAGGCAAATTATTCAGTTTAAGGACCTGAGCTGCTCCGGGAATTCAGGGCTCGAATGTGGCACACGCTGTTGTTTTTAATTATTTATTTATTTAGAAAAATGTTTGAGCAGGAAAACCTGCAGGGATGGAACATTTCACATATCGTTAGTTTCTGGCACCACGGCCTTGGAAAAGAAAACACAGCCATTACACCATCCATCCTTGGCATTTGGGCTCCAGCACAGAGTGGGGAACCCTGGAAAACACAGGGAGAGTGGAGAGGGCTGGGGGCAGAGGAACTTTGAGGGAATCAGTCTCTTCCTAGTCAAGGAGAATGAGATTTAGTAACAAAAGATAAAATCCACAGATCGTCCCTCTAATGATGGTTTGATTTGTTTGATTAAAAGAGTTATGACTGTTGGTGGCCTGGTGAATCTTGGCATTTTTTCCTGTATAATTTAGGAAAGGTTCTTTCAGGACCTTTGTCAGAAAAGCAGTACCAGGATGAATTCAAAAGCCCTTTCTGCACCAAAAAAGGTTCATGATAGAGGCTCGAACTTCTATGTTCCCTGGAAAGATTTTCCAGGGTATTGCAAGGATAAATCTAATAATTTTATGCTATGGCTAATAAAAGATTCCTGCTGGTGTTCCAGTAAGTTTAAGGATTACCCTTGTGATTTGGGTCTGTGATGTAACATAGTGCATGAATACTTTTTATTGCCTCATAGATAACACATAAAATAAGTCTGACTGTGGCAGGACAGAAGACTTCTTTAAGCCTTAGTTTAGAGAAAAAAATTGGAAGTATGTTTTGTATAATTAATACTATAAATATGTTAAAATTTTAGCTCCTCAGTTCACAGAACTTTGTTTCTGCATGTATTTTCACACTGATGGAGGCAGTAATTATTTTATGACCTTATCCTCCCCCCCTGTGAAGTTCACAGAGCATTACCCCAGGGCTAATTTGTTGATTACTCCAGGGTTATGCCCTTATTGCAACATGAGCGCAGTTGTGGCATCAAGCTGTTTTGCAGCAGGCCAGAGTCTGGTGCAAATTTCAGACCTCTTTGGCATGACAACTTTGTAGCTTAGTAGCACTATTCACTCACATTACATACGTCTATTTCATATACATAGCTGTTTTTTCTGTTCCAGGATTTACCTACAATTATGGGAGAAATCCTCCTTTGTAGGTTTATTTCCCCTTTATAGTGCCATGTGGGTTCCCAGTGTTTCTCCTGGTGGGGATGGTGTCCCTCATCCTCCTCAGGGACCGAGCCTGGCACACGCTGCTGGCACTGCCAGGGCAGTTTAACTTCAGCAACCTGCAGCACCAGGGCTGCCAACAGTTAAAGGCACAGCTCTCAGTGAACATGAAGTATTTAAACTCAGATGGTTTTCTACCCCCTGGTAAGAAAGAGTTGGCAGCTTTCACCTTGGAGCTCTGATAATTTTTTTAATTTTTTATTTTTTTTTTCTTCTTTATTTCCACCAAAGTTTGTGCAAGCTAAGTGAGCAGTGCCTGAGGTGCCTCCTTTGTGGAGCTGCTCAGTTCCCTCTTGCCAGATGATAGGGCTTCTGTAAAGGGGAATTTTATCACTTCTTAGTTGGCATTTTTTGGTGTGTTAAATCTCTATAAATAGTATTTTGTTTGTCTGGAACAGTTTAGATGGGATTACTGCAATTAAGACGCTGCTGTCAGAAGACTACTTTAAGTTGACTTTGCTTATTACTTTTAAAAGTCTGTGCTTTTTTTGCAATTCCTTTTACCTCAGTTCCTATTGGAATTCAATATTTAACAAAGGAGCTAATGGTACCAATGAGTATCAACTGAGCTCATGTTTTTGCATGTAGGCCCTACAGGGGTTTGAGCACGCAGCGCTGCTGAGGCCTCAGCCAAAACCCACAACCCTCAAAACCACTGGGCTTGTGATTCAGGCCACCTGAGTGTGTCAGAGATTTTCCAGCCTCCTGGAAGGACAAATCCCTCCTTACAGCCCTAGCTGGAAGGACAAACCCCTGCTCTGGACTGCTCTCCATGGGCCCTCCCAGCGCTGAGCACCCTGTGCCCACCTGGCTGCTCTCCTGTCACAGGCACCAGCTCCCTGCCCAGCCCGCTCTGGGCTCAGGGAAACAGCCAAAGGCAGGCCAGGAACAAGCTAACGCCTTAAAATAATCATACCATCCTTCACTGGAGCCCATTGGGCTGCCAGGGATTTGAAACAGTGCTGGAGTCCCGGCCCTGTTTAATTGGTGTCCATGCAGAGGCAGCAGTGTGGCTGTGACAGGCATGTTCTCAGGTTGTAAGACTGAGGAGTTACTGAGGATCCTGGCTAACTGGGACCATGAATTTTATTGAGTTGGCTGTGTTAAAGCACAGCTTTTTGCCAAGCACTTCACTTTAGTCAGATGGAATTCACTGTTGATACATGAGAGAATCAATCGTACTGAGCTCCTCTGTACCTGGATTAGGCAGTGCTGGTGATACCAGTTAAGACACACAAGTGTGGGTTGTGTTTACCTTAAAAAATTGTGAGTGTATTATTGGATATATTATTTTTGGCATTTCAGCATGGATCATTGCCTCCAGAAACATTTTGTAAGTTTTATATGCTTTTGCACTGTTAAACTGTATTATGTTTCCTGTATTTGCCTTGGCCTAAATCATTTGAATTTAGCTAAAACCCTGGATTTTATTCAGCTTGCTGGTGGAAATTTATTTTTATTGTATATCCAGATACATGAAAAGCCTTGAAAAACTGGGTGTGGAAAATCAGCTGTTTGTTTGCTTGGTGTATCCCAGGAAGAACACAGTGTTACAGGACTTTGTAATAGCTTAGTCCCAAAGCCATAGCTGTGCTCAAGGCAATAATTACAAGTGTTGTAAGGAAGGCTTTCTGCTTGACTTGGGCTTGATGTTTCTGAGAACACCTAAAACATTTGCTACTTTGTGTGACAAGTCCCAAAGCAGGGTGAATTCAGTGTTCATGGCTGTAATGGTTCATTGGTGTGTTCTGGTGGGGTCTGTGACTGTTAATGAGCACAGAAAGGAGTGAGGACATTGCTGCTTCAGTGGGTGTTTCTGGGGTCCCATGGATGGACCTGCTCTGTGCTTCAGAGAAACATTCAGCCTTTACTGAAATTGACTGGGAAACTCCTGGGTTTGGGTTGGATCTGGGGTCTAGGCCCTCAGAATGTTTAAGAGTCGGAGTCTTAGTGCCAGGTTTGATAAAGGAAATGCTATTTAAAAAAAAATAAAAGTGGAGAAAGATGTGGCTACCTAGTGATGCCAGAAATTATCTTAAGTGACTTCTAAGCAAATCGTGATTATTTTGCTTCAGATATTTTTTTCCAATTTCTTTTCTTGAAGAGGTAAACTGTCTTCCTTCATACTTTAAGAACCTTTGTCTTCAATGTGATGGTCTATTTGTGAAGGGTTACTTCATCCAGTTATGCACTACTCATTAGATGAACTAAATATAACATTTTCAAACTTGTTTTCCAAGCAGTTGTGTCTGGGAGGGAATTCTCCTGTGTGGCTGAGATGTGTGTTTATTGTAGCTCTGTTTTCTCTGGCAGTTCTGAGAAGCCATTTCCTTCAGGTTTGATGCATCCTCGTTGCTTATATGAACTGTTTCCCAAGGTACAAGGCAGATTGATTAGTCAGAGAAAGATCTGACCACAGAGCAAAAAGTAATTTTCTTATCTTAGAAAGATGTCATTACTGTTCATTGCTAAAATATGTCAGCAGTACCAAAGGTACCTTTAGGAATGTTTGGAGATGGCCACAGCTGTTCTCAGAGGTCTAATGTGTCCAAACTGAGCCAGTCTGTAAAACGCCAGTGTGGTGATTTGGGGATTAGGAATGTAACAGACCACAGGTAAGGTCTGTGCAGTTCCAAAGTTTTTTTGCTTTAGATTGAGGCTGACTATATATGTAAGATGTTTTACTCTCTTCATTTTTAACAAACTAAAAATGTTATTAAAAGTAGCTTTATGCCCAACTCTTAGATTAATGCAGAATCTCCCTTTCTGTTGGGGAAAAAATATAAGAATTCTGCTGAATCTGTTCAAATTCATTGTTTAGTCTCTTACATGTTCCTGTTTTTTGTGGTCTGATCATCTGTCTACAGTTTGTCTCTGTTAATTCTCTGTGTAATAACTGACCAATGCTGATAGATAGTATTTTTATCAGCAGTTTAATTCCACATAAGTGTTTCATATCAGAGTTCAACAGAGTTGGCCCAATGTTGAAGTTGTCTCCTCCATTTTTTGAGCCAAGTAGGTAATATTCTGGGGGAAATAATGGGGAAAGGAAAATGCAGATTAGCATGAGACAAAGCTCAGGTGGACTGTGATGTCTTGGCAAGTCAGAGAGATGTAAAGTGTTATTGAACCTGAACATCTGTTCCATGGATCTTTTTCACGCTGTGATGTGGAGATTGGACACTTTGAGTCTTCTCTTTGGAGAAAAAGAATTAATTATATAAAAGGTAGTTTCCCTTTATTATGTGCAAAATGGGAAATAAAAAGTGATCCAGACTCCATTCTGCAGTACAGATTTCATCTGCTAAGAAGAAGGGTGGCCTTTGGCTTTGTTTTGGGTTTCTGGAGTTTTTTTTTGGATAGGTGGCTCACACCTATTTATGTGTAACTTTTACTCCAAAGATCCCATAGAGATACTTTAGCATGGATAAATCTTTATTATTAAGTTTGCTTATCTGAGAGATTAGACAACAAATTATCACCAAAATACACCTGATGAGTATTGGATGTGTAATTTCCTACAACCCTATACTCCTGATAGGGGACAGACTGAAGTGAGCAAGACAAGCTGCCCCTTTTCTCATCTCAGAAAAGGGAAAAATGAAGAGTTTTAATAAAAGGAAGATGTTACATCTATGGCATGTTCTCGTGTGTTCTCTTGCTCCATAATAATCTCTCAGATGGATATTAAAAATAAATTAGTATTATTAAAGTCATGGCTGTAGGTTTGCCTCAGCTGGTGATGGGTTTATTAACCTTATGTGCATGCTCACAGAGGACTAGTGAGGATGAGGATGCAGAGAGTGTTTGCCATCACAGTTGTGAAGGCTGTCCATCAAAATTAACTCCAACCATTTAGTAAGAACTACCCTAACACAGAAATAGAACCTTTTAGACCCATCTCCAGGCACTGGAGTGTTTTAATAAATGCATTACTGGGAGTTCTAGTGACATAACAACAGCAAAGAATATTGAATATAAAAGGAAATTGAATAGTTAAGGTTTTGGTGGTTTTTTTTTTTTTTTGTTTTTTTTTGGTTTTTTTGGTTTTTTTTTTTTTTTGTTGTTTTTTCCCAAATATTATTTATTCCAGTTTCTGGTTTTGGTCTTCCCATTATGTGTCATTATGAGAATGAAAACATTGAAACCATTTTTGCCTAAATTTTGTCACTTTAAAATATAAGCATGGCAGGCATAAGTTAACAGAGTCACCTGGAAAGTGAAGAAGTCTTTATTTACAGAAGATGTTAATCTGCAACTATTCAGTTTATCATAAATATGTTTTATTTTTGTAGTTTGTCTTGTTAATCTCATTTTTAATGACAGAGTCTCTGTGTCACCAAGAATATTCTGCATTATTAGGGACATTATATTAAACTCTCTAATAAAGTTGAAAACAGTAATTTTAAATACCTTACTTATTGGAATTGAACTTAAAATGCATATCTGTGGGCTATGTATGAGAAGAAGAGAATGAGATATCAAAAAAAGCATGCAAATTACTTTAGGAGCTACATCTCCTTTCAATGAATAATAATTTAAATACAAGACCTTTTTAGGGGCTTTAGAAATGAGGCCACTGAATCTGTTTTGATCTGGATTCTTTACAGTCAACAAAAGGGTTAAGTGCCTGGAAGAAGGTGGGCATTGCTAAGCACATTTTGTCTATGTGATAAAGATCATATGAAAATTTACATGTTAATGGAACATTTAAGGGAAAAAAATTGCTCTTTGTCAATTGATTGTATAAATATTTTATTTAG
Source organism: Zonotrichia leucophrys gambelii (assembly GCF_028769735.1). NCBI lineage: Eukaryota > Metazoa > Chordata > Aves > Passeriformes > Passerellidae > Zonotrichia > Zonotrichia leucophrys. The sequence continues at coordinate 9,938,337 of NC_088181.1, forward strand.
TGTAATATTAGAGGAAGGCAAGCGTGAAGGCATTCAGTTTGAATAGTTTTTGAGAGGAAAATTAGGACATTATTGTTGAAGAAATAATATAAAATAGGGAGTTACAAGCACTTGATCTACACTGTAAAAACCTTTCACGCACTCTGGCAGAAAGAGCAGATTAAATCCATAATGAAATGGGTAACTTTAGGCCTGCATAAATTTCCAAGCAGTCTCAGTTTCCCAGGAATCTCTCTCTGCTAGATTAATGGCTAGCAGCCTGCCACATAATGAAGTGGTTTGCCTTGGCAATGTGCTCATGAATTTATTATGGTGTCCACAAGTGTGCTATATGGCCTAGACATCTTTATAAATCCTGGATTTAGAGCTGCAGCGATGAGCCATTTCGGCCCTAATGGTGAGGCTGATTTATCACCCTGCTCCTCCACTCCACTCTGCAGCCCCCTCCCTGACAGTTATAAAAGGAAAATACAGGTCATATCACTGATGGAAATGAAATGTGAAGGTAATTAGATAATGCCAAATGGATATGGGAAAAGGTGCACTGCTGAAATTTTAAATATGTTGGTAATTTTTTCCTTGGAGCAATTATATCAGGTTGATTTATTTTTACAGTTTATAATCACTTAACTACCTGTGGCTGATTTTAACCAGAGCTTGTGCCTTTGGAGACAAGAAGTAGAGCTTTTCAGTCTGTGATTGTTTATTGTAAATTCATTTATCTCAAAATACCTAATTTATTATGCAATTTACACAAGTCACAGCTCATTGCTGATGGGGAATAATGATTACCCATTTGGCTCCTTGTAAACTGTTCTCTGTGGCTTTATAAAATAATCAACAGTTAAAGCCACAAGGATTTAAAGAATTCTCTATATTGAAACTAAACCCCTTTTTTTTTTTCCTGTCTAAAAGACACTGGAGAACAGTAGAATAAAAAACAAATTATCTAGAGATTTTTCAAATCCATGCATGAGTAGTCCACAAATTACTGTATTGGATATTTCTAACTCATATTTTTATTACAGAGGGATCAGAACTTTTAATGGCAATTTGAACATTTCCAAAAGAAATTGGAAAGTTTTTTAGCAACCAAAGTAGTGGAGCTCTGAAAACAAAAGCAGTGTGATGTAATAGTATGTTAAGGACCAAGAGAAACAGATCTGCCCTGGAATTTCCAGGGACCTAAAGGGGTTTAGGGGACAGCACTGTGATTGCATTGCAGCCCTGCTGTCGAAGGCACTGAGGCTGCAGTAAAACTGAAGCTACTGTAAACTGAAACTGCAGCAGGTTGTTCAGTGCTGGGGAGAGGACTCTTGTGAGCTGGCAAACAGAGATTTTTCTGAGCTGACATCTAATGTGGGGGAGAGTGGGTGGGTATTGCAGAGTTTTGAAGTGCAATTTGACTGGGTAACAAAGCCCTTTTTTTTTTGTTTTTTTCTTTTTTTTTTCCTTTAAGGAGGCAGGCAATTCTAGAAATGATATCTTATCTTGCTTTTAAAAACATGCAAGTTGTTGTGTTAATTCTTGACTTGATATAAAACTCCCTCAAGGCAGCAGCCCAGCATTTGCTGTTGACTGGTTGTAGAACAGACACAGAGAACTCTTCCTGCATGGTCCAGGGTTCCTCAGTCTCTTTTTAGGGATCCTAACTTACTTTTAAATAGTAGCAGGATGCCTGGTGACAGCTCATCGACTGAAGGAATAGTCTGGTATTCGCAAGACTGGTAAGCACTTGAATCCCACAGGCAGGGCAAAGGAGCCAGGCTGGTTGAGTGAGATGAAATTCAAAGTTTTATTTTGGTGCTTGGAAAGAATTTTGAAGCTCTGCCTTTGCAATTCTGGAGCAGAGCTCCTGTGAGAAGTATTGCAGAGTACTTAGCAGTTGGATAAGCATTTTTAGTTGCTTCCCCCAAAGAGCAGATCTGTCCAGGCTGGGTTGTGAAATTCTTTTGGTGGGCATCTGTCCCAGGAAAGGTGCTTAAAGTCCCCAGGATCACCTGCAGTGGTGTCTGCCAGGCAGAAATGTGGCTTTGATGTTTTAATCTGAGAACACCTGAATTTAAAGGACATCATACCCAGAGACAGATGTGGATCCGCTGTTTTCAGATTGGATACACCTGTCATCCTTTTGAAATTCAGTTGTTTCTATTCCAGTTTTCATCATAAAACTGATTGGTTTTAATGAGATGAATAACTTGTGTGATAAATGAGTATCTCTTGTTGCTGGGTCTTGTGATGGAGGAGGGCTGCTGAAAGGGGAGTTATAACACCCAATTTTCATTAAAAGATCTGTGGAAGTGGGGGGAAAATATGGCTTCTTTGTGAGTGATTTATCTCAAACATTTCTTTTCTATAGATGGTACTTATTTATGCTAATATTGTAGCATCTATTTATATTGAATTGCAGTTTAGTTTCCTGAAAATGCAGAAAAACTTTTGTGTTCAGGTTCTGGATTTTTTTTGTTGCCTCATAACTTTTCAGAAAACAAAACTGTAATTGCTTCTACAACTGAAGTTATTTTTGTCCCTGGGGGAGAGTGGAAATTTACTTTCAAATGTGTTTTAGTAAAGGTGTCTAGGGATAAAAGCTGAAAATATGAGAATATAATGGTTGCAATGGTCTGCAGCTATGGGGACTAGAGCCCTGGATTAAACTCTTGAAGTTTAGAAGTTTAAAATAGGAGTTTTCAATGTAGGATGAAAAACTTGAATATATAGAAATTCTTATCAAAATACCTTCCCCCTGCTCCTTTTAGAAAAAAGGAAAAGAAAAGAATAGTTCTGCAGGTTTTGTTGTGTAAATGAGTTACAAATTCTCAGCATCAAACATTCAAGACGGAGTAAAAATTCTGCACATTCCTGGAGAAAATTCGATAGTGATGCATATTTGATCAAATATTTGTTTTATAAGTTTCCAAATGTTTGCACATCCCTTTGAGCTGCCTGGGGCTGGCAGTGTTCCATGTGCTGCTCTAGGTAAGCCACCACATTTCTCTGCTCTTTGCCCATAAATAAATTCTCACCTCTCTGGAACAGCCAGTCCTAACCCTTTTTGGTGCTGTTAGTTTTTATGCAGAGTGTGTTGGTATCTGTTATCAACAAGTCAAATACTGGCCCCAGTTTTGTGTCCTCTGTTAGTATCCCATGGGAATCTGCTGAGCCAGAAGTTCTCCTGTAGTTTATGGGCTGGATTATGGCAATATTGCTAAGAATGCCAGATTTTGTCTTGCACATACCTTGTTGGTGTTTCATGGCAAGGTTTCCAAGGACAAAAATGTGTGTGGAGTCCAGTGGAGGGTAACTGAAGTAGCCTGATGGCTGCTTATGTCTTCAGTAGGTGTTTTTTGGGTTTTGGTTGTGTATGTGTGGCATTGTGTGGGGTTGGTTGGTTGGGGGTTTTTTTATGCCCCCTGTAATTTCTTCTGTTCTGCTGGTTGACAGCCCTATCAAGTCATTTTACTTGATGCTTCTCAAGTAATATATTGCATATTGGTACTAAGGCAGCTAAATAACTCTTGGAAGCATCTTAGTTTTTCAGGGACTACTGTAATAAGAAGTCTAAAATTTAATTTAACTGAAATTTAAGATTTAAAAGATAAGTACTGTTCAGTTGACTAATCAAATAGTCATAAAAGCTCTTTTCTGAACTATAATTACATTTATTCACTTCTGGGTTTGATTTATTTTTTATTTTAATTGTCAGCTCTGCTACACCATGATGCTAATAGAAATGTTATTGCAGCCAATATGGGCTAAAATGATGTCTGATGATTATTAATGAGAGCAATAAGAAGGTATCTTCATATAAAGTCAGCATTAAAGGAGTAATTCATTTTACCTGATATAATTGGATTGTAGCATTTAAATAGCCTGGGACTTCCTCTTAATTGTGATTAGTTGTAGCTTTTTCCTTTTAGTACCATATTTAACTCTTCCTCCACTACTACTTCTGTTTCTTCTATGAAGTAATTAAACATGAATTGCTCAGTGCCTTTTAATAAATATATCCAAGGATTTAGTAGCTGTTAAATGGAATAGCTGCCTGTTAGAAGTAGTTATGCACAGTGCCCATAGCTGGAGATGTGAAGCCATCACTTCACTGTAATGTTTTATATGGCACATCATTATACAAATGCATCAATTGTTGCTTTGGTTGCAAGAATCACAGCAGGTGCCTTTGTCAGGAGCAATTGTAAAGCTGAATTTTATGAGAATCAAATGAAAGGAGGGTAATTATCATCTTTATTTTGCCAAGGGATAAGCAGAATCCACAAAGGCTTGTCTGGAGCTGTGGTTGCCAAATGAGCTGGTCTGAAATGTGCTGAGCCCCGAGACCCTGAGTTCTCCTCCACCACGAAGGATTTGGGGTGTCTGCGCAGTATGGCATGGGAGATGAACCTTCTGCAGTATTGCCCTGGTTTGCTGCCTCGGAAAAATTAACTCTGTCTCTCTGTTTGCTGCTCAGGTTCTGGTGGATAAATGATTTGAGGATTCAGCGAGTTTTAAAAAAATATTTTGCTACTGCAGACACCCAGAGAGTTGACAGGTGGGGGAAGCACATTTCTAGGGTTTCAAATCCACAGGTTTTAAGGATTTGAAACAAAACCTTGTTTCACTCTTCTATTAATTTTACTAGGTTTTGAAGGACTCTAATGACTTGGAATTTGAAAGGATGGTCACCTGGGAGCTGTGACATAAAACTTGGTCCATATTTATGACACTCTGCTGTAAGAAATGAGCATCCATCAGGAGAATAGTAATGCTGATACATGGGAGGGCTCTCTGAGGATAGGTTAGAACCGTTTATCCCTTGCTGAGAAATGCACATATTTCTTTCTTACAACTACCAGAGCACCTGGAGAGGCTGAGTCTGGCTGCTGCTGGTAGCTCCCAGCTAATATACATTGATTTACTTTTACCCTAGAGTGCATGAGGATAGATAAGAATCTGCTGATCAGTCTTCCATGTTCTCTGCTCTGCTACCTTAAGATAGCTAAGCATTTAGAGAGTATGTAATTCCTTTCTTCTGTGACCTCTGTGCTATTTTCCATGTTAACAAGATGTAATTTGAAAACATTTGAGTGTATTTCCATGCACATTGCTTTGAATTCTGTGCAGTATTTTGATGTATGAGGCAAATAAAATGATGAAGGCTCGATGTCAGCAGTGGATGGAGGTGTCACACAGCTGAGGACTGTCTCCCCTGATATTTAAATGTAGCCTCCTTCTGGGGTGTCTTCCAGACCGTGTTGTTTTGCAGCCATGAAGTTTGGTGGTAGCTGTTTTATCCCCGTGGCACAAAGGAGCTGGTTTCTCTGGCATACGAAATATAAATTCAGTTAGGTGTGAGGCTTCTCCAACTCCTTCTTGATGGCTTTGACAGATGTTCCTGATTGATGCATAAAATCCCCCCCATGGTCTGTGTTTATTGCATCAGTTTCTAGTAAGAGTTAAGAGTGTGGAGTGTGAATCCAGCAGGCACATGAGCGCTCACCCTCCCCCCTGTGCCTGGTTTTGCATTTTGATGAAAAATAATTAATGGACTTCAAAAATGCTCAGGATAAATAATGAATGAAATTAGGCTACCAGTAATCTATTCCAAAGGCTATAATGTGTTAACAGGAACTGCAGAGTTAACAAAATACTTGTTCTTTCAAGGCTGGCTTGAAAGAGTCATTAGTATTAATGACACTTTGGTATCCCATCCAGCACTTTGGATGGAGTACAAGCAGAGGGAAGGAATTGAGCTGATGGATATTTTGGTTTTCCAAAATTGATGAGGAGTATTAGAGCACCAAAAGAGAGCTGGAATAGCTGTTCTGCCCAGCCTTGCCAAGACAGCCTAATTTTGGTGTGTAAATATCACTGCCTATGAGCCTTTCAGGAGTAAAAATGGATGGTCAGGGTGAAATCTATCAGATTGTGTTGGTTTTTTTGGGTTTTAGGTGCATTAATGTCCAGTAGAGATTGTTGAAATCACTGAATTTAGTTACACTCCTTTTATAAGGCAAAAGTTTGGAAGCATAAATAGAGAAATGTAGATGATTAAGAACAAATGTATAATTAGTACACAGGAAAAAGTCCTTTTTTAAAAAGTTTGTCTCCTAGATGTTGCCTGTTTTTACATTCCATTTGGACATTATGACACTTAAGCCCTTGAATTTTGATCCTCAGAGCACACTTTTGAAATTGGGAGTCAGTATCTGTTCTTCTTGGTATGTTCTATTTTTCACTGTGATAAAACTCATGTTTTGAAAAATGTTTCCCAGATTGGGATGTGGTTTTAGGCAGCTTGGGAGATCTCTGTCTTTGGGAAGCCAACCAAACTTCTGCCACTGATTTAAAGATAGGACAGCTCCAGCTCTACTCTAAGTAAATTAATTTTACAAGCTTTTGCTGCCTCTGAAATCAAAACCTGTATTATCTCAAATTAGGTACTTATTAAGGGGGAAAAAATTGTATGAAATGTTAGATGTAATTGTTCCCTTCCAGGATACTTCTGGTATCTTTTCCATGATTGGGCCCAGGAAAAAATTAAATTTTTGTTACCTAAAGAAACACAGCTCTTTGAAAAAAAAAAAAAAATTCCCCCCAGAGGTTTGTATTTAAAAATATTATTATTCCACTTGTATTTCTTAACCAACTAAATAACAAGAACACTGTTACTTCTCAAGCTGTTTTAAACACACAGCACAGAATTGTCTCTCTAACCCCTAATTTGAATACCAGAATATCTCATTTTTCTTGTGCCCCATTTGCATACTCTGCATAATAAATGTTAACATAGGTAGGACTTTACATCATCAAAGAAAACATGCTCCATGAAATATCACATGTATAAAATATACATAATCTTCATCAAGGTAGGACTGCATGTTTGCTTCCTTTCTGCCTTGCATTTTGTCAAACATACATTGTATATTAATGTAATGCCTCAAAAAATAATAGATTGTTTCTGCTTCATTTAGCCATGCGTGCGTTATCTCCTTTTACGAAGCGTATTCACGTCTTTTAATCTGCTATTAACATTTTTCTCAACTCTGCCCTGCTGCCTGTGTTATCCTGCCAGTGGGCGAGGGAGGTTTGTTTATCCTGCTGCAATTCTGGGGTGTTTTCATCTTTAATTGTGGGTCAGGGAGCAGGGACCTCCCCGGCACTTTTGTTTTCGGCGCTATGTAAATGCGAGCGCGCCGGCTGCACTGGTGGGACCTCCTCTCCCTGCAGGGCTCCTCATGCAGCAGATGCATTGCCAATCCTCTTATTGTCCCGATATTGATCCCACCTCCCCATAATGAACTGGAACAACAACTCTATTATTCGCAGGTACCCGATTGGCTGAGGATAATATGAAATTAGCTGGCGTGCATCGGGCCTGTCAGTATCGATTTCCCTACCCAGATTACTTGTTACAAAAGAATAGAGCTGTCTGCACCGTAATTGAACAAGTTAACTCCTTGTCTCATAAAATGTAAGCCCATATTGATTGCCTACTGTAGTATGCAGAAGGAGGAAAGTTATAATGGTATTTAATCGCCATGGTGCTGAGAGGCCTTTTTTTTGTGAACCAAGTGACAGCTGCTGAGAAAAGGCTTGAGGCTTGCTTGCAAACAGAGAAAACAGCAGGATTTCTCTGAGTGATACATAATGAAGAGCTGCAGTGAATAGAGCTCGTTGCTGTAGCCTGGCTGGTAGTGCTTCTGCCACTGCTAAATGCAGTAATCTTTATTTCAGTTGCTTTGTGAATGAATGGCAGGACACACTTGGGTGTGTGTTGGTTGGTTTCCTTGAGCTGTGGTGTCTTCAGATCTTATTTAGGTTTAGGAATGCCTTATTTTTTAACATGGAGAAATAAATTGAAAATGGAGTTGTAAATGTTTTATGAGCACAGAGGGTGTGAGCTGCCCCGTCAGGCCAGCTCTGGTGGGTGTCTCCTGTTGGATGGGTCTGGCTCTGCTGCAGCCCTGCTCGGTGTCTGCATCTGCAGCAGCAGCTCCCTGTGTGCAGTGACATTTCAGAAAGAGCAAATTACACCGAGCCCAGCAAGTGTGTGTTACATTAACAGGCAGCTCACTTAAAGAGCAGTTTGGGAGCAGGTGATGGAAGCTCTGAGTGCAGGGAGGAAGGGGTGGGTGCTCCAGTGGCTCTTTGCTATGGTGCTGTGGTTTGCTGCGCTATGTGGAGGCTCTGGCCACAGAGTTTCAGAGATGGGAAAGGCTTGGAGAAAATTCCTTATTCATAGGAAATGACAAGTTCTTGCACTTCAAGATTTTGCTGTGCCATTGTTTGGTTTTTGTCTATCTTCAGCACTTTAGTTTCCTATTCAAACTCATCTTTCCACGTACTGATATCTTTCTGTTCCTCTATTTTTTCTTGTATTTTCCATTCCCTTGAGTTCTAAATTGTTGGTTTTTCTCTCTCACCAGAGACAGAACAAGAGGTAAAGACCTTACGTAAAGACATTATGCTAGGTTGTTTCTTTTTTTTTTTTTTCACTGTGATATTGTATTTATTCCTCCCTGCTTTAATTCAATGTTTTTTTCCTTTCCACTCCTCTTGTGGACCCCTAAGCATTGCTGGAATTGACCTAGCTGTTACTTTTCCAATAAATTCAAGGGAAGCAGCAGTTTGTCTTCACCTGCTTTCTATTCCATCATGCTTTCCCATCAGCTAGATTGGTTAGATTTTTCAGAGATGTCACATAAGTTCCTCTTCCCTCTACTCCAGAATTTATTAGGCAGCATTTAATAGGGATACAAATGTGCAAATAAAGGCACCAGATTTGCTAGGATTTATTGTATTTCATTTTTTCAGTAAGGAGTATAAAATGAGATTATTCTCTTTTCTGGAAGAGCTATGCAAAGCTACTGGGAGATCCTAAACCAAAGTAGAAGAGGTCACAGAAAGGAGCAAAATCAAAGAACAAGGGATGCAAACTTAAGGGTGAAGGAGGAGTTGCTCCAAATCACAGAATTTGAGTGTGAATAATGGAGTGGGATGCATTGATATTGATCACTTGCAGGGACTCCCAACAGAGTCTTGAGGAAAAGAATCCAGGTAAAAAAAACCAGACTAGAAACAGAAAAAGCCAGGACAGTGGGCAATCCATACCTTTTCTTCAGAAAGCAAAGAATACCATCAGAGCTGATAAAGTAAAGGAAAAGTACTATTTTTTTACCTGGATTAGGGTTCAGCACCATGTGTAAACCCTGTCTTGCCTGCAGATTTTAGTGATTTTACTGAAAAATTGTACATCAAAACATTTAAAGAAAATTTATGCATTTATGTTTTTAAATATATTAAAGAAAAAGAAAGTATACTTATTTAGAATGATACTTTATTCATCTCTGAATGCTATATTAGTATCTTTGCCTTGAAATTAAACTATTGAATGTATAGCATACCCCAACCACATGGAGTCATCAAGGGTGTGGTAGCAATTGCCACTGGAAGCGGTGCCTTCCCATACTCCCTGATCCACTGGGAATAAAAAGCAAACGACTCCCTGTTGGTATGGAAACTATTGCCAATATGCCATGGCTACCCATAGCATGGCTGTAACAGGCTGTGTGGTGCACGAGGTAATGGAAATTAAATCTGCAGGGTGAGGGAGAAAGAAGAGCAGAAAGTGGAATGTGTTACTCTTCCACTCTGCACAACAGCTTCACCAATCAGAAGCTGTGCACTCACTCAGGGTTTATGAAAGCTTTAAGCTGGAGTGTGGGAGGAAGCAAATGCAGGGAGTTTCTGGTCTCTGCTGTGTGCCAGCCTTGTGTGCCATGGAGTTGAAGGCAGGTTTCTGCTGCAGCTTTTAATTTGAGGTCTGGTTGAAAAATAAGATTGACAAGAAATTTCAAATGGGCTGCTGCTCCCAAGTGATTGAAACAAGGGCAGTTTTCATTCCTTCCCATTCCTAGAATTTAGGAGAGAATCAATCAAATGGTACCAAAGGTTCCCCACAGCTCTTCCTGCTTCCATATTCAGCCTGCTGTTGTGGACAGTGAGAAGTGCTAATGACCACCTTGATAATTGCCTTGACACTTTTAGACTTAGTATCTCTCCCCCTCGAAAGCACGTTTGTTTTTCTATTTGTCTGTTTTAATTTCTTTGGAGAAAATTGGTGAGTTGTGGGGAATATTGGTCTGGTGTGTTTAAAGTCCAAACCCCATGTACGTTCAAGGTCCTTGGATGTTCTGCTGTGGCTGTGAAATCCATTCTGGGGAAAGAGATGCATCTTTTCAGGGTCCTGGATGTTTGCATGGTCTGCTGGGACACTGAGTGGTGAAACATGACTGTAAGGTGTGTGAATATGCAAATGTGCAGGTTCTTTTCAGCTTAATTATTGAAACCTGAGATTTCTTGTACTCTGCTACTATTCTATATTCCCATTTTCTTCCATATGCCCCTCCTTGGGGAAAATGAATCTATTAGAGAGATGCAAGCAGCTCAGCAAGTCCCTGCTTGTCCAGTATTCACAGCTGTTGCCTCCTACCTGGATGGGCTGCATCCCTCTCCTTTGGTCTGGCTGGCACAGAGCTTGACAGGATGGGGTTCAGGTGATGGCTGCAGCTCCTTGGTGCTCCTAGCCTGTAAATGATATATAGCAATAAATGTGGGAGCAAAAACTGAGGCTATGACATGACCTTAGAGCACCTTAATAAATAATGCATATAAAATATGCCAATCAAAGAGAAAAAAACTCAATCTATTATTGCAAGTATTTTTTTGGCTGCAGACTACATGCAGTGATGCTGTCTTTGCTTCTACTCTTTTTACAGATGTGCACCCCTGCTTCCTGAATTGCAGCCTTTGCACCCGAGTAATGGTGGGAGGCAGCTTTACAAATTGGGATTTTATTCATTCTTCTGTATAATTGTGAGGTGCAAATGTATATAGATGGCTATTGCTGTGTATGTAGAAAAGACCTGAAGTAAGATGGTAGTAAGATGGTATTTTACATTTTTGGATGTAAAAATTTTACATGTTGGCAATTCTTTCCATAAAAACTGGTCAACATAAAGTTTCTCTATATGCCCAGTCTGCAGGAAGGTTGTGGAATTCTCCTGCCCCTATAAAGCCTTCTTGGGTTTTGCTGCCAGATGTGTTTTGGGATGTGCCCTGAGGTCGGGTCCTTAGCACAGGAGAGCTGCAGGGACACGCTCAGGCTCGTTATTCTACATTCACATTTTTGTACCACAAGCACATTAGATCTGCTGGGCTTTAGGCAGGTTAATACAAGAGGAAACAGAGCCAGTGCAATGGGGTTTTTTCAGCCCAAAGCAGATAAATTTTGCCTGCTTTTCTTCCTCTCATGGGAGCTGCCTGTGGAAGGTGGAAGTTCTCATTACTCAATAGTTGTTTTGGCCCAAAACAGAGACTAGACTATTTTCAGGCTGCTCTGAGGTACAGTTGCTACTGTAAAATGAATTGAATTATTTTCTTTGAGTAATTTTCTTCTCTGAGAAATTGGATTCTATACTTGTGGTCCAAGCTGCTGCTGTCTCAAATCATGCCACCTAAATTGCTGTGTTTGATAGACTTAGTTTTTATAGTTTTTACTCAAATATTTTGCATTTTAAGACTTTTCTTCAGCCAGTTATTTATTTTTTTTTTCTCCCACAGCTTTTAATAATGATTGTGGCCACCTAGTTAGTATTTTATTTATTTCTAAATATCTTTGTTCTTTGTAAAGCACTTTTTCTTTCTTGAAGTACAAGTATAACCTCAGATTTTTTGGGTTTTTTTTTTGTTTTTTTTTTTTGTTTTTTTGTTTTTTCCTATTAAAACTGTGCTTGGAATCTCCTGGTTTTGTGTGAAGGTATCTGTTCTGACTTTTGGAGTTGACAGAAACCAATAAGGATACAGAAAAGACAGTTTAGAAGGACATAGAAATATTTAATATACAGATTGAAAGTAATAACAAAGACAGTATCTGCCAGGCCAACAGCTTGTGTTTAAAGGAATTATTGTGCTGAAACCCCTCAAGGCAGCAGTTCACTTACGCACTTCTTGTATCAGCTGCCTTTGCCTGCAAGAGCTCTGGAGCAGATATTTTCTGTTATCTGTGTGTGATGAGTGGCCAGGATAACAGAGCCCAGCTGGAATCTTTGGGTGCTGCAGCTTGGAATAACAGCAGAGCATCATCCCTCCCTGCAGATAATCTTGATATCCTGCTTGTGGGTTCACCCTGCTCTGCTGAAATCAGTCAGAGTTCAACAGCTGACGCGAGATAAAGATCCACTCTAATTAGGTTTGGGATGAAAATGATCTTTGAAATTAAGGTTGCCTTCCAAAAATTAACTGAGCTGGGAAATATTTCATGAAACATTTAAAAAACCCCTGTCTTTCTAAAACACTCTGCATTTCTACATTGTTACACAATTGTTACCTTCAGTCCACAAGAGAACTTTACTGTGTTGGGTTTGGATGTTGGGTAGAAAGTGTGAGGGATTATGGAGAACACTTCTTGATAACCATGGTACCTTCCCATCAGTTAGATCATCCAAGCATTCTTTCTTTTGGGTGGTAAGTTTGGGGTTGTTTTGGACTTTTGTTTGATTTTTTTTTTTTTTAATTCTAACCCAGGTTTGGTTTCTTCACTTGCTACTAAGGAAATATATACCTTATAATTCAACAGGATGGGAAGGTTTTGACCCTTCTAAAACTTGTTACTGGATATAAGAGAAAGTGGAAAGCCCTGATGTTTGCTATAATGACTTCTATGGTTTTTTTTTCTGTTCTAGGTTGTAAAAGAATGAGTGTTTGGGGAAAAAAAAGAATGTGATGGTTCTGCAGTAATCTTATTTTAAGGACAGGCTCCCTTAATAATCACCCAAAAAGTTCTGGGTTCATTCAAAGTAGGAACTGATGTCAGTGAGAAACGTCCATTGCCATCCTGCCAACAGAATTGGAAAATGAAGGGGGAAGAAGGTGGGCACAAATGCGTCTGTAATATTAGTTCTTACTCTCCTCAGTTGGCTTAGGAGGCCTAGAAGTTTCTGCTTAAAAAGCCTGGAAGTGTGATTTAGAAATTACTTTTTGAATGGATGCTGTGTATCTGAGCCCCTCAGTTGCTTGTACATGCCTGCCCCTTGACATCCCCAGAGCTCCTGGTGCAGGATGTTCTGTTTTTTTAATTGTGCTCTGAACACGGCCTGGCCTTGCACACCCTGACAATCTCACCTTTTGGCAATTGGTGTGTGTGTATGTCTTACTCTCACAGCAGGATTTTTATGCTCTCCCAGCTCTGATTGTATGCAAGGGGCTTTCCTGCCTCTGTGACAAGCCAAGGCGAGCTCCTTATTTACTCTGCCTATTGTGAATGTTCAGATCTATGTGCAATTGTATATCAAATAACCTTGCCCCTAAGCAGATGAGTATTTATTTCAGTCAGTTACCCCTTATAATTACTATATTGAACCTAGTTGTCTATAAAATGGATGGTTTGCTCATACAGTTTACCAAAATAGTTCATTAGGGGTTAAACAAAATGAAATCCCATTTGCAAAGAGTATAATAAATTGTTTCATCTGTGAATTTAGCTGTTCTCCCTAATGCAGACATGGATGTTACAGTGGTTCTCCCTTGATAGGGTTATGGGTTAATGAAATGCTTTTTCTGTTGCTTATTTTCCTCTCTTCTGTGCTGAGTGATAAGTAGCTAACCAACGAAGCTTGTAATTACAATCTTACAGAAACCGGGCCGATCTGTATATAAATCTCACCATCCAATTACAAGATGTAATAATTTTGCACTCAAGCTGGTAATGAGGTCTAATACTTGTGCATGTGATAATCCCCTCTGGATGCCGGCTTGATCAGATGTTGGCTTTGTAATTAGACGGGCAGAAAATCATTATTTCATGTTCAGGAAAAAATTAGGTTGGTGGGAAGTTAATTTTCTCTCCGCTCTCTGAAGCGTAGACAAGAATTTAATGATTTAATCATGATTGTTAGCTCTTTTGCAATCAATTTGTAATGATTGTGTAGCAACTCTCTTCAAGGGAAGCTGCATCAGGGAGGAGTATGCAAACAACTGTCGAGGAGGGTTGATTATAAATAGTATCACATGTCCCAAAGCCCACTAAAACCTTCTTAGTGGTGACGTACCCATTCACACGTTGAATCTGGGCAGCCTTGAGAAAGGAGACCTGGGCCAGGTTGGCTTTGCCACGTCTGTGGGAGCCCCCAGGTCTTTTGGCAGCCCCTGAGTGCTGGTGGAAAGCAGAATGTGGGGACTGTGCTGCTAAAGCTGTGGTGGGCAGTGGTCTGTGTTAGCCACTCCTGGGCATTGTCTTCTCTCCACACCTTATTTAAATTATATTACAAAAGTTTCTGTAAAGTGTGACTAGGGAGAAATGTTTTAGTTGCTTGATCTGAACTATATAGCAAATGGAAAAATGCTTGATCTGAACTATATAACAAATGGAAAAATGTTATTTTAGCTCTAGTTGTGAAGGAAGAACTTGTATTTGGTCCTTCATAACTCTCAGAAGAGATGTTATTGACTGCCACAAATCTGTCTTGCATATTTGAGCATAGCTGATTAATCAGCTTAATAAAAATAATTTTCATTTCCTTTCTTTTTGAGAAAATTCAAACAGTACATGTTGCTCCATAAGTGGAGTGAAGAATTTCCAATGAATGGGAAACCAACAAAAATACCAAGCAAACCCAACAAGCAAAATCTTTCAATAATTCCAAAACTGTTCAGGAATTTGGGTTGAAAGCAACCCCAGAAAACTTTATCAGAAGGGGAGGGCACAAATTAACAGTGGGTGCCACACCAAATGCTGAGAGAATCTCCTGCAAGGAGAGAGCCATGCAATAAATCAGCTTGCTGTGTCTGGCTCAGTGGGCTGGGAAGGGTAACACCTTGAACCTCCCGTTTTCCTAGGACTTGGTGTTCTGACAGCTGCCTTCTGTTCCACTGGCAGGCACCAGCCAAGAGCCCTGAGGAGGGCATCTTCTTCACATCACTGCTGATGTGCAGCTCAGCACCTCTTTTTTGAGCAGCAGTCTGCTCCAGCAGCTCCTGGGTGCAGGGAGACAATTTACTGTTAAGCTTGGAGCCCAATGGCTTTCTCTATTTTGATGTAATTATATTGTATTTTTAGGTTAACTCTTAAATATTAGCTCTATGCCCATGCTGTTCTATTTAAATTAGTTCTGTTTGTATTCTGCAATGTTTTTGAAGCATTTTGAAGCCTCCTCCATACTGCTTGCACATTATGCTGATTTGTCAGCAGTATAGCTTTTCCTTTTCAACAGGATCCAGGAGCTGGGCTTAGGCTTTTACAGAATTATAGTATAGTCAGGTCTAACATCAGTTCCACTGGTCATTGTTACAGGGCTGGCTCAGGTTGAGTTTGGTTCAATCACATTTGCAAATTAGCTTTACAATGCCCATATGTAGCCTTAGAAAAGCAGTGTTCCAGCAACAGCACTGTTTGCATCAGTTTTATGAGTTTGATTTTTATTATTTTTCCTTTTAAGTGCTCATTCCAGACATGTGTTTGTTTTCAAGCTGCACTAAATTTGTTATTTCTGAGAAGGGGAGGAAAAATGTGATATTTACTTAGATTTGAACCATGTTTCTCAGTTGTAGATTTTGTACCACATTAACTTTGTCAGCTGTGAGGGGCTTTAGTTCACATGTGTGGCAATATGTTGGTTAGGGACAAGATGTGTGCTCAGGGAGAATCCCACTTTTAATTGCACAGTACATTCTTTTTTCCCAACCAAAATCTTCTATAGCTAGCATCAAATTTTATTTTTCTGTATTTCAGCCTTGTCAAGAGAGGACTCAGAATAATAGTCAAATAATGCTTAATTCCCTGATGAGGATACTTGATGATGTGCTTTTTGTCATATTCCTTTTGGGACTGAAGCCTTTTCAGTTGAAATCATTATTATTTTGGCTAAGGGTCAGAGAGGCTAAACAGCTGTTGGTGATCTAATTACAGGGGTTTGCAGAGAATCATTCAAGTTTGTTTCACCAGTTCAGACCCTTTCTAATTGCCATTGCTACTCAACTAAGCTGATGTTGAAGCCAACCTTTGCAGGGGTCTGTGGATGATTTCCACATGCATTTCTCCTGGCTAATCCAAATCCAACCAGTCCCACAAAATCTGTGCATATTCTTGGGAGCTTTGACTTTTGAAAGATAAGGAAAGGATAGAAGTATTTGCCATAACAGGGAAAATGCAGTTGCATATAAACAGTGCCTTCTGTTGTATGAATTAGCTCCCGTGCTATGAAATGCAATTACAGCAAGGAAACCAAAGTGCTGTTATCAAAGACTTTGTATCAACTGTTTAGTTTTGTTAGCTGAACTTTGCAAACCTTGATGGTGTCTTGCGTATTTTTGAAAACAAGGATTTTCTTTGAAAATAAATAATTGCATGGAAAATTATATTTATTATAAGATCTGAGCAATGCCATGTAGATAAAGTCTCTCTATTTTTTTTTTTTCTCTTAGCACTTGCATTGTTTTGTTTGTGAGCTTGATGTATAGGGAAGAGAGAGATCAGGGAAGGAGAGGGAAGGCAGATAGTGCTTCCCTCATAAAATATACAAGGAGCTGTGCCTACAGAAGTGTCTCTATGAATCTGTTTATGGCTCTTTGTGACTGACTGGCTAAATTACACTTTCATTGTTCTAAATCCCTGAGGACTTTTCCAGAGATGTTGTAACTAAAGCTGTGCATGTTGTGAAGCTCTTCCTACCTGTCACAATCAGCTGCAGATACAACTAATTTACCTATTTTAGTTAACCTCTCAAGGAGCAATGTAATTACCTTTTAAAAATCAGGGTTGTCATGGGGAAATGATGTTTTTGGTTATTTCTGCCAGGCATGTACACAGTGGTTTAAAGCAGCTTCTGGTTCCAGCAGCACTGGCATGGCCTTTGAACTGTGTTGTGTTTAGAAAGCAGATGCCAGAGAAAAATAAGTGTTGAAAAAAGTTTCCCTTCTTTAATCTGTTCTCCAGAGTACCTGGAGACAGTGATCCTACAGGACAGCTCCGTGGTTATGTTCCTCTTCCAGAGAAACCCTTCTGCACCCTCACAGCAGCACAAAGAGTTGGGGACTCCTGGAATGCTCCCAGAAATTGTGGTCTGCTAGAATGGCTGGCAGCCTGTGTTGGTGCTGTTTTATCAGAGATTTGGGGTCTCATTCTTTCTATCAAATCTCTGGGAACCCTGATAATGCTATAATGGAAACACTCTGATATATATTAAAAATATATAAAGGGTTTTGAGGTTCAGCTTCTTTCCAAAGAGCTTTAGGTATTTACTGTCGCCTGACTGTGAATGTGCAATTGTACAGACATGACTCATCTGAGGAATAAAAACTGCCTACACTGCAAAAGTGCTGTCTCATATTTCTCAAGTTGGACACTCATGGAAAATAATTTCTTAGAACAGATTTTTCAGAGCAGAGAAACCAAGTTCTGTCGCTTCTCTTGCCTCGTGACTGTAAAAATCTCCCACAACTATTTCCTCTCTGTGCCAGTGGGACCTTGCAGCACATCTGCAGCTTCAGAACCCTCAGAGACCACACTGCTGACTGGTTTGTAGTCCAGAGAAGGTTCCTGGGTGGAACAACCTCATGGAGGGTCTCCTGTCCCATCTTGGTGCCTTCCCCACTGTTGAAACAACAGGAATGATAATTTTGTTTTGTCCTTGTTTTGCCAGCCATGGAAAGATGACCTCATGGTTACTTTGATTTTGTGTCATTTAGGACTATTTATGGATAAACTGTGATAAATTTTCAGTGCCATTGTTGCTGTATTATAACTGATGTCTCTCTCTGAGAGTTTCCTGAGAATGTAAGGAAATGCTATGGGCCTTGTGCACTGCAGTGTCAGCATTTGTTTGATGTATTTTTCAAGCATTGTTTGGTTTCAGGCACAATGGTGATGGGGTTTAGGTCTTTAAGATTCAGAATATCAACAATTGTCTTTAACAGACAGTAGAAATTCACTAATTCATACTAATGACTATAAGAGATTTACTTTATGATAACACTTCATAATGTGCAAGTAGATGACAGTAGTATATTTTCTGAAAATAATGAACTCTTAGTAATGTGAGACTGTTTTACTACTTGCTGCTATTAAATCTTTGCAGAGAAGTAGGGAGAGGTCTATTTTTTGCAGAAAATCATAAAGTTGGATGGTGAAATGTAGTTTATTAGGCAATGTAAGAAAAACTGTCCTTCTCCATCTACCTCAGAGCTCTCCATTAATGCTTTTCCCCTCTCACAGCAGTCTCTTCTTCTGGAGATGTGACAGGGAGCTGGGAACTCTGCCACAAACCAATGTTTCCTTTTATAAAAATCTTCACTGTAGTAATTTGCTTAATGACTTATTTTCCTAAAAAGAAAATACAATGTTAAATGGGTGCAAATGCCTCTCTCTTGAGAAGGTGAGGGGTGAAACAGCAGGTGCTACAAGGCTGCAGGAGTAATGTGGGGCTTGCAAAGTGCTGGTTCATTTTGGGCAGAGAAGTCCTTGCCATGCCCTGGGCAGACAGGAATGTTCTCTTCCTGGGAAACACCTTTGCTGTGATTTCAGCTGGAGTGGAGAGAAATGCTGCTGCTGTCCCTGAGCTGCTCCATCCTCCAGCCCTTACAGCATGGGATCCACACTGTGACAACTGGGAGGGCAGAAAATTGTCTTTGACCACAGGGATGTTGCAGCTGCAAATATTTAAAATATTTAATTTATGAGATTATTCCTACACAAAGCTATTTTCTGGTGGACTGCTGCGGTGCTGTGGTACTAGCCATGGGCTGGGGTTTTTTCCTTTCTCCATAGTTGTGCTATCAGGTTTTTGTAATAGGACCCAGTAGCTCTGTGGTCACCTCTCAAAATTGACTGTACCCTCCATTTTCTTCCCCACATCTTTGAAGGTTTTTGGCATCCCTTGTTCATCGGCTGCAAGTTGGGGTCAAGCTTTTGAGTCCCCTAATCACTCAGTTCTGGCATAGTCCTGTTGCCACTAAAGCCTTTTTTCATGCCTGTTTAATGCCTCAGAAGTGCTTTCAAGTGGTCTTTGATAAATCATAGTAAGTGTTATTCCAGTCACTCAATAGCAGTACCTGCTGGAGTCTTTTTTAGCTCCCAAGGCAGCTGTTCCCTCTTGCCTTATTTTACCAGTGACAGTAATTCATTCCACTTGAGCTGACTAGCTTATTTCACATTTATTTGCACATTATGAGCAGTGTCATTCTACTTACCCTTCAGACAGTAAATGGTTTGAAAAATGCAACTGTAACAAATATTAGGTAAGGGGAGGGGACTGGGAAAATGTAACCTTTACATTGGGGCTCCAAATAAAAACATAGTGAATAAATAATATTTTAAAATTATCTCAATCATCGAGTGTATGCAAAAATCAAAAGTGCTGCATAAACTGACATTATTCCTTTGAGAATACATTTCTCTTTCCCACCATCTAGTTTAGCTTCCCTAGAGTGGAGTTAAATAAAATATTACCCATCAGGTCAGGAAAATAATTAGTCCTGCATTATTGCCTCCTTGCCAAGCAATCAAACCTGACCCTTATAGATTATGTACATTTGCACCCTGCACATCTGGGAAACAGGACGTGTATAAACACATGAATTTGGGCTCCATGGTTGCATACCAACAGCTCTCCTCCTGCTCTCTACAGGAAAAGCAAGCTGAAAAATTATCAGAGCAAAAGCAAGTCATTTCTGGTTTGGTGTCCTGAAGTAATTTGTTTCAAGTAATGTTTTGTTGGCTGTGACAAGTAGTTATAAAAATGTCATAACTTAATATGATGGCAAGTTTTCCCCTTGTACATGATAAATTACAGAAGTACAAATAATCATGCTGCTCTCAACAATTTAGTAAAGGGCTTTTTGCTTTTGTAATGAAGATAGACAACAGAACATCAGATAGGAAGGAAATAAGATCTTCCAGAGACTGGAACATCCTTGGTGAGAAATTAGGATAGTTTTGTGCAGTTCTTGTGGAGATGAATTTTTTTTTAAGGTCTCAATTCTGGGAGTCAAGGAAAAGATTTTTAATTTTCATTCATTAACAGATAAATTTCTAGCACTTGCAGAAAACCACTTCCAAATCCAGCTAAGAATTCCCACATTTTTATTAACTGGACTTCATGCTGTGATGACAGCAGTGATGATGCGCTGTATATTGGATAGCAGAGCCCAGCCTAACTCATGGCTTCCAAATATTGCCGTGATAGGAGCAAACAGGAGACTTTGAGGAGTGGGACTAAAGGAGGGAATGGTGCAGGGTCAGGGTGCACTCTCCTCAGTGCTGAGCTCAGGATGCTGAACCATTCCAAGGAAGAGAGTGACCTGGTGATGGGCACTGATGGCTGCTGCTCTAGCAGGGCTTTGCAGCGGGGAGAATCCTTGTCTGGGCCACAACTGAGGGAAGGAGAGCAGGTGATCTACAGTGTGGTTAAGCTGTGATCTCAGCCTCAGAAAATCAGGGGTTTATTTCTGCTGAATCTTTGAAAATGGTGTACAATTACTTGGTTTTCCTTCTATTAAAAAAATAAAAAAATAAAAAAAAAGGAGAAGAAAGAACAAAACCAAGGAATGTTTTCTGAGCAGCGAGTCCCCAAGGGTGAGAACAACTTTCACACTACATGTCACCCAACCCTGGGCAGCTGAGTGAAGGCAACTGGTCTTTTACAAAAGGGCTGTGTTCTGTGTAATCTCACAGGACTTTAACCACATCTGGTGTTTCTAGATGCTGCTGAAATACTGGAAAATTATAGCACAGCACTTCCATCAGCAGTAACTGAGTGACAGAAATCGTGGCTGAGATCCTGCATTCAAGCTGTGCAACATGCAGCTGTCTGGAAAAGCAGCAGAGTTTACTCTAACCTACACTCAGTGCAGTCATCATCTTTCCATCTCCATGTTAAATGTTTTGTCTATCAAATGTAAGCAAGGGTGAGAATCCTAAACATTTCTGGCCTCTTTTGGCAGAACTGACCATTAGTTTACAGCAGTGCTGTTGTAAATTCATCTTTCTTGGGAGAAAGAGCCCTGTCTAAGAGAAAGTATTGAAAGTTTGAAGACAGAAATTGGAAACACCCCTTATCTAAGTCCATGCATAACAGAAACCCAGAGCTTTGTCTCCAACAAGTACAGCCAAAACAGAAAACACTGCTTCCAGCTTCTTGTTCATAAAGATGATGATATTAATGATAATAACAATAAGGCAGTTACTGCTGAGAAAGTTGGGAAGACAGCTGATCTTTGAAATTTTCATTACTGATGGACAGGGTGATGGTGATAAGCCTAGCAATGCCTGCTTGAAGATTTTTGCAGCTTGCTAGTTATATTGGCATCCTGCTGATTCAGATGCTGAAGTCACAGCTGAAATGCTGTTTTCTGTTTAGATCCCCCAAAAGTTTACCTTCTATCCTGCAGGATTTTGTGAATTACCTGCTCTCTGTTTCCTTGCTCTTCACTGTGTGATTATAGCCTTCATTTGCCTTGTTCTTCATTGCTATTGTTTTTAATTTCTAGTTTTCAATATGATTGGCATCTTCAACTGAGAGTTCACATTATGTTGTTGCCCTTGAAACTGTAGCAATAACCCTTTAGTTAGAAGGTTTTGGGAATCTTTCCTTTGTGGTCATATAGTAACTAAACAGGGCTGTAGCTTTGAACGTTGTAGGATTTATGGACTGTGCATTTTCTGTCTTGTGCTTTTAAAAAGAAAACATAATTACATATTAATTGGAGACATGCTTTGGAAGCATGTCTGTAGTGAAAATTTGCAATGCTTTGCCTTGTTCTTGCCTAGCACAGGACCTCTGCCATGGCTCAATACAGAACAGAAGTGCAGCAAACAGATTGTTCCCAGCTTACCTGTCAACAAACCTGGCTGCCCTGCCCAGTTTTGCTGCAAATCTCTTGCTTGGCTTTGAAATTCTTCACTGTGAGGGTGGTGAGACCCTGGCACAGGCTGATCAGAAATTCTGTGGAATCCCCTTCCCTGGAGTTGTTCAAGGCCAGGCTGGATGGGACTCTGAGCAGCCTGGTTTAGTGGAAGGTCCATGGCAGGAGGTTGGAATGAGATGATCTTTAGGGTCCCTTTGGAATGAGATGATCTTCGGGTCCCTTTCATTCCCAGCCATTCCATGATTCTCCACTTTGTGCACAGTGAGGGAAGATTTGCTTTTGTACACCCTTAGAATGCAAGGTTGTGAAGGACATGCTTTTACAACTGCAATGCCCCTGTTTGCAGCAAGAGCAAAGCAGGAGGAGAGGATTTTGGATGTGTATATTTGTCCAAGAGTTTAATTCTTAAACACTAGACAAATGAGTAGGGATTTAGCAAAGGGACAGGATTTGGTTGGCTCAAATCAAGCAGGCACTGTTGAAATGCCTGTATCTGCGCAGCAATGTGAACACGGAGTGTCTCTGCTCATTTTTTGGGAGTGACAGCAGTGAAATGCAGAGGGCAGTGATTGCAGACTCCAGTCTGTTTCCTTGTGCGTCTCCAAGTCTGTGTATGTCAAAGCTTTGTTTGCTCCATGTTCTTTTGCCAGACAAACATTGTTCTTTGTGTCAGTCTCTGATGTGGTGATCATCCTTACACACATTCTGGTGTCATGTGCATGTTGGGGTGTGTATACTAATGTCAGCATGGCCTCCAAAAGCTGATGAAACAGAAAGGATGCACATTGGAACAGCACATTTTTGTCCAGCCTCAAGAGAGGCCTGACTTTCACAAATCCTTCATTGAAGCACGCAAACTTCTTGGCTGGTACTGAGGGAGCTTTTTGGAGCATATGCACAAATGTACACACAAATGTACATTTTGGCTGTTTCCCATGTGGTTTAATTTTTCACAGCACTGTAAAATTTCATGTGCAAATTCTGTTTTCATAACTTTTATTGTTAAAAGTAGAGTTTTGAATAATTGTAAAGAAAATTTTATCCCAGTCCCCTTTATGGCAAAATCGTTTGTTGATAATGACAGCACAGGGAGCTGTTACATCTCTTGGTTTTGAAAGTAACTTTAGAAAATTTTTCTACTAATGGTTTATATTTTAAAAGCAGAGGGAATGACTGCTGTCTGCTTATTTTTTGTTTTTCTTTCCTCTGATTTCCCTTTTCTATCTCTGAATTGTTTATTCTCATGCAGAAATTATGGTAGCTGTTACAAACCCTGTGAGTCTACTGCAGCTCTGAGTTAGCTCCTAATCCCAGTACTCTTTCCCTCTTCTCTAATCTCACATCTCCTGTGCAATTTGTATTCCACTTGCTAATTCTAATTTGATTGACTGTGGGCATCTTTTGAATTCCATAATTGCCAAAATGCCAGTGTTTCCTTGTGTAACATAGTATTATATCTGTGTCCTGAGCCATTAGCTCAGATATTATAGTCATCCAGATTTACTCGTTCTCTTTGTCTTAACTTCGTTTTACCCCTAATGCAGTTCAGCCCTGTTGGTCTCTTGTTTTTCTGAAGCTCAGAGTCAGCAGGCTGAGACAATGGCTCAACCCATAGGAAAAAGAGTGACAAACACAAAAAATAATTAACTTCTTGTTTGCTTTTTCAAAATGTAACACCACACTTCAAACAAAACATTGCTATTCTGTCAAAGAGATTGAATGCAGATTAAATTGTTGTCTTATTTATCTGTGGTAGGCCTTTGTATGAGCCAAGCTCCAAGCCTGGACAAGACAAAGACCTTGCTGTAAGTGCTGTGCATAGTAAAGACAGACAAGTGGAGATACATAGGAGAACAGGATAACAAGGAGAGAGACAGACAAATTTTAAGTATGTTAATGCAATGATCAGGGTAACATTGCTTTTGCAAAGGATTTGAAATATGGATGGAATGAGAACCTGCCCTGTGCATTCAGCTGAGTCACATCCACGGCCACAGCTCTGGTTCTGTGGTTGTGGGATGTGATTCCAGGCAAGAAGTGATGGGGGAAAAAAATGATAAATGAGTGAACAAGTGAGTCTTGAACAGAGGTGGATTAAATCCTCTGTGGGAAATACATTTGTGTGGTAGAGAAGAGATTCATGAGGATGAAGATGCTGCCTCTCATCAGTGTCCCTCATAGATACACTAATGCTTCTCTGCTTTTCCTTCTCTGTTTTATTTAATACATCCTTACTCTTTATTTACCCCTGCATCTACTACTTTTCCTTCATATAAACTCTGATCCCAACACATCTTAATTTTTCAAGATATTGTTGCTATGAAACAATATTTCATCATAAAATAAGTAAAGGAAAACAGAATTAGCAACAAATATATTTACTACTGAAATGTACAACATTCCCAAATGCAAATTTTCATTTTATATAAAACCAGAGGAGCAAAGAAAGTGGTGTGAAGGGGTCACTGTAGGAATCTAGATTTTTCCAACACTGATTTGTTGGGATTTTTGAAATACCAAAGCATAATTTAAATGTTTTGAAGAATGAACTACCATCTTTTCTATACATACATATGAAGGTATTTTCTCAATGTGACACAATTCACACAATATGAGTCTCTTATTCTAGTACAGTGTATTTTCCTATGATATCCCTTTTGCAGACCTCAACAGAAATTTTAGAATTCAACAGAGACAGAGGTTTTTTTCCTCAAATTAATATTAGATTTTTGTGATTTCTATTGGCTATAATTAAGTAATGAAAAATGCAGGGGAGTGTCATGCCTGGTTTATTTTAAAATTTCCTTTTTCTTTCTCCTTTTTTTGTTTTCCAATCCAACTGCTTATATGGCCCTTTGTAATTTCATTATCACAGTGGTTCAAAGACAATGGTAAAAGATGATAAAGAGTGAAAGGAATGTGCAAAATCCAAGTCCATAAATAGGTTTTCTTGGGAGCATCACAAAGGCTCTATTGTGCTACACATAGCAGAGACAGAAGGGATTCATGCCCACCCTGTACCAGAAAATGCTGCAGACTGTTCTGCAGGTCACCTGCTGGTGCAATAAAAACTCTGATAATATCCATGGGTACAAAACCCTTACTTGTAAAATGCTGTTGCACTTTTTTTCCACTCATAATCCAAATAATTGCCTAGGTAATGTTTGCATACTGGTGTGGTCAGACAGCACACCAATATCTGTGTGCTGCAAAGTGCTCCTGGCCAGGAGGAATTGCTCCTGCTGTGCTGCTTGTGGGCTGTGGCAGCCCATGCTGGAAGCTGGGCTTGGGCTGTGTGCTGGGTTTTCAAGGTCAATACAAATATTGGGCTGTAGCAGGGGGAGCAGGAAACCACCGACCTCATTTTTGCTTGTGGCTTCATCTCAGTTCAAAACCCTCCTGATGCATTATCTGAGTGAGTTTTTGGGTAAAAATATATTAATGCTCTCTTATTCAGTGCTGTTCTATTACCTATTCATCAAAAATATTGCTTTTGTGCATTTTTCATTATAAGATTCAACATTACCAATGTTAATAAAGAGAGAACTACTTTTCTTTTCTTAGAAATAGAATATGTAAAGACATTGCCTCTTTGATGTTTCTAAGCCAATACAATATGTATTTGAATGAGGATAAAAGTCATTCTTTTAACAGAAGATCATCCAAGTCATTTCTGATGAAACTCAAGAGGAATTTTTTTTTTTTAAGAGATGCTTAGAAATTAAGATTAAAAAAGGGGGGAACACCACTTTAGAAGTAACAGCTAGTGGGAATAGTGGGAATAAGTCTCATATTTGATAGTGTTTAATGTAGGCCCACGGTGACATCAGCCTCTTTTATTGTGATGAACTGTTCAGCAGCAGATGCCTTTCCTTCAAAGGGAGGACACCTTGCTGTCACAGGCAGGTATTTCATGTGATGCTGTCCTGAACGGTGAATATGCAGCAGGCCAGATTTTTGGGGGTCTCTCCCAGAATTTCCAATGCTGCTAGGGACTCCCATGTCACTGGCTACTTCTCTCATTGGGAATTTTTACTGTAAATTTTCCACTGAGAATTAGACCGTACACATCTCGCTGTTCAAGAGCTGCTATAAATTTGGAGCTAATAAATTTTATGAGGCCTTGGGACTAGGAAGCTTCTTGAAAGCTGTCCCAGCTCCTCACTGCTGTCTGGCCAACCCTTCCCTTGTGCACAGGACACTGTTTATGAGTTATCAGCCCTGAGCTGGCTGCAGAGTGATGCATTGAGGGAGTGTAAGGGCATCACACACTTCCTTAATTTACTGTCTCTGAAAATCTGTCTGAAATCTGATCATTTGGCCAAAATAGAAGAATGTACCACAGAGTAATTAGCAGAAAAGTTTTCCCAGAGCACAATAGCCATATTGAACAGGAGAGGCAGCTCACACAGAATTATTGTTGTTGCACCAGTGTTTGTTCCTGTAAATGGAAACCTTCCTGTGGACAAGGGCAGAGTCCTGACTCATTCCCTTGCTCTGCACTGTTTGAGTAGCTGGATCTCTGCTGTGCAAAGCAGGCTTCCTAGGAGCACTGCAACACGATCTGGGTTTGACTTTTAGATGGATTTATATTTTGGGCTGCAGCAGGAGATTTTGAGCTTCTACTGACTGTCAGGGTGCCTGGGGAGACAGCTCTGGGGGTTTCAGCACAGTGAAACTGATTTTGCAGGGCTGATGCCTTGGTTTGTTGCTGTTTGGTTTATTTTTTTTTTTTTCTGAAGTTAAAAATGAACTTATGAAAATGGATGTATTGTTGTCAGGAGAATAAAGGTTTCTTTTCTCTCAGTACAGAGACGTTTTCTGATGTGAACTAGACATCAGTGGCCAGACATAATATCCCCAGCTCACAGCAAGCAGGATGTGTTTCCTTGGCTCACAAGCCTGTGCTGTGCTGCCTGAGCAGGCTGAGGCAGCCTCCCCAAGGCCGTGGTGTTTGCAGCCAGCTGACTTTACAGCTTTCTGAGCAGCATGCAGCCTTCTCAGTGTATTATTTTAAAGGTCTGACTTTTAACAAACTGGAAGCCACTTGAAGAATGTTCTGTGTCTACAGAATTCTTACTACCTGTAAAGTGCTATGGCCACTCTGTACCAATGGCTGAGACAGATGTTCTTGGGCTCATCTCGTGTGTTTGCTGCAGAAGTTTCAGGTGAAGCTCAAGGGGTAGGTTTGAAACTGAATCAAAACAGTCCTTGATTTGCTCTGAGATTTTTTTGGTTTTTGCTTTTTTTTTTTTTTTTGTAATCTGCTGGTATTGCTGAAAAAAACCCCTCAAACCATAAAATGTATTTCTGAGGTGCAGAGAAACAAAAACCCCAACCAGAAACCTACTGTGAGGGGCAGGTGATACATGGGCATAGTGGGGAAATGTTGTTCTCCTGCTACGTCCTGCACACACAGGCCAGCAGAAAGGCTGGCAAAGCAACTCAGTAACTGAATTATTCTACTGCAGTTTCTAGGCCTTGTAGACTGCCTGGGCAATATTAGATATTGTGCCTTTTTAAAGTACTTAATGGCCCTACTATCATGGAAAAAACCAAAACCATTTCATTGTCTATAGACAAAAAAACATAAACCCTGACTTCAAAAATCTGTAGAAGAAAGATGGGAAATAGATCTGTTTCACTTTTAAAACAACGCCTTGAATTTACACAACGCCAGACAAGCAGTCACCATTTGGAGAGGTTAAGATGCAAAACTTGATTGTTCTGAATATTTATTAGAAAATGCATTGCTACAGCTCTGATGAGAAACAACCTAATATTCTGCAACTTGCATAAATCAAACATGCCTGCCATTTGCTAAATTATTACATTATAAACCATGTTGTAATTACAAAACTTTAGTTGTTCCATTTATAATCTCCATGGTTTATTATACTATTGGTTGGACTTGAAAGCTGAGGCTTAGAATTTATGAAGTCCACTAAAATATTATATTCCTCTTCCTTTTCTCCTGATGATCAAATGACTAAATCAATTGCTGGGGCAATGCCAATGGTATTAGGATCAATAAGATTGTGAAATTTATTGTACTTTTTTGTTGCTATATAAAATTAGATTGCAGAGTATGAATGTTTATTCTTCTGAGTACTGGATTTCTGGTTTCTCTGAAACATACATTACAGTAGTTTTGTCTTTGCTTGTTACATAAACATTTTGCCTGCAATACTTTAAATACATCCTCTTCAAAAATTAATAGGTTTGCTTTTTTAATAAGTTTCATCCAAATTAATGTGCATAGATATTTGGTGGTTTTGGCCGTAAATTGACTCCACAGAGTGCTTACTTAGATGTCTTGTTGAATTTAGAAATTTCCAATCCAAGCTAATGGAACCTTCCTTGATAGTTTTCCTTGACTTGTGCAGAGTCTTTTGTATCAGAGAATCTCCTGCCCTTCTCAGGCTGGCTGCTTCAGATGGTTTAGACAATGTGTACTGAGACTTATTTTCACAGTTGTTTCAGCCAGCTCTCTTGGGCTTTGAAAAAGAGGCATTTAAATTGCATCCCTAACTTTCCCTGAAGAAACTAAAACACCATTTGTCTTTGGGTATAATCCCAGTGCAGAGCTGGTGGCTGTTGGTGTGAGGCTGTTGATGTGATGGTTTGAGGCTGCCTGTTGTGAGTTCTGGCAGGTAGAAATCTTTCAGTTGTCAGCAAGAGAATGGGGTTTAACTTCTTTCTGAGCTGCAGAAAGGATGGGCAGTGACCATGGCACGTGCTGTGTGTACACACCCCTGGTTTCTCTGGAGATTTCCTCAGTGCTCTCAGGCAAACATCCCTGCCATGATCCCAGCTACCAACATCACACTGGAAGTAATGTTTCTTCTCCATAAAAACTGTGCTAATATTCCTGGCAAACAAAGCATGTTTCAGGACTGCTTAAAAATTGCAAGTCTCTCTAATACTTCAACAATTTAGAGCAGTTAAGATTTGTAGAATCTCGTCTCTTTTGTGGAGTTAAAAACTTTGTCCTCTTGTGGTGTTAACCTGAAGCCAAGTGTGTCTGTTTTCATTTTGGTTAAAATATAATTAAGTCATGGAGGAGGGGAAGCTATTTTAAAAATTTTTGTTTCATGTGAAAATCTTTCCATGAAGCTCTAAAATTCTTACTCCATATAACATTTTTAGCTGCTTGGAGTGTTTCTGCAGTTAACATGCTCAGTTATCATTACATAAATATAAGTTGGATGGAGAAAAATATGCTACTGCTACTTGCTGTGACAGTAACATAAAGGGACAACATGGAGATTATTTTTTTCTGCTTAGTCTTCCTTGAATGCAATATCCTTATTTTTAAAATGGCATTGAAAACTCTTGTCTGAAATATTTATAAAGCTCAGATCTTGCATAAGGGAAGAACTAAAAAAAGGAGTTCCTGGTAGTCAGTTCTTAAAGTAGAGGATGTAATTCTCCATTTATCTTTCAAAAATTAAGCTTTTCAGAGGTGATATCTATTAAATCCAACTAGTCACATTGCTGAAATGTGACTTTTAAAAATCTTTAGTTGAAAGAATTAGCTTTGTCATTTGTATAGAGGCAGCAATCTACCCAGTAACAGGTAAGAACTTGAACGACAAGGGCATTTGTCTGGAATGGAACTCAAACACCAGCTTCTTAGATCCCAGAAGATCCCTTAGTTACTTGGTAATAGATTATTATGAAGTATTACTGTGTTTCTTTTTCCTTTTTTACCTGAACCTCCCCAAACAAACTCAAAAAGAAAAAAGAACAGACATTGAAACACCTCTGTATGTATTTCTTGATGAAAAAATACAACTTACTGTTAATCCTTGCTAAGTTAGAAAAATGCTTTTGGTTATTTTTGTGAATTTATTTGTATATAGGCAATTAAAAAAAATACTGCCATCATTCAGATGTCTAAATCATGTTTTAAAAATATTGTCTTTTGAGACTCCTGGTTGAACTGGGAGTACAGAAAAAATTGAAATGTTGTGGTAAAATGTAATCTAGCACTGGAAACCAACTTGCACACCAGTGTCTGTTCCAGGTCCTCTGGGAGCTAATTCATGGTGCATCTTGGATGCTATTTAGGTCAGATTTTTCCTAAAAATGGGTTATTCTGTAAGTTACTTCAAATTCCTGCAGTCTGGGCGCCTTCGGGCTTGCAGGTCATCTTGTTGTGTTTATTGAGTACAACTCCATCTTGCAAGTCAATCAATGGTGTCTCCTCAGCAGGTATTGATTGGGGAGGTGGGCCATGAAAACCTGTCATATCCTGCAGCAGGGCCCTGAGCTAATTGGAGTGTGCCATTCCTTTATCCACAGGAACAGGATGCTGGACTGTATGGCTCAAACATCATTGTAACAGAAAACCAAAGTATTACATGATAAAGATTAGTTTATTGATGGAGCTCAGGCTTGCGCAGAGCTGTGGGGATAGCTCTGCCATGATGTACCAGTAACTATTCTACAATGTAATAATTTAAAACCATTAGCAGCATGTTGTTGTCGTCTTTCATTTTAATTGTCTTATGTCTTCTGCTGTATGTTTTCTAGCACTGGCACATATGCCAGACTTTAAAGAGTCTATTGTGGAATGTTTGTCACAAACAACCAGGACTAAAAGGCTTGAGGGCATGAAATAAACATGCATTTGCATTAAAAAATAATTGCTGAAGGGTTTTACTTTGTGTTTTTGTTTTTGTCTTGGAGGAAAAGATGAACCCTTTCTGCATTTGGCTTGTGCAGAAATATCCAGACATGAGTCTTCAGAAGTGCAGCAGGACTGCTGAGATGTTGGGGCAGAGGCAGAAACACCCTGTCCCTCCCTGTGCTGGCCCACCCACCTCTCCTGCTCCATTGGTTTTAACACTCCCTCCGGCATGGAATGGCAAACATGTTAGACCAGGAATCCTTTGCTTCAGCTGCCTGACATATGGTACCACATCATCTCTGTTTCATTTTGACAGTGCCAAAACCCAACAGCCTCGCACAGCAGCCTTGAAATGTAATAGGACGAGCACACAATGCCACAACAAAGCTGCTCTGTTGGGTGTGTAAATCTGTCCATCAGTTAGCAAATTCCTCTTAATGCTTGTTTTCAAGAAGTTGTTGTTCTGATCATCAATTGGTTTGTTGGATGGGGTTTGTGTGATTTGGGTTTTCTACTTCTAGAGGCAGACCCTTGGTTTTGGCTGTCATGATGCTGTACATGCAGGATTTCTATTTCCAGCCTCCCACTGCTGTTTTGCTGACCTCTTTCTCACTCCGCAGGGAAGCACAAGTTAACACAAAGATTACAGTAAATTTGTTCTATGGTAAACTTACATCAAGAGAAGAAGCAGGAAGGCACTTCCACAAACCAGTGATGACTGCATTTCACTACAGTGTGGCTCATATATCACTGGAAATGACAAAGTGGTTTGAAATGCATAAGAACATCAAAGGCCCCTTGTTTATTCAAGGTCACAGACAGATGGAATCTGGTGTATGGCAAGCCCGTATGAAAGTTATGGTCGTTTGGAAATGGGAATGGATGAAACCAAAATTGGAACAAGATGTAGCCATAAAGGCAGTACATGGCATGATAAAAGACTATTAGCTCAGAACGTTTAAAATAAACTGGTTTTATCCCAGTTATGAAGGGTGATATTGAGAAATGTTTCGTTGGTTTTTTCTTCCTCAGAGATGACTAATTTCACTTTTGGTGACTAGAAAGCTTTTCTCTTTTAGTTTGGTGGTTATTTGTCTTATTTTGCAGCCTTTAAAGAAAGAGTCACCTTTAAGATCATGCAGCTTCAACACTGCCATTCCTCTTCTAAATTGGCACTCTGATTATGTAAATAAGATTATTGGGAAATCGCTATTTCTGACAATCCCACTCTTGAATATTTTTTCAACGTTGTCTTTATAAGGAAACTGAAGAAATGCCTCAGATATTTTAAATGAAAAATAGTATGTTCAGTTTAGCGTTTTATCCCCACAGAAATATTCTAATGGCCTTTTTTTAGTTTCCCTTTTCTCCTCCTAAACTCAACAATTACAAATAAAAGTTAGTTTGATTTGTTTTGTGGAACATGCAGACATAAACTCCATTTTCTGCCTCACCTTTTATTTCCAAAAGAAAAAGGCAGCCAGATTTTCAGAATAATTTTAATCATCTCTTTGTGGTTGAGCAACTTAATGGTTTGGCTTAGATTTGCTCCAGCACAAGTGTCAATAATTATGAAGATTTGTTTTCCCAACATTTACCAGTCTCCTGCTATGGGGAAAACTTTGCTGCAGTCAGTTAATTGTTCATCATAATTCATACTTTTCTCCTCTTTTTTTTCCCTTCTTTTTGAAGATGGTTTTAAGTTTTAGTTTCAAATTCTCAAGTGTGCTTTAACAGTGCCCTACCCACAGAGGAGAAGAAGGAGAGGAGGAGACAGGAGGATCTACTAAAATTGATCTGCATGTCTTCACATCCAAATCCAAAAATATGATTAGCATCTGCAAAAATAACATTACACACAGGAAATAATTTCCTGACCAATTTACAAAGCAAATCTAGAAATCTACCGCCAACTCTCTTATTTTCTATAGATACAAATCATGGATCTTGACTTAAATATTTCCAGATAGGTTTATAGCTACTAAGTCATGGTCAAAGTTACTCATCCAACAATCTCTCTTCCTGTTTCAGGCTGTGAGTATGTTGTCTTTGTAAGTGTTTCCTGATTTGAGCTTTTCTATCTTTAGATGATAATTCCCATAAACTTGTCAGGCCCCTAAATAATGCACTGGACTGCTAGGCATGTCAAACAAAAAGATTTTTTGGACATGGTTATTAAATTCACATTTATTAATAGGGTTTAAAAATTTCTGAACTCAAAGTCATTTTGATAAATACAAAGTTTGGACATGAGTTGCTGGCACACTGCTTTGGGAAAGAGACATTCTAAAAACAAATGTTACTGGATTATAAAATTGAGAATTGAGTTTTTTAAATGAGGCTTGAAAAATCTCAGAGAAATAGTCTTTATATTAATTGTCTTCCAGTCTCTGTCTCTTCCTCTCTATCCTGCTAGAAAGAAAGAAAATGAGAGAAGACAAGGAACAGTTTAAAATAAAGTGCACATTTTGTTCTAGTTCTCCTGTTGAGATTAGTGGAAAGTACAGAAACAGTAAAATTTGACTGGAGATTTATTTGCCTTGAGATTTCTCGTCACCTTTTGAGAACAGGAATTTCCTGAATTAATCAACTGGTGCAACTTACTTCTATGTGGAAATCTGCTCCCTTCAGCTGAATTTCACTTTAGCTGTGGAGTTCAGAAAGGAAGAATTTTCATT
The DNA here is from genome assembly GCF_028769735.1 of Zonotrichia leucophrys gambelii. NCBI lineage: Eukaryota > Metazoa > Chordata > Aves > Passeriformes > Passerellidae > Zonotrichia > Zonotrichia leucophrys. The sequence goes on from NC_088181.1 coordinate 9,971,568, forward strand.
CTTGGAGTCCTTCACTGTTTCTTTGGAGGAACATTGCCATGTTCTTTCAGAGAGAGAGTTTGGGGAAAGGAACAGAGCCTAAGACATGCTCTGGTTCGTGTAGAGTTTTTGTAGTCTTTGAATGATGCCTTTTCACTTTCCCCACTGCAGGCAGAAAAGCCTCGTCACTGGAACACTCTGGACTTTGTGATCTCTGAGTTAGTTGCAAACATTTTTACCCTCCAAAATCTATCCTAGTCTCCTCCGCTTATAACTTGTTTCTGTGGGTTATAACTCAAATACCCTACCAAGCCTTCTCCCAGAAGTGTCATGCAATTCCTTGACTCTAGGGTACTGGTACTTTGGGATAGACTTTGTTCAAGAAGTATGAAGGGTTTAAATTTAGAGTAGAAGAAAATAGAATATTTCAGTTGGAAGGCACCTATAAGGATCGTCTAGCCTAACTGCCTGAGCAATTCAGGGCTGACCAAAAGTCAAGGACATATTTCCAAAAGCCTCTTAAACATGGACAGACTTGGAGCATCAGCCTGCTCTCCAGGACTCCTGTTCCAGCCTGTGGGTTGCATGTTCTGCTGGTGTGACTTACTCCAAAACTGGAGTAACTTATAGAAAAAACGAAAGAAAAAATGTGGCCTAGTTCAGTGCCACTGCTCCTGGAGTCTTTTAATCCATTTTATCTGCACACTTTGTTTTCACACATTACAGAAAAAACAGTTACAGAGATTCCAGCTTATTAAAAGAATTGTAAAATAGAGTTTGAGAAGTCTAAATGCCTTTAATGAGATGGTAAGGTGATAAAATGGATCCAGTAATTATTTTGAAGCATAGTTATTTTAGCTTTGACTGGTTCAAAGTGAGGTGTAACTCAAGTGTTGATATCTTTGTTAGCTCTATGTGGTAAATTAATGTTAATAGAAGAGTGCCAGCATTATATCTATTATTATCTTAGGTCCTACCTAAATCTGTAAAATACCACTTAATCATGGCTAATCACTGGGAAAATCTTGATACTTTGCAGAGGGTGAATTTCATCCTTATACAATAGATCTTCTTGGATCTAGCATATCTTTTAAGCTTTGATTTCATATTACAGGAAGACATCTCATCTCTTTCAAGAAATGCAGGTTTTTTTTTTCCAAGTTCAGCTGCTTTCTGCTTCTTATATTCTATGGCTACTGAGCAATTTATTTCCCAAATGTTTACAGAGAACAGCTATGAAAAAGGGGATCATGACTTTTCAAAATACCTGTTTTAAGAAGATGGCTCAGTAGTGCTGTGTAATCCAGTGCAGCTTTTCTCTTGTGGCCAGAGCCCCTGGCAGAGTTGAATCAGTTTTAGTTCATCAGAGCAAAATGATTTTTTCTGGCATATTTAACTATATTAATTCCAAATATTCTCTCAATAAGATGTAGCATATTTTAATTGAAACATCCAGATGATGTTTAATTGAAACATCCATATTTTATTTTTACTTGCCTTTAGTGTTGTTTTAGAACAGTCTAAATTATTAGAGTCTTCTTTTAATTTATGGCTGCTATTTAACCATATTGTGAATATGTAGAAGTGATATAATTTTATGACTAAGATACTGGAAAATTCATCTCATCTGCAGTCCCACATTCTTTAAATTAAACATACCAAACGTAAAAAAAGGGTTTTAAAATAGACATTAATTTTCTCAGAAGTAGATTCTAATATTACTATCTAGGCTTTGCAAATGATACAGCCCATATACACATTGTGATTTTTATATCCTGAAATATCTTATTTCCCATTTTGCATTGCAAATTTAGAAAGGGAAAATACCTGCCAGATAGATTGTTTTCTCTAATGTTTTAAGTCAGTGTAAAAATTAATCTTTTCAAGTTTTTGGTGGGTTTGTTGTATTTCATGTGTTTGGCTCAGGAAGGATTCTTCACACGGGAGAGAGCTGATTTTTAGAGTGAGGGTTTTTCCCCCTTTTGTATTTATTCTGCATCAGAAGGAAATTGTCCGTCTGGTGGAAGGAGATTTATATGTCCATAGCTGCATCTCTGCCTACCTTGAGCCAATTATAACAATATGGCTCTTGTGCAATTTTGCAATTGTATTCAAATGGTAACAGGCTGTGATCTGAAAAATATCAGTATACATATGGTATACATGTGGATTTCTGTGGATGCCTATGCAGAATAGAATGTTCAAGCAAGTTCAGCTGGTGACCTGTGCATCCATGCTTTGCTGCATTCATACACCAGTAGAATTTTCTGATACTGTGGTGTCTTTCAAATGTGAAGAAATGCTTCAGATATAAAATCTCAATGCAGATAAGCTGTGTAACTTACAAATATCTGTGGTGCTCCTATTTCTTCCAATTACTTTCATATGATTAGTATCTAGTAATAAATAATAGGTGTATTTGCTGATAGACCTGTTCCATCAATCTGAGATCCAGAATTAAAGCTAGGGTTCTGACAAGAATTTGTTTTATTTAATCATATAGAAAAAGAATTGTTTAGAACTCTGAGCTAGACTAGAATCCAAATCACTTTTTGATAGAGAAAGACTTCACAGACTTTGCAGAATTAAGGTGAGTGGAAAATAATAAAAATCTGTTCCTGTTTCAAGCAGCAAAGAATTATAGCTCTGAAATGGATTTCTTGCATAAGATAATTATATCCTAATCACAGCTGTGTTTTTCAAAGTTGTGCCAATTTTACGACATTCATCTTTAAACACCTGGACCTGTGTGTGGTGATAGTGTTTCTGTGTTGTATTTTACATATTTGATGAATGCTGTAAGAGTGTCTCTCTGTATTTTTATATATCATTTACGCCAGCTGAATTTAACGCTCAAAAGCTGATTAGCAGCCTAAAGGCACAGGGTTGCCTGTGCTCATCCAAATTACTTTCTATTGAAGTGTTCCATAGATGTCAATGAATTTGTATCAGGCTCCATATGCAATGTATATTTATATCCACAGAGGAGAAGGAAACATTAATGAAGGTTTCTGAGGTCTATCAAACTCAGGCAGTTCTATACCACAAAGATTATATTTCAGTGTGCTGCAATGTCAGGAGTTATGTTATGAATTTGGGAAAACAGTTGCAATTATTGATATACAAAAGGTTTATGCTGCGCTCTTGTCCATGTATTCTGGTTGAGCATCCATGAAGATGTAACACTCCAAGGGCTGCTAGAAAGAGACTCTCTTTAAATCCTTCTAAATACCAACACAGCTTAAGTGAAGAGTGTGGAATGAGGCCCACTGAAACAGCACTTAAAAAACCCCAGCACTATTTATTGTTTTCCTTCTAGTTCAAGTTTGATGTTAAACATATTTAGGAAGAAATAAAAATGTTTTAATGTTGAAACATTAAAGTGCTTTTAAATACCAAAACCTAGATCACATTTCTTTCCAGACTCTTGGTGCTGAAGTTTCCACTTCATCTGGGTATTTTCTCATTGGCTTTTCTTTGTCGATCATCTCTGTTGTTTCTGTTTGGCAATATTTGTTAACACAACCACTTTTCCCTTCTAAAGAACATATTAAGCTTCCATAGTTGCAGAAAGGAAATTGGGGGGGAGGTGGTAGAACTGATTTAAGGAACATCCTAAAGGAAGTATAGTGCAGAGATGGAATAAAATCACTTTATTTCACTCTGACCTTGCTATTGCAGCTACAAAAGCTCCATTTATATGTGACACATGTGCTGGAAATTATTTAAAGGATGTAAGTCCCCATCTTAATGGGTGAAGGCAGCTCTGTAAGAGGCTTGGGTGAAGGAGGGCTGTCCATGTAGTTCCTTGTCCAAATCAGGGCAACAGCGTGCAGCTTGCACAAGGATAGAGTCAGAGATCCTTTGTCTCCCAGTGCTTCTCAGATAAAATATATAATAGGGAAACTCATGCAGTTGTTGACCTTTAAATGTATATTGTAGTCTTTCATTTCATGGTTTTAAATAGCTATTTTCTTATTATAATTTAATAAATGTTATGCCTACAAACCTGGAAAAATTGGCTTGTTCCATCAATTTCAAAGGAACACAAAGTACACTCTGTACTGTGTTGTAAAAGTTTTATTAAACTTGATACCATTTAAAATAGTCTTTGAGAATTGCTGACACAATGATTCCAGGTTCTTCTTGGCTTATATATAGCCTGAGAAGTGCTTGCAAGGAGCAGCTGATTTGCTGAACTGGTAATTGCTGCTGTAGCCACACCAGTCTCTGGACATAATGTCTTTTTAGGTCTCGGTGCATTAGACTCAAATGAAGGGTAAAGATCATCTCAGGGAACAGTTTGCCTGGGGGTGGGATTTCAAGTGAGTAGATAGGAGCATTTAAACTGTTCTCTGCTGGTGAATGACGGGTATATTTTGTGGGGAAGCCTGGAGTGATGCTGGGATGAATGCATTGAAATAAAAGGCAAGTCAGGCTCAGAGCTGTCAGCCAAACCCATCTGCAAAGTAAGATGAATGCACCTTTGGATGTCTTCTTGTATTAATGTGTATTATAGGAAAGAAATGCCTCTAAGATTGTGGAGGAGTAGATGCTCATCTAACAATCTGATTTCAGTTTTCAGCATTGCGGTTGCAAATAACAGTCCTTACATGGCTAGGGAAGGCTAGTTTTCAGGAATAGGCATCATGCTCTGGTAAATATTAATATCAAAATCAAAGAAATTTGGAATTTGCTGGAGTTGTGACAGTGACTCTGGCCTAAAATATGTCGTCTTTCCTGTGACTCCCTGTCCTTGCCTTGCTGTGTCCCTTTCTGGTGCTGCAGGAGCCCTGCTGATGCCTGTAAGGGTTAACATGACTGATTTAAGAATTTAAATGCAGATACTTTTTCAGGCATATTAGGCCTCAATGACTTCTCTTAGTTCTGAGAAGGTATAAGTAGAGAGTAAAATGCTGATAAGCTCCTTCCTTAGAATTTATCCAGTGGTAAATCAGGGCTACAGAATATCCCTTTTGAACTGAAGGGACATCTAAACGAGAAATTTTTCATAAAGCTTTTATACTGATCTCTATGGGTAAAGATACGGATGCAATGGTGGGGGGGAAAAGATCCTCAATATTATTTTGTGTAATTTGAACACCTATTAATTTTTATGGCATTTTCTGTCAGCCTCTCCTAAACAAGGAATAAAACCTTTTACTATTTGCCGCAATATAAATATTTTATCTAAAGAGGACTGTGATGAAAGAAAAGGAGACACAGACATTCATTGCTGAGGAATTTCTGAAGGATGGAAATTCCATCATAGCTGCGTTTGACCAATTCTCTTTTAAGAAAATTGTTTTAAAAGCCTGGTTATAATCAGTGGTTAGGCAATATGAAATAAAAATATGCATTAGAAAACCATGCTTATGATTGGCATCAGTTTGAAACCATCATTTTACCTTGGACCTGTGGGACCTTTGGCTCATAATGGAAATGCCTGAGATTTTGAGAGTCCTGCATTCCATCCAAGCCAAGCAGCATAATTCAATGATTGATTGAATTTTTGGGGTGTAAGGGAAAGAGGAAGATGGCTTTTAACTATAACCTTGCTGTACAAATCTATGTGTGGTGATACAACATCCAAGAGTACTTTAAAAGAACCCCTGAATTAATAAAGCTGCATGTGGTGAGAGAAGCCTTGCTGCAACAAACCAAGAAAATCACTGTCAAAGGGAAGGGAGAAAAGAAAACCCCAAGAACTCATCTCTGCTTTGCTAAAAGAGTGCAGTAGTCAGCCAAATGGTCATGTATGCTGTGCATTCCTTTTATTTTTTATTTGTTTTCTTGGTTAGTGTACAGCAAAGAACAGAGGTGATGGGCAGAGCAGCAAACCCACAATGACTGTCTATATTACAGAAATATGGACAATGCTTACAGGAAAGTGACACAGCAGATTTAAAATGTGTGGTAACATTAAAAATGTCTCTGTTTATCCTGGTTCCCACACTTTTGGGAGTTCCAGGCATAAGCTTTTCCCTTGGCATGAATCTGACAGAACACTTAGTGCCTACTGAAGGCTAAGTCAAGTATAGCAGCAGGGCTGGGCCCTGAGGCCTAAGCAGCAGAGTTCATCATCCATCATCCCCTGACAGATGATTTTCTGGCTCTCTATTACATAGAGAGAAACTGTTCACAGAATGCTCACTAAATATGTCTACATTGCTGCGAAGAACCTCCTTCAGAAAACCCTTTTATTCTTATCCTTGACCAAATTATCATTGTTATTAAAAATAATTTAATCATCTTACATAAGGAAAAATTTCAGGGAAGCAAAATTAAATTAAAGTGGTGACAAGAAATCAGAGCTGTACAATTCCCTTTAATCGTGTTTCCTTGGAGCATGTAGTGTTGGATATTTTTGTTTAAAAAGCAAACACACAGAGAGAAACAAGTGAAAGTTCTATGTAAATTTAGCTAAACAAAAGTTCCAGTCTTTTTATGGTCAGGAATATTTTTAGGGGTTTTTCGGGGGAGGGGGTTAGGGTGGGGTGTGTTGTTTGGGTTTTTTGTGCAACTGCTGAGACTGAGGTGTCCTGTGTGAGGTGAGCATGTCTAAATATTGTCACTTTGCCTTGTACCTCTGCTACACTGGTCAGGGAAGGGCTTAAATGGATTTTCTGGAAAAGCATGAAAGGGTAAGATACCAAATACTTTAAAGTGTTTAAATTTATTTATTTGGGAACAAATAGCAGTGTAGGCAGACTCTTCTGCTGGACTTCACAGTCCTGGCAGGTGAAACATGGACATAACCTGACACTTGTAGATGAGAGAAAAGGGACAAATTTACAGCTGGAAAAGTTCAGTTTCTGTAGTGGTTCAACTAGAGATGTGACAATGTTCATCCATACAAACTAATGCAGGAAGAATGGCCTGGGGTTTGAGGTTAATCTCAAGATTCAATGAGTTCTACAAATCTGGTAGAAATATGTGACCCCTCCTGATGGGATGTCACTTCAGAATACCTGTGTGTACCTTCCAATGGCAGGATATTTTCCATTGGAAACAAAAATTTAGTTTTTATCACTTTACTTTCTTTTGGGCTTCAGAAATCCTTGGCACAAGCTGTGTGTGCATTGTGAGAACTTTGCTGTTACTTTTGTCATGGCAAAAAGCTTAAAACTGCTGTCAGTGTGAAGGCTTCTTGACAGTGGGCATCACAAAAATGTCTGGATCTGCCCCTTATTACATCTACATTTTAAATTTCTTCACCTCATAGGGAAAATTACTTTCAAATCTGTTAAGCTTTGTTGAATTTTGATAAAGAAGTCATATAAGAACCCAACACATGTTTATCTTAAGATGATAGTAAGGTTAATAAGATTAATAGTTATTTCCCATTTTTCACTGTCATTGTCAATGGTTTTGCACACTGAAGAAAATTGTCTAAACTTCTTAGATCACCTCTATGTGCTTATACATGAAGAGACTAGATAGCCTGAATAAATGAATACTTATAGAGGTGTGCCATTGACACTATAATAATGGAAGGGATTGTCTGTCATTTACTGTTTATGTCATAGAAAACATAGAGTCTGAATATTTGCTTTTTCTCTCAAGGTCATCCAGACCACTAAAACGTCATGAAGTACAGAAGGAAGTTCTAAGACTTTTTATGTGGTCATTGCTAAAGAAATAATTTACTTTAGTATCCACATGTTCAGAATCTTTGCCTTTTTCTGCCTTTGGTAAATTAGCAGCAGTGCTTTTTAGGTAGAAGAAAAACTTGCAGATAAAACTTTTGGACTAAACTATCTGGAAACAGTGTTACTGAATCACTAAACTGAGCAGAATGCTCAATTTGCCATGATTATGGAAGCAAGTGAATTCTACTTCTGTCTTCTGCGCTCTCTCCAGCTAAGGCTGGGGAGGTTCTTTCTGTTTTCTTACCTTTCCTACATTTCCAAGTAACAGGTAAAGTTCACCAAAGCAGAACCTCCTCATTTGAAGTGATGTTTCCTAACTCTCATCTAAAGCCAAGTAAATGGAAACAGCAACTGCTAGCCCAGACTGTGCTTTGGCCCCATCCTGGGAGTGTGACATAATAAATACTCTGATGGTTTTGAACACTGTCAATAGCATCCAGCTGGCTGTTTTTAAATGTGTGGCATTTACAGATGCTTTCCCTCCTTCTTTCATATCTGCTCAACTCTGGTGGACTAAACACGTGTCAGCAAGGCCAAAATGTACAATACAGACCTAGCTGGGTTCCTTGGATGTGTTTGGTTTTTAATAGCATTGTGTGTATTGAGCTCATGTTAGGTATTTCTGCTGAGGTTAGAAGGAAGCATGGGGTCTGAATTTGGTTTGAACATGCTGTTCCTCTTTGCAGCTTCTTCTTTTTGCTCCTCTGTTCAGCAGCTTGTTATGGGTGTTGCAGTTGATGTGATCCAAAATACCATCATGGATACATGTGCATGAGGTGCCTGTTGTCAGAGTTCTCTAACACAGCAGAGAGTAAGGTGTGTTGGAGACTTGTGGGTGGCCCTAACCTGATCCAAGTTTTAAGCATAGATGGGACAAGCTGGCTCCAGAGGTCTCTTTTGGCCCAAGTTATTTTAAAATTCTGTGATCCCGTGTTTGGTTTCCCTGTGTACAGCTAGCAAGGGCTCATAAAAGCAGCCTGGTTTGTCCATAAAAGCACAATGGCCTTGGGGCATGCTGATCCACCCAAGTTACTTCTTGGCAGGAGGGGCCCAACCTCTGGTTCCCGTTTTGCCTGCTTTTATAGCAGTTTCTGCGTCTGGTGTGGGGTTGTGCCATAATGCAGAGGTTTACCCTGCTGGGTAGGTACTCATTGCTGCTGTGGTTGAGTAGCTGGCACAGTAAAACAGATGAGTAAATGCTTTGAAGGAGCTTGATGCTTGTGCTGGCACGTCAGGCAGGCCTAGCAATAATGCAGGTTTTGCTGCACTGCCTTGTGGCAGCTTGTTTGGAGCTCAGGCCATTCGTGGCAGGGGTGATCCTCAGCACTGGGTCATCCAGAGAGGGAAAACAGAGAAAATGTGCTGAGCTACTGACAGAACCCACATTAGCATGTTGTGTATTTAGGTGTTCATGTGCTGAGCACACTGAAAGAGTGATTTAGGGACAGCTGTATGGTTCTCTGATCTGTGAACCCAGAGAGGTGTAAAGGAGAACCCCCAAGACAGTGGTAGAAATATTATGGCTTCAAGCAGACCAATGGTCAGTAATTATTCCTATCTGAGGAGCTTCCTCTGCTGCTTTCACTGACCTTCTGCAGCTTTACCTGCTACTGCAATGGCTCTGAAATGCTTTCTGTGAAACTTTAAGAAAAAGAAAGCCTTTTTATAAAACAGAATTTGTTGTGCTGGTTTCCAAATTAAAGGCCTCATGTGCAGGCACGGTCACACATCCTTTCTCAAATGCAGAAAACCCTGACAGCCAAGGCTCAAAACATGTGAGGAACCCTTTCCAGAAAACACATAGTCAGAAGGAATGTTTTTGGCAGTGGTAGCAAGAGAGGTTTAAAAGAAATTCACTTTGTTTTGCCTTTTGGGGGCTATTTAAAAAAAAACAAAAAACACCACAACCAAAAAACAAATCCCCCAAACAAAATGAACACCAAGAAAACCCCCACCATGACAACACATACCCAAAACCACCTTCTTAAAATCTGATGAGATTGTATGCTTGTAATGAAGCAGGAAAGTCTTGGGAATTTATTGCCTATCTGTGGTCACTATGATGTAATTTATCTAATCTCATCTAAAATCTAATGCTTGCAGATTAGTAATTCAAAATGTTGTAGATTAAAGCAGATGGGAATAGAGGGTTTGGTGAAGAAGGATCAAATTCTTCACTGTGATTGTGAATGAGTAATGATTTGTCTAATTATTACTATATTTAGGAGAAAACCAGCTGTTCAGTGAATTTAATTTTTTACTCTTTTCACCTCTGTCCCTGCAGTGAAGTTATGTGTTTTCTTTCACTACAAAGATGAAAGTATCATTCACTGAACACTCAACCAGTTTGGTTTAATTTTCTTAGGTTTCTGAGAAAAGAGCCAGAAATCAAACCTGGAACCTGTTGCTTCTAATCAAATCATGACAGAAAGGTAAGAAACTCATTTTATTCCCAGAGTCTGGTCTTTGTCCCTTCTGCTTCTCACTGCTGCTCACAGTTGTATCTCCAAAGCTTTGTATTTTACCTTTACCTAGATATGCTTTCCTGGAATTTGATTGTATATGATTTATCCATAAGGGGTTTTTTTGTGAAATAAAAAAAGATTCAACCAACTTTTGTGCCCAGCAGAAACTGAAGAATGTCCTCTATGTGAAAGGCACATATCACCCATGTAGTCAGTTCCTGCATGAAAGGCTTCAGGCTGCAAGAGCATTGCTGCAAGATGGGAGGCTCACAGATATCCTCATGCAGTTTTTCTGGGAGCTTTCAGAATGTAGGTGGTTCAGGGATTAGTGTCTGGTGACAGGTTTTATACCAGGTGTTCCAACACAGCAAGTTGTAGCAGGATAAGAGAAAATGGGCAGGCAATCTGAATCCCAATTTCCCAGCTCTGTCACTTTTTGAGTTGTAATTTTACTCTTTTCTTTATTTTTATCTTTGGCTTATTAGCACAGACATTGCCAAGGACACTCCACATCAGCTATTTATGTTCACAAACCTATTTCTATTTGTTCCAGCAATCTCAGCCAAGAACATCCCAGAACTGACATTTTAGAAAACCTTTGTTTATGGGAAGTTTTGCACATTGCATTTTCCAAACACTGAACTGGGGAGTGTTCACTGCAACATCTGAGAATACTTTAGCTCTTCTAATTTTCTCATGATGTCTTACTAATATCCAAAGAGGGAACAACTGTTTGTTTTATAAACCACTCTGCCAGGTTTCTTCAAAAGTTGTTACGGTCCCAAATTTTCTAAGCAGGCATATTTGTCCTAAATACATTTTGCTTTTCTCTTTCCTAGTTAAAATTAGTATTTTCTCTTCATGGTATGTGTCAGGACTGGCTTTTTCAATCATATAAGGTCTGATGTTGGGAGCTTTTAAACAAAACAAAAACTTAATTGCAAGTCTTCTGCAAAGGAGTGAATTTTGCCCTACTTCAGTTTGTCTTTAAGTAGATGTAAATTAATCACCAAACTTAAAATTCAACTTTGTCTTTTAGTTCTGGTTAAAATAAATGCTACTGAATTTTAAAAGTTCAAATGTTCATCAAATTGCATACAGTACTGCCCTTGGGATCATACCTAAAGTATTTGTAGATAAGCAATGTTAATATACAATATGCAAAGCAATAACCCAAGTCCCAGGTGAAAAGGAAATGCTGTGAAGCTAAAAGGTAAATAATAAATGCTGATGAACAGGGACTCTAGAAAATCACAATGGGAAAAAGCGCTAAATCCCAAGGTTTTACTTGTTTTGCTCTTACTTATTAACTCAGGTACAGGGTTTTGCTATTCTGCTGGTGCCCTGGAGGAAAGGTCTTTGCCACTTTAGATGAAAAAGTTTTCAAAATGTTACAAACATGTTCTGCCCTGTTCAGCCAGACTTACTAAAATAAAGAGGAATTTCTGGCAAACAATAGAGGCAACAAAGGAGAGGCTGCTGCTGAATTATTGGCAATTGTTAATAATAAATGATTTGCTAGATGCTGAGGAAAATGCCAAATATTCATTTTTAATTCCATAGTTAGTTCATGATACACTGATGCTGATTCCTTGAAATGTATAGGAAAATGGGCAGGCTTTCTGGGGCTTCCATGTTAGAGCAAGTCCGGCAAACTTTGTAATGGCTGGCAAGGACTGCAGTCCAGGAAAACACAGAGGTTTTGAACAGATGAAACTGCCCACAGACTTAAAATTAAGCACAAGTAAAAGTGCTTTCTGGAACTTTGGTTAGGGGATTTGCTTTGATCAATGAATAAATCTATGAGTTTTAGCAGAGACTCTCCACTGCAGGAATGATGCCAGGGATTTCAATCACAGTGCCTCTGCTGAACTCTGATTGCTACCTGACCTGCCCAGGAAAAGGTGACATGAGCCTGTGTGCTCAGAGAAACCATTGCTCCCATCTTACAGCAAAGCCAAGACACTGGGATATAGAAATGCTAAATGACTGAGACCTACCCTCAGAGCAATACCATGGCAGGCTGGAAACCACCCTGAAAATTAGAGAAGCAAAAAACTTACAGGGGACTGAGTTCCAACAATGGCTGAGCAATTCAAGTCCAAGGCAGCTATCTATCTGCCTAAGAAATGTAAAACACTCAGGCTGAATAAAGATAATTGCAGTGACATCATTGGAAAGAAAAATTAGTTGATGAACTAAGTGTGCAAAAAACCAATGGTAATCAAGGCAAAAGTAATTGTCTTTAAATGCTGAATGCTGTGTGTATTCCTCACAGAGGAAATCGAAATGTTCATGGCAAGGTATTGGACAGATGTAAATTTATGTACAGCAGGAATTTTTCAAAACTACTTTTTAATAATAAAAGTAGCTTAGATAATGCAGTACCCATGTGCAATTAAAATAGTAAAATTTTCATTTTCGCATCCCAATTCCTATTCTTCACTATTAATTGGAAATACAGACTTTGCACTAAGGGCATGGTAGCCTCACAGGCTGAATTTGAACTAAGGAGGTAAAGATGTTTCATACCAAAATCATCTCACTGTGTCACCTCACAAAATTTTACCAGAGAACCAGAATCTCCTCAGTGCCTTCATAAGTTTGTACTATTGAGGTGAGGACTAGATGGGACAGGGAAATTTTGGGATTAAGAAGTACAGAGCACCTTGTACCCCTGTTCTACTGCTCCAACAGGGGATGGATGGACTCAGAGAATTGTGGCTGTGATGGAAAGCACAGAATTTGGTGTGGTTTGCTTCTTTCAATCCAAAAAGATGGAATTTTGAGAAGGAGAACTTGCCTTGTTGATGTCTGCAAAATACTGCCCTTGTGTTGATGCCTTGAGAGGCTACCTGGAGCAGAGGCTAGACAGTGTTAAAGGAATAAAGTATTTATTAAAAAAGGCCTTCACAGGTTACATCTTGGGCAGTGCAAGAGCCTGGCCAAGGCTATACCCAATATGGATGATGAGTCACACATTTTCACATTATTGTAAATTTTGGTTCATTTACATATTGAGGTTAATTGTCCAATTGCAGCTTCAGGTTTTGAAGTTCTATCCCCCCAGATTGCTCTCCTCAGTTTGCTGGGTTTTACACTTTTTGGGCCTGAAGCTATAATGGTGTCCTTAGTTCTCAGGCTGGAAAAGGATTGTTCTGTCTGACTAGACTGTGAAGAGAACTTGCTAACAGTTTATATGAAGTTCAGAGTTATATATTAATGCAGTATGAAATCTGGAAAATATTAAAGCTAAAACTTAAGGCATCAATGTTCTTCTGGGTTAGTGCAGTGATAACAGGTCTTTTTTGTATGTTGAGCTCAGGTGTTTGTGGATATGCTGGGTCTTACTCTCTAGTGTCTAAATACAATTTTTCCTGTTTATTCTGCAAATGTTTATGTTTAGGAATAGTCCCATCAAGTAATGTGAGTATCTATGAACCTTGAGGGAGAAGGCCTGTGTTATTAACCCACTCTGTGAGTTGACACTGGAAAAAAGCATCTCAGGAGGTGGCTTCTGTCATTCCTGAGGCAAATTCAGTTGCTTGCTGAACCACAGCATTGCCTCTGTGCTGAAAAGAATTACCTTGGTATAGCCAAAGGTTCAGTATTTGGCTTTCTAAGCACAATAACTTCATTAATAATAAAAAGTTGTGTGGGCTGAGTATAATAGAACATGAGAAAAAACCCCAGTATGCACACACCAGAAATAAAACAATGCCATTATTGAATAATAAAAGTCTCCTCAAAAATATTTATACCTTATTGGCATCTCCAAGTCAAGAAAAGAAAACCAGTTTTAAGACTGAGCTAAAATTCCCTTTCCAGCCATAACATATCCTTAGAGAGAAGAACTAACTCCATGTGTAAAGTAGGGAACATGCTACAGGGCTGGCGAAGCCAGCCTCCAGTGGATAGTTACTCTATGGTTATAAAATTATATTGTTCTTTGTATTAGTTTTAAATGACTTGTACATACGTCCATTGTTGTCAGCTTAGAAAGTACAGTTGTGAAACTTTGGTTCCAAGTGCTTAAAGATTTTGTCATATGAAAAGAACTGAAAGCAACACAGTTTTTTCAGCATCTCCATCAAGCCCTGGATGTCTTAGAAAAAGGCTTTTCTGAGCATTTGTCACAGAGAAGCAGTAGGAAAATGTCTTAAAACTATTTAACTCTTGCTGTTCTGAGTATTGTTTGGGGAAAAGCCTTCTGTCTGCTTATAATGAACTGACCTGTATGTTGCTTCTAGTGCAGATGTTAAAATTAGGTAGCTAATCAGCCACTGACTTAAATAAGCAACTACAGTCTCCTTTCAGCAAATAATTCAAGTATTTAAATTTGTTTAAAGATGAGATAAAGTGCAAGACACTTTATCTCTGTGTGCACTCACACTCAAGAAGTTGTGAGTTCTTTGAAACTGGATGTTCTGTCTAGTAAGGAGTTCTCTGTTAATCCAGAATCTGAGTGAGCAATAAACCATATTAATACTAAGACCTTTTGGAGAGATAAGAGGCCAGTACAGTTTGTGGCCCAGGTGACTTATTTTTGCATTGTTTGCAGTTCTGCCCCAGCAATTTATTTTTGTGCTCTGAAAGTCTATCATTGTACTGGCTTTTCATCAGGGAAACAAAACAATCCCTTCATGAGAAAACTCAGAGATTTGTGGGGGACTCTGAGTTTTAGATTTGGTGGAATTAATTTTAATTTCAGGGTTGAAGAGCAGAATCCTGTCCTGCTCACCCCCATCTCTCTGAATCTGTCTGGATCAGGCTTAGACCACAAACACTGTAGTGCCAAAGGGCCACAGAGGTCAAATTATCTGAGGACTGCTTAGGGCTCTGTGAATTGCCAGGCTTCAGCTCCAGGTAACAGAGACAAAATTTTAGTTTGCAGCATCTCTTCTTCTCCTGTGGAAGTCTCCACAGCACTGGAGCTTGGCAGAGCAGTGGTGAAGCCCAGCTAGCCTGGGAACAGGGAATGGAATGAGCCCTACCTTGCCATTGACTGGGGGAATTTGCGCTAAAAACAAAAGTCTGTGGTGATGTAGTTCAGAGGAGCTCTAATGTTGGCTGTATATGTTGTGTTTCATCCCATGTTTTAAAGACTTGGTACTAGAACTATAAAATCTTGAGCAGAAGTCCCTTGGGAACCAGCCTTGTCTTCAAGTTTGTGAACCTAGATAAAGTTAAAAGGCAAAACTAGTCAAAAATAATGCTGATCATACAATAACAATTAATGGGAGAGAAAAAGGTGTGGTGACTAAAAATTTCAATTTTAAATTTGGAATGCTAGGCTGCCCTCCTAAACTGTTTAAGTGGGGAAAAGGCTCTTGAGTTTTTTAAACACATGCTGCTGATTCTCTAGACTTGTAATAGTGGCACACAGTAATTGTGCACAATTAGTTGGTTATATTAGAAAATATGTGCATATAGAAATGGGTAATGACAGCATAGCCAACTTCGCTGTTATAAGAAATGAGGACAAGTTTGCACACAATTTAAAACAATGAGAGAAAACATCTCCAAAAATGTGAATTTCAAACTTTATAAATGGCTCAGACATCAGTGAATAAGTTTTGCTTCCAGGCTTGTCATGATGAGCCCTATTTCAATTCCAAATAGCAAATAGCTGTGCACTGTAATCAGTCTTTGGCCAGCATTGTCTTTTCATCCCTGTGCCTGCAGCCCTTGGTGCTCCAGGCTGCAGGCCTGGCTGAGAGACATTTCGTGCACCACATGGTGGGTAATAACACAGGAGGCCTCTGTCTCTCTAAACTAAACCCAACTCTTTATTAAGAGTGCAAAGGTTCTGCATCTGTGGATTGTGCTCAAGCCACGTGCATGCAGAGCAGCTTAACTGGTGTCCAAACTCCAAAAAATGAAAATCGTGTTCTTTCACACAAAGTCTGGGGGGAATGGTGCTGCAGAAACTTTTTATGAGTATTAGAAAAGAATACACATGCTAGAACAAACAACTAGTAAATAAATTATTTTTAAAAATTAGTCATGTGTGTATACATAGACACACATATTTTTATATATACACATGGGTCTGGTTGTAGTGAACTCCTTCTGGAGGAAGATATAATTTTTTCTATTTAGATTTCTTGCATTTTATTCCTGGGAGTCTTTTTCTGTCACTGTTAGAGACGTATTGCTGAGCAAGATCAGTAACTGATCTGGCACTTCCAAGTCATCTATTTACCTGTGTTGCTCAGAGACTGAGGATTTGAGGGAATGGGAAATGCTGGCTGCTTGGTGTGTGTATGTTCTCCATTGAAGCTAGGAACAGTTTAGCAACTTGACTCTGCTTTGCTTTGTAATTTATTGACATGGGTTCCTACCATCACAGTGCTGTTTAAAAGGACTTTATGGTTTAACAAAATTGCTTTGACATTTCAGATTAAGAGAAGTGTTTATCTTGCTTAAGAGTGCTGACATTTTTGGCAATTATA
Organism: Zonotrichia leucophrys gambelii; assembly: GCF_028769735.1. Lineage (NCBI taxonomy): Eukaryota > Metazoa > Chordata > Aves > Passeriformes > Passerellidae > Zonotrichia > Zonotrichia leucophrys. The sequence continues at coordinate 9,988,119 of NC_088181.1, forward strand.
TTGTCTTTATTAAGACACAGACAGTGATTTGTAATATCACTTTTATCTACCAAGAAAAACCCCAAAAAACGACTGATTACAAAAGCAGAATAGTTGGAAATGTAAAGGCAAAACAATGAATTTAGAGATGCAGTATCAACTGCTAAGATTTAGATGACATTATTCACTTAGGGAATAAAAATAAATATTTGAAAAGTTTATTAAAAAACCTAAAGCCTCATCATTTTGCTGCTTCTTTTGGTATGTTTGCTAAGGGACACAACTGTATGTGAGGAAGGAAAATTATTACTGATTTCAGATTCTATCAAATAATCTCTTGGTTGATTTCAAATATATTCCAAACCCTGAAGTTTCAAGCTTATTATGTAATTATATGCAAATGCAGGGGTAAATCTACCAAGTCTTACTTTCTGGCATTGTTCTTATTTGGACTTTGGGTGTTGGGGTGTGTATTCACAGTAGCAATAATTGAGGGCCATAGTACTACTTAAAAGTGAATGCTGAGTTGATAAATTCTTTTTTTTTTTTTTTTTTTTTGAGGTTGCTGTTTTCATGACTAAATGTGGATCTTTTCACATGGAAACAATTGTGTGCAGAAAATTGCTGGAGTAATTTTGGAGGCCGTTTTTAATTTAAAAATTTGCCTGTGCACAGTGCGCCCTTGTTTCTGCCCAGAAACATATTTTAAGAGTCAAGTAATATAAATTCCTTAAAAATGGAGGTTTGGGGGGAAATACTGATAACAATCTTAGCTACTTGATTGACAAGAAACCCAACATGGCCTGGCACTGTGAGCTGGCAACCTAGAGGGCTCATCTGTACCCTGGGTTGCATTCCCAGCAGGTCGAGGGAGTGGATTCTGCCCCTCTGCTCTGCTCTTGTGAGATCCCACCTGCAGTGCTGCCTCCAGCTCTGGGGCTGCCAGCATAACAGACATGGGTTTGCTGGAACCAGTCCAGCGGAGGCCACAAGGATGGTCAGAGCACTGGAGCTCTGCTGCAGAGACAGGCTAAGAGAGGAGAAGGTTCCTGGGTGACGCTGGAGTAACCTTCGGTACCTGAAGGGGCTCCATGAGAACTGGAGAGGGACTTTGGACAAGGGCATGGAGTGATGGGACAAGGGAGAACAGCTCCATACTGACAGAGGGCAGGTCTAGCTTGGATGTCAGGAAGAAATTTGTCACTGTGAGGGTGGGGAGGCATTGGGAAAAGTTGCCCAGAGAAGCTGTGGATGCTCCATCCTGGAAATGTTCAGGGTTGGATGGGGCTCAGCAGCTCAGCCTAGTTGAAGGTATCCTGGCCTGTGGAAGAGGAGATGGAACTTCATGGTATTTAAGATGCTCCAAATCAAACCATTATATATTTCTATAGAAATTTTAGTAACAGCTCCTCCCATATATTTACTTTGACTTTTCATTTATTTTGTCTCTTCCCCAGCTGCAACTGTCTTTTTTTTTTTTAGATAATTTTACTATTAAATGTTTCTGCGTTGACAAGAAATTTCTCTGCTTTTTCCTTTTCATAGCAGGTTTTCATGAGAATTAAAACTCAAAATTAGTTACATCAATGAGGGAATATTTGAATTATTTAGTCAAAATTGATGCAGTTACTTTCCAATTTCAGGACTTTTTTAAATTAAATTTTTTTCTTTCACGTTTAATGCCCTTTTATTTTCATTTAAATGGTGTTTCTGCCACATTCATCAATTTTTATGCTACCATGTAAATCGTTTCCAAGTTTTTTTTTTTTTTTTTTTTTTTGTGGTGATTTAGACAATTTGTCTATTGGCAAAATTGTAATACTAGAATATGATAACTTTCTGCTGCATGCCATAAAGTTTTCAGGTAATAACACTTTTTTCTCAAAGATGCCTGTAGCATTCCAGAAAACAATTTAAATAGATACTTTACTACCATTGACTATGGCATTTCAGGAGTTTTTCAGTGAATTTGAGCTCCTAATTAAGCATGGAAAGCAGCTTAGTATTTTTAGAGTTATTCAATCTTAAAGCAGAAATTAACTAAGTTATAATACTGATCATGATTTTAAATATGTATTTCCTTCTTGGTTGCACAACTGATTCTTAGTGCTCATTCCTTACTGACTGCATGGTTAACCTTAATGTATGCACGGGCAAATTCAATTTTGCTGTAGTAATTAAAATGAATTTTGAGGGGGAAAAATGCAGCAGCATGAATAGCAACTTCTGGTATTGTATATAGAATGCATTATCGCAAAGAAGACATCGCAGATGTAGGAAGGCCCATTAGGAATATGTCTATTTTTAAATTATTTTTGTAAATTTCTTTAATTGCACTATAGGTATTTTTAAATGGAAGAAGAATCAAAGGACAAAAGTATGTTAGGAAGTTTAGGTGATGCAGTGTGAAATCAGAAGTGAAGGAAAAGTAAATTGATTTATGATTTAAGGAAATGTTCAGAAATCACACAGCCTATAAAACTCATCACAAGATTTTTCATAAAGTGAGTCTTACAATAGAAACAGACTCAGATATTAAGTAAGTCAGTAAAAAGAGCTCAGAAATAGTGACCATACAAGGTTGTATATGTATATTTATTCAAAAGACAATGTATTACTGCCAGAACCCAACCAATGCTGCATTACAATTGTGGATTTTTACTTGATGAAAAAGGGGTCCATGACCTTGGCTTAGGGATTTGTGAAGGAGGACTGACTTCACAGCAACTTATGAAATACCCATCCAGCCAGAAGCAGGTGTACGTAAAAAGAGATAAGGTTGCAAAATATTACCTGGAGTTTAGAAGTGAAGTAAGACTATCTGTCTAGCAAAGGCAGTTTCTAACTGGTGAGGTGTGTAAAAATATTTTCCTCACATGCAAGCGTTTCCACGGATGCATAATGCATGGGCTTTTCCACCTCTCTCAAACAGCCAGCCCCACTTAGAGACTCGACAGGCGGCCACCTACCTGACCTACAGGAGCCATTTCTCACCTGGTGACTGCAAATTTGCTGGGGTAGGATCTACTGGCACTGGGAGAATGGCACTCCCATGGCTCAAGTGAAATGCAGGTGGAGTTTTTGGGCAGAAGGAAGGGCAGTGTGGGTGTCCTCCCTCATGTCATGGTTCAGGCAATGGCAGGAGCATTCCCAGGTCACAGCCAATTGTTCCTGTGTGTTTACTGATTACTTGACAATGACCCTTAGAGGCAAGTTACTCTGGTAATAACTACTGCCCTGGTTGAAAGTGTTCTTTCTCCCCACCACTGTTCTTCAGGGTTTAGAAATAAGTCTTATGCTGAATTCAAAATCAATAGAATGAGTCATTTTATGGTTATTTGTGCCTTAATAAAGATATGGGTAGAGAACTCATTAAGAATCACTTACATTTACATGGCCTTGTCTCTCCTTGACCTGGAAGCTCTATAGAGCAAGATGATTGAAGTCCTTGCAAGATGACTTGTACCTTTCAGCCAGTGGTAACTCTTCAGAAAACAGTCTGTGTAAGAAAAAGACACACTGCATAAAAATATGTGTGATTAATCAGTGCATATTTGTTCATGTTTCAACATTCTCTGCCTTTCTGGGAATATACTAGCAATGAATAATTTTTAACATCAGAGGATGCAATCAATGAGGGTTTTGACTGACTAAGGATTTCAAGGTTTTTCCTATGAAAAAGCCAGTTGACATTCATTAGGGCTTAAAAAAACCTCAATAGAACATTTTTTATTTGAGAACCAAAAAGTTAAGCTGAAAGATGTTTCATAGAAACATGCTGATGCTGCTGAAATCTTTATTTAAATTAAAAAGTCAAAATTAATTGTCAGCTTTTTAATTTTGCTTCAAGAATATTGAATACATCATTCTGTATTTACTGATGTATATTTAATGCATATACAATATAAAATATACTTTCTATTTTAATATTGTTAACATTTTTTCCTTAATTTCACATTCAGACGAAAAGTGCATAATTGTAGTAAGTCTGGGGGGGGTTTTTTGACACAGGAGATTCTTTGTGTTTATTTAGATACAAGAAAAGGAAGGAAAACGCTGAATTTCCCAAAGGATTCAAATTCTAGCTTTTATAATTTCTATGGCTATGGCAGCTGTATGAAAAGCTTCCTTTTACACTAAATAAATACATTACAAGGTATTATCTTAATTTTATGAGAAATTAAAATAACTACATGGTGATTTTTTTTCCCCCTCTTTATTTTGCAACACTAACATCAACACTAACATAGTTCTGGTGGTAACATGAAGCTGTGGTTTTATGAGCTGTAGAGTTCTTTCTGAATACCGAGCCAAAGGTGTGAAGAAGCAGGTTTGTTCAGACCCTTGTTGCTGTATAAAGCTTATTCAAAGAGTAAGTTTTAACTTTTTCAATATCTATTGTTTTCCCAGAGTAGGCTCTCTAGACAAGGACTCTCCAACCCATCCCCTGTAATTTAGAATTTACGAGAGTCAGTTAAGCCTCTGTGTAGAGCTGTGCAGAGAACTTCCAAACAGGAAAGGGAGCCTATATCCTGCTGCTGTTGCACATAAGAAATCATTACTCCTATGCTCTCATCTTCCTGCTCCATTTGTATGCATCATCCACCAATTCTCTCTCTCCATCTCCTCTTTTCTCTCACATCTCCATATGCTTCTCGGTTAAAAAGGCTTCTTGGGTAATCTATGAAATGTGTCCACTGCTCTCTCCTTCAAAGAAATTCCTCAAAACCCAACCATATTTCAATTAGAGTGATTCCATACTTCTATGGCTGTGTACTGTGAGTTATACACAGAATTGTTTTAAGTGATGGTGCAGCAGTGAAAAAGGCAGTGCAACCTTAAGATGCACTGGGAGTGGAATTTCGAGAGGAAGTGCTGGTGCTATTACAGGGGCTGTGGTGCAACCTCAGAAATATTGTGTAGTGTTGGTCACCCATGGACAAGAATGTTCAGTAAAACTGGAACAGATGTAGAGAAGGGTCATGAGGATCATTAAGGCAGTGGAAAAGTCTGTTTTATGAGAAGAAGCAAAAGGATTTTATGTGTTCTAACATGGCAAAATAAAAACTGAGTGCTTATACTTTCTCTCCAGGATATAATGGTTGGAGATAGACAGCAAAGTACCTAAACTAACTGACAACTTAGAAGAAAACAATAGTTCTAGATTTAATTTTTTTTCCTCTTTGAGTCCAGCCAGGGCCTTAATGAAAACACATGGGAAGAAAAGTTCTGTATGCTTTCATGGAAGCTATGTGAAACACAGGGAAAACAGAACATGGACTCTAGGACATCCTTTCCTAAAATCCTGCATCATTCTATTTTTTCTCCATTCATAGTTTAAGTAATTTACTTTATATGTCACACATCTGCTGTAAAACATTTAGCCTCATGCTCAGACATTCCTGGTCTTACACATACTTCCTGTGTGTTATTAAGCTGGTCACTTTGTCCTTCTGTTTTCCATGTGAACAATCTGTATATTAATATTCCTTCCCTCAAAGGGATGCTGCAAGGATAAATACAGTAATGACTGTATTGGCAGAGGCAAGTAAATATTTTATCACAGGCAAGGAATCTCTGCCTTCATATGATTTCTCTGTTAAATGGCATAATTTCTATCAGAAAGCCTATATAAAACACAAGAATAATGATTAAATGTTTGGTTAGTTTCCTCAAAGCTATTTGTATATCTGCATGTCCCAGGTTTTCTGTTTTGGTTTGGGGGTTTTTTGTTTGGTTTTTTCTTTTTTTTTTTTTTTTTAATATAGAATGTAAAATTATGCAGAGCTTGTTCTGGGCTCCCCCAGTTTAGGACTAATATGGGCATAGTGGTCTGAGTGCAGCAAGGAGCCACAGGGGTGATTAAGTAGTAGCATTTTTAGGAAGGGTGGCAGAGCTGGCTCAGCCTGGAGAAGAGAGAGCTCAGGGGAACTTTCCCAATGCATTCAAGTATCTAAGGGGTGGTAAAGATGATGGAGACAGGCTCTTGTCAGTGCTGCTAGGTGACAGAACAAGAGGCTGTGGGAACAAATTTAAATAGAATAAATTTTATTTACACTAAAGGAAACCCAGACCAAAACAGTTTTACACCCTAAGGCTGATTGCAAATAGGAACAGATTTCCTTACAGAGGTTTGTGTAGTCTCCATCCTTGGAGACACTGAAAGCTCAACTGGACCTGGTCCTGAGAACCCTGCTCCAGCTGTCTCTGCTTGAATGGGGTTGGGACCAGATGTTCTCCAGAGGACTGTTCCTACCTCATCTGTTCTCTCTGATCCTTCTTCTCAAAATGAGTGGAAGAAAGGAAAAACTTCCTTTTGTAAAATTTCTGGAGCACGTGAATCTTTGTACATTTCATTTATACTGCTAAACTAAATGCAGCAGGATAGATGACTTAGACTTTTTGCTATTGACTTCTGTGCAGTCAGGATTTTGGTGTTAAGTGGAGAACCACTGTTGATGTCAAAGCTGCTGTTTTCATTCTGGGTCAGTATCAATTTACTTATTCAAAGGAAGGGCTTACATCTGTTTATTATAGAATTGTATAATGAAATTTAGTTTTATGCTTTGTAAAACAGAAAGGTAAATTCTGTGACAGGGATCTGGCATGAAGAAAACCACTTGTGCTTTCCTATCAATGTTATAAAATAAGTGTAATCCCACTCTGTGAACAGTGGAGGGTTGAAGTTTATGTCTGAATCTTGTGACAATCCAGAACTCCAAAGCTGCAGACGTTTTCCTAATCCAGATTTCTTCCTGATTAAGTTGCTTCCCAAAGAGAAAGCCTTACCATGCTAAAGGAATACTGTAAATATACCTCTTTATTCTAGTAATTCTTCCTAAACTAGTAGATGCAAAGAAAGCAAAGAGGAACAGTGGTTCCTTGAGGAAGACTTTTATCCTGGCTTGTGAAGGAAATATTCCCCTGCATCTGAGAGATGAATCATGCTGAGATGTGCTGGGATAGTTCTAGTTCCAGGTTATGATTCCAAAGATGTTTTCTTGTACATCTTGTTAAGGTAAGATGCACTTTTTTTCTTTTTTTTTTTTTAATATCAGCTGAACTATCTAAAAAAGAAAAACACCAAGAGGGACTCTTGGACAGACATTTTTGTTCCATGATGAGAGACAGAGTTAGAGCTGTCCAAATAATAAAAAACAGATCCTAAAGTGGGCTTTTTTGGAGGGAGATTCAAATGTGATTTATTGCTCTGTTTATCTCTTGTTGTGAATTTTCATGTGGCCACTGGTATACATCAAAATGTTGTGAAAGTTTAATAAAATTTTGAATGTGAAGTGCATTTACATTATTTATTGTTCTATTCTACTTCTGTTTAAAATGTAACAATAATGTGCTATCTATTCAGACAGCTGAAAGTATTCAGTAGCTAATCAAATGCCATTAAAGGCAGAATGTGAAAATGGAATATAAAACAATTCATTCCAGGAATACTTTTTAGTCTAATTTTAGTTGATCAGATAATAACTGTAAATTCTGAACACATTTATAGAAATTAAAAGCTGATTGTGAGATGCTTGCAAGAGATGGCAATCAGTTTGGTTTTCACCCCTCAGAAAGTATTATGTGGCTAACTCTTGTTAGCCTGCATTAGTGAGTCAGAGGTCTCGCAAAATAAAAGGAAAGCAAAAGTCACATGCACTGTCCTTGTCCGAGTGTAGTGCCAGCTGCAAGAGGATTTCACTTTCACTTGTTGGCCCTTATGAAATGTCATGGTGCAGTCAGGCACTAAGAAAAGACAAATGTTTGTAAGGTAATATCTGGTTGTATGTGGTGTTTAACTGGACAATAGCTCCAAAATGCTGTGTCATTTGCTCTGCCAATACACATTGCTTAGAGTGAGGGCACTTCTCCCTTTAGAACATGGCTTCATAACTTCTGTGACAACAGTCAAAGAGCCTTTCTGTGACCTAATTTGCATTCATGCCTTCAGCAGTGATTTAACTGTCATGGTTAGTCTGAGAGGTGCTCCTGCACCTCCAATGCATTCTAAAGTTGCAGTAGTAAAAGTGATAACACTTTGACCATCAAAATACAGAGCATGAATTCTCTTTTCATGCCTGCTCATGCTGCTGCCATGCAGCAGAAAGTTAGCAGCTAAAATATCAAGGTTGCTTCTCAGACTGTGCCAGTGCACTGAGTTATGGAAAAGATGGGTAGAGAGATCAATGGAGTTGTAGGTGTAAATGTTACATAATTTGTGAAGGATTTTGTAGGGTGGATGTTTCCCATAGAGGAAAATGTGTTTTCCATCCTCTCTGAGCTTGCAAGGGTCTCTGCAGATGCCCATGCTTTCTTCTCTTTGCATATTCTTATTTTTTATATTGGGAAGGAACTACTTAAAAGAACAACAGACCCAACTAAGGAGGTGCATGGACAATGTGATGGCAGTGAATGCAAAGTAATGTATATTGGAAGGGAAAAATATTGTGTCAGTGTCCTTTGCACTCTATTACATTAACTGTGTCAGCTGAGGCAAAGGAATCCTCTGTCACAATAGACGCCTCGGTGTCAACTTCTCCTCAACATGAACCTGCAGATGAAAAACTGAAGAGCGTGGTGAAGTTGTAAGATGAATAGGTGACAAATAACATGGCACTGCCATGGGCAAGTCCAGTGCAGCTGCTGCTCACTGGCTCTCAAATGACCTGACTGAAAGGGATGATGGAAAATTTGGGAAATCGGACATTGGGCATGGACTGTGGCCAGGTGGGCAAGGCTAGCTTGGCAAGAAAGGGTGACCACTTAGCCAGAATTGGAAGGGCTGCAGCTCTTCCATTTGTGTGCAGGATCAGGGTTGCTTTAAAACCAACCAAATGGTTTTAAAGGTCATGCTCTAAAGTTTTACATCCCTTGGATTCACCGCTCTTAGTTTTAAGAGTCAGCTTTATTATTTTAATTAGTTTACAGGGAGACAATATATGTGACTGCATGGATTTGTCTAGCAAGGTTGCTTTTTTCTCCCCATAAACTTGCTCTTCTGGAATGTTCAACGCACAGAAAAAAAGTTTATTGGAAATTATTGTATTTGAAAAGGGCCTTAGCTATTCCCCAGAAAGAAGAGAAGCGAACACAAGGTCAATTTACAACCTGACCTGAAAACACAAAGTTGATAATCGGCCATCATTGCTTATTGTATCTATCATCTGATTTGTTGAAATGCTCAATAAATCCACTATTAGGAGAAAAAGTGCTTACATGCATTTTTTTCTTTAAAAAAAGAATTAAACAACAAAATAAAAGATTGATTGACAAGACATCAATAAAGCTTTGAGCACACACTGCTGACCTTTTTTTCTTTGCACTGCAATCTGTGTTTATTAGAATTCAGCTCCTATAAATACATTTCTGTGGATAAAAAAGCAAGCAGCTTCTTAGGAGTTTTGTTCAATAAACTTCTGTGAAAATTCTAAAGACTTAATACGTGGCTTTCAATTTAATTCATTCTGTCTTCCCTTCTTAAAAATAAGATATAAGTGAGGATGAAATAGGTTTAGCTGGTGAAATCTTTTTTCTAAAGCTGTATTCTTAAAACTCACCCTTCCTTTTTAATGTCTGCTACAGCAGTTCATTCAGAACAGACAGGATATATATCATCTCGTGCCTGGTACTGTGGGCTATTTCTTCTCTTTAAATAAAAACATATTATAAATCTGTGCTGCACTTGAGTGTGGTAAGCACTCAGGTTAGTGACTTCAAAAGTAGAGCTGCAATAAGGCTTTGGCAGGCACTAAAGAATACTGACCAGCTCCTTGGACCTTAGTTTCTATTTGATCATTCTGAGAAGAAAATCTCTTCAGAGCCATTCAAAACTGTAAAGGTAGCACAGCAATGGTGTCAAGCCTTTTAATTTTATTGCAGTTCTAGTGATATTCCTGTATTAGGAGTTTTGTGCTTAAAGCCCTGCCTTTTGTAGCTCTGTGAGAATCTCATTCTTCTTGTGTTGGTGAAGTAAACACATAGTTGGGGCTGCTCTAAGAAAAAGTGAAATAGAAACCCTAGGCTGAAATGGTCAGAATTTGAAACATAATGATAAAAGTGTCTGGATGGAGTCTCAGAATTGGCTTTTCCTTGACACGTGTTTAAGAGTGGAGCCTTCTTCTGCCCTAGTGTCAGGGGACCTGTGTGTTTTTACAAGTTGTTCTGTGATGGTAAAAAAATCCGATTGCTATCAGATTTTGTCCCAGAACTTTCTTCTTCCTTAGTAATTCCTTCATTTCTTTTTCTTCACTATTTTCTGTTATTCTCTTCTAACACAATATTGCTGGCTCAAGCATATTTGCCTTGATTAATGATACTAACCTCTGATTAACTTTGATTATTTTCTCCCCTTCTCTCCCTGTGATGTTTTGGTGTGGTGGTTGTTTTGTTGGGCTTTTTTCCCCAGAATCTCTCTCTGTATTTTTTTGATAGGCAGGTTCTTTTACTAAGTGCTGGCTGTTTTAGGGGTTCACAGAGTGCAAAATAGGAAAAAATTTCTGGTGTTTCTTTTAACACAAACTACAAAGAGCATCTGCATTACACCTGGAGTGGTCTCATGTAGCACAAAACCACACCCAGAGTGCTGAAGCTCAGAGGTACCTGGGCAAGTGGGCTCTTGCTTGTGCTAAAATTGAAATTCAGAGGGACTTTTCTTCTGCTGGACACTGGAAGGGAGCTGGATTAGCTATTTATATTAGTCTAAATATTTTTAAATACTGATGGTAATTGGTTTTTCTTCCTCTGTTTTGGTCTCATCCAACTAGATTTGAAATTACTAAACTGTCTTTCAAAAGGGTTTATAGTTCCTGGATGGGATGGATTATATACACAGGAAATATTTTCCTACTTGGTCTCTGCTGTCATTAAACCTGGCAACACCTGGGACAAAAGCATTGAATATGATTATTTCTTAATTTTGCCTATGTTGTGTCATGGCTGGGGGAAGGTTGTACCAAAGCAGGTGACTTTACGCTTGTAAACCAAAAGTGAGAGGAAGAAGCCACACAGCATTCTGCAAAGACTAAAAAACGTGGAGTTTGCTTTCTCCTCTCCTACATCTATAGTAGAAAAAAGTGCATTATAGGTGATTTTATCAAATAAAAAAACTTTAAAAGATTTCCTAGTAACAGGAAGAAGGTAGTACACTTTTTAGATATTCTGTACATTTATAATACGTACCACATACTACAAAATCATTCCCATTTCTGTACGATATATCTAAAACACATCCACGCTCCACTCAAACTTTATCTATTAAATATAAGACTTTAAAGAGAAATGCAAGCATTTATTTCAGATGTAGGAGGACTATATAGAAATTTAATTCTGCTTATTCAATAAAAATTTATTTCAAAAGCTCCGATCATTAGGATTATTATTAATTACTGTGCTATTCAGCTGCACTGACAATGCTTTCAGATATAACTGAGGACATTAAAAATATTGGATGAAAGAATTAGCTCTGCCAGATTTTAAATAGAGCAAAATAAAATCTGAGCACATACAAGGTGATCATTTACCTACTTTCATTGCACATTGTTTGAATAGTTTGTATTATGGATGTGAAATTGCCCTCAAGGAGGTTAGTTAAAGTAATAAAGGCTTCCCTGCGCCTCAGGAGCCACTCCCTTTGTGATATGACCTTTCTGTGACTTCTGAGCTCAACTCATTATGAAGACAGACAAATGTGCATTTTAAGTCTTCTTGAAAGCTTTTCAGGCATTATGCTTCATAGTAAGGTACCATTTTTTTTCCTCATTTTCTAAACCAGTTGCAATAGAGAGTGTGAGGGAGAAGAAATAATCCTAGAATTGCTTAGGAAAGACCTCTAAGATCATCAAATATGTCATCAATATAAGCACTGTCTCTAAGGACCACATCTACTCAACTTTTAAATCCCTCCAGGCTTGGTCACTCCACCGCTTCACTGGCCAGCCTGTTCCAATGCTTGACAATCCTTTTGGTGAATAAATTATTTGTAATATCCAATCTAAACCTCCCCTGGTGCTACTTGAGGCTATCCCTCTCATCCTGTTGCTTCTTACCTGAGAGAAGAGACTGACCCTCTCCACCTGGCCACAACCTCATTTAAGGTAGTTGTAGAGAGTGATGACTCTTCTCAAAGCTAAAAGTCATGACCTTAAAGAGCATTTTGTGCCTTGTTTTTGTTTGAGGTGGGTGAGTGGGTGTTTTTTTACATCTAGAATTAGGTTGTCTGTGCTGGAATTTCAGAGTTTCAGAGCACTGTGGATAGCACATGGTCACCCTTGTAATGCTTTAGCTTAAAATCAGACCTGTTTGTCCCATCCCAGGGCAGGTGGCACAGTGTGCCCCAATTCCATGGGGCAATCTTTTAAATTCCATGAGACACCCTTGCTCCCTGCTCCCATTCTCTGCTGTGCTCATTACTGGCCTCATTGCAGTGAGCAAAAGGCACCATTTTTTGTGTGGTGTTGCACTAGGCCTGTCCATGTATTGGGCCAAATTTCACCTCACCTCAGGCCACTCCTTAGTGCAGTGGTCACTGTTTTGGTCTGGGGGCTCCAGCAGGGCTGAGTGTGTTTGGGAACAGCTGCTATGTGTTTGGGAACACCTTGGGATGGGACATGCAGCTTTCAGCCATGAGGGTGGGAAGGTGCCAAAGTGGCCGCTCCATCCTCGGGCCCTCACCACCCCAGCGGTGACGGGGCAGTCGTGAGTCCTGGCCATTTAAACACAACATAGAGCTTGGCTGACAGTCCAGCATGTGTTTCACATCCCCAAACCACGGCTTTAAAAGAACCCAAATGTGGCTGTTGCGGCAGAGAGCCGAGGCCTTGCTGGCAGCCCATGCCCCGCTGGTGGCTGAAGGGGCTCGAGGAGCACCCAGGTTGGGTGTGCAGCTCTGTGAGAGCATCCTGCTGCCTGGGGCCCATCACTGCCACCCCACAGGGCTCAGGGAAGTGGGAATGACCTCTCTGAGAGCCAGCAGGATCAGGGATGAGCCTTCCCGTAGCGCTGGTGGTGTGGTGAGGGCGTTTCTTCACACAGCAGCGCTCATCGTCTGTGCTGGCAGCAAATGTGGTGGGTAGAGAACTTTTTCTATGAGGTATGGATTTATTGTATTTAATTGAAAGTTTGAGAAGAAGAACTAAAAACTCTGAAAGTTGCTGTAAACTACCAGGGCTACACTGCAGAAGGTTTATTTGTATCCACATTGTGCTGAGCAGGCCACTGCCTAATGGGGGGCTGTCTGTGGAAACCCTCAGATTGCTGAGGTAGCACAGAGAGAAATAGGCAGAAATGCTGTAAAAAAATAACTTCATAAATGTTCTTGTTTCTAGCCTCACACCAGTTTTGCAGTATTGGTTGGATTTTCTGTGTGTGCATGTTCAGAATTACCAGATAATTTCTGCAGATAATTTTGGTTGTAGTTGGTTCAGGAGAACTGTGGTGGGTGAAGGCATTGGGGCAATGCTGGAGAGCACCTCGTGGTGCTTTGCAGAGGGGTACAGGGGCAAGCAGAGCACTAGTACTCAGGTTTTCAGCAGATATATCGTTGCTGAAGTTGGTTATTTTTCAAGTTATTCTCTCAAAGATTCAGTAGAAATTCACCATTTGTAGAAAAAAGTGTGTTGAAAACCTTCTTTGCTACAATGTTTGCTAGAAGTGCAGACAATCTTTTCATCTGAGCAAATATCTGTAGGAAGTTTTATGTGTGGAGGTGTACTTGGTTTGCCCTGCAGAATTTTCCAGGGTGCATCTGGGAGCATTTTGCTCACTCAGCTGTAATCCTAACACGGAGTGTGGAACTCGGTACACCATTTCCATTTCAAAGATCACTTAATATAATTTCTGCAAATTTTTTAATTTGTTTAATTAAACTTAGCACTCCATTCCACTTCATTAGATCTATTTAATTTTCATGTATCTAAGCAGTTTTTCAAGTACATAATTAAAATAATAGTTTTATAAAATCAGTACTTTTTTTATTAACATCCTCCAGAACAGGAACTGTATTTTCCTGTTGATTAGCACATGATGATAAAAGCATTAGCATAAAGTAATAAGAAGGAAGTAATCCAGTCGTGTTTAAAATGTCCACCCTGAAGCTGGCCAGCAGGTATTTTTAAGAATGAAAGATATGTATGTTTACTGAAACTTTGTAGAAGTGAATGCGACAGTAATTAATTTTTTGCCGGCAGTGTGGAGTGTTCGTCATGAGGGACAGTGGTGTGTAGCTTGCAATTGGGAGCTCAGCTTTGAGTTTTAGTTCAAGTACCATACAGAGATGGATTTCATTGAGACAATTCTTGTAACTGAAGTAGTGGGATGCAGAAAAGGTGACTTACATGTGGTCATTCAATAAATTGGAAGCAGAACAGGCAGAGTCCCCAGCCGTTTTGTCATACTAGAGGAGACAAGGCTGCAATGTTGCCTGGTGGCTGCAGCCTGTGGATGTCTGGAGCAGGAGTTAATGTTTTAGAAATTGATCTCTGGGTAGAATGAGGATCAATGCCATTTGCATTTTCTTCTGATAGACCAGTGGTATGACTGAAGGGAAAAATATTACTAAATACCTTCATCATCATCATCTTAGCAAAATAAAAAATGCTGTGTGGACATGTTATACAGTTTCTCTCTGTAGCTACTTGAAAAATGGGCATCAAATATAAATGGAGAAGGTGAGGAAACGTCTTATTCCACAATAGCCACCAACAACTGCCTTATACTCAGTAGCCTGCAGGATTCATAGAATGAATACTAATCTACAGTACAGCAACAAGATGAATCTGTGTAATTTAGTTCCCTGAACTCACACTAACTTCTGTGTCCTTTGAAGCTGATTTTCAATATATTCTTCTGCTAAACTGTTTTATGCAGCTGGAATTTTGTGTGCCAGAAGACATACAGTCCTGAGGGGTGAGTGAATCATTCACCGTGTATTTGGAGGCTTTGTTGTGTGTGTGCTTATGTATGTTTGTGTGTAAATATTTGAGGGTGTTATTTGAAAGAAAATATGAAAACTGAGAAACATATGTTCATGATTTAGTTCCCTGAAATGGCAGACAGCTGTCTCCCAGATTTTTCCTTCCAAAGGCCTTACAAACTGTGCCCATGTGCCCCACTGCACTGTAGCCACAGTGCACGTCTCGGGGTACCTCACCCTAAGTGTGACAGTGTGCACAGTATATATTGCCATTATACTCTTAAGGCATTTATTAGTGGACTAAAAGTCCATAAATCCTCTTCCACAAGAGGAACATGAGTGAGATTTGTGGCACGGCTGAGATCCACTTGAGTTTAGATGTCATTATTTGCCCTCAGAATGAAACCAAAGCAAATGAAACTATTTCAAGTCTCCATACCTGCTATAGATAAATGTTAGAAAAGCTCTGTCAATGCACAAACATGGTTTAAAAATATTATTTTAAGACTTTAAAATTTTGTGGAAACTTAAACTGTATCTGACAGTTCAACTCCAATAGATATAATAAAGCCAACGTTTAATTAAGCTGTATTACTTTTGATATCCTTTCATGTGTCTTATGTAGAATAAAATTACCTACATGTGGCTCAGTCTAAAGACAGATGAGGTAAATGGCAGTCCTTGGGTCTCACATTCAAGCTTTGTGAGTGTTTTTCTTGTAAAAGGGAGGAGCAGAACATTTCCATGACACTTGAAAACCAAGAGGATTGGTAGCTGTGTTGATAAAACTTTTAACCAAACCTAATGTTTTCTCAGTTTTCAGTTTTATGGATGTTGGTAAAAGCTGCCAAGGTTAAAGGATTAGTTATTCACCTGTTTCTTTCCTGATGCACCCTTTAATTTGCCTGTATGAGGCCATTGCCAGTTTGTGGGGAATGTTTCTGTGACAGGCCAGGCCCCAGAGCAGTACTTGGGGTGCTGAGAGCACCCTGCTGCTGGGTTGACATGCACTTTGGCATAGGAGTCCTTTTCCTTGCAGGAGGTGGTGGCAGCAGGCTTGCAGTGATCATACAACCTGAGCACGTTTATTTGGTAAGAGGAAATGAGAATGGAATGGAATGGAATGGTGCTTTTGCTTCATTTAGCAAAAGGTGCCAAAAATTATTTGGCATGAGAGAAGCTGGACAATAAGCAGTGCATCTTTGCATTTACAGGTGCATCTGTTTGACATGAGAACTGATCAGCTCATGCTGGGAAACCAGACTGGTCTGACTTAGGGGTCAGGTGTGTGGGCACAGCCAGCCTGCTGCAAGCAGTGAGACCTGGCTCTTGGCTTGCTCTATCAGCCACTGCTGGTCCTTGTTGATCTGCACAAAAGGGGACCATTGTTGAACCATTATTTTGCCTTGTTTTTCTTTAAATATTATAGCTGAACTAAACTGATGCAGTAAATATCCCAGTAGGCAGGCTAACCCACCATCTTTCTAAGCCACTGCAGAGCCACTCTGGGGCTCTTGCAATCCTATTAAAGAAGCTTGGTCCCTAGTTGCTCCGAAGAGGAGGAGAGTGCTCTTTGAGCTACATTCTGAGAAGATCAGTATGTTAAATATTTCAGACTTAAATAGGAATTAGCAACATTGTTCTGTCTGAAAGTGATTAATTTTGAGAGCTCCTCTGGCAATCGCTGTTAAAAGTCTTTTTATATTTGTATTAAATTTGCCATATTGCAGTCTCTGTTTCCATTCCATGTTTGAATGGCAGTTCATTCCACAGGCTCAGTGCAGGGGAATTATGATGGTATTCAATTAGCCAGGTAGCCTCTGAAGATTTGCTAATGTACATATAAAATAGAAATCCACTCTTAAAGCTTCTCTGACCTGCACTTTCATTTTAACCACTAAATAATGGTTATGTAATGTACAAAAGGCAGCCACTCTGGTGACATCCCAGGGATGAGTGCTGTCCCTTATATACCACAAGCACAGCCTGCACTGATGGGGGCAAAGACCTGAGAGCTGACAAAATGCTAAACACTGCTTTGCATGAGAAGCCAAGTCTTGTGTAAAATGCGGTGTGTGGAACTGGTAGATCAAAGCTTGTTTAGAACGATTTTGCAGCAGTGAATGAAGATCCAAATCCAAATTCTGGTAAATAATATATGCCCAAAGGTTATACCTTGATTTTTTTTTTCTAAAAATTAGAAAACATATGTGTGTGTGTATATATGGTAATGTCAAAGATAGGTATTCCATGTGCACAAGGAAGATCTCTGCTTTCAGGATGTGTGACTTTCATTGTAGATAAAAGGAACTGACAAAGAAATAAAAGAACAAAATTAAAACTCCAGGAAAGAATAGAGTATGCAAGACTCCCTTGTTAACAGCAGACATCTGCCAACATGCAGACAAGCTATGAGGGGAGCTTGTTTTATCCTTAGAAGCATTATGTGGAAAATAGTCCTACCAGTATTAAGTTGTGTACACTCCAAAGAGTCCCTTGTAACAAATTCTTAATCAGATTTCACATAAAACAATCTCACCAGTTTATTCATAACACAGTTTTTTGCTTTTGATCATTTATGTGTTTTGTTGTTGCTTTTTTTTGTTCTGGTTTTATTTTTTATAATGAAAGTTACATTACTACTCATCTCTTCTGGTTTTAATATGATTAATATGTGGAATCTTAACAGATTATAAATGCTGCTTGTTTCTAGGACTGGACCTTTTTTTTTTATCTCAGGCTTCATAAAACTGAAACATTTTTTAAACATTGAAGAGCCAGAAAAAAGTGTAATCTATAACTAATAGGGATTGCATATTTCAAGCAAATTAGGACATACTGTTCACTAGAAGAGATTGCTATAAATTCCATTGTGTGTAAAGCATTCTGAACAAAGCAGCCATAAAACACAACAGTAGAAATGCCAAATGTGGTCTGTCACTTAAACAATGTATTTCTGAGCAAGAGTTTGCTTTTTAATGATGTTTCTATTACTATTTAATCTTTCAGGGAGATGAAGTATTTTACTCTGAGTGATGGAAACTGAGAAGCTGTTAGAGTGAACAGATGAAGGAGAGCATGCAAAACATACACTGTGAAATTCCATGTTTGACCTGACCGTTGAAATAGAGCATGAGTTTTGAAAACAAACACACACAAAAACAACAGAAACCCCTACAAAGGATTTTTGATGTGTTATAAAAGCCTAGATCACTAATGCCAAGGAATTTTCTCAGTTTTGAAATGCGGCAAGTGTTTGTAATCTCTCTCTGAGCTGACTGTTGTGCAAAGTACAACACTAAAGAAAAGCTTGTAGAGAACATTGTGATACAGAAAGGACTGGCTTGTGAGTCTGTAAGTAAATAGAGGCCAGAGCCATGCAGGATTTTCATTATTAATTTCTCAGTTGTTTTTCAACTGAGTATCGTCAGAGCCATATTTGTAATCTTTAACTGGAATTTAGACAACATCCCACCAAAAACACTGTACACCCCATTTTTCCTGACTCAGTCTCTATGGAGGGATGGAATGTAAGAAAATAAAGATAGTGCAGAAGGTAATCTCACACCTGAGGAGCTGCAGCTGCACTAATCACCAAAGATTAGGAACTGGCCTGCCCTTAATAGGCCACAGCTGCTCCAATAAGGAAAGTGCTACAAAAGAGTGGGCTAGCTGGGTGAAGAGACAAATGGAGTTTGTTGGTTGTGCTGTGAAGAAGAAGAAGGAGTCAGTGCTGCAAGGAGGTGCCCATGAGAAACCACCAAGAAGGTATGGAAACTTTGCAATAAGATTATAACAAGCCTCCAGTTTTGCTGTTGACCTTGTGTCCACATAAAATAAACCGAGCAGGTAAAATCTACAGAAGAAGTCAAATTATTTTTTTCTAGCCTTCATTTAGCAAAATGTACCATTTACCAAGCTGTTAGGTGATGACATCTCTCATTTGGTATTGAGAAATTGGGAAAAAACTGTGCTGGACTATGAATTGTGTGAACAAGTTTATTTTCAGTAAAGGAGCATCAACTTGTAGCAATGTTCTGGCTTAATTCAGGAGGTCAGCTTTACACTGGCTAAAACTAACAATAAAAACCCCAGAGATGGTATCTCATTCATCAGTGTATGAAGTAAGAACCAGAGATGGACATTCCCTTCAGAAACTGACTTTCTGCAGCAATGTAAAAATTATAGAGTAGCGCATTACTTATAAGGAGGTGGTTGCAATAAGATAAAAGTTCATCCAGTTTCTCCAGAACTTCAAAGAGAATGAGACAGTTTGCTTTTAGCTACAAAGGGACTCTAAATTGAGATTAGAGCTGGGCATGTATGGTTTGTCTGTTTATTAGGTGATCTAATTTTAGCAGGGAAGGCATTTCTCAGTTACAGCAGTTAAAGCTATTGATGTTTTAGCGGGAATCTCTTAGCTGTTGAAGTTCGCATCATGGAAAAGTGTCCATATTTTCTAAGGGTTTTGCATAAGTTTTCAAGGAACCATACTGAGAATTTGTTTTCTCTGAGAAGCAACCATTCAGATAAAATTGTCTTAAAGAGAATTATCCATGCTTGGGGGTGGTGAGCAAGGGAGAAGTGAAGTGGAGCTAGCTCAAGGCATTTTGGCTTGAGTGTGGCTGGAGGCAGCCTGCTGCCACCTGGCTGGGTGGCATCATGTCCTGCTCTGCCTGCACCTCCACACAAAGTCTCAAAAGCTTCTTCTGCACCTGCAGCCAGGGTCAGGCACTGGGTGCCTCCCTCCCTCAGCTGAGAAACTCTTTGGGAGCTATTGGCTTGTTGCTTGTTCTGCCCTGCCTGTGCTAAGCAGTCATGGGGAATGTCATGTTCCTTCTTCACTGACTGGGGGTCAGGACAGGCAAATTTCTGTGTCCCTTTAAAAATTTACCCTCTGAATTATTCTACCAATGCAAAAGAGTCAATGGACTGATCCCAAGCCTGTAAGACAATCTTTGTTTGAAGAAGAGGAGAGTTATATTTCAGCATTTTTGTTACGATTATAGTAATCATGCTAAATTATCCATAAACCAGAAAAAGGTATCAATTTTACATTTGAAGGAAAGTTTTTTATTAAAAGATAGTTTTGTTTGGTATTTTATGCCTGGGATATAACCGCTTTAGCCACCCAGAAACCACTGTGGTTGTTTTTTTCTCTATTATTGCTGGGCAAAGTTATTGAGGAAAAATATTAGAATCTGAGGCAATTCCAAAAGATGTTTTCTTGCCCTGACTTGGTAATTCTGCCTTCATAAATTTATGCTGTCTTGTGGATTGTCATCCTGGTTATATATCTCCTTTAACCACAAAAAGCCTTTTAAAATGGGAAATAAGTTCACATTGTGGATCTGGAATTCAGTTTGGATTAGCAGCAAGGTGGAAGGGGGCTTTGCTGTGCCAGAGTCAGGGCAGGGAGTCTGTCCTGACCCCCTGCACTGGTTTGGAGTCATCCTGTGCAAGTTCCTGTGCTTTTGTAACCAGTAACCCATACATTGAGCAGAAATTAAACATTTAAAGGTATTCATAATATTGTAACATTTATGGGTTTTTAAATTTTAAGGCTTTGTTTGTTTGTTTGGGGTTTTTTTGTGAGTAGCTAACGAGACTTGTTCTTTATTCACATATTCCCAGAAGTTAATCATTGTGAAAAAGTCACCAACCATCTCTCTTAGCAACACTGTGCATTTTTGGAGATGAGGAGGCACAGCTTCTTCAATAGCTTTGTTGCCTAAACTTTTGTTAAAAGACATTAAAGTATTTTTATACCCACAAGGGGCAAGAATATTCTTGAAAACATATTCCTTTTGCATACTTTGAGGAAAGTCAGAGGTTCAAAACTGATTTTACAAACAGAAAATTTGACTGGTTGAACTCGTCCAATTTATTTTTGCTGGAAGTTGCTATTTTGAAATTTGAGTTCTTTGCCTGTGCACATACCAGGCTAGGGTTCCTTTTTCCAAGCCTAATTTCAATAGAAGGATTTATTTCAATGATTACATTGTATTCATTTCACTTACCAAATTAAAAAAAATAATTCCACTGAAATTCAAAAAATAAACCTAAAGCAGTGTAAATTATTTTTGTAACATCTATCTTCAACGTTGAATGAAGGAATGAAGTCTGGAATAATTCCTGCATTGAAAATGAAGACTGAAAATGAAGACATCTGGGTTCATCCTTGGCTCCACTGTTGTGTTTTGCTTAAAGAAATTGTATAATCTGTCTCAGCTTTAGTCTGTAAAACTAAAGAATGTACAAATGTGTTGTGAGACTATTGTTTCTCATGAGAGCAAGTGCAAAGCAACTTAAGAGCAATAGTATTAGCTGCTAAATATAGGGTTGTAAGTCATGATGATTATATATTGTATGTGATTTATATGGTGCATCTAGCATTTTCCATCTGCATGCGTCATTCTGATTTCTAGAGTTGCACTCATGATTCTCTAAGTATTTCCAGTATAATTTGAGAACAAAGTTCAGCCTGTGGGTTATTAATGAGCGAATATAAATATTATTTAGTGGGTAGTTCTTGCCCATAACTGGTTAGTTGCTCGGTTTTCTGCCAACGAACTAGTTAGTTAGCAGAGAAAACACATGGTGTTTTTTCTGCTCTTGGGTTGGATTCAAACCCAAGAGAGTAATAATTAGTACTTACACAGTGATATCCAGTTAGTAACTCCTTTCAGAGATGGATGCAGCCAGCTGACTACTTGTGAGCAGTGCATTACACAATCCTTCAATGGCAACTCTTGCAAGTCTGCTGTTTAGAAATTGCTGATTCTTGCATTATTTGTCATTCTTTCACCAAAGTCTTATTCTGTAGCACTCGAAGTCTGAAAATTACGAACTTTAATTATTTTGAGTGACTTAAGTCACTCAGAACTTTACAATGCACAAAGGCAACTAACAAAGCATGGGGCCAAGTACTGGAAAGTGGGATACATGAGAGCTCTGCCACACCTTCTGGGTCTTGGCTGCATTTGGCACTGCTGGTGCTCTGTTTCCAGCACAGTATTTTCTTCCAAGCTCCAAGACTATACATGGCAAAGGTAGGTTTTCCTAATCACCTTGAACTATAAAATATCTTGTTCCAGAGACTGGATCTGGGTTGTGTTTTTGGAGACTCTGTAGAACCGTTAATAGGTTTCAATGGAGGACTTTGCGTCTTTAACTTGCTCCAGTGTTTTTAGTGGTTTTGGGGGTTTGATTAACTCATTTTGTTTTCATTTGCCTATCTGCTATATTTTCCCCAAAGGAAGTCTTGTGATTAGGTTTATAGGCTCCCCCTCCAGGGAGAGCTTATTGATGCCTTTTCTAGTCTCTAAATAGCATTTTCCATCTGTTTCTGCTTGCCTGGCTCTGGTTGTTCTAGTGCTTGTTTTTGCACTTTTATTTTTTTTTGCATACTCTATTTTCTTACTATTTTATATCACTTGTGAATGTCATATATTCACCAGAGATCCCACTTTTGTAATATTTGGCCATTCCTTCAGTCTTGTGAAACATCAGTGGTGTCATCTCACCTTACCTCATAGACAAGATAGAAAAAAGTGTGAGGGATTTTCAAATGGTCCCAGAGAAGTTCCTGAACCCATGGCTTGATGTATTAGTCCAGATTCTCTGCCATGACTTCTAACTTCTCTGTCCAGCATATCAAAATTGAGTTGATATTGTGATGATTTTTAAAACTGCTTCATCTCTTGGGAGCACAAGTTTTCATAGACTATGCTGGTACCTATTCAGAAGAAAAAGAAAAAGGTTATTTTTGCAGCTAAATAGCTAAGAAGGTTTGGGCAGGTGCAGAAAAACTGGTAAAAATTTCATTGGTAGAAATTTCTGAGAAGTTAAAAAATGCTAAGATGTATAAATATTATATAGTGTACAGGATGTAGCAACTTGAAGTGTATTGCTGCTCATTGAGGCATATCTAAGCTTCTCTTCCTCACAACTCTGATGAACTTGTAAGAATCTGCTATGACTTTACAGTACAAAAACCCCAAAGCAGATCCATAATCTCCGGGGCTGTTAGTGTTGAGTCCAGCAGCTTTCACTTGCTGCACAGTTCCCTTCTCCAGGATGAGGGAGAGCAGAAAATCTGTGTTCTCTGCCCTCCTGGGCTGCTGTGAAGGAGAGTGGCCTGCCCATGGGTTCTGTGCCCTGGCCATTTCAGCGCCTCTGGTTTACTTGGGGTACTTAATTTGAACATTTGGGAAACTAAAAATGCAGCATGGAGCAGTGTTTGGAGCTGCTCTGCATGGGATACTTTCACACTAAGTCATTTTCCAAAGGAAAATGAATCTAGTAATGCTCTTAGCCAGAAATGTGTTGGTATGCTTTTCAGGATGTCTTGGAATGCTAGCACAATAAGTTCGCTGTACAAATCTAATTATCTCAGCTTTCTTTTTTTTTTCTTTTTGGCAATGTTATTTGATTTATTTTTGAAGCTGTTAATGAACTGCATTGGGAAAGAGATTACATGATTTATGTAACATTTATTTTCTTTTATTCTTTGTGATCTGCCTTGTTATAAACCATGAATTGTTTAAGTGCTTTTTTTGCTTTGAACTAGCAGGAGAGTGGCAGCATCTCTTGTTGGATTTGTTCATTTTTTTAAATGAATCTAAAACATGACTTACACACCAGGCTGTACTTTAACACAAAGGACACCTCTGTGGTGATCCTCTGTTTTTGAAAGAATAAGTGAGGTTCTCTTCCCACCTTTGGCCTCACTAATGAGATCTACAGGGGGGAATCAACATCACTTTTCTCTGATGGCATAATGACAGAGTTTCCTGGAGATTGAGCTATCAACACTGATATAATTTAATTGGGGGAAGAGTTTAGTCCAGCCACAGGCATGCATGCTCAGCTGGAGAAATGCTTTTTTCTAGACTAATATAATTTTCTGGTTTCTAAGTAGAAGTTAAGGACAATCTTTCTGCCCAAATATTATTTAATGTTCCTGAGAGGGAGAGCATTCCCTTGGCCATTGAAAGCCAGTAAGTTTATTTTCTACAGATAACAAGAAGCTTTTTTGAAAGTTTGGGAAATCCTGATGAAGTGGTGAAATCAAAATACTGAAAAATTAGGTTATTTTAATTTAATATTTTTTAAATATCTCTAGAATCAATGGTTAACTTAACAATGTAAGTAAAAGTTGTATGGGACTCTGTTTTATAGAGGTTTAGTGATGTTCTACAGCTGAGATTTCTGGTGTTTTGGAGCAGTTTCTCAGAAGTGAGTGTATAGCTTGGCATGCCAGATTACAAGGCTCTAGAGAAAAACTTCAAGGAAAACTAATCTTGCAGTCACTTTTTGTTCTTTCAAGTAGTTGACCTTAGTTTTTACAGTGGTTTCAGCTATTAAACAAGTCTCCTTTTTTGTTACCTTTTAATTGCAAGAATACTCTATATGTTCTGAACCATAAACAGAGCTGAAATTGCTGACTGCACAGATAGCCCTGTCACTGAATTATTGCAATAATATTTTGTAGTCTTTGTGGCAACAACTTTTTCAAGGAAAAATAAAATCCTGATCTCAGCCAGTTAACTACTGTATATAGTGGAACATATATATAAAACATATAAAGCTATACACGTTGTGTATATACACATGTACCACACTTTTTTAATATAGGAGTGAGTTAGTATTAAAAGCCAGAATCCTTTTGCTGGTTTTGAACATCAAATAATTTCAAGCCTAAGAAATACTTCTTACCCACATTTTCACAGTAGAGACATTGTCTTCTGCCTATAACCTGTGTTTGAGCAAATTTTGATCTTAATGATGTAGGAAAGAGAGATGATGTTTGGATTTTCTTTTCCTCCCACTGAAACTAAGGGAAAGCAAAAGTGATGTTAATTGAGGAATTAGTTCACATAAAGGGTCAGTAGCTGGGGTTAGTACTTAAAAGTATTTCTTCTCTAAGAAAAATAAATGCAATGTGCAGTCAGCATTAAGTAGTGCAATTTTGTACCACAAATTATTTGGAAAGGTAAAATATTTTCCCTATGATTTTGTGACTCTATAATGCAATATCAGCATTTTTTGCCTTTTAGCTAAGTTTGAAAAATGACATTATAACTTTTCTTTGTTAGTCCCATTTTTGCAGTTGAGGTTATACAAAGTGTCAAGCTCGTGTCTCCTGTGGAGTCTGTGTGAGTTGAGAGTACCTCAAGGGTGTGTTATTGTGTAGGACCCAAACTGGTGTTTCCAGAAAAATGAAAAAAGGCAATACAGAAGGGCTGAGGTGGGAGGCCAGCTGTCTATTAGATAGTTTCTATAAATGCATGCTTTGCACTCTGGAGAATGCTGGCCAAACACTGTGACATGTCTTTGTATCTGGCTTGCAGGGTATCAGTGTGTTGTGACATTTACTCATTTCCTAGAGGAATAAAATGTGCTCCTGTGTGACTTGCAAATCCAGCCTGGTTTTACAAAGCCTGAGTAGCTGTTTCCTGAGCAGCCACAGTATTTGCTGGATGATGAGCACTGTCAGCACCCTCACTCAGTGCTGCTGGAGGACCCCGAGTCCCTCCACAGAGGGACGTGGAGCCAAAGGTCACCCCCAAAGAAAGCACCTAATCTCTGGAGCAGTTCCTGCTGCTGCAGTAGCAGAGCTCACAGTCCTCTGTGCTCCAGTGCCCAAATCCCGCCCTCAGTGCTGTGCCTGATCATATGGTTACAAAACAACCACACAAACCCCGACACAAATATCTCAACAGTCAAACCATTCCTCACCAGTCAGTTACACTCCCTTGTACCTGCAATGCAAGACTAAATTTTGGTTTACTGGAGATTGATTTTGATTGAAAACCCAGCTGCCCTTTAAGATGTATGGGAACACGAATTTGATTGAGAAACCAAAAAATCTTCAGTCCAAAATCCATTTTGGATTAAGTGTGATGGTACATTTCTATATGCATTCAGAATATTCTATTTTTAATCAGTGTTATTCCATGTAGCATTGTCCATCTCTGAACATAGTTTAATACTCACATAATGTAGCACATTGTTTTTCACAGCAGATTTAACATTTTCCTGAATTTTATTCTTTTCTTTGGTTTGTTTATTTACAGAGAAAAATACCGCAGGAGCTAGAGCTTCATGATTTCTATCAAAAGGTAAGAACTACTTTGTTCAAAGATACCAGAATGATATTTGTCAGTTCAATATGAATCTGGTTGTAAAAAAAGAGGTAACAATGATACATAAAAACAAAATTTAATGAAAAGAACTCACATTATGAGTGAATTTCATGAATCATGTAAAGGTGTGCATAAAAAATTGAATATGTAC
Source organism: Zonotrichia leucophrys gambelii (assembly GCF_028769735.1). Classification (NCBI taxonomy): domain Eukaryota; kingdom Metazoa; phylum Chordata; class Aves; order Passeriformes; family Passerellidae; genus Zonotrichia; species Zonotrichia leucophrys. The sequence goes on from NC_088181.1 coordinate 10,014,307, forward strand.
ACTTTAGATCTCAGATCTGATAAATATTTCATTGGATTAAGAAATGCACTCTTGAAGCTTACCTGTATATAAAACATAAGAATGCATTAGGGAGGTAAGGTACTCTGTCAATTAACACACTTGTGTATATGTCTGTCTGTCACTGAAAAAAAAATCTTTGTAATTATTAGACTTTAGGTGGCTGTATCTTTAAAATTTTTAAAATGGATGCTTTTGAATGAATAGAACTAACTGCTGAGGTCACTACTTGCATAAAATATGATTGAGGAGAAATATAACTATGGGATCTGCTAATACACGCACTTAAAATACAGCCTTGATGTTCTAAGTTGTCATCAGTGGAGCCCTCTTGGAGGGTAAACAAGGTTTAGTTCTGCTGCCTCCAAAATCAGAGCTAAGATTACAAATGCAGAGTTAGTCCAATACCTGATGCTTTGGACAGCTGGCTATCAATCTCCAAATAACACCACATTTTAGACCTTCAAGTTTTAGGGAATTCCAGTCATGAAAACGCTGTTCTGGGACAGCCCAACAGTCACATGGGGGACTGGGACTTTTGAGTCATGAAAAGTGCACCTGGAACTGGATTTAGTCCTCTTGAACATCTGCATGTCTGCATCACATTACCTGTCCAGCCTTCTCTCAGTGCAGCATTTCTGGGAGCTCCCTTCAGCATTAGGGTTTTTTGTAAAGGAACTTCTTCTCATAAAGTTTGAGATATTTCTTATTCTTCAGCCTTACATTTATAATGCACAGATGAGGTTTTGATGGGAAGTATCAATACCATATTGAATGATTCTATGGCCTGGATTTGAAAAGCCTGAGTACCAATAATCAGTTTTGTTTCTTTGGATTTTATTGATAGTGAATTAACAGATGGATATTGCTTTCCTGATATCTGATATATGACTGTGTGAAAATCCTAGCAATTCAATATAATGGCAGGGAACTGACTCTTTAATAAGGTAAAAGAAAATTTAACATCTGAATTCAGTAAGTGATAAACTGAGTTATCAGCAAGCAGGGTGAATGCTAATATTTATTCAGAAGCAGTGGCAAATAGTAAAGAATATGTTTCTGCCACTTCAGAAAGACAATGGTTTGGGTTATTTTGAAATGGATGTTTCTGTTCATGTGTCTTTCATCTACCTGCTTATGCATTTGTATAGGTCTATTCTTTTTAGATTTAAGCTCCCTTTAGATGTTGAGGGGAGGAGGGACAAGCATTTTCAGCATTGGAATTGTCCTAACTGGTAATGAGCAATGTACAGTGCTTTCTGAAGAATAGGTACCAGTTTCTAAGCTAGTCTTACTGCTGTAGGTACAGTTTCGAACTGCAGAGCTGCATGTGAATGTGGTACTACTGCGAACTTCTGCCAGTGTAATTAATAGCAGAATTTGGCTCAGGTTCTGCAAGGCTTTGTGGCCATGTTTTGCATGAAAAATGCGTATGTGGTGGTTGTGGTTTTATTCTGATGTGGCTGAGATCAGCAACTGCTTACAGAATCAAGAAGCCATAATTGTATTGTGAGCATTAAGATGTAATGCACACAGCTTCTTATGCATCCTCCATACCAGGGCAACCTTATCTTGCATATCAGTTACCAGTTCATAATGGAGTAGATGTGTTATTGCATGTTTCTGTGCTTTTCCTTGCTGCTGAACAAGGCTGTTTCCTTCCCTCTAGTTCCAAATAAAAATGCTTTAGAAAAAAAAAATCCCATTCTCTTCCCCACATTGTAACATCCAATAATGTTGAGTGTTCTAAGGTTAGAAGATGAAAGAAACAGGCTGTAAGTTATGGAGTTGGAGGACAATATAAACAAAGTGACCTTTGGTATCATGCTTGCCATGTTCTGATGAATAAATTGAGTTCATGTTTAACATTCAGATAATATTCCTGGCAGAGGAAAACATTGCCACATTAAATGTTCAGATCAGAAATGTTCAATGCAGACTAAATTAAGTTGGATCTTAGGACAGCAAACTTAAAATGAGTAACATGTGGCAATATTTGATTTAACAAAGAAATGTTTCTTTTTCCTTTTTCCCTTTTTTTAAAATCTTTTTTTTAATACTGTAAGTTTAAAAGTATAAAGATACACATGCCACAATGCAGTGCCAGGAACGTTAACTGCTTTTGATCTCCCTCCTCAGATATTAACGTCTCCCCCTGAACACCCCCCTTGTTTGGCGTCTTAAGAGTTTTCATACCAATAAAGATGCAGAGAACAGCAGTCTTTGCTTCTGTTTCTTCAGCTTGTTTTCTTAGTGTTGCATGATCTATGCCCCAGAGAGGTCAATTTTAATCAGCCCCCAGGCACTGCTTAATATTTAGGGCCAAATTGTCAAAGAAGGCCTCTGCTGGATTTTGATTAGTGAGCATAGGATCGTTTCTTGCACTGTTGAGCCTCCCAAACACATGCATGTTTTTGCCTGCCAAAATCCAGTCCTAAACTCTTTGAAGTGAAGATGTGGTCGTCCATGCTACTGACATGTGCGTTCTTTGTTTGCAAATTGGATAGTTGCACATCTGTCTCTATCCGCCATTGATTACTGCTGTACAGCTGCACCTGTATTTGATTGTGGGAATGAAAGGGTTGGAACTGGAATTTATTTTTGGAAATGCAGTGCCAGCTTTCTGTGAGATCAGTGTGATTCTCAGTCATTCCTGCTTTGCTGTTTTTGCAGTTTGATCTCTGTAGAAATCTTTGGTCTGCAGGTATTGAGAGTAAAATGTAACTATATTGCTAGCATTTTAATAAAAGGTTTCTTGGCTGCATGGGAGCATTGAGTCCAGGGGGAAGATATATAAATCTAGTCATCCTTGAAAAAGACTATTAGTTATTCTGGCTTAAGCAGTGTTTAAGGGAGCAGGAACTTCATGCACAAGCTCCCTTAGATGGCTGCGATGATTTTTCAGAATTACAATTTCAGTAGGAATGCCAAGGATAAGCATAGAATAATGCCTTTTGCAAGGCACAAATGTTGGTGCTGACAGAGAACTGTTCAAAATAGCAGTGATTTACATAAATATTGCAGAGCAGAAATACCCAGTATTTTGATGCCACTTAGATATATACTTCACTGAGATGAGGGAAGTACTAAAACATCTCAGTTTTTACTTATGCATTTGGTTATATTCTGAAAGATTGAAAATATTTCAAGATCGGGACTCTATGTCTCTTTTATAACAGAGACATCCTTCAGGTGCCTACCTGAAGGATTATTTCAGTCAAGTATATAGGTTGGAGAAACACAGTCAAAGCTGTCCAAACATGCCTCAAAATTCAAGAAGTCTGCCTTACTCAGACTCTGTCAAACCTGCAGCATTGTGACCAGCTGAGATGTAGGCTGATTTTTATATGGTTGGCAAATCAGTCTAATATTAATTCTCTATGCTCAGTTTCAAAGAAACCCACTTAGGAAATACATAAGCATCTAGGACATCCCTGATGGAAAAAAGGACTATTTTAGTGTGGGCTTTTCAGTGGGAGCAGCAGGACTCATTTCTTCACAGACCTTTCCTCTGCTTGCAGTGTGCACTGGGGGTTGCAGCCCTGCCCCACGTGCCAGGAGCAGCAGCTGGAACACAATCTTTGGCTTCAGTGTGAGCAGAGCAAGACCTGTGATGATTTAAAAAATGGGCAGGTTGGAAGGGAGCAATCAACTAATAAAAGTTCATAACCATGCAATTATGGCATAGTGACTCTGCAAACTGAAATTCATTGGCCATTTAAGGCTCTCTAAGTTGCATACCAACCTCTGAGAATTTCTGCATTTATTTTTAATTTACTTCAATCTTACCAAAATTCAGCTTTTGGCATGTCTAACTATACAGCATAAAACTTCAAAGAGCACACATCCGTAAACTTCACTGAGTTGCCTAAGACTTCCTCTATTTGTGTTTGTGTATATGTATACAGATTCACTCCTAGCTTGTAGGATGTGCATTTTAACTTTCTGAATTCATTAATCTGAAAAACAGTGGATTTATATGTAAGAATCTATAAATTAACTACCATGAGGAAAAGAAATGCACAGTCACACACATAATAGCTACAAACTGATCTCACTGCCCCAGCTCGCTCTGGATACTCCCAAGAACTAAAAATAATGTGTGAAAATTGTTAGTTTGAGGAAGTAGCATCCCCAGTCCTCCCCTAGCCTAACATTAATTTTGTAAAATGAATTTGAAAATTGTGTGTTCTTGTTGGCAATAGAAAGGAATTTAGAAATGGAGAGGAAAAAGAACAAGAGCAGGAAAAGGCATTCATCATGATTACTTTTCTTCTTTGTCTTTCAGTCTTGTATGAGAGGCTTCAAACTGTTGCACTGCATGCTGCATTTTTAAAAACTTTCTCAAACTATACAGGAATCTTGAATTATCTTTCAGGCTCACAGAAACTATTGAGATCTTGACAGGACAGTTTGTTCTAGAAACCAGAAAGTGAAACAGAGAAGGTCTTCAGAATACCTTATTGGCCTTTGTTTGGGATAATAATTTTTTTGTCTGTTTTTAGAGCTGCTTATCCTTTGCAGCATCCTGCTCTGTGTCTGAGCAGTAGCAGGAGAATCAAAGGAAGCAGCTAATAGGTGCTGGCTTTATCTGGGCCCCATGCTGCTCCAACTGTGCCTGACTGATGGAATACCAGCAAGTGGGGGAGTACCTGTCATTTGGCTTTACTGTTACACTCACATTTGTAGAAAGAGAATAGAAAGGCTGAAACATTTCTGTCATGTTGTTGATGTTCACTACCAAAACACAGCACAGCCACAACAAATCCATACTGGTAATGAATAATGCCTACTGTGCAACAGAAGGAAATTGTGTTTATTTTAAAGGTCTTAAAGTTATTCTGTCTACTTGGTATGAGACACCCCCAAATTCTCAGTAATTTCTTTTTATTGTCATTTGTGCTGACTCTCAAGTTCAGGCTTTGGTACTAAAGCAAGCAGGCAGCATTCTTTCACTCGGGCCTTTGGGATATGTACTGTGGAAAACAGTTCTTCTGATACAGAAGGTAATGAAAAGTCTCCCAACATTGAAACAAAAATGTGTTACTAGAAACAATGACAGCTTGTCAGAGGGAAAAGCAGGGTAACTTTCAGAGATGTGAAAGAGCAAATGCCATGTGAATTGAAATATGTATGACTTGACTTAGTGCTGGAAATATAGCTGGTGACTTGTTTTCTTGTTTTGCTGCTTTGTTCAGCATTATAAAGCTGAGTCTGGATGACCATGGGGATTTTGTAAGAAATTTAAGCAAATGTGTATATTGACTGAAAGATGACCATAGATTAGATGCTGTAACAAAGTCCTTTCCTAAAGCCAGAAGTTCTGACCCTGGAGAACAGTTTGAGATTTCACTAGAGCAGGATGGATTCCATCAACTCTGAACCTTCAGCATAGAAATTTACAATTATAGTTTGTAGGCTGGAAAAAGGAAGCTTTTTAGCCAACATTTTTTTAATGTGTAAAGCTCATAGGGCAAGAATCTGCCTTTGTCTAGTGAACTAGCTGGCTTTGAGCGAGGCCTGAAGCTCTCAAGCCTTTCCAAGCCACTTTTCCAGAAGTCCTGGTGATAAGAGAAAAACATGAATCCTTGTCAGATATAATCTCAAACATCTCAGTTTCCCTCTGGCAGGTTTTCTGATATGAAAACCCTTACATGTGGTCACTGTGGGAATAAGGATTAACTCTTAGAATTTGCCAGCCTGGGCTTAGTACCTTGCAAGCTTGGTGTAGTCACAGGAAAAGACGACATTCCCAGTAGATTTTCAAAATCATGATGGATCATGAGCTCTTCTCCCACCCTTGCTCTGTTCATCTCCAGGAGAGCTCATAAGGGTCCCAAAGCCAGATCCCTGATCAAATCTATTCTTCATGAGCAATAGAATGGTGTCCTTGCTGGCCTGGCATCCCTCACCACAATTCCACTGCAACTGTACATCTCTGGGGAGAGAGACTGAGATACCTGCTAGGAATAGAAAACTCCACTAACATGTTCAGTAGCTCCTAAGTTTTTTAAGATCATGTTATGATTTCATATGCTAAAGAGGAAACTTTAATGTTAGGATGGTCATATGGTGGCTTAATGATTATTTTGGAAAGGTGTGTTCAAACAGAACAATGAACTTCATTGTTGATATCAAAAAGTTTCAAGTGTTATAACAGCTTGTCAGGCTTTGAAGGGTGCTTTTTCAGCAATGGTAACACTAAATAAAAATCTCTGGGTGGGGCAGATTCTTTCTTTCTCTGAAATTTCCAGTCTGTCTTGTTCTGATTTGCTCTCATCATCCTTTTGCAGAACCGGGTGAAAACCAACAGAAGTGGGCACATTTATTGTCACTTATCACATAGTTCAGGACAAACACGAATGTGAAGGCCCTGCCATCTTACACCTCTCTCTGTTCAGAGCCCTTCTTCAGCTGAGGATGACTCTGACTCTACCTTTCCTTTCCATTTTCTGTTGAGAGGAGCCATCCCCTTGCTAAAGACATTAAAATGGATGGAGGTTGACATTGCAGCTTTCCTAGATGCTGGTGTTTGGGAAGGGTGTTTTTCCATTATCCACCAAATCCTGCAGTAGTTGGTATTCTCAGATTAGCACTGAAGTTTTGTACCAGGCGACCTGCCAAGTCCAAAGACATTGTAGTAAAGCTGTCAAAATGTACAGCAAATTTGGACTTTCTACAAGCAGATTTTGAGACCTGTCATCACACCAAAACCTTTGGTTCTTTAAGTCACATTCTATAATGTACAGCTCAATGAACAACATATTAATGTTCTGTTTTCTAAATGTTGTTTTGACATTTAAATGTTCAAAACCATCTTGAGTTAATTAAATGTAGAGGCTTCTAAGTGAATTGATTGTGCTGACAACTCATCATCTAATTACCCATAATTAGGAGTAAAACAACATTAGCTAATAGAAATAATAAATAATTGTGATGGGGAAGAATATTCAAATATGCTGTCCAGCAGCATGGCAATTTTTTCTCCCAAGCAGAATTCATACATGAAAGCTCTGAATATAGTTGTATTTAATCACAAACTGTACAGGCACAGGCATTATTCACTGAATGGTTTAGCTTAATAAGAACTAATCTGAAAATAGAAGATGCTAAATGGTGTTTTAGGCTGATGCATTCCAGAAGCTGGGGTGTGCTTGTTAGAACAAAATAATAAAGACAAAATAGATCAACAAGGGGTTTGAAGAGAGAGAAAGATATTTTTGCATCCTCTACTTGTCTTGTCAACATTAAAAGAGGGTGAAAAAAATTCAAAGTAACTAAGAAGTCTATTTGGTTTGTTTTTTATCAATGTTCTTCTTGGCAGTTGTTAGCAGGCAGATTTTAAATGTGGAGATAGCAAGTGTGGGCAAGTTTAAATAGCTCCCTTACCTTCAGGACAGTTGAGGATACACTATTTTCAGTCATTTAGCCTAAATGTTTATTACCAGCTGTTTTATTTACTTATGGAATTGTTAAATAAAAAACATCTGTTTCTTGATGACCTAGAAAATATTGCAGTGGAAACCAAGTTTTCTTTTTGTGTTTAAAGCTAGGAACACCTTGAATTTCTGTGCTTTCTTCAGACCTGTAGTTAGCCAAGTGTTTGTCTTACCTCAGTCTAATGAGGTATAGAATCTTTGCAGGAATGAGTTCCTCACCACAGGCATCACTAGCTCTTGCCAGTCTTTTTATTTGCAGTATTCAATCTGTTTCTAATAAATTCATTGTTTTCTGTATCTTAGGTGAGGTGGAACCAATCCTTCTAATTACATATGTAATTTTTCTCATATATATATTACTGAGTGATCTTTGGACTAACAAAAATATAAACAAGTAATGGGTTATCAAGCAGGTACGTTCAGTTCTATATCTTCTTTTTATGTGTGCTTAATGAGCATGTATTTACCATAGTTACTTACACAAAGGGAATTAAGAGTATAAATAAAATGAAAATGAGCTACTTTAGTTCTGGCTAATGCCCAGTTTGTAATACGTGTAGAAAACCTGTGAGATTAGTTCAGGAAGATACAGAGGCAGAAGTGACAGCAATATTGGCATGAGCACAAGGAAATGGGAATGCAAAGGTGTGTATGAGAGGTGCACATCTCACAGGCCTCCTGAGAAACAGACACAAAGGATCCAGAGGGAAACAAATGGTAAAGGAAAAGAAGAAAGCAAATAGATATGTAATTCTTTTTATTTGAAAAAATGATTTTTAACAAGGAACCTAAATTCATGGTCACCTTTTTTGTATTTCCATAATTATTCCAATATTTTTGTTTTTACAAGAATGAGAGAATTATTGTCATAAAATGCTCCAGTTGTAAGATTTGAAGACAGCCTTTCATAATTATGCTTCTATTGCCTTTACAACGCCTTATTTTCCAAGATCAATTTTTACTTCAAAAAGTGATCCATAGATACTACCATGAATATTTATATTTAGAGAATGAAGCAGAAGCATTTGTAAATCCTTACCCTCTTAATTAATGCCAGTCTTCAAGCTTGTGTTTCCCAATGATTGATAATAAAAAGGTTTCAGTGTGGCATGGTATCCTTTGCAGCATGAATCATACAAGACCATAAAATTGTTAGCTACATCATTATGGCTGAGTGTATTGTACTAAACGAGCACATAGCAGAAAATGAAATGAATGTTTTATGTGTTCTCTCAGCTAGATTCAGGTAGTGTGCAAAACGTACCTCTCTAAACAAATCATACCCCTAAACGTGTTTTTTAAAGTTTGCATAATTAATTTGAGTTCTTTTACTTTTTTTACTGATTGAACACAATGAATTTAATTTCATATGTCTTTATTTTATGTGCTGACTGGTTGAGAACTTGATTTGGCAGTCACGTTAATAGAGATGTACCTGCTTTCTTGATTTCAGTAGCATTATTTACACATATAAGGCTCTCTGTGGAAGGTGGTTTTATGGGTTTTTTGGTGTTGTTTTTTGGGGTTTTTTTTGTAGCAGGAGAAGGAAGGAGTGGTTGGAGCCAGAAACCTCTGGTTACAAAAGTTGCAGTAATATCTACAGCGCTGGTTATTTCATCGTTTAATGCCTATGTACTTCTTTAGTGTAGGTCTCTTGGTCAGATGCCTGGCATGATGCTTTATTGTTTTTTCTCTCCAAACGATGAGACCCTATTCAGCATGGCAGGTGTAGTCCAGGTAGAAAATTCAATTTACAACATAAGAATATACAGAGTGCAGGTAATCCATAACAAAATTTTCCATGGAATGTATCAGTACCACAGCACCAGGGACAGTGTCAGTACCTTCTGGAGCACTTGGAGTCTGACCTAAGACTTGGGATCTTTACAACACAAGCAGGAGTACTCTTACTGAGAAAAATGAAAAATCAGACAATGACTAAGAATCCTTTTACCTGCTATTAGTGGCAATCAGGTAAAATTCACAGTGCACACAGAGTTTTTATAAATATATTCTTACGGAGGCATAGATTTGCTGATCTCACATGTCTCTTGCATTACATGCCTGTTTCTCCTCCTCTACATTTTGTTTACTTTAATATTCATATAAGATCTTTGACCTCAAGAAGCTGAGAATTGGACTCATGACCTTTTCTCCCAAGATGAAAATTTTTCTCTTTGTGCTAGAACTGATGAAGACCTTTTAAAGAGTTTTTCTAGTCCTTGCAGCACCAGAGAGAGAGATCCAGGTCAGCAGAGTTGAGAATTCTTGGCTTAGTCTGCTGTGTTGTCACCTCTGTAGAGCCAGTCCCTCAAAGTTCCAGCCCAAGAAACTTTAAATCTTTGCAGCCTTGAGGGATTGAAGGGGTCTCAAGGTACTAGACCTGAATCCTAGAGACAGAATGAGATGCATCCATCTAAATAATGCAACTCAATATGAAACCAATAATCTTCCCTTGGAATCAATTTCATGCTGTGTATACTAAGGTAGAAATATTTTTGGTATAACACTTCAGTATCATCCTCTACCAGCTGTCAGTCCCCTGTTTATTTTGAGCCACAACACACCCTGATGGAAAATATTCCATTTTATTAAGATTTAAAAAACTAAAAATCTTCTACCCTTTCTGCACAGTTATTATGTATTTTGCAGGGGAACAAATTAAACCCACAGGAATCTGAACATATGGAAAAGGGGCAACAGTGTCTCAAGTAAAATCAGAAAATCAGTTCACCTTATCCACTCCATTTGGTCTGTAGTCAAAATGGGTGCACTGTCAAATATTGCTAAAAATAGTCCCTCTGAGTATATGGAAACAGGTGTTACAAAAATCCCTCAAATCACTCACTTGACCTGTTAATTAAGTTTCATTGTTTACCTATGGGAAATTCTGGGGTTTACTCAGTACTAAGAGTACCCACAGGTTTGGATCCCTCCCCTTCCAAATTACCATGACTTAAACCCTCCTTAATCTTGAAAGGATTGGTGAAGAACGAATAGGCAAATTATATTGGAGATTTTATTTTTTTGCAGTGTAATCCCATCTGCTATGGCAGAATCCTCTGGATAGAAATTTTTAACTTTCTGGTACTGTGAATGGTTTTTAATAACATCTTGCATATCATTGTTCCTACTTTTCATTTGGTAGCCAGCAATTTATAGTTAGTACATTAGCAAGAACTGTACAATATTAATTCCCTTGTATTTGTCTTGAATTTTCAAGGAGCAGATTAGTACAGAAAGACTGCTTGTCCCTTTAAAACAGAGAGAGAATTTAATTACCATATCATTTTCTTTCTTCCCCGAGTTTTGTTTTGCCAAACAGAGAAGCAGGGGAGACGGTGAGCTGTTGGGGTTTTGTGAGGGAAGGCAATCTGTGGATTAATACAGGTTTTATGAATTGCAGCAGAAATAGAGGTTCAGCTAGGCTGGTGCAGTCCTGAAGTAAACAGAGGTAGGAGATTGTTGTGAGCATTTTTGCCTGAGCCACCTAATTAATTCTTGACAAGCCTGCTGAATTGTTTGTTGAATTAAAACAAAGAAACTCCCAAAGGAGAAGACGACTAGAAAAACTGTCAGGAAAAAGCACAAACTTTGGATGCACAAGGTCGCCTAAAGAGAGATTTATATACTGAAGAACTTGTCTATTTTTCCAACTATATTAGTCCAATATAATATTTCACATATGTCCTTACACTTGCTTTGTTTGGCCTTGAACCACTGAGATGAGGTAGCAGCAGTGATGAAAAAATCTAAGTATTCATTATTCATAATTTCATGAGAGCATTTCAGAGTGGAGGAATTCCTCCTGCAGGATCCTGGGGAGACTGGAGTGCCACAGCAATGTGGGTGCTCTAGTAGCAGGGTGGGAATCTCAGGTTGGGAAGAAACTGCTGGGTACTGCAGCACTTTCTGCTTGTCCCTGGCAGCAAAAGGGAAACCTTTTTTTATAGTGAAGAGAGGGAGGCCTATAAAAAGAGGTGATATTAAACTAGGCTCTAGGGGGAAAAAATAAGAAAAATCATAAATCTTTTCACCAGAAGCACTATAAAGAATTGCCAGCAAGGTTTTGGGAGCACTGTGTAGGCAGCCATGATATTAGTTGATTTTGCTTCTGGGCTGGAGGAGAGAAAAATGAGAAGATTTTCCCAGGGCAGCTGACAAGGAGATGCGAACTGTTTCCTCTGCAGAGCTGTTCAGCCTCTCTGTTTTACACCTGAAGTGGACAGCAGATTTTCATCTTCACCAGGCTGAAAATGAGAATAGGGGAAATGGATGAAGTTAGAGTCAGCCCCTTGTGTGCCTAACATCCAAGCAAAGCAATCAGGTCACGCAGCCCTGTGTAGGAATTGCCATACCTGGTCAGACAGGAGATTTGTCTCCCTAGTATCTGTCTCTGAGAGTGGTCTGTCATGAATATCATGGGGGGCAGGATAAAAACAGAGCAATCCAACAGCAGTCTCCTTGGGATGCTCATTGTCATAGATGAGTTTGTTTCATGAGTTTCTTAAGCAGTTCCCAATTGAATAGCCCTGGGTGCACCGTTTTCTTTTCCCAAAGTACTCATTTTTTTTGCAATTTGAAGCAGTGGGCACCATTAGCATCCATACCAGTCCATCCTGTCCCAGGCAGGTGTTACTGACCCAGGCTCTGCATGGAGGGTGTTTGCACCTCTCACCTGGAAGGGGCTGCACGCCTGCAAATTCTGTGAGATGTGTCCCTGGCTCATGGGCAGGGAGGAGCCACAGATGCTCAGTCCCTGCTGTGTCTGGCCTCTGCCTCTTCATTTACTCCCAATGACAAACACACTGCCCAGAATGAAACTCATAGTTGCCTGTTACAGAAGTGAAATTAAAACCTTTCTGGGTAGAAAGTAGATGTTTTACTGTAGAAAATGTAGAGATCTAAGAAAAGGGTGATTTTGCTCGTAAAACATGCTTCTGTTTCAGATTGACTCTATTTTAGCTGCCTATAAACTCATTTGTTACAAGTCCTTTGGAAATTAGTGGGGAAAATCCAGGACTGTGTAGGTTCTTCTCAAGAGAGTGTGAATTTCAGCACAGTACCCTCTGGAGCTGTTATTGTTATACCACTGCACAACACAGGAATTCAGGGGACACATGGACAATTTCTAATTTTTTTTTTCAGTGAAATATCACAATATTGGCCTGTGGGTAATAACATACCAATTAAACTAACTTTGAATTTGGCAAATTTACAGGCACTTCCTTTTTCCTTACTATGGTTCTTGAATGTATTTTCTTTTACTTTGCATGGGTTTAATGCTGAAAGAGTGGGGAGACTTTCTCCTGGCAGTCATGCAGAGGTGCCTTTCATGAAGTGATTGATTCACCTTCTACTGGGGACAGTCTCAGAGAGGCAAATTGAATTAGGAAGAGGGGAGATTCTAGTTCACAGAAAATAGGACTGAGATTTGAAAATTAAGGAATTTATTCCCTTGCTAATACATGAACAGAATTCCCATCAACAGCAAGGGAAAGTGGGTGCCTAAAGAAAGAAAATTAGAGGGGTAAACGGGGCTGAAGCAATATTGTTTTCAGTGTGTTGGCATAGGATTCAGAGTATTCCACAGACAGCTGTTCTAAACTCAGAGTATGTTTAGTAGGAGGTGGTTTTATGCATATGAAATTACAGCAATTTGCTCCCTTCCCTTTTTCCCTCCTTCCCTCCCCACTACTGTCTTCCAATCCACACAGGTAGGTTAGCTCAGGTGGCCTGACATCACCTTGTCACCCCCGTGAATCTGTGGCCAAGCATCTGCTGAAGGTTGGGGACCAAGAGCTGCCTGTTTGAAATGCACTCCTAGCACCAAATAACACCGAGTCTCATTATACTGGATGATGATCCTTGAGACTGGGTCTTGGAGTGACATGAATGTGACAATTGCAATTTATTTTTCTCTTTTTAAAAGAAAGCAGGAGGAGAGGAATGAAATTAAATGGCAGTTTCTAACTATCCTCACCCCAGTGAAGACTCAGCATAGGAAAGCAAAAACATATTCCCCTTAAGATAACTCTTCTAATTTAAGTGTTCAGATTTTTTCTCAGTAGTAATATAAAAGCAGAGAGAAAGTTTCCTACTTTTTTCCTTCCCTCTGGGCAATGAAGGGTTCTAATTACACTAAAACCCCCTAGTATTGACTTTATAACAGCTTCCCCCTGCCTGCATGGCTGCTGTATATAGAAGGATGAAACATCTCAGATCATTACAATGGGAATAAGCTGTTCTTTGAAGGAGCATAGAAGAATTTCCAACTTTGACCAGTATGGAAGTTTTCTGAGAGTGACTGTATTTTGCTCATGTGAATTTCTGCTGCTCTTTCCTGTGTTGCCAGCAGAGTGAATACTATTACAGTACTTTCTTAACAGGAACACTCTGTGCCAAAGGTTTTAAAGTGTTTTATTTTAATGTCACAGATGATTAAATGCTTTAGTGTGACTGACAAGCTTTAGTAAATTCGTACAAATTAGATATACTAGCTCTTAGTAAAATAGATTTTCTAAACCTGTTTTGTGTGAGAGGAGAAGTAGCAGCTAATGATAGTAAAATACATTAAGATGCTGGCAAATTAAAAAAAGCCACTTGCAGCTTAGTGGTAGTGATATGACAGCTCTGTGTAAGGGTGAGGTTGGAGACAACCAATACAACAGAAACACCCACAGGGATTGCTGTAATATCATTTTTATTGTTGAGCAAGCTGAGCTGATGTTTCCTCAGGATTACAATAACCTCCAACTTCCTAGCAGGAGTAAGGCCAGTGCTCTGCTCCCCTCTTGTCACTTTTGAGGTTGCTGGTACCACTAAAGACACCAACAGTCAGCAAACCTAGTGTGCAGATTGGTATGAAAACTGTAAGTGGGCCATAGCAAAATATCTCAGTGCTTTTTGGTGTACAATTGAGGTGAGTGTGTAAGTACCCAAGAAAATCCAAGAAGGAAAGGTCAGAGATCCAAATGAAACAGTTATGGTATAATTCCTTGCGAGAGGGGAGAATGGCAAAAAAGACCCCAGAGACTCCCTGCACTACTCACAGAAGCTGAGCACATGCTCAAAGTACTGTGGGTGTTTTATAGCCAGTGAGGCTGCGTTCATGTTCTCTGCCTGGTGACATAGGAAATAAAGTTGGCTTCAGGTCTTATGAGCTCCCACCTGAGATTTTTCAGAAAGCATTTCTGACAATCACCAACTTTCTAGGGAAGCCAATGCAAAGGAAGCCCAAACATAAAATGTGATTTTCTACAGGAAAAGAGATGATACAGGTGACCTGCTGCTGTGATCCTGAGTTTGCTCCATGTGATTGTAGTTGACATATGTGTTTAGAATCTCTTGGTGCCAAGGCACACAGAGCCATTGCCTGAATCCTTCTGGCCTGCAGAGGCAGCCATGCCAGCTGTCTCATGCTGGTGCTGGGTCATGCTGTTCAAAAGGAGCAAAGGGGATGTGTAACTCAACAGCCTCTGTGTTTTTAACAAAATACTGTGGCTGCTTTGTTTGTCATGGAACTGAACGTTGCAGCTGAGTATGATGTAACCTGGTGGAGTTTTGGGGGAGATAGACCAACAAGATACCTGAGTTTAACAGATTTTATTTTTTTTCAAGGAAGATGGTGTATTAATCATGTCTGTTATACCAGCACACGCCTCTGTTTCCCATCCTCTTTTGTGAAAGGTGAAATGGAAGCTCCTTGCAGAGGAAGCCTTTTGTTAAGTGTTTGTGCTCTGTCTAGTCTGAACAGTAATGTCACCTGTAGCCACAACTGCTCTACCAATAAAAACATATGGGGGATACTTTTGCAGCTTGAGCATTGATAATAATGATATAATTTTGTGTTTTTACATCGTTATGGTGTTAGTCATTTATATTTGCTTTTAAACATAAGCTTTTTTTCTTAAAAAGAATGCATTTTAAAAAGGCTTTGTAAAGTTAACAGAATCTCTGAATTTTCCTTCAGGACGAAAGGTAACAGAGTGCATTTTATCATTAAATTATGGTCTAATAAGAGGAACAAAAGATTCTTTTAAAAAAGTATTATTAACAGCATTGCCTTTTTGATCTATGGAAAGATAAGTGTCCTCTAGTGGAGGTAGTACCCTCCTCTTCTTGTCTTATAAACCTTTGTTCTCTTCTGATGCATATTAAGCATCAGATGAAAAATTCTGTTTGTCTGTGGTCTAACAATGAAATACCTTGTAGGAAGCGAAAAGGTCAAGCTTCCCCTGTCAGTGATTTATTATAAACAGTGCCGCCTCCTTTTATTTCCTGATACTTTGCATTTGGATTAGTGATGATACATCACCAGCTGCTAGATAAAATATGAAGTTGGGAAACTATGGTCAAACATTTCTGCTGAGGAATGACCCTGTAATCAGCTCCCAGCACACACAGGTCTCGCTTGATTTATCAACCCAAACCTGGGATTCTAGAGAGGGATGAATTAGTTTAAAGATATCTAAGGGATAATAGCTAAAGCCAAAAGTGCTGTAGGAAAACCGTTTGTCACTGGCCTGCCCTGCCCTCCTTAATTGCAGAAAAATTGAGACTGGATATGTTAGGCACCTGATATAAATCATTGGTCAAGTAACCAGCCATGTATCAAGTGGGGGAGTTGCAGACCTTTTTCTTTTGCTCCTTGCAGGCAGGACACTTGCAGTTCAGACACCAGGAGGATGTTGGTTCAGTGGGGTTTTATGCACATCTGCCTGTGTACGAAATTCACCTAGGCAATCTATATGGCTTTATGTGTTTTGTTTTCACTCCTGTTTCCAGTGTGCTATTTTAAAGGTTGCGTTCTCTAGTTTTGCATTTGGAGACCATTTGTCCCAGTTTTTTAGCTCAGGGTGTGACAAAAAAGGAATGTGCAGTTGCCCAACACATGTTGTAAATAATCCCTAATTTAAGAACATACTTGAAAGTTTAGTACTTATGGAAGCTGTATTAAAAAATGAATTAAATATCCATAGTCTGCATTTATAGTCCTCTCATTCTCCAGTTGTAGTTTAACCACTTTTACCTCCTCAGTATATGCATGTTTTTAACCTTACCAACTCTGCACACAGTGTAGATAGAGCTTAATGATATTTGATTTCTAACATCATGTCAGTGATCTGTTAAGTTGAGCACATCCATGTACACAAATTCACACAACTGTGGAACCTTCTCCTATGAACATCTTGCCTTCCAGTGTGCATCAGGGAACAATTAGAAATTAATTCAGTCCATGAAATCTCTTCATTTGAAACAAAGCTGTGAGAGAATAATAACACATTTTTCTCTCCCTTAACATAAGTGTAGTTATGAAATTTTTCAGAGCTGTGGTCAATGCATGGATAATGGTATGTCCCCTATGCCAATATTTATTCTTGTTCCACATAGCTGTGCTTGTGCCTCATTTTTTTTCTATATAATGTAACTTTGCTAAAAATTAATTTTGCAGACTAAGTCAAAATCCAGTAGATTGCTTCTCTTTTCTTGTTTGTCACTTGGAAAACACAGCAGTGAGCACGGTGCAAAATCCATTGTAGTTCTGTAAATGAATCTATGTACTTTGAATTCCCTCAAATGAGAAGGTAGGAGAGCATGCACATGTGGCAAAGTGTTGGATGGGATTGGACCTCTGCAGGTCACATCCCCTTCTTCTGGGCTTGGTCAACACTTAACATTTACTTATCTGCCCTTGGCTAGAAACTCTAAAAATATTAAGGGCATCAGAAGCTCAATTTCTACCCTTTTCTAATGAGACTGAGACACTTAACTGCCTTATACCGCTGTTGTTTTTTCTGGTTTTAAATTTCATCATTACACTGAAAAATTGGATGTGCTTAAGTACATTGTGATTATGGATCAAAATGTCTTTAGAATTGGGCTTTAGTGAATAAAACATTAAAATATTACTTGCTCAATATAAGTGCGATTTTTCAAGGCTAAGTTATATTAACAGAATTTATTATTAAATTGTGTTGTAATTCTTTTAAGCTAATGCATGAAAATGACCTCAAAATCAGATCAAATCTAGTTAGGAAGGTGATTATCTAAGTCCCTAAATGTCTTTCAGTCAGAAGCTCCACAAGAAAGAACAGGATTTTATTCAATCTAGAGAGCACAAGCATCAAAATTTAACTGCAAAGAAAACCAATTTAAGAAACAAGAGAGGAAAAACCAACAACAAACACTTGCCCATGTTAAGTCAATTTCACCCACCATTATTAGCATCTGTTTTATGGTGTATTGAGCACTTAGTTCCCTGCATGAAGGTGAAGCACTACTGCAAATTGCTACACTGGGAGGAGACTCTTTTAAGATTGAATCATAGGGGCAGTGTGAAATTTTTGGTTGAAAATGCTTGTCAGCATGCTGTAAGGGATAATGGAATTTGATTTCACAAAGCATATTTCATACTCAAGGTGTCCCAAACCACTGTACAGATGAATGAGTTAAATGCAGGAGAAGCAGTGACTGTGTAGGTAAATGTGGCGCCTATTATGTACTTGGCAATAGCTTACACACAGCTGTGGACAATGGAAACAGGTTTTCCCTTTTATTATTGAGGGTCACCCAGGTTAGCCCCTGTTCTTTTTGAAAAGCACTCTGGGATTTCTAATTTCCACCTGGATGATCACCAGAGACAGACAGAAAGGGCCACAGTTTAATGCTTCAGCGGGAGGATGGATGAATGATTGTTGGATGATTAATGGCTGCTCTGTGCTGAACGATGACAGCCTGTTATAATGGAGATAGCTAACGTGTAATTTTGTGCCTGCTGCAGTTTCACAGCCTCAGCATTCCCACAGAGCGGGCACTGCATGGGGAAAAGGCAGGGAAACGATGACACAGTTCTGGGTTAGTTTGCCCCCTCTCATCAGACAGCAGTGGTAAAGCCACTGAGCTCTGCTCGCGCAGGGCTGCTGGAGAGGCGTCGGAGCCTGCCAGAGCAGTGACTTAAAACTGTGCACAGCACCCTTGAGAAATGTTTTAGAGGAGTCAAAGTTATCTTTTATCACATATCCAAATTTTTGCTCTCTGGCTATGGGGCTTAGAACAGGATTTATCAAAGCTGGGCCTGAGGTTTGCTGATGGCTCTGCAGGCTGGGAGCTGTGGAGCTGTGCAGGGAGTGCAGACACCTGGTCACCAGCGGGCTGGCACTTTGTCACCCTGCTGCATCCTTGAACAAGGCCCTGAGATGTTGATCATTAGATAATTGTTACTATTGCTGCTTGATTTATTACTACAAAATTGTTATTATGAAAAAAATCAACAACTAGACTTCACAAATTGTTTGCATGATTTGAATAGTTTCTTTTTTTTTCTTGTGCTTAAAAACCTTCTTTCCATTAGGTTGATCCGCAACATACTCATAGTGAAGTTCTACCATGCAATTGTGTACAGAAAGAATCTCATTGTACCCAAAACTGTTTTTTAAGAACCAAAGTCATAATTTCAAATACACGCATGTTAATTCAAAAAGTCTGCACTCTGTGAATCAGAGAAATAATTTCTGGTGGCTTTGTGACTGTGCCACTGACTTTGTGGCAATCATTAACACTAGACCTGGGCACTGTTGCATTACCCATCAGCTCTAATTTGCTCTGGCTTTGGCATGATCACGCTTCTGGTGAATTAGTCAGAGCACATCCATTACACTGGCCTTGTCCCAGCTCTCTGCTTTTCTGGTGACTGCAGAAGACACTCTGTACTTTGTCTGACACAAACTCTGAGTGGTACAGACAGATGATACCTGATCCAGTGTGTGCTTTACTAGTATGAAATTATCCCATCAAAAAATTTGGATCAAATTGGAACTGGCAGAGTGAGGCTATACCAGACCAACACTTTGTATCATGTGGTTGTAGCAGTTTTTAGCTCGTGCTAGAAGACTTAGTGGCTGCTATTGTCTATTGATTAGTCATAGTTTTAGAAACCATTTCTCCCTTCTGAAACATTCCAACAAGAAATCCTTTCTGAGAACCTAATATTTATTAAAGAACAAGTTGTTTTCATATGCACTGCTTTTTAATGGAAACATTGTTTTCCCTTATTTGCTGTCTATTTTACAGACAATTTAAAAGTTGCTCAAAAACATAGGAGATGATGTTTTTTTCTCCATAAGAACCCAAGACGTTAAAAAAATAATAATTTTGGTCAGCAAGTATTCTGTGGAGAAAATACTTGGCTTTTCCAGTGAAATTCACTTTCTAGAGGACCTAAATTCCATAAAGCTTTAAATATCTTTTAATACATCTCTTTAATGAAAGGAACTTGCAGCTACTTGCAGATATTCTATGAGCAAAACAAATATGTAAATCTGATAATTTTGTTATTTGTTACCCTAAGTAAAAGGTTCATTACCATTCATGCAAGTATAAAATACAGAAAAATGAGGGCCGGATTATCAGGAGATGTACTGAAGGTGTAAAGATAAAACTGTTGTTGTATACTCCTCACAGTTGGTTAATTATTGGAAAGTTTGTGTTGAAGATAGCATTGAAAAGTCTTTATCTGTACCTACGTCTATTTATAATCTGCCAAGCTTAGAAAATCCATTGGTGCATCTTTTCTAAGGGCCTTTTCAATGATAGAAGATTCATGGGGATTTTGTTTGATTTTTAATTTAAAATCATGGATTGTTCAGCTGTATTGATTATTGCTATTTTCAGATGTTAAAATTAGAGCACAGCAGAATTGATCCTGCAGTCTTAGTTCATTGAAAGTTTAGTGACTTTGAGGAAGTGGAAATAAAGGAGAACTTGTCTTATAAGGCTTGATCCTATTGTCACGTATATGCAGAGCCACAGATAATTAAAATATGGAAGCACTGTTACAAGGCAGAGCATGGGCAAAATTTAAGTTGCTTCATGTGGAAGTTTTTAACTTTGAAGAAGTGAAGCTTTCACAATTTGTTAAAAGAGTAGATCTCACCTATTGATGGGTTGCATACTTTATTAGTGTGTTTTGGTATTTTGCAGTGGTTTACATAATAGATAAGGACTAAAATTGGGTGGGGTTTTTTCATACTGTGATGTTAACTTGAAAAAATATGTTAATGATTTACGAGAATATTGTCTTTTTCTAATTTTGTATCTTCTAAGCATTTTTATTGACTAATAGCATTGAACATATATTTTCATTTAATTAAAATAATTAAGTGCTTTGTATATTTAACCATGTAGTTTCAGATCACTACCCTATAATGAAGTCTCTCAGGTTGTCTGTTGAGAAAAATGGAAGTTTGGGACAAGAAACAAAGACTACTGCAGGCACTGAGACTGCAGCAATAATGTAGGTCAGTAGAATGGAAATTTGCAATCTGCCTGAAGCTCCAGGGTTAATATCCCAAATGTTCCCAGAGCACTGGAAAGCATATCAAATCTTTAACATAGCAGCATACTGCCACCTAACATCACACAAAGCATAAATTCTGTTCATCTTCACCACAGATCCAGTCAGGAATTTTTTCCCAGTATCTTAGGTTGCCCACCCAAACTATGTAAATACATTTTGTGGGGATGACTGGTCAGAGCTGCTTTTACAAGTGCTAGAAGCAAGCAGAGCCTTTGGATAGAGGCAATTCTTCTGGGAACAAACAAGCTCTAAAGCTGATTAAATTGTCTGAAAATGAGTCTTACATCATCTCGCTGCAAGGACCTGCTTCCCTCTCTTGCTATGAAGACCCAAATGCCTGGCAAGGACATTCCATCTGGGATGCAGCAGTTCCTGCCTCCCTGTTGTTACACACAGCAGACTGACTGTGAATGAATTTCTTACAACATTTCAGTCTGAAGGATGTTTGCTGCTTTAAGTAATTCAGAAAAAACCAGATCTTTGTTGAGAAACCTCATCCTGATGGAAAAGTAGCAGGGCCTGTTTGTGGAAGCAGCTTACCCAGCTGAGTATGGGTAAGGAGGAGAGCTGCTGTCAGTGATGGGACCTGAGGAAGCCTTAAGGGACATGAAAAGGGATAAGTGGAAGAATTCCTGTGTTTTAGCCTTCCACAACTAGAAATGTCTCTTGGGGTTCCTTGCACTGTAGCTGAGGTGACGAGAAGGTTTGGGTCCAAGCGGGCATCCCACAGAAAGGCCCTAAGGAGATGTGCTGGGGAAGTGAGGGCTGTGCAGGTACCAACACCCCTTCCTTCACCCGTTTAGAGGCTGTGTGACAATCTCCCATCTGTGTATTGACATGTCTTGACCCTGTTTACTTGTAGGATCTGCTGGGATCACAGAACTAATGCGACAGGCTGCAATACATTTCAGATAGAAATAGATTCACATTTCTACTTCAGTGCTCAGGTCAATGGAGTCACTTCAGAATTACATTTATGTTCCTGAGAGAAGAATTTTACCAATTGCCCACTCTGTCCAACACATTAAATTAAAAAATAATTTAGCTAGCAGTTATGAATACCCATTTCCTGCCAGTAATCTTAGAACACCCCATTGCCAGGAGATATTCCTGACCCCACTTTGTGAGTTTCACCTTGTAGTGGAACTAGCCAGAATGTCTTTCCTGGGCTTCATTGTTAGCTCTGGACTGAGCAGTTTTACTGATGGCAGAGTTAGTCATGTGCATGATGGAGAGATTCAAAATAAACCCTCTCAGATTTATTTTGTTTATAAAAAGCAATTTTTAATTAATAGGAGATTCTCAAGCTCTTGGACTTTTGTTTCCTTTATAAAAGTGGGTTTTAAATATGGTATTTTAAATTTATAAGGAAGTTGAAGATAGCAGCTAATTGAGTTAAGACACCAGTCTCCTGTGATTATCAGTCAAGATCATATTAATATGAAGGCACAATGATTTAAGACCAAACAAACAAGCTGGACCTAGCTCAATTTTTTGGTTTTGATCATTGTTTTTCTTGAGTTTAGTAATCCTCAACAGTATCAGGTAACAAAGACACTGCCTTCTCATCAGTGGTGAAAGTCCACACTGAAATATGTCACAATTAGCAAAGAAAGTATAAGGCTGATTGAAAGCCTTTGATTAGGAATAGTTTTTAAATAGAGTAAACGTCATCATATTTGTTTAAATGAAAAAGATTAGGAAAACAATTTTCTTTTAAAACTTTAACTCATGTTTATGGAATAGTAGGACCTTGTTTAAAAACAAGCAATATGTTTGAATTATTTATGTGTCAGCTTTCATGTTGTTTTTTTCTATGGATTTATTAGCATGTCAGCTTGTGTGCTGGAAGTCAGATTCTTGTGTGTGCGTAGTGCAATGATCAACAAACCCTCAGCTGGTCTCTCAAATCAGCACTAAAGGTACAACCCTAAATTCATAAATTTCTACCATTTCTTTCTCCAAATTGACCAGATTTATAATCTGGGTTTCCTTTTTAAGCATGACGTATTCTGGAGAAGTATATTCTTCTTCAGGGACCCAGTCTAGTGTTCTTCAAGAGCTGAGTTCATGTATCCAAAAATGTCCTCTGGCATCTTCAAGCAGTCTATCAGACTTCTCCATATTCTTCTGTACTTGCAGGTTTCTGATTTGGAATATGACTGCTGTTACATGCAGAGCAAAGTGCTTGTGGCCAGTCTGTGACAGGATAGCCTGGCTAAGCAGGAAATTAAACTATCAGTCTGTGGATGTCTGAGGTCCCTTGGCTGTGCAAAATACAAGGGTCTGCCCCTACCAGCTAAAATGGAACCCTTACTGCAGAAAAGAAAATACGCATATTATGGAGAGAGATAAAATTTGTTGATATCTTAAGTGGGCACTTTGAGGTTAGGAAATCTTTGGCTGAAAATGAAATTAGTCCCCAGTATGTTTGAGCCATCAGTGAGTAAATTGCCCCAGTTTGTTTTTTCCTCTAAATCTTCCTTTGCCACTTTTTGAATTATCTGATAGTATAAAGCATTTATAAACTTTTTTCTTCATGTTGCATCTCTTTAACCTTTGACAATCACAGCTTGCGTAGCACTGCTGTCCCAGAATGCTTCCTACAATTTTCTCCTTAATTAAAGCTACAGTAAACCATTATAATGCATTGTTTTTCTAAACAAATTTGCCGTTTATTAAAAATAAAGTGAAGCCAGTTTCTGTTCTTAGACTTCGGGTTTGGGTCTGACCAATAAATCTGGCAGCTCTGCAAATATATAAACAACAGACTGTGACCTTCAAGTAAACTCTGCTCATTATCAACAGGACTAGTGCAACATCTAGAGCAATGATGAAAACTGGTCTTTTTAATTGTCACAATTTGTTCATTCACTAAGCTGCTAAAGTGATATAAAAAGTCTTTTTGGATATTAAACTAGTTGGCAAGCAGCAGAAACTGCATGCAAGGTATCAAACTATGAAGAAAAATGGCTCTGTTAGATGTTACTGGCTTGGAAATTTGTCAGCCTGTGCCAATAAGTGAGATGTCTTCTTTTATCCCTCACCAGCTACAGTTACAGTGGTAGGAAATAGTCTTTGATCATCTTCTTGAACTACTTTGGACCATTCTACCTTCCTTTGCTTATTAGAGAGAATTGAATCTGTGGATTACTTACTCTTCTTGTCCTTTCTGTGATTGACAATGTGGATAGAATAAAAATGTTGTTTAGGAAGGGAGGCAGTGTCTGTGGTACCCAAGTCATCGCTTGATGAAAGACAAACAGCAGGAATGTGGTGACCAGAAAGTCTGGATTTCAGAGATTTTTTGGTTTGCTAACAGGCTGTATCATCTTTCACATTATCAGCCTGGCTTCACCCACTCAAATCTGTTTGCAGATAAATTCTGAATGAGCAATTTATACCAGTCAGGGTATGTTTAAAAGGTTACATTGTTTTAATTTAAATATTCCTATGTGCCAGTACTGCATTACACAAAATACATTTTGCCACGCTACTGAACTGCCCATTTCTGTTTTTAATTATGAATTTCCCAGGACTACATTTTTCTGTAAACTGTTCATGCCACATTAAAATGGCTGTGAATTATCAATTCTTCTTCTGTATAAAGAATATACTACCTTCCTCTTTCACATACAGCAAGAATTCCTTTAATTGTCAGTTCCCATCTGGTTCAATGGGTATTAGAACTTTACAGCCAGAATCAAACATACTGTGTTAAATTTGGTTTCATAAACTCAGTACCAGTATTTTTCTGCTCTACTAGTAAACAGTTCCTGCCACCTCAGCTGTTAATGTATTTTAAATTTTCTTATAAATATAAATATTTCACATAAATGTTTTAAATGTCTTCATCTTGTTATTAATGATTTACAAGCTCATTATTTAAAAGAAAATGCAAAAGAAAGAAGCATCATAAATTGACTTAGTATTATCATGGCTTTTATGTTTAATGGTGAGATTCTGTACATTACAAAATTTCAGTCACTTGTCTCAGGAAACTGTGTTCCTTTGAAGTGTGCTTTCCTGAAGTCAAAGATTATATATTGCTTGTCGATTGAGAATTTAAAACCGAAGCATTGACTGATTCAACTGTTACAAAGATTAGATAAAGAGCTGACCATCACCACATTGCTTCTGACACCAGTTTTACTTCCCACAGGGCATCTTACTAGGTGTTAGGCAGACTGGCTTTTTCCTCCCTAAAGTAACTGAAGATTGGAACTCTCCTTTGATGAGCACAGGCAGATTATGTATTATACATTCAAGCTCATGGTTGACCTTTGGAGATGCATAAATGAAAAAAGCAGCTGTTTGAACTGCACTTTCCAGCCCCTTGTGATTCAAAATTGGGATGCCATTTAATACATGCTTATTTAGTGGCCGTGATTTTTTAGGCCCTTTCTAAACATTGAAGTAGAGAGAATCCTTCCTAGAGGATTTTGCAATCTGTGAGAAGAAAAAGAAGGAAAGCAGAGGTTAAGGACCAGGGGAAAACAATGAAGACAGTCATATATGATTTTCTTTCCCTCTTCAAAACAGTAGTGGGCTTGTGAACAAATTACTGAATATATACATGTTAGTATGTGCATATGATAACTTCAAATGCTTCCTGCCATGTCTTATTCTACTTCTGAAAGATTCTGATCTTTGCAAAGTTTTGCAAGGCTTTTCTCTCTATATATACATGTAACCATTTTGTAAATATTGTGATAGGAAATGTCAGAAGTGTTCTACGTGCCCTGTGTGTTAAATACTGAAGGTGTTTGTGAGAGCTAAGCTGGTGGGCACTGTGTGGCTCAGGATACCAGTGCCACATGACAGCTCTGCACTGATGTTCTCCTCGTGTTCCTGAGGCTGCAGGACAGCCAGGCCTTCCTGCCACGAGGAGAGCTGCCAAGGTTTGGTACTTTTGTTAGAATAAATTCTGTGGGTGGAATTCAGGTGTATCATCAGCCTGTGCTGTTCCGAGTCTTGCTGAAGTGGTTACAAAAGGGGACCTAAAAAAAGTCAAGTGCAGAAAATACTACTGAATTTGTTCCTATATATAAAGCACCCATTTAGCCTGCTGTGTTATGTAACATGGCTAAATAATCCTCCTCACTGCCCCAAGCAAGTGTTTGTGGGGACTTGCGGTCTAATAACTGGATTTGCTCATCCTGGAAACAGTGGGATGCTGTCTGACCTTTATTTCCCAATGACATAGCACAAATATTTATTTAAATGCCACTTTTAGGCTAAAAATAGGGCACCTTCTTATGGTGGAACATGCAACGTTGGGATTGCTCAGATGTTGCCTTCAAAATGCGGATCCATTGAGCAAACAGGGCTGGAGATGTTGGTGGTGATGAACAATCACAGAAGTGTCTGCTGCACCTCTGTGTGTAAAGTGGGCTCTAATGTTTTTTTTTAGTCTCATACAGTAACATTCTCAGTGGATCATCTTACTGAAGTGCAAAGGTTGGAAGCCCAGTGAAACTGTTAGACTTTTTCCAAAGGTACATTACAGAACCTCCTAAGCTATAATAACAGGAATCCGAAAACATGGGAGGGTGACCAATTATACTTAAATCTGGTCAGTGTTTTATTTTATGTGGTTGTACTCTGGCTATTTTTTGACTTGTTTGGATCATACTGGCTAAGTGTTCCTGTCCAGTAATACTCATTTTACCCCAACCAGCTATTTAAACCAAGTATATGCTGGTTTTGCTATTGAACAGGAGGACAAGTACTTCCATTATGGTTAGTTGTTTTGTGGCTTTTGGTACCCACCCATTTATTTTGGTTTGTCCTAATCTATATTTATCTATGGATGACAAGATGAACTTAAAAAAATAATAAGTTTAAAGTTGCATACCAGCTCCCAGGATGTAAATCATATTGGGCTTTCAGCTCTTTCAAGCTTTCATAAACAGTGCTTGCTGAAAGACTGAATCATATTTTTCTGTGACTTTAGTTCATGTCAAGCATTTAATTTTTAACAACAGCGGTCAGTTTCCTGATGTGAACACATGACACTGGCCCCAGAGACTCCAGCTTTCTTTAGCTGTCATCATAACAATTTTTCTTTTTAAAGATACACTCACAGCAAAATTAGAACTGGGCTAAAGGCTTTGAAAGCAGTTCAGACCACAGTGGTCCTACAGAAACGGTCTGCTTGAAATGAGAGTGGAAACTGTGGGCTGAGCCTGCTCAGCTTGTTTTAAAAAAATAAACTAACATATTAGAGTTAGTTAATGGCATACCACTCTGGGTAGTGGTAGAGGCAAAGGCTGACCCCTCTTACACTGTTTAAAGGACTAGATTGTCACCTGTTTATATTAAAACTTACTGGAGAGACATAACAAGAGCTGGTGAAGAGCACACTGTGGGATCCAGTGCCTCACAGGGGAACTGAAATAGTGCAAGGATTTTATTGTGGAATCCTCCTCCTGCTTCTCCCTTATGGGGAAAAAAGCTCTAACTCAAACAAGAATTATTTCAGGCAGGACCTGTGGTCTCTGTTGCACAGGGAGGTCAGGCTAGTTTATTACAGTGGTTCCTCCTAGCCCTATATTTAAATATACAAAAGGGAACACACGAATACATTAATCGTGTTTGATTTTCAGATCTCTCCATTACCTCTAGGGGCTCCTCACAAATTCTCATCTGCTCTTTGGTTTTATTATTTTCTGAGACTCTCCTTTAAAACTCTCTCTCCACATTTTCCAATTATTTTATATAGAACTAGGAGGGAAGTGTCATTTTTGCCCTTCACATGTCAAAGGGGTGTTTGCAAATTGCCTCCCCTCCAGGAAGAAGGGGATGGTGCCATAGTGGTAAAGGCACCTTTCCTCTTCCCCAGCTCTTCTTTCTTCAATACATCTCCAAAAATGAAAATAAAATGGAAGTGTGTGGTAGACATTGATTTTGGGGTATTTAGTAGTTAAACTCATTGGGGTCATTTTCCATCTGAATCACAAAGATGTCAACTTAAAGACTTTATTGAGAGCTTAATACAAAATCTCTTGCAACTGATGAAAAGATGCCCAATGGCTCCAACCTGTGTGGCACCTTAAATTGAGTACAGCAGAGGAGTAACTTTTCTTCCAAAAAACTCACCTGAAACAACAACAACAAAAAAAAAAGCAATGATAGCTGAATGTCAATACAAACAGCTTTTTGCACTTCCAATATAATTTGATTTGGTGTATTTGTTTAGAATTTGGGTTTTTTGAAGAAAAATATCTTATATATGGATATAAGCAGCAGTAATTTTTTGTACTGTGACTGACTTGAGACTTTAGAAAATGTCATTGTGAAGAAACACGAGCAAAATACTGCATCATTAGATTTTTATGATTATTTCCTTTTCAAGCTGGGAAAACAAAGGCCTAGAACATACGTACTAATGAGAAATCTAATGCAGTTTTCTCTACTCTTACTCTTCTTACTTATTATTCAGATTTCTCAGTCAGATTTCATGCCAATTTAGACTTCCAACTTTCTTTATTTTGTCCACATTGAAAACATTATTTGAAGGGACATGGAGCCAGATTTACCCTTTTGCAATTCCAAAGTGACTTCAGTAAATCACTGGACTTGTTTTGGTGTCAATGCTGGAACAGAGTTTAGCTCGTAATATCCAGTTTTCAGTTTTAGAGCGGTCATAATAGTAACTAATCTACTTCCTCATGAGGAGGTCAATTTATTTTGAGCAGGTGAAAGGACACCAGTACAGAGAAGAGCTTTTCCCCAGTATATAAATAAATCTAGCTTGAGAGTGTAACAATAGTACTGACTTTGCTTTTGCAAAGGAAAACCAGTAAGGGACGGAGGAGACTGGGTTTCTCCAATGCACTCATTTTGTAATCAAACATTTATATAAAGACATCTCACTTTATTTTAAGTCATGTTCTCATACTGGGTTTTTTTGGTCTCTTTAGAATGTTTTATTTCACAATTTTGTGCTTGCTTCTTTTTCCTCTCATATGAGGGCTCCTCCAATGCTGTGAGGTATAGCAAAGAGTTCAGCATTTCCTTTCACCATCATTGCACGAGCAGATTTCATTCTCAGAACAATTACTGGGCAGCATGTGGCAACAAGTCATATCTGAAACCTTTTGTCTCTGAGTGGGCTTTTCAGAGACAGTCACTTCTGATCTTGACATCTGCACTGCATTTGGCCTTTGAAAGTTAGTGTTGAATTGGGTTTGGTCTCCTTTTCTAATAGTGCAGCAAAAGATTTGCTTGTGATATTCTGTGGACAGTGTTTTTGAAGTGCTATTTCTCAGTATGCTAAAATTTGCAAAGAGACTCTGCACTCAGACATTTAAACTGTTAGTCTGTTATTTCTATTTTTCATTCCTATTTGAGTGTGTGTGTGTGAGACCCTTGTCCTCTGGGCCTTTGTAAGACTCTGTGAGCTGTATGGGGCCCTGCCAGTGCAGCTAAGGAGGACGACCTAATGGGTGCTGGCAGTCCAAGCCTTGATGGCTCAGGAACAGGGTTTCCATGGATCAGTTAGTTCCATATAAATGTGGGCCATGAGAATGCAAGGCAGGCAAGCTACTGGGCAAGTAAGATTTCCACTGGAAATCTGATGGTCATGTGAGAATCCTTCCTCATTTTTTTCAAAATTAATGTACATACCCTTTGAATGTTTTAGTAGTGATAAATTGATGTTTTCTCCCAGAAACATGTTTCACAGGAAAATTTCTGAGCAACCATCATTATGATTTATAAAGCCTTCAAAGCAGGCTACTCAGGGGACTACCTGTGAGTTTATGCTAGAGCAGAGACGGATGGAAACAGCTGACCTGCTCAGCCCTGGTTCCTCCATCTCTCCCTGTAACGCTGCTCCTGTGTCCTGGACTGCTGACATCCATCAGTCTCTGGGCATGCTGTGCATTTGAATGAGCACTGGTACAAGCTAGCATGGTCTGAGAGTGTGGGACTGGTACCATAGTGGTTTTCTGGGTTGAGAGTAGGGAAAATGTGGGAGAACAGGCCAAGAAGTTGTAGTTTTGAACTACTACTCTGCAAGTCATGTGGCTTACTTTTTTTTTAGTGTTAATCAAGGTAGCTCTTTGATGAGAAGGCTTTGCATGTACACAGACACAGAATTCACAAAGGCACTTAAAATCTTTTTATTATGGTATAGTACCTTATAGTGAAAAATATTTTTCTTTGTCAAAAATGACTGAATACAACCCCTGAATAAAATTGCTAAGGACTTCCTTCACTTTCAGTAGGGGCTGGACATGAAGGATCAGCTCTAGGAAGCAGATCTGATGAGTAAGCGTGTGTCCCTTTTGCGTTGTCCGCTTTCATGTCACAAGACAAAATAAACAGAGATACCACAAATTGCTCAGTCTCTCTCTCTGCTTAGTTTTGTTGAGGTAATGCTTGTTCCAGCCTTCCTAGCCAACCAATTTCCTATTGTTTTTTTTTCTTGCACTTCCTTCTGCTTTTGATCTTGTTCCAGTTAGCATCCAGTTCTGATATGGAAAAACGATCCCTCTCCATAGGTGGCCACCCACAGCTTTCCATGGGTAGAGCAGCAGTGCTGGTCACCAGCCTTGCTGCAGCCTCCTCTGGGGGGAACGTGCAGAATGGTTTGAACCCGGCCAATGAAAATTGTGGCTGTGACACTGAACAGTGTTGAGGCAAGCATTTTCCTTTGTGGGCGAACACGACACCGTTTCTGGCGGTGCCCGGCCCTGGGCTGATCTCCCCGGGGGTTCGGTGTGTGCCGTGCCCGGCCCTGGGGCAGAGCTCCCCGGGGCTTCGGTGTGTGCTGTGCCCGGCCCTGGGGCTGAGCTCCCGGGAGGGTCAGTGTGTGCCGTGCCCGGCCCTGGGCTGATCTCCCAGGGGGTTCGGTGCCGGCCGTGCCCGGCCCTGGGCTTATCTCCCAGGGGGTTCGGTGCCGGCCGTGCCCGGCGCTCGGCGCAGCGGACAGTGCCATCTGCTGCTCCGCGCCTGCAAACAAACCGGGAGCGCTCCGCGCCGCTCCCGCCCCACCGGGACACTGGGGGCACTGGGTGTTTGCCAGTCGTGCCTCTCTGAGCTGCCTGTGGAGGTTTTCCATCACCACTGAGGGTGAAGGCTCCAAGGAAGAGCTCCTCAGCAGCTCTGTGGGTGTAGGATGTACAGCAGTTAATGCCCTGCATTAAACAGCGCCATCGTCCGCTAGAACACCTTGCAGGCAGCTGTCACTGGTATCAGTGGGAGTTCTTCAATCTGTTTCCCTGTAGAAGTTGATTCGCTAGGGGTATTCAAAAAATCTGGGTAACTTGTGTATGTGTTGAAGCTAACTGCTAGTGGAATGACCAGGAGAACTTGGAGGAAGATTTTTGTAAATTCAGGATTAAGCAGAAAAGAAAATATGATCTACCATTGCTGATCCCAGAGATTAAAGCCTCAAAAGTTACTTTAATGGCTGCTATTCGTGTGTCTGCAATGCAGAACAAGCTACTCTGGTACAAATTGTACATCCCAGACTGCATATTCCTTATTTGTAAAGAGATTCTTGTATTTTTTTTATCACATAGGAAAGTTTGATTCTTTCCTAATCCTTTTTTCGTAGTTCTGTAGCCCACCTTTTGCAATCTCATTCTTAGTCCCTCTAGAATGGAACTGCACTGCCAGCAGTTCACAGCACCTTGTAAAATCTTGCCCAGCTTTTCCAAACAGGGAGCTTTTTTATCTACTTGTCTACCACTTGAGCAATGACTTTAACTGCTTAAACTGGCTGCTTGTCAAATGCGGCTTAAAAAGGAAAAAAAAAAAAAAGGAAGTGGGGGATGTTCAGCTTGTGTGAGAGGTTTTATCAGTCCTTTCTAAAAGGAAAAAGAGTATTTCATACAGAAATGATGGAGAAGTCCTGCTATGGGTGGATTCACACTGCACATCACACTAAATACTTGTCTGCCTACATATGGAATTGCAATATGTTAGAGAGAAGGTGTTTTGTCTCTGTTTGTGCAAACCTCAAAATTGAATGAAACAGCAAAAAAAACTTCATTTGGACACTCAGTGTCCAAGTACCAAGGAATATTCCCTTGATAGGCAGTTTTTAATTCTATGTCTTATCCTTTTACTCCTCTTGATAGCCTTAGTCTTCTCAATCAGGAACAGCAGCATCCTAATTTCCATGGCAAGAGCCCATTGTTACCCTTACTTGAACAATGATTTTCCTAGGCCAAGAAAGAGTGAGAGCAGTGCACATGTAAATTGCAATAAGTGGTTTTACACTATAAATCAAGCAATCAGTGAAATTGAGTTCTTGGCTTGAAGATCTGAAAGGTGAGCTCGTTTTCCTGAAAAGCATTGCTATAGTCTCCAGAGGTGTAAATCTTCATCTTATTAAATTGCAATGGAGCCAGTGGGGCATGGCATAAGAGAAGAGAGATACCTATCAGGAAAAAGGGACCTCTGCCTTTTGTGCCCTCCATGGCCTGGTAGGAGAATATTCTCCTTGCTGAGTACAAGAAACTTTCTTATTTCTGCAGCCAAATCTGTTGTCCAATATTGTGTTAGTAAGACCATATCCATTTTTCTGTGTGATTTTAATCTCATGAGTATTGAAACTCATTGTCTTCTCTTTGAAAAAATTCTGATGTATTCTGTTACTTTTTCAATATTTTGGGTGAAAGAGCTTGATTTTGCTTTTACTTGGCAGGAAGGAAATCCAAAGAGCATATATAGTGATATCAAGCATTAGATGGCCATACAAATGGCCATAAGTTAAAGACATCATATAAAGAACACCAAGAAACTGAGCTTTTAATTATGTCTTCATACACCCAGCAAAACCAACATTTATGCTGTGTTGCTGTATCACTGCAAAGCTGTTGATATTTAAATTTCTTGTTTGCCTAAGCATGAATGAATACAAAATGTTTTCTAAATCATCACAAAGACTGCAGAAGCATTGTGATGTACAATTCTACCTTTTTTCTATTTATTATCACGTGTGATTGTACTTTAAAACTGCTCTAATGCAGCAGTCCCCCACCTTCTTTTTATGCATTCTTTAAAGTACATTTCATTGAATGGGTTTATATTTTGCTCTTTCTGCTATATTTAGCATCAGGCCTAATATTTAAAAACTAAAATGCTACCATTGGGCTGGTAATCCTTGAAATGAGAAGGAGAATTACCTAGTGCTCAGTTCTGAGAATGACGATTCTATTTATTATGATCAGAGGCGCTTTATTTTTATTTTTTCTCCTATCTGAATATTTACCATATTTTACACATGTTTGTAAGTGCACACATTTATAAAGAACAGTGGAAAGCTAAAATACACTATTGCAAATGCTGTGACCACTTTCTTTTCTCTTTTGTCACATAATGCATAGGACTGGCCAGAAAATGATCCTTTGTCCTAAAAGAGTCAAGCTTTTGAAATTTTTATTAATGTGCAAAATACGAATGGAAGAGCAGGTGCATGCAGTGTGGCTCAATCTCTCCTGTTGGAGTTGTTCCACTTGGTATAAATAATTGAATGTCCTAGTGGCCATGGGCAGGGGGGGAGAGGGGAAGGGAGCAGGATGACAGCCCAGCCCAGTGACCAGAGCAGTCATTTGGGCTGCAGGGAAAGCCAGGCTCAGCTCCTTCCCCTGAATCATGAAAGGATGCTCGTGTTTTTTGCAGGAATGTCCTAATCACTTGGCTGAGAACTGCTATGGAACTGCTTTCACTCACTTGTATGTGTCTGATAACTGGGCATCATTTCCAGCAGAGAGTTATGAGGGCTAACATTTCTGCCAGAATTACTATTTTTCAGTGGAGAAAAAGTGTTTTGTCATGTTTTTGGCCATATCTGGTAATAAATAGGATTTAGAATATTAGCTAGTCATGGTTTCCAATGTACATCTGTGTTAGTCAGGCTTAAGAATAATACAATTAAATAACTTATGGGGGACTAGAACTAGAGAATTTAATTTGCAAGAATAGGGTATATCATCTATTTCCTACAGCTCCTTAGTTTCTAAATTTGATATCTTAAAACTATTGGAGTTGCTATAATTTCAGATAAAATGTCTTTCCACAGGCAAAAGATAATTTTTCATATGCTTTTAAAAAACTAATAAAGTAGTAATCTACAGTATTTTATTATTTAGAACCCTAGCCTTGGGGATATGATTTGCAAGGATTTTTTTTTATATATCTCAATTCAGGGTGTACATGTGAGCAGCCTGGGTGAATATATCTGTCAGTCTTTTCTATAGGTTTTTTTTCTTTCTACCAAATGCTGTCTGTATTCAGTCCATAGAAACACTACCACCTCTTTAAGTGGTAATGCTCCCTGCAGAGTTTTTAGCCTGTAGGAGATATGATTAGGGGGTGATAGTGTTAAGCACTCCTCCTGTATCTGCTGGCCCACTATGATAACCTTAGGGTTACAATGCATGTCTGACAAATACAATTCCATTGTGACTAGCGCCTTATGGCAATTTAGAAGGCTTATTCATCATTTTACAACAGACTTCTGTCAGGGATTTTGCTTATTTGCCCTTCACTGGTGTACAGTAGTTGTAGGTTTATCTCTAGGAGTCCAGCCCTAATAACCAATAACAAAGTGCTTAAGCTCTAAGCTTGTGAGAAATGGACTTACATTATACTCCAACTGCACCTTAGCTCTCGACTGATAAGACAATGTGTCTCTGAGAGAAGGAAGGATTTGTATGAACTGATCCTTTACAGTTTGGTGTATGCACTGGTAGAAGATATGGGGGAGTACATTGTGTTCTAACCATCCAGATCCCAGCTTTTTACATATAAAATGCATCCTTGCTATCATTAGGAATGTTTCCTTTAAAATATGAAAGTGAAGAGATATCTTGCCTTGGAAATTGCACTACAAAGTTGTTTGTAACGATGGTGTG
The DNA here is from genome assembly GCF_028769735.1 of Zonotrichia leucophrys gambelii. Lineage (NCBI taxonomy): Eukaryota > Metazoa > Chordata > Aves > Passeriformes > Passerellidae > Zonotrichia > Zonotrichia leucophrys. Next base: position 10,048,995 of record NC_088181.1, read on the forward strand.
GGATTTGGAAGAGCTGAGTTACTTTTGATGAAATCCCCATGATTGTGGTTTAAATTACACAGATTTATTTAAGGAACAACAAAAGTTGTTTTTTATTATTATTCAGATTCCTGCTGGGTTCTGGATATTAATTAGGTAGTGGTTCCAGATGAAATCCAGGAGAGAGGGGAAAAAAATGCTACTCACATTTTAATAACCCAGAGAATTCTAAGTGGCTAACCATATTGTTTACTATATATCAGTCTGAAGAATAAAGAATAAAAGCGCATGAATAGGCAGGCACACAGCATGGAAGAACAGCACCATACACCCCAGCTAAAGAGCATTGTATATTCAAGGTTTAGATCTTCCACCCAGCAGATTTAGAGCATGAGGGGGCAACATTTGAGAAGTGTGTACTGAACAAACACAAACATGAGGATTGCCTTTTTTCAGTTTTAAGTGTGAAAACATTAGCTCTCCCTCTATGCCTTTGAAGTCTTCTCTTTCTAGCAAAGCTCTGGCAGGAGGGAGGTCTTTCAATTAGTTTCTCACCCATAATGATTTCTTTGAGAAATTTTAATCAGGTTTTCCATCACAGAGTGCATTTGTTGCTGGTACTTGATCTCTTGGCCAGTTGAAGCTTCTGTGGTCCTTTGTCTCTCGAGCAGTTGGGTCTTTTATAAACTTTCTGGAGTAGTTATTAATCATGGAACTTTTCTACTTTTTTGAGGTGTAAAACTGCACAGAGAAAAATACCAGTGTAGTGACATGAGCTAATTATCTGCAATGTTGCCAAGATAAGAGGTAGTATGTTAGCAGTAATACCTACAACAGTGTAATTACTTTCTGTTTCCATTATTTTGTAGCAACCACATAATTAGCTCACTGTACCAGAAGCTGTCTGCTTTTTATGGCAACCTGTACTGCTAATCACTAGAAAAGTTTGTGTGAGTGATCTGTAGTCTTTGCACTTGTAGAGTTGCACCAAGTAATTTGAAGGGGCAGCTGTGTGCTGGCCCTTCTGCAGAGGTGAGGAGTGAGAAAGAAGAGACTGACAAAGCTGTGGGAACAAGAGGACTGAAACCCTCACTACAACTTCACAAAAATGTTTAGTGTAGTTTCAGCCACTTTGTACAGTTTCCTCTGGGCTAAAGTATACATGCTCATCCTTAGTCTCTTGAATCCAGTCTACATTAAAGAATTTTGCATGACTCGGTAAATGTTGATTCTCTTAAACAATATAATTTAATCTGACTCTCTGAACTTCAAAGGGGATGCTTTCTTATAAAAGCAGACCTTCAGGAAGGAAGGGGCTCAGCAGGGCCAGATTATTCACTATGAAGGAGACATTCTTCTTTGGGGTGTTTTTTGGGGATGATGTGCTCTAGCAAGGAGTTCCTCTGTGGTGCTTGGGACATGGGTTACCTGCCTGTTAGTGCCCATTGCAGTTCCTGTGCCAGGGGGAGGGCAGGTCACCATTGCAGCAGTGTCTGGCAGAGCTGGGGCTGCCATTCCCACCATTCCCATCGGGGCTGGCAGGGCAGGAAGGTCAGGCTGTGCCTGGGAGAAGGAGGGAGCAGAGCTGAGCTGGGCTCTTCAGAGCTCTGTGCTGCCTGCCCAAAGTCACACCGTTGGACTCTGGCAGGGACAATGCCACTGCAGGCACCAAGGCATAGCAAAAAAAAAAAGGCACTATTACACTGAATTATTTCTGCTGTTTCTACTCCCTAAAAACTGGCTTTTGGGGATATGAGTGGAATCTATGTACACAGTACTTTGGATTAGCAGGAAAGAAAAATTATAACTGTTATATACACTTATAAGTTAGATACGGAATTTTGTGCTCCTGTGTTGCTCCTGTCTCCCCACAGCCTCTACTTAAGTACAATTTCACTAAATTTGAGGAATAAAGAACATGTTTAAAATCACCATTTCTTCCTACTTAGTTCAAATCCTGTTGTCAGTTAATTATAGATGCTACTTTTTCAGATAATATTGCATATTTCAATGGAAAACAAAAAAAGCTCTGTAAAAAGTTGTTATTAAATTCAGCTTTAGATATTTGATATGGTTTTCAAGTACCTCTTTATTTATTTGAGAAAAGGAGTCCTCTTGAAATGTACTCTTTCTTCTTCCCCTCTGTGGCCTTGGAGCCAGTCCCTCTGAGTACTGCTCCTACATTAATTATTATGGTAAGTAGAAAAGATCAGGTGATAACATGGATACTCTTAAAGCGCACCACTAAGACTTTAAGGCCGGCAGCAGTGCTACAAGGTTGTAAGCTATACACTGCCTGATTTATTTGTGTTTTTAATGCAGCAGTAAAAACAAGGCATTCTTCAGCCCCTGTTTGATCCTTCATCCTGGGCCTGTCCTTGCTGACAGACCCCCTCACTGCAGCTGCTATTCCTTGTGCTCTGTGAATTGCCCCCCTTGTGCCAGCAAAACCAGGACCTCAGAACAAAAGCCCCCTCTGCACTGCTGGGATGGTTGTGCCAAAAGCCACCTAGGTTTAATTCCACTGAAATCAGTGAAGTTACACAAAGCATTACTTGGGGTCCTTGCTAAGCCATTGCATTGCTCAGTGCTTTATAAAGTGTTTAGCATGTGTGTTTTGTCCCCTGGGAGCTGTGTGTGTTTGAGCAGGGGTTCTGGGAGGGCAGGGAAGGGGGAGACCCCCAGCATGAGCTACTCGAGCTTTTTCTTTCCTCTCAAGTGCCAGTAGTAAGGCACTCCACCTTTGCAAACAGAGGGGACACTGTTGTGAAACAACACAAGAAGACAAACTAATTTAGTCCTTAAAAGCAAGATTATTAATATTCTGGACACCTTAGAGTGTTCTGAAACTTCAGCAAACCATGATATATACAAGATTTGTTTTTGCCGCTGGCAAAGTTAAGAAAATTTAACTGGATGTCACAAGTTCAAGTAGTGCAGCCAAAGAAAATTTATTCCAACACTTCCTTATCAGACATCAATTAGAACAGATTCCTCACAGCTAGAAGGGTCAGATTCTATTTTGTTGGGGGTAGAATATCCAAGCTGTCCCCACTTGGTTTCACAGACTAAGATCTTTGTTTTTCTTACTTTTGGAATCAGTTTCAGTACTCTAACATAGCAAAATTTATTGCTGAGTAAAATTAATTAAAGGCCAATCACCATTTTTTCCCTATTTCCTTTATATTTCAATTCTACTGTAGGACTTCAGGTTCAGTTCTTGCTTCCATCTGGTGATCTAGTGGTGTTGAACAGATAAAACCCCATAAATTCCCTGTGAGAGTGTCACATACCTATGTGGATGCTTTTGTTTTACTTCTTGCCTGCTTTCTAGATAAAATATTATGCAAAAGCAAATAAGAGAAGCTAAACTTACTGAAAACTCCATGAAGTGTCTGTGCTGTGTCTGGAAGTCTGGGATGCCAGGGTGCAGTAGTGGTGGAGTGGGGGATTGGTATTCATGAGCTGCAGACCTTCCACTGCCTTTCAGACCAGCTTGTAACAGTGTGTGGATCTCATTCTGCATCTCCCCATTGATTTAAAGAAAAAATATTATAATATTTGGCAGAGCAATAAAACAGTGTCAACAAAATCCATAGGTTTTCAAAGGTAAAATATTTACAAACTGTTTGCAAATGGTGACTTGAATACTGCAAATATTTGCTCTACTTGCAAATTGGCTACTTGAACACTGCAGAAAATCACATGGAGCTACATAAAACATGGGAGAAAGCAATAATTAGGTGTATTTTGTTGCATTTATAAACTTTATTTTGGATAGCAAAAAGGATGAATCAATAAGTAGCTGTCCTTTCTCTCATTACAATTGGCTCAGCACCAAATTCAGGAGGACAGGTTCTGGTGAACAGTGCATGGAATTAATTGGCCTCTGCATATTCCAATGCTGATTCCAATAGATATGTGCTCTGTGGTATTTTTGTTTGTTTTATGTACTGGTTCTTCCATAAAGATAAGGAATTTGGGGTGGGAAGGGGATAAAATTTTTTTGAGCCATCTCTGAAATAGTTCTACAGTTAATCAGCAAAAGAAGTGTCCTTCAAACAATCAGACCTGCCACAAACAGGTCAGTTATCTCCAGTTTATCTTGGTATTAGCCCTATAAAGCTAAAGTAATGCTCATCTGGTTTACAGTCATGGAAGAGATGATTTGCTTTCCTAGTATGATATTTTAAACCAAGAGAGCTTGTGGATCTTGTAGGTTTTCACTGCTGAGGTACTTCATAATACAACAAGTTACACATTTAGTGGAATGTTGCTCTTATATCATCTGATATAGTTCTTCATTTGCCTAATCAATGCATAATAAAGAACAAAAGTATTATTTCTCACATTTGGAGAAAAGTGATCAATAAATAGTTTAGCTGCAGACAACCCTTAATTTTTTTTCCAGAAAAGATACTTTAAAATTGTAGCAATGACTGCCATTAAAGTATCCATCTATAAGTGCTGAAATACCTTGCTTGCAGCCTAGTGATTTCCTTCTATAGGGCACCAAGCCAGCATTCAGACCTACTAACAAAGATATGTCTCAATATGTGTTTTTAGGGAGTTGTTTAATTGCAAAGTTGACTCTTATTAAAAGAGAATAATGAGAAAACAGGGCAGTTATCTGGCCTTTGTCCTGAAACAGCAATTATAGCAGTGCTGATACCAGTGCTAAGCTAATGTACATTTTAATTTGTGTGTTTGAGAAGCACACGTTTGGTTCCGGGATGTTCGTCAGAGGGCTGCCCGGCTGTGGCTGGCACAGAGCGCCTGGTGGTGACAGTTCCTGTGCTCCAGGGCAGGCCTGGCCTGCTGTGGTGATTATTCCTGAGCTCCAGGGGAGGCCAAGGACAATTCCTGAGCTCCAGGGCAAGCCTGGCACTGCCATGATGACAATTCCTCAGCTCCAGGAGAGGCCTGGCACCGCTGTGGTGACAATCCCTGAGCTCCAGGGGAGGCCTAGCACTGCCATGGTGACAATCCCTGAGCTCCAGGGGAGGCCAAGAACAATTCCTGAGCTCCAGGGCAGGCCTGGCACTGCCATGGTGACAATTCCTAAGCTCCAGGGGAGGCCAAGGTGGGGCAGCCCCGTGCCCTTGGTGCCTGCTCCCCACTCACCAGCCACTCAGGGGCTGTCTGCCCTGGTGGGGAAAGCTCACTGCCTCTGCCAGTTCCAGAACAGAAGGGAAATGGGGGTCCACAACCTCCCACAAAGCAGTTTGTAATTCCCCCCAGCTTCCTGGGATAAGCCCTTCAGCCCACGTGGAGACCAGTTCATGGAGAGCACAAGCTCCCTTTGTCTCAGGTGACTTTTCTTAGCAGGAAGACATGAAAGCCTTCCTCATTGACAGAACTCAAGATCCTTTGCCATTCCAGTTACCAAGTAAATGATATCAAGTGAAGATCCATCACAGGCCTTGAGGAACTTTTTGGTAATGTCTGAGGTCAGTCAGGGAAGGCAATGTAAATATCAGGATTCAGTGCTGCTCTAAGTGAAACTGATATCATTGGTAAAAGTAGGATTTCATTTATCTCTAAACCAGAAAGCCACCTGAGGACTGTCCAGTGGATTTTTGCTGGGCATGGCCTAATAAAAAGGGGGGGGGGGGGGGGGGTGGAGCAACTGAGTCATTGACTCATTGAGGTTGAAAAAGGCTTGCAAGATCATTGAGTCCAACCTTTGACTGAACACAGTCATGTCAACCAAAGCATGGGACTAAGTGCAACATCCATTTGTTAAACATGAGGGTTTCAAGAGTTCTTAATCAGACTTCTCCTTTGGGAGCTAAAATAAGTAAACTTCTGTGCTAAAGTCAAGATAGCTTAAAAATCTCTTCTTAGGAGAGTAATAGGAATCTTAGGAGAGATGGGAATGCAAGAAAAGTGCTAAGTATCTAGAAGTTATATAGGTATGTGTATATTACTGTTGTGTGATACATCTGCATACATATGTGTGTGTACTAGAACAAAGATTTTAGTGTAGAGTAGAAATGAGACAGAAATCTGTTGAGAAATCACAAAATTTCACATGAAGAGCTCTGCTCTAAAAGTGAAAACAAAAGAAAAAAAAGATGAACCCCAAACTTTTCCTAAAAGATGTCTTAAAGAAGATTAGAAAAAGCTTTTTCATCACTGGGAATCCTTCTAATATGCAAATGTATTTGGAATAAGTATTGGGTAAAAGAAAAGTAGTTTGATTAATGGAACCTGTCCTTTATAGTTGTGTTGCAATGTGCAAGGCTCTGTGTTGTGCCTCTGTGTGTCTGTGTTTCAGCAGTAGCATAAGCATGCTGGCAAAAGCCACTGCCAAGTCTCATTAATTGCAACTCCCGCAGACTTATTCAGCCATAGAACTCTTATTTGTGGTGTAGTTTTACATTAATTTGGGATGTGGGTTTCCTTTACATTTCAAACTGCATAGAGCAAAGTCTATCCTAGTTAAAGAAGGGAAAAAACAGAAGGTGGCTAGATCTTAGGAGAGAAGCAAGATGATTTGCCCCTTAAATTCATTAGGATTGCTGTATGGTCTCATTTTTGTTGACAAGTGCAGTCCAAACTCCCCAATAAGTGAGAAATTTCCTATCCAACATGCTATTTCAGCCAAAGCTGTGTAATTGCCCAATATCACAGGCACAAACGGCAGGAGGGCAAAGGAGTTCAGTCAGGACCCCCCAGTGTTTGTGTTTGGTATGAAACACTCCATACAAAAATAATGATTTTGGCTCCTTGAGCCTCCCTCCAGTACTATGTTCAAAAACTTTGCCAGTTGCTGTTGTACTTTGTTCTCCAAGAGTACACTGTAGAAAATACAGCTTCACTAAAGAGTGGCCAAAGGTTAGACATTTGTGGGGAAATAAAAGAATTTTTTTATATATATCAAAGATTGGTACAAACACATGAATTTAGTTTGAATAATATTTGGTATGTGTCCAACAAGGCTGAGCAGCCCAACACTTCTAAAACTGTCATAATTCTGCCTGGCTTTAACTTTTGCAACCATTCTCTGAATAATGATGACTGTTTAAGATTTTTGTTGAAGATCAGTAATGTTACTTTTGTATATTAAAAAAAAAATCCTGCATTTTTGCAGATTTTCACCACTAAGTTTATATTATAGACTTTAAGCTGTTCTTTTAATTAAGCTATCCTATTAATTGGAAGTTTTCTCAAATTAAAGCCATTCCTTTGTGGCCAGTATTTCCTTTTGCACTTTTAAATTAAACTATTAACCAGGGATGCACGAGTCATAATATAGTCACGAAAAAGCTTTGCTTTTTGTGTTGGTATCACTTGGAGATTAGCTAATCTGATGGAGGGAAGTTCTCTGAGTGCACTGGGGGAGAGGTAACAAAAGGTTTATATAGTAGGAAAAAAAAGCATGTATTTATTGATCCTTCTGTCTGTCATAGACGTATGCTGTATATCAAATCAGCAGTCTCCTAGGAATTTCAGTACCCTGGATGTGGACACCAAAGTGCCTTTAATTAAAATACTTCTTTGAATGTATTTTGTTTCTATAGTTTGCTGTTTATTTTAAGACTATTAAAATATGGCATACATGGAATCAATGCACGTCAAAGTACTTCAAAAGATCCATTGTTTCTAAAATCAGTGACTTAAATTCTGACTTTATTTTATGTATGAGGAAAGCAAGACAAAGTTCTCTACAGATTTGGGAAGAGAGCATAACTCATTCTCCTGAGATAGCTGCTGAAAACACATACTTCCAAAGAAAAGACCAAAAGCAGAAACAATTCAAATAAGTGAGAGAGAGAAAGAAAGAGGGAACTGAAACTCTGACATGACTTTGAACTTTCAGGCCCTCAAATTGCAGCTCAGACTGTTGTCAAACACAAGTGCACAAAGGCAGGTGGGGAAGGCTTGGGGTGGCAGTCAGTATTTATCAGTTCTAAGGCCTGTATTTGAATTTTCTGTGTGCAGATCATGTATGTATTATGTATATATAGATAAAATTGACATATAGATACATAAGGAATTATTTATATATAAATATATATTACTGAGATTAGGAAAATAAGAACAGTTATCTGAACTCTGCCCAACAGCCTGTGTTGGCAAATCTGTTTCAAGCAGTGGCTGCTCTCTGATGATCCAGCAAGTGTTTATCCCACATGATGGCAAATGAAGGAGTGACAAGATGATGCATAGAATTTTTCTCAGCCCATGGAGAGAGTTGCTGGCCTAGGTTCTGATGCATGTGGATTGGCATCCAATGCATGTGCTTGTCTTGTTGAGAATTATTTAAAATGTTGAGAATGGAAAATAACTCAAAGAATCTTGTGCTGAATTCATTCCAGGAGTAACTTGACTGGAAAAATTTCTTCTAGAGATTAATACCACCTTTATAAATTTAAGAGTGGCATGGCCTCTAACACACCCCTGTGCAATTTCCACTGGAGTTTTTCCAGCTTTGATATGAAATCTTTACATCTTATGAAACACCTTTGGGTGCCCTTTCTTGGGTAGAATCCTCTGGGAATGCAGGATTTGGATAACAGCCAGAAGGTGAGAAATCCCTGGTGTAAAATTCCTGTCCTGGCATGCAGAAGGGGCAGCAGCGGATTGGATCATCCTGGCTGCTCTCTGGGTGCAGAATGCTGGGGCTGCCTCTCCAGAAGGCTTTGCCAGTAGTGGGTTTCCAGAAGGAGAAGGTGCTACACTCCTTTGTTCAAGATGCAGTGGGCTAGGTGAAGTTCCACTGAAGTCAGTAGACTTTGGTTTGAACATGTACATTTTTGTCTTAATAGGTAAGAGTTGTTAAAAGAGATGAATATTGTTTGGGTTTTTTTTTAATGGGATAGTAACTTGCTAGAATAGGGTCATTACCACACAAGAGATCAAGCTCTTTTGCCTCTTGATCTTTTTTGATCTTGATAAAGGTCAGAAGAATAAAGGTCTTACTGGGGATAAAAGTCTTAAGAGAAGTTCTTTAGTGGTAATTTTTTTATGTTAGTATCTCTTTTTTTCTCCTCCATCTCCACTGAAGCATGGAGGAGAATAGCTTTAGCTAGATTTGGCTTTTTTATGTGTTCATATACATATACAGCCGACCTGAAAGCTTTGTTTTCTCTTGGCTATGTATTTCTTCCAAGATCCCAGCTCAAGTGAGTGTGATATCTTTGTGGCTGCAAAACCCTAAGGGGGACCCCTGCATACACTCCAAAATACAATTGCAAAAAGCTCATTCCTTTATACAGCGGATTACTTTTAGATTTACTCCGATGTGATCTGTACAGATTCCCTTCATCTAAGGGGAGGTCTGATTCTCTTAGCTGACTTACGCAGCCACACACCAAGAGAGCCTCATTTTGTGGAAGCCAAATCTCATTAATGGCAATCTGCTGCCCATCTTTTAATTAGCCAGAGAATTGGTGACACTTCACAACCACAGCAGAGGCAATAAAGTAGCATTGTAATATAAAATAAGGTGAGGTGTCCAGCAGAATAGAAAGCCCACATTTATCTACATTAGTTCACTGACTGGAGTCTCATTTTATATGGGGTTTTGTTGTATCCATGTTTATTATGGCACAAATACACAAGAAATTAATATTTTTAGCTTCTGAAATACTTTCACCATTAGGTAACTTGAAGATTTTAAATGACACAGATTTCAAACTAAGTGTGAAATCTTTTTTCTATAGTCTACATTCCTTGGATTTGATTAAAATACTAAGTGATCTTTTAATGAAACTGTGTAGCTTAAGAAGATTTATAAAATTGTTCCCATTATTTAAAGTTGAAAGACACTACCGTTTTTGGCAAATTTTTCAGGCCCATACACTGTGGTATGCATGGCTTGCTATTAATCGAAAAATTTGGAGGCATAATCTTCCTATTTGTGTGTTGATTTTATCAGGTGCAGTAAAAATTGTATTATTTAGGTTTTATACTGCTTGATGTAAGGACTTCTCTCCCTTTTGGTTTTATAGCAGTCTGTTCTATAGGGATTCATAAACAATTTGTGCTTCAATCATTTTCCACTTATTTCACTTTGTTTTATAGAATACATTTTATGCTGCAGTTTCAGCATATGTCTTTGTGATTCAGTAATCCTACCTAGTCCAGAATCAATACTTACATTTTCCTTCCCCATAATAGTAAAGGGCATATAAAATGCATGAGACAAAGTAAGCTCTTTCTAAAGATATAGATTAAAACTGAAACTGCACTTAGAAATGTGAAAAACTGAATGAAGAGTTCTGAGTCTGGGACAGTTGTCTGTGATACAGGGGAAGTATTGAAGGCTGTCAGAAAGTATCAGAGCACAGTGATAGCAGCACTAACCAATGCCACTGCCCTGCTGCTCTGCAATCGATTGCTGATGAAGTAATTGTTTATTTTGTCTACTGTTACCTCTAGAAGACTTTTATTGTAACAGTGCAGGGTAAAATGTACTTAGAAACAGGAGAAATTAAAGTCAGTGGGAAAGAGCTGCACACTCCCCTATTTCATGTATGTCTTCCATGAACCATAACCTGGAATGTATGTACCATCAACGGTGTTGAGAGCTCTGAGCTCAGCAATAAATCCAGTGCTAATAACATCTGAACTGGGATGTGAGGATTTATAGTAATTCATGTTACCTTTATAATGGTTCACCTGTGTGTACAGTACATGTATGTGCTTTTCCTGAATTTTTGATTCACCCTAAAATACAAGAGTGAAGAATGATCCTGGTTTTGGAAAACTGTAAAGGTAATTTGTGTACTGATGCACTTCCTTAGAAGGATTTGAAGGTAATTTATACAACAAAATACCTGAATCTTCCTGCTTAGCATGTATTGTAAATATTCATTAAAAGTATGGCCATGATAATTGGATATTCTGGGTCACAACTCTATAATGGAAATTCTACAACATCCTTTCAAACTGAAATTTTTATACCTAATAAAAAATAAGAAATGGTAAAGATTACATAACAAAATAAGTTAAATATCAGAAGACAAAAACATTTAAATATTCATGATACTAAACTGGGAGCTGTGGTTCTGGGCTGTTTCACTACAGTCAGCTTGTAAGGGAATCTTATTTTGTTCCTTTTACAGGAATTAAAGAAAACTGGGGCTATGTGAAGAGAGTGAGGTCTGAAAGCCAGCTGGTTCCCAATAGTGGCCTGACCTGGTCATAGATATGTGAATTATAGCAACCACTGGGGAGGGAGCATTCAGTGATGTGCTGATGCTTTAAAGCATCATTTGGTTGTGTTTATAAATGCTAGTTTCAGTATTGGTGGGCAATAAAGGCTGGTTTGTACAGAGGAGAAACTTCTTGGAAAGGTAATTTATGCTCAGTTCATCTGTCTCTGGACTTGAGAGGGATGATGCTCAGTTGAAGATATGCATGCTGGTACTATTGAGGTTTTCCTCCAGTCCCCAGGGTTAGAATTGTTCCAAAACAAAGATCCCAGAACAGCACTCCTCATCTTTAACTGAAGTTAAAGCTCTAGATCAAAGTCATTGAAACAATTGCTTTTCTGACATGTGACCATGACCAAAATCTTTCTTTTCTCATGTAAAATATGCACATGACCAATTTTTCTTATGTCAAGTTCTTGCAAATATGATTAAAGAAAGCAGGCAATAGTTCCAAGAAAATATTAGTTACTCAGGATGATTTCTTTAAACTATCATCAGAATATCTATTCTTGTTATTATACAATTCAGGCCTAAACAGGCATCTCCTCATTAGATTTGTCAGGTATGTATTGAGCTATAGAGAATGGTAGTTTGCATGAAAACAGTGAATTTCCCTATGTGCACACTTGTATCCCATGTCCTACATACTGTGGTGTGGTATCCTCTTCCAGAGAGTTACCTCTGATGGACAGGATTAGGGGAAATCCTTGTTTCTTTGGTGATTTTCAAACACTATCAGACAATGATGCCAACTAAGAGTGAATTAATGAGATATTGGAGCCTGGCAAGTAGAAAGTGGCTTTAAATAACCCTGATTAGCCTTTCCTCAGTTCCTTAGAGCGCAGGCAAGGCTTGAGCAACAACAAAGACCCCACACTCACACTTTTTATTAGTTTGGTGGAAAAAGAGTGTGCTTTTCAGAGGGTGTTAATTAAAAGATTTAGGTCCATTCACACTGGGCATATCCCTTGTTTCATCTTTCCCTCCTTTTTGTGTAGTTTGTTTGCCATGTGAGAGGTAGAACTGCTGTTATGACAGAAAATGTTGACTTTTAAAGAGTTTGCTCAGATCTTATCTGTGAGAAAAATATAAGCCGTAATTGAGCATATGAGTTTCACTTTTTATGTGATGGCTTCATTAGACATTAATTTTTATTTTAATTTTAATTTAATATGTCTTTCACTCTTTTCAAAACAATTTTTTACCCCTCTTCTGTCTTTCTTAAGGGATATATCCCCCAGATCTTTATAGTTGCTACATTTTGCATGTTTAGTAAATAAATAAAATAAAAATCTTCAAACCCCTTAATCATAAAGTTGTGCTTTTATAAACCTTAAGCATAGTAAAATCACTACATTAGCCTCTTCTAGTAGTGTGTAATCCATAGTCTACAGATTGTGTTCATCCAAGATTTTTTTCAGAATATCAGAAATATATAAATGTTTGTTAAGTATCTGAAACCTGAGTAAATTATATAATTACAAAATTATCTGCTGTACTTCAGGACTGGTTTTTAAAAATATTTCCATGTACTTCAATACCTTTTTTTTCCAAATGAGATTGACTGTATTTATTTGTCTGATTCAACCAAAAATTCTGCAGCTTACCAAAAATCTGTCAAACAAAAATGTAGAAAGAGGAGACAGTAGAACACTCAGATTATTTTTGTGATGGTCAAATCCTGAATCTGAAATGTAGTCAATGAAACTATGGGGATATGAGTGAATGAAAACCACATTTGGTTTCATGTTAATTTCTGGCTTACAAATTTGTGTCTTTTAAGGCTATATTTTAGAAGCATGTAAGCATCTCTAATAATAATGTGGAACTCATACATGTACAGAACATGACTTGGTAAAAATCCTTTGTGCTCACATTTAAAATTGTATTATACGAAAGGGGATGTAAAAATCCAAGGAAAGGCTCACTCTTACTCGAGAAGTGAATTTGCTGGGTACGAGGCTATGCTGCTGAAGTGAAATGTGTAGTCTCTCTAATAGCTCTGAAATATTTTTCATAAAATTGTTTGATCTCCCCTCTCAGTATGGGAAGGTGAGGATACTGGTGGGGCATTGGGGAGAGAGAGAATTCTGGGTCTTTTTATAAAACAAGCTAATAGACAGTTAATTATTGCTGCATGCTTTCACTGGCAAACATCTACAGCACACTTTAAAAAAGAAAAAAGGGAAGGGTGATTGCTGCTTGTTAATGGACTCTGCTATTTTACAGCACTGTAGTCGAGCAGCCACCTACAGTTCATCCTTATGTTAATACTAACGTTACCAATTTTAACATTATGTGCCTCTTTCCACTGGCCCCTGTTGGAACCAACAGCCTACGGCAAGTGCTGTACTGCCTTTTACTTAATTGCTCCTTAAAGCTAACAGTGAATTACATTAAGTGTAATTTCATTGTCGTTGGATCTTGGTGAGTTTGAGGTGGCACGTTTGCCATGGGAGTTCTTTTTCTCTGGTTCAGTGGCTATATCCGGGTGGGATGCATTTCTCCTGGAGTAATCCAGGAGAATCTTTCCTTTGAAGAGGAACAGATGTAGATTTACATATCTGGAGGTCTCTGGCCTCTGATGAGATTAGTTGGTGTTTTTAAACCCTACTGGAAGGTGCATATTTAATAAATGCCTAAAGCAAGCCTGTGTGAAATGGCTGGGCCCTGGGAGACTTTGAATGAGAGGAGAGGAGGAGATGTCAAGTTGCACATTGTGGTACCATCATAATCACTGCTGAAAATAGGCCAACACTTGAAATAACAAATAGATTCAGATTCTGTTGTAAAAGCAGCGAAGAAAAAATGGACAAGGGAACTGGCTCAAAAGCATTTAGGTTTACATTTCAACTGATCATTTTGTTTCTAATTTCCTAATAGGGAAGACATGAAAATGTAAAGGTTTAAAACTGGCAATCCTCCCTGCCCCCTGCCAAATAATCTGTGCTTTTTAAACATGCTTATTTGAGGTAACTGCATGCCTTGCAATAGAAATTAGTATTTTTGCTTTATTGAAAGAGTGTATTTTGAGATGGAGGGGAAGGGCTTGTGGTAAAGCTGGAGATTAAATAAACTTCCATGAGAAAGAGTAAGTTTATTTGACAGCAGATTTCTGTTCTTTTAAGCAGAAAATAAGCATGAAACAGAAGTTAAAAATTCTACATCAAACACTTCTCTTGGTGTGCTGTTCCTTGCAGTGTAGCTATGGCATATATGCTACCATGGTAAAACTACAGTAACACGTTCTCATTGCTTTTGGTTTGGATGCAGATCCCACAACGATTTTTGATTATACTCAGAGCATTTTAAATTGTCCAGGGCTTTCTAAACACCTTATAATCTCATCCCACTTCCTTTCCTGTCACCTCTTTTCAGTTTTTTGCAAGGTTTTATTTTCTCTCGGTTGTGTCCCCGTTCCGCATTGCCCAGCGGGTCGTGCAGCCCCATTGCGGGGGAGCTGCGGTGCAGAGGGAGATCGCACCCCAGCATTGCCGGGGAGCTGCAGAGCCAGTGCCCGGCCACCTTCACCTCCTGCCCCTGTCCCACTGGGTGTGCCTGTGCCCTGGCTCAGCTCTCTGCCCGCACCGAGCCCTGTCACCTGCAGTGCCATCTGCCCCCGCCTGTCATTGCAGCGCGGCTCCTGGGCTGTCCCTGCCCGCCGCTGTCACCTACACGGCTCCTTCGCGTGTGAGAGCTCGCTCCTGTCCCACCATCCCGCGATCCCTGTCGGTCCCCTGCCATCTGCCTCTATGGTTCCCCTCGGTATTGTCCCCGAAGTGTCAGTGCAGGTTACCATTCCTGGGCTGGGGTGTTTAATCATTTCAGGGGCTCTGCTGTAGCTGGGTGCACAGAGGGAAGGGGCAGCCGCTCTTCCAGAGGTACTCCAGCTCTCAGCCAAAGCCTGCAAGCGACACTGTTAATCCCTCACGTGAAAGGGCAAAAAGCTAAAAGAATACAAGACTTTGCTGAGATTAAGAAAGAAACAAATAGAGCCTAGTGTAACAAAAGAAGGTGCTCAGATCTGTAGATAAGGAGCTTTCCGAGGCCCCTGAGCAAGGACCCTGTTTAACTCCCTGCAGAGCACCAAAGGATCTGCAGGGCTCAGGGACAGAGCGGCAGGAGAGATGAAACAGCAAGAGTTAAGACAAGGAGACTGTTCCCTGCCTGAACTGCATTTTTCAACTTCCAGCTAAATTTTATTGTGCGGTTAGAACCAGTTCCTGTTCTGGACCTAGTTTAATTTCATTCTGGAAATGCGACCATCTACTATGTAGACACACTATTATTACTCTCCAGCATCTAGTGATAATTGCCCAGATGGGTACAAACCATATTTTATTGTTACTTTTGTTTGGTTAAACTTAGGAGAGAAACTGCTTGCCATCGGGCTCTGAGTAAGAAAGCACTTTATAATAGTGTTTGTAAGCAGTATCTTTGCCAGTGATGATGAAAGCAACATAAGATTGTTTTCGGAAGAAATTTAGTCTTGGGTTGAAGCTCAGCCCAAGGCATATATATCATTTGTGTCCTTTAAGCTTTATTTTTGAGGCCTGAGTGAGACTGATGGTGCTCTGGTGTAGACTTGGTGCAGTGGAAAATATTGCTCTGGGGACTCAGTATTTGGCTATTTTTCAGGGAAAACTCCCAATTGTTTTCAATGTGCAAATACCACAAAGGGCCCTATTTTGAGTTCTCTCTCATTAGATTGCAAAACTGTTTCAATTATATCCTATGGATTTCACAGTCACGTAACTTCCTGAACACCCACATTGAGGAAAGAAAGGTTTCATGTTTGGATCTCTGTTTTGCTAACATACCAGCTAACAAAACCCCACAGGACCACATTGGACAGCTACAGTCCGAGTATTATTCTAAGAAATAGTCAACATTTGTCAGCCCTGACCACATGGTGACATCTGAATTTAGCACAGTTTTCCCTGTCCTCAGAATAAAAAGATACCTAGGGAAAGCTTAGTTGGTAAATGACTGTTGACCTTGCCTTTTTTCCTAAACTTTCTTATTATGGACAGCTTACTAGGCAGAAAAAAACCCCAAAAAACTATATGAGATAAAACTGTCTATAAAATTAACCTAACTAGAAGACGTTGAAAAGCCTTATGTCAGTGTGGTAGTACTAGATTGTCTGCTAGATAGAAAGACAGCATAAATAAACACTGGATTGGAAAACAGTGGCATTGATAGTACTTGTCAAATGGACTATGCAGCGATGGGTACTCAGGGTGGGAAAAATCCCCAGTAGTATCTGGTCTCATCCAAAACTCATCTCGTAGTTTGCTGAAGTACTGAGTAAGTACTTCAAGGAATTGGAAGTGTTGTTGTATTCAAAATGACATTCATTTTAGGGGTGATTAGACAAGCTCCTCTTCTAGAGATGCCATTGTATTATCAGCCTTTGGAGTTTGGATAGAAATCCTAGTGGGCCTAGTGCAGCTTGCCTTGTATGTAATCAGGTGCTGTTTTTCTTCTCCTCTGTGAAGTGAGAACACCTTCCCTCATGGGAGCACCTGCGTGCTGCCCACACAGGCCCTTGGTTCCCTCAACCTCTGCCCGTGAGCCTCTGGCAGTTCAGTTCTGACCCAAATAACAGGCACTTCACGTGGCTGTTCTCATCACTATTAAGGGCTTTACATTTTTGTTGTCTTTTCCCACTTTTACTCTGCTTTGAAAATCTAGTCCTCCTCCTTGACAATTGCTATGGGACAAGGACAAGCTCCCATGCAGGAGGTACTTTCCACAAGTCTCTCATTTTTCACAAACTCTGCCTTTGGTTAACACTGGGGTTTGTTGCTTTATCAGATAAAACAAATCTTCCAGAACTGATCTGTCTGCTAAGGCTGATTCTTTACTCTCTTTTCAAATATAGTCCATAATTATGGGGAGTAATTTTGTCCGTTCAGTCTATTTCATCTATTTTCAGGAGTCTAACCTTCACAGAGTCCTTTTTCAAGCTCTTCAGTACTTTTTTTGGCACTAGTCACAACCAAAGATGTAAAACAGTCTGTGTTACATGTAGTCCAAGATCATTCTCTCTCCAGTATCACTAGAAACAATTTGGTGGACAAGCTGTTCTTCCTTCACCCCATCAGAATTGTGGTGTTATTTTCCACTCTCTATTTCAGGGAAGTATAATTATTCCAGTTTTTATCCTGGTCCTTTTTTATTCCTGCACTTTTATAACACACTCTCTTGATAGCATTGAAAAGAAACAAAGATCCCTGTCACTGTTTTTTTTTCCATAGCTTAATTTCTTTAGATAAAAAAGAAATGAATATTCATACCATATTTAACTTGCAAGATTTACTTTTTGGAAAGTCCTGAATTGCAACATTAAAGGTTTCTACCTAACTTACCATGGCCTTGTTTCTCATCTCTGGTATTTCTAGCTCTTCTCTTGTGTGTAAGCAATAGTGTCTTGTTCCTCATTAGTCACGCACCCCATGTATCTCCAGAATGATGTAGCTGGGTTAGTTTTGCCACAGCAGCTTCTATTTTTGATATTTCTTGTCGGTCTCAAGTTTTTTATAAGGCAGTGACTATTGTGTTTAGTATTCTTGTGTACCCTTACTAGAGAATGCTCTGCTCTCTGTATGCTGTCCTGCTGACATTTCGTTGGGCTCTTCCTTAATCAAATCACTATGACTTATAGCAAGATAAGACTTTGGTTTTCCCCTGAACTTTTTCTGTAATCCTCAAAATTTTTACTTTAAGTTTTCTGAAGTTATACTTTTTATACTTTTTTCTTGTCTTATTCTTTTCTCACTTCTAAATTCTGTATTGGTTGTAATTAGGCTCTGCCCAGCTCTGCAGAACTTTTACATGAAAAAGTCATGTACATTTGCACTGAATACAACACAGGGCTCAGTTCCTGTGAATTTATCATGCACTCTACTTGTGAAATCACCACATGTGTCTGTCTAAATTAAGCTTTCCTATCAGTAGCTATTCTCTTAAAATACATATCTAAATGTCCAAAACATATGCGATACAATTTTATTAGAGTCTTCTACTCTAAAATCTCTATAGTTCTCTTTAAAAGCTGTCTGCCAGCCTATCCCTGTGGATTGCTGCCTGCTGCCCAGCTCCCCTTGCCCAGGACCAGGCTGTGAAGAGAGGCCTGAGAGGTCACTTCCAAAGGACTGCCTGTGGAGACAGGGGAACCAAAAGGGCTGTGCTGTGTATTTTGCTGTGCATTTCAGTAAAAAGCTGATTCTGACAGCTGAAAATCATATGAACCATATCTCAAGGATACTTTCTCAGTACTGAGCTCTGAAACAAAATCTGAATTTCTGTGGAAAAGGAGCAGTCTTAGATTTCTCCTTCTTCTTCTTAGGAGCAGCCCTGCCTGGTCTGCTGTGTTGCTCAGGACCTGGTTAGATCCTTATTCTTATTTGGGAAGCAGGTGTGTTTGGGAGGGTGATTTTGTGTTTATGCTACCCAAACGGTGGCATAATTCTTGTTATCTACAGCTACAGAGCCAATCTACAAAAGAGCTGTCAAAAATAAATACACAGAGTAGATTCAGTTGGGGAACAGAAGAGATGTGTTTGTGATTTCTCCAAAAACAGTTGAAATCTATTGTGTGATTATAATTAATTTTGTATTTGTAATTATAGTGGGCACAGGATTAGGCCTAAAGATAATAAAATGATCATAAAAAGATCATAAAACAGATCAGTGCTGTTGTCTGTGAAATATGTAATGAATCTTATTGTCAAAGTCACACAAGTCCTTTTCTGTTCTGCTGAAGGTGCCCACACCAAGAGCCAGGCACAGTTCCCATCCCACAGCTGCTATTGAACCCTCACTAACCTCTTCAGCTCTCATACTCGAATGACCTGCATCATGTAAATCAGGCAAAAGCCTGGAAACTATTTTTCAGCAGCCATGATTCAGAGTTACCCTCTGAAAGCAGAAAAAGAGGAGCAAATGGGCAGCATGGCAAGAGAAATGACATCAGTTCTGAGGGAAGGCACAGAGTGTGATGAGTGCCTGCCTGGTGAGCAGGTCTCTGGCTGGAGAAATCTCTGAAGCTTTTAAAGACTGTGACTGAACCAATGCTTAAGGATCTCCTGGTCTTTATCCACTGCCTGTCTTGCCTGTCAGGGTGGCAGGACATCCCTCTGCACACAGCTCTGCTGGGGGATGGATGTGCTCTTGCAAGTACTCTGCCATTCCTCCTTGTGGGAATTGCTTCATGGTGAGAGTTCAAAGGATGAACTCTCTCTGAAGATTTACTTTTAAAGCCTATCTGTTAACAAGACATGTTTAGTAAAAATGGTAAAGCAGAAGTGTTTGGGTCTATTAATAAGGTCACTGATGCTTGAATTAAATTCACTCAAATGTGAAGCTATCATGAGAGCAATGAATCTTTTAAGTCTTCTAAATAGGTCTTGAGCTCCATTTGCATGCATCTTTATGGAAAATATGGAGTTCCATGCAATTACAAGTCACATTATGGAAACTATACCTGAAAAAATGATATGTGAAAAGTGGCACTGGTTGCCATCTTCCAAAGCATCTGCAATTCTAATCCCATCCAGACATCTTGGGTTTATGAAGACTAATTTTGTATTCAGTTGTATGAGTAAATGCAACTTAATCATATTTGCATTGAATTCATTCAAACACCCAACAATCCTTGCTCTTGAAGGGAGAGCAGTGATGACTATTTGCAGGCTTAGATTTAGAAAACACTTTCTTGAATCAAAGGCAGAGACACTCAAGTTGGAGCTACCCCAAGTACCACATGGATAACCTCTTCTCACATTTCCTGTCTTGTTTTTCCTACATGCAAACAGCTTTGGCTAGAGTGATGGCCAAGAAAAAAATCCTGGGATTTGAAGAGCAGATTTATGCAGGCCTTTTTTTTTTTCTTTCTGGAAACTCCCTCTGTAAATTTTAACCTTCGTATCTGTCCTAGTTTTAGCTGGGATAGAGTTAATTTTCCTCTTAGCAGCTGGCACAGGGCTGTGTTTTGGATTCAGTAGGAGAATAATGGTGATAACATGGTGCTATTTAGTAATTTTTCTGCCTCTGTTTTGTGTTTTGGTGTTAGTTTTGGATGTTTTGTCAGTGATTCTGTCTGGGCTATAGTTCAGATAAAGGACAGCCAAGCTTTCATTTAGCCACAAAGCACAAATGATTTCCTGCCATTGCCATCTCCACTTTGGTGTGAGGAGATGCTGAAGCTCTTGTGCCTGTTGGAGTTGTACTGTTGCTACAGAAAAAAGTTGTTAGATTCCAGGTACGAATGAGTTAATGTCAGCATTTGGTTCAGTGTTGTGAAACTATATATTATCTATTGTATTTCCTTGGCCTTAAGTGGATTCTAGCATGGGATGAATTAGGTTGGCTAGATATTTTCTGCTGACTGTGATATCCCTGTTGAGCAGCTTTCCCAGTACGAATATATTTGGCCCTTCTTTTTTTTCCCCACAAGCTATATCCCTGTATAAAAACAGCTTTATCTCTAAAGAGCAAATAACACCCAGTGCTCATAACAGATGCCAAGAAATGTTTCTGTTTTGATTTTTGAAAATAAAAATTCAACTGTGTTCAATAAAATTCAGAAGCCGTTTTCCTCTGTGGAAATTAAAGGAATCCAAGGAAGTCTAGGAAGATAGCGACCTTCCTAATTAAAGCGGTAGCAACTGCAGGAATCCGGTTTTTACAACCACCTCTATCTCACTGTGCTGAGAACAAAGCAGTCCTCCATTAATATTTTATTTTCTCTTTTCTTCCACTATAACAATGCTCTATGTTCTGTGAGAGCCCTGGAAAGACATGCAGAGCTATGTTAATTATGGCTTAAATAATTGACACTCTGATTGTGTTGTACTTTGCGAATTGTATGTGGCGTGTCACTGATTCTACATATAATTACATCTATTCACTGCCATCATTTTTCCCACTTACATCACAGTATACAGTAGTCTACATGGCAAAATCGTGTGCAGTAACTAATAATGTCTTCACCAAATGACCTTTGTTTTTAAACACATGGAGTGTGTGTAGCAGTGGAGGTCTGATTGCCATCAGAGCTAACACATGCATCCAGGAAGATCTATTATGAAACAGTGAATGTCAGGGGAGTTGGGGGTCTGCAGCAGAAGCACACTCGGGGTCTAAGGAGTACGTATTAGGAACTTTCCAGTGTGGTCTGATGGTAATTCCTTAATTAACATTGCATCCAGATTTTCAGCTTCTGGGATCCAAGAAATTTATTATTTGTTGTTTTATAGATGTGTGCATTAATGACTGACATTATTAAGTACATCCAGCTATAGTACATACAGTACCCTGCAACAACATAAACAAGCTTTCAAGATTCATCTTCAGGTGTTGACTGAGTCATTCTGAAAGCTTGAGTTTATGTACATGTTGGGAGAGTGAGTAACCAGATTCTTCTTGGAGTACCTCATTAGTCGACATGACTGTTACACAGCCGCTTCCACTTCAGCATTTGTGCAGTCAGCAGCTAACTTGAAAATTAAAGCTTATCTCTTACAATGCAGCCTTAAGTGAACTAAAAAAAACATTTGCAGC
Source organism: Zonotrichia leucophrys gambelii (assembly GCF_028769735.1). Lineage (NCBI taxonomy): Eukaryota > Metazoa > Chordata > Aves > Passeriformes > Passerellidae > Zonotrichia > Zonotrichia leucophrys. The sequence continues at coordinate 10,070,708 of NC_088181.1, forward strand.
TTTTTCAAAAGCCTGCATCATCAAGGGGTATAGCAGAGTTCATGCCTTTGTTTGGAAATAGAGTAACTCCCTGCTAAAATGAACCCACTTTGGAAATTGTTCCTGTCTGCTCTGCGTGTTTGTCCTCCTGCTTTCCAATAACCTTCTGCCCAACTGGAATTGATAAGGGAGAGGGATTAGGGTTAGGAGGGCTACAAGCACAAGTTACCCTCAGACAACCTGAGAGGTTTGCATCAATGACCACTTTGGAACAATTGCTCCATCCATGTCCTTCCCTGTAAAAGTGAGCGGCGTTCACCACAGTGAGGGTGGGCAGATGGACCACTTCAGGTTTAGTATGGAATAAAGACATGTAAAAGAAGGTTCACTTATAAATCCACACCTTCTTATGTTGTAATAACTTGTCTAGGGAACAAAACCTTTAATGTTTTTATGATTCATACCCTGGTAATTAACTGATTAACTGAAATGGTAATGTAGAGAGGATCCATAGAAACAGATTTGAGATCAGCAGTGACTTTCAGGGACTTTGACAGTGAGTCAGTTACTGTGAAGAGCTGGAAGACTAACACTCTTGATATCACACGTGAACCTTCAGAAAAGTAGGGAACTATTGGGTGCTTCTAAAAAATATTTTCTTTTTTTAAGTTAGAAAAAAAATTAAAAACACTGGGGTTTGTGTCACACATAAGAAACATGATGGTGAAATCCTGAAATTACTGCAGGATTAAAATATTCGTGCTATAAATTGACATTATTGTTGGGGTTTTTGTATCTTTTTTTTTGTATTTTAGGGTATATGTATTTTTGTATATTTAGGATATTTTGTGTATGGTTTGGTTTGGTTTTTTGCTTTTTTTAAAGAGACCAAATATTCATTCTTTCTTCTTTTTCCAGCCTGGAAAATTATTCACAGTGTAGAAATACTAGGAATGCAACCATTTATATGAAGCAACAACACGTTGGATGCTACTAGGTTTAAAAAACAAATTTTCTGTGATAGAGAATACTAGAAGCAGCGAACTAAAAGTCCTGTGGAAGGTGGATCTCCTAGGATGTCAGCCTAGATATGTGATACATCCTAGAAACCTGGAAAGCTTATGCATGAGAGAAGTGAAAAAGTATTCTCAAGAAATGGGGGAAAAAAACCCATTCTCTGGAACTATCAGCTGGGATTTTTTAAGTGTTTAGCAATTGTCTGTGTCTGGCCCAGCTTGGAAAGCTGTCCCAGCTTAGGACATCACTTGAACATGTGGTTCTATGCTGCTGATGGAGCAGAAGTGTTACATGAAGCTGAGCATCCCACATATGGATGGGCTTAGGAATGTGCGGAAATGCTTTGTCTGAATTAAGGACCCTGTTTAGAGACTCCCATCCATTGGCAGAGGTTGAAAAGGTTTATCTTGAAAATAAGGAATGCAGCTTGTTGTACTCATTTTGTGTGTGTGCGTGTGTGTTTGTTCTAAAAGTAATGTTGGTCACATGAGAAATTGTATTATATAAAAGCACCTATACAAAATACTGTCCTAATTTTTCTATGCTGCAAAAGAGTTCAGGAGTTTTACTCTGAAAATTCTTTATATATGTGTAGTTTTACACTTAGGAAAGTAACAAATGCTTTTAATCAAGATGGACAATTGTGTGCAGGCAGGAGAGACATGATGATAGATTGAAAATGCAAAGGATTTTTTTGTCTTCCAGAAGTTTAGTACACACGGTTAAAAATTTTCAAAAAAGAATTTGACAGAGCTTTCTCATATCAAAAATCAATGCAAAACTGCACTGCAAATTGAAAAAACAATCTTGCTTGCGTATCAGGGATAAGTATAAGTCTTGTTTTTATGTTATTTTCCTTTATTCCTCAGTGTCATTACCAAAACAAGTCTTTCAGTGCATTAGAAAATGTAATTTGAGTCAACTGATACCTCAGTCGGTTCTGAGATATATGTAATTTCCTGTGATGTTGAACAGAGAGAATTGATTTCAAATGTATATTTTTGGATTAAGGTGAAGGGATCAAGTAGGAACGTAACTCTTATGTCTGATGATTGAATTGGACCTGCCATATGAGCAGAGCAGAATCCTGAAGGATGATATCTGTGACATATAAATGCCATGTCTATATATTAATTTTGTGCCTATAAGTAGAGCTGGGTAGGAAAGTGGTGAATCAGTAAAAGAGTATTTGTAGCACACAGAAAGGCATCTCAGCAGTTTCTCTATGTGTATTCCTGAAATAATTCCTAGTTACCTGATCCATGTACAGAACATGGAATAAACAAGAAACTTCTCATCACTGACTACTCATGTACTGGAAACTCCCTGTGTGGATTTTGTGAGCAGAGCACGTGTTTGAGACCTAAATGTAAGCCAGTGTAACTCATGCTCTGGGCTGGGCTTTGCTGTGCAGTGGACTTTGAAAGCCACTGCAAAATTTCCTTTCAGGTGAATTCAGATAACAAATCCAAGTGGGTACATGATTTTTCTTTTAAATCTGATTTCGCCAGGAAATTATATAAATTTTTGCCTATATGTTTTCAATGAATAATTTTTGAACCACTCTGCTGACTACATGTGGCAGAAAAGCAAAGACTGTAATATTATGACTATTTCATGAAAAGAAGTGGCTCAGCAGGTCCTACTAATCCCTTTGATCCAGACAGGTAACAGTGAAAATGCACCTTTCCTTGGCAAAAGAGTTTTTGCAGAAAAAAAAAGATGGAAATGAGAGGTGCTATGGAAGTCAAGTTGCAAAATAATTCCATAAACAGCAAAACCCATTTCATGAAAATTTTGAACATAGTTCTATGAGGTACCATTCTGTAGGACCTTAGAAAGTTATCTGTGGTATTTCTGCATACAAATTGTACTTTAAAGTAGTTCAAAGCTGATGGACTGGACACATGAACATGTAACTTTTTACCACTAGTGTGCATCTGTAGTTATGTCTGCATTTTTTTCTTATCTTGTAGGGGTTGTATATTTTACATATTTCACATAGAAATGGACACGTTTTTTTATTTGCTGCCCATTTCAAGTCTCTAAATGTATTATAAATATTGTCCATCTGGATACAATATTCTTGGGTTTTGGGGCAACAAATGCCCCTTTCTTCTTTCTACTCTTCTTTCACAGCCTAGATAACTCCAGTCATGATTCAGAAAGTATATGAGCAGCAAAGTACTCTTCAGATTATCAGTTGATCACAAATGTTCTTTGATGTGTCTTTAGTACTCAGTATTTTCAGAAGAGACCAATGATAAAGTGATACCCCAGGCAGTGGATACTTGAAAGAAGTGTGGTCTTTATTTAGTGCATAATCTTCATTCTGTGAACATCAGGCTTATATCAAGGGTGTATGACTGAATAGTTGCTTTTAAAAATTTTAGAATGTGTCCATAACCTGACTATGGAAATAGTAATTTTATTTATAATCCAGCATTCAAGGTGAAGGTTTTATTCTCACATGTTGATATGAACTGGTAGCTGAAAGCAAGTGCTCCTTACATATATTTCTTTACAGTTATAATCAGAGAAACACCAAATTTCCTGAGTTTAGCTTTCCCCTCCTTTAAAAGGATTAGGTTTTATTAAAGTTCAGATGGGTAACTGATGAGCTCGCGTTTGCTAAAGTCTTAAATTGAAAGCCTTCTAGATCAGTTTGGTATCTTTGCAAGTCCTGAAGATGTTTCTCTCTGTTCACTCAAATGTATTTTTCAACATTTACTGTGAACATGCAAACATTTTCTAGTTGTATTGTTTTAATGGAGAAGCAGCTACGAGTGATGTAATTCTACATGGTTATTTTCCTTTTCTATACAGCTGTTGCAAAGTTAAAAAGCTGTAAAGTTACAAATGGCTTCATATGAAGAAATACACAGCATGGAATTTCCTGCCAGTGGTTAAAATAATACAATTACTTTTAACAGATGAAAATAGTTAAGCAGGTCCCTGTTTAAAAAAACGAAAAAGCCTTTCTTCTGAAAGTATCCCTTTAAAACATTTGCTTGAAAATAAGTAAAAAACAATCCTGACATGGAGTACTTTTACTCTTTTGGGGTTTTGGCATAGAAGACAGATCAAGAAGAATAATCACAGTGACAGGTAAAAAATCTGTAAAAGAAAAGCTTTATTTGAGCACAATTCACCAGACGTACATCTTAGTTTAGTCTTGTCTCCATCTGCAGAGTAAACCAGCCATATGCTTAGAGACATCATTGTCTTTTCTCTTGTTTTTTTTAATCCCCTGCACCAAAAAAGAAAAGTTATTAGATTTGACAAGACTGGTACATTTTGTAGTAATTACAAGGGGGCACAAAATAAAACCAGACCAATTTCATAATGTCCGTGATTGTCCTAATGCACCAAAGAATGTTTTTTACATTCTGTTAGGGGGAAACTGATTAATTGGTTCTTTGTAACTCCAGATTGAAATCACAGTGTAACCTGGTGGTGCTCAGCACAGGAAGCCTTTGGGGATGCCAAAGTTTGGACACGAGTCTGGGACATAGAGGAGTCCCAGAACTATTGTGTTCAGTGAGCTGTGAAAAGTCATTCAGAAGAGAAACACTCAGCATCCTTTATTTATTTGCATTGAAATATTTATCTGTGATGTGAGGCATTCATAATAGATTGTCAATCTCTTGTGCCTTGTGATGAATCTGGGTGTCTTGCATTGAATTCTAAGTATTTTCTTCTGTGAATAATTTCATAATTGTCACATTTACAACCTAAGAATATAACCTGATCTTTGGATCCAAATTACCTTTTTTTTTCTTTCTCTAGAAGTAAGGAAATCCAACCTTTAACTTTCTGCTAAAAAAACAAAAACCAGAAAAAAAACCCCTCACCTGCCTAAATTATTAATTTTTACACTTAGATATTAAAACTCAATCAACCTGAAAATCCATGTCTTGCTACTCTTTCCTGATAATTGAAGGAAATTATTTATGTAGCATAGATTAATATTGTTCCATGTTCTACCTGACATTCCAGATTAAAGTATGACTTTGAAATAGAAGTGGGTTGGGACTGAAATACCTTATGCAACCACTAGTACTTGGAAAGCAATGTGTTAGGTCCTTAGTACCAAAGCTCACAAAGGAAGGAAGTTTTTACTTCCATCTTATATCCTGGGTGGAACAGAGAGCAAAATGAGCTTGGGAGAAAAAACAAATTAGAGAAAGAGAACAAAGGCATGTTAACAATAGCAGTGTGCATCTTCAGTCCTTGGCACTGACTTTCAGGGAGATGGATGTCACAAAATTGTGGTTTTGGTAGAAAGACAGGAAAGTCTCCTTTGAAGCTGCATCTAACACCATCATAGGCTCCTTTGAGCTGTGCACTGATTCAGAGAAGGGTCTCTTTTTTCACTGTTTTGGGACAAGCAAACACACAAATAACATCTAGAGTAACACTTGGCATTTCTGGCATAACTCTGGGCCATTTCCTATATTGTAGGAAGCTGTGCTGACCCACCAGTACAAGAAAGTTTAGTCTGAGATTTTTGAGTGAGCTTCTCTTAGCCTTTTCTATCTTCCTTTGTCTTCCTTTCATCTGTGATTGAAAAAGGATCTTGGAGCCAAAAGGCAGCAGTTTAAAGGAGGCTGAACAGGGCTAACCCAGAACACAAAGGGTGGAGGTGTATCTGCTCACTGCTGGCATGCAGCCATCGTGGTTATCAGCTTAATAGCATAACTTAACAGGAAGAATTACACTCGTGACCTTCTGCTCCAACAGCACAAGCTTCTATCACTTGAGCTAAAGGAGAATCTCCATTAGTAGTTGCTCATTGTCACAGGGCACATATCCCTCTCTTGGGCCAACCACTTATAATGACAAGATATCATAAACACTTGAACAGCTCTGATTTTGTCCAGTAGAGGGAAGTGGATAGACGCAAACACTAACTCAATATGTTAGGGAGAGATATCATCAACATATTAACCACATCATGCATGATTGGCAAAAGGCGGAACGATCGCAGTACCTCGCATTCCTCACCACTGCCAAAATCTCGGTATTGACTCAGGAGCATTTCCACTGGAATTGCTGTGTCTTGCACTGTCACTGTTTTTTGAATTACAGAGCTGCCAAAAAAGAGTAATCTGGATCACAAACCAATTTACCTTGTTGATGAAAATAACATGTTGCTGGGTTATGAACAGCACTCATTAAGTTCAATTTTTCAAATTATGCTCTTGAGGGAAGAAGACTGTTGAAAAATACCTTTAAGAGAGAGCTGGCAATAAGGTGCATTTCAAAAATAGGTGCCTTTTTCCTTGGAAATAGGAATGGAATAGTAAATTGGGTACTGCCACAGAACTCCTCCAAAGTGAGAACTCCAAAGCATTTGGATGCTGGATTTCCACTTTAGTGTCAATCAGTATTTCTTGGGTAACATGATAAAAGCAAAATATTTCAGAACTAGCTTTCTTCAAGACCCGTATTTACTTGCTCACAGTAGCCCAGTGGCTGTTCCCTGGGGAGAAAGCCAGTTACTGAATTTAGAATTGCTCCTTGTCAGCTTGAGCTGTGCAGGTACTACCTACCCAGTAGGAAAAAAAAAAAAAGAAGTGTTTGCCTGTTTTGGAGTTGTGCTTGGATTATGAGCCTTTTTTTTTTTTTAAGAGGGCCTTAAAGGCAAAGATGTACCATTCAGCAATGATAATCACACTGCTGTACCATGGAAACATGGCCAACTCTATCAAGTATTCCTAAGCCTGTGACAGGCAATCATCAGCCCAGTCTTTCTTTGGAACTGCTTGAAGCAGTCTTCTTCTTTTTTAATGCTGAATGATTCTCCAAAAGGTCCACCAGCTCCTTTCCTCTCCACTGGATTAGTTGGAGTGTCCAAATGTTAAAGGATGCCAACTGGCTTGCAACCAGCCATTTATAGAGCAGCTCTTGTTCCAGAGGCATTTTTCCCCCAACAACTTTGGCTGTTTCTCATCCTCATTCCTTTCTGAACAGAATTCTGAAGTCCCTGTAGAGGTTTCATAACATCCTGAAGCCTTCATCAAATGGTAAATTGGTATTCTGTTAGGCTGTCAAGAAGGATTAGAAGGAAGGATCTATTCTTCTTCTTATTCTCATTCTTTAATGACAAGTTACATTGCCAGGCTGTCCACTAAATCACATTAGGCAAGGTCTAATTTCCTTCTTCATACCAAAATAGAGAGGAAACAGAAACAAAAAGAATCTCCTACTTAGGACATGCGTTGAGAATTCAGGGAATTCTTGTGCTACTGCAATTCTGTTTTACAAGTTAGCATTTTATTAGCATGAAAATGTTTATTGTCCCCTAACTGCTTTTCTCTTTTCTTTTGGAAATATATATACACCCATTTTAAGTATTTGTGAAGCTTTAAAATAATCTGCATTGGTGAATTTCATCAAAAGCATGAAGAGTTAATGCCTTGACATGTATTTTCACAGAGAAATTTTCAGCTAGTTCTGTGAGTCTCACATTCTTTGTCAGGAATCATCCCTTTCATCCTCACAAAAGGATTTTGAGTTTTGCTGGAAACTGAAGATCCTGTGTTTACCAGCCCTGCTTTCACCATTACACACATGTGTACCTCTCCCATTGCAGTCAGTATCAATGGTTGTGGGTGTAAACATGAAGACATATTTGCTGAGAAGGAGTCTAGAGAATGAAGAATGTGTGTTGTAAAGGTAGAAACCATTCTAAATTTAGTGTTGTTGGAGCGTGGACTACTTCCCCATGTCTGGGGCATGACTGGCCTTCAAAGGAGAAAGGGGGAGATGCCTTGAAAAGAGGGAGGGGAAGGAAAAATAGAATATCCACACCAGCTTAACTCACCCCCAAAATACACCTTCTGTGCCTCTTGCTTCCATGTTTGGAGCGCTGAGAAAACATCATGGTTCATGCAGCTCTTTGTAATTTTCCATGCTAGTGATAGATGTAGTGATGGGGCAGATTAGGTTAATTGCAAGAATGTGAGTGGGAAATGTACCCAGTGGGCAGTGGAGGCTGCACTAACCAAACACAGAGCTGGGAGAGTTCAATGAGTGTTAATGCTGCGCTGCATCCTGCAAGACCAGAATGAATGCCACACATTTCCAAGCATAAGAAATTCTGCATAAATAGGACATTCAATTATTTATGAATAGACTGCAAGTCAGTGATTAATTAGCATTTTAAATATGGTTGATTAACACATTAACCCTATTTTATGAAAACTCTTTTAAAAGATACATATTACATGTGCTTCCATTTGATTTTCACATTTCTGATGTCTTTCATCTGTTAGATTACTGTGTCCTATAAGACTTTCTAGAACGTTTAATTATTTACTTTACAAATGCAGGATGTTATAATGATATTTGTAAAGAAAAAGCTAGGATAATGAATATACAATACAGTATTAGCAGCTTCCCCAACTGTTGACAGGAGGTTAGGGGGGTATGGGTGGAGGAAGAAAGAAAATCAAAACAAGATAATAATGTTGCATTAGATGTATACAAGTGAATATGCAATAAGCATTGGGAATAGTGTACAAAAGCAATAACATAATTTCCCATTCTGTATGAAAGAACTAGCTGAGGTGCTTTGTTTGTATTGAAGGTAACATTTGGAAGCTTCCACTGGAAAGCAGAATATAACCTAGAAATTGTTTGCATTATCAGTTAAAGAAGAAAACGTTTACTTGTTTAATAATCAGTTATTTATTTCTATTATTAATTATTCATCTGTCTTTCAGTGATCAGTAGCAGATGAGCTGCTACCCTACCAAGGGCTGGGATTTACCTGCCAGACCTAACAATGAAGAGAAGGGAAAGAAGAGGAAGCCTCCCCCCCACCCTCCAATCAGTAGCTCAGTTAATTTTAAACTGTTTATTTCTCTGTAGGCTGATTAAGTGCCAGAGTTGCATAACAGCCTAAGATACCTCATTCCTGTATATTCAGATGGCTACCCACAGACTGTTCTTGTGTAATAAAGTGAAATTGTGCTGGGAGGGAAACTGTCAGAACTGACCTTTTTTTTGGGGTCTTGTCTCATGGCATACAGAATGGAGAGGACATTCAGTCTTCAAAGCACTCAGCATCTCAGGAGGGTCCCTGTTTAAAGTACACCCCTGCTCTTCTGCAGTAAACAGTCAATATTCTTTCATGAAGTCATATCCGTAAATATTTTGTATAATTGGCTCTGTCGCCATTTCTGCAAAAGGATATTGAAATTGATGGTGTTAGAGTTGGCTATTTCCCCCTACATTATTAAGGACAAAAGCCCTGCAAGACATTCCTGTGCTTGGAATTTTCCAAAGTTAAGGCATGAGTGAAAAAAAGGGGGGAGAACACGTGATACTGAAAATTGGTCAACTGGCTCTTCACCTGAAAAATTATTTATTAGCAGGGATATCATCAAAGTACAGTGTAGGTTTATGGACCAGTCATTGAAAAATGGCATAATAGGAAGTTCTTACTTAATCAATGAGTTTGTGTAGGTGAGGAGTGTGTTGTCTACAGTATGCTTTTATATGTTGCATAGATAGGCAAGATGACTGCTAGTGTCATTGGCCTGCTGCTCAAGTCGTCTTCTCCAGAAATTCTTCCCTTTCAGTAATGTTATTTTGCCAGCAAAACTATCCCTAATGTTTCACAGTGTTGTGTTTCCTGTCTAAAGAAACAATCAAACAAACAAATTAAAACTGCCGGGTATTTAAATTTTTTGTTTGATTAATTCTGCTTTTTGGCCTCAAAGTATAGGGTCAGCTATTTCCTTTTTTGATGATAATTAAAAGTGGAGGTAGCCATGTTACAGTGAAGGTCCAAACTTTGAAAGGTGGGCATTGGAGTGTCTGGACATGTTGCATGCTGCACTGCATTAATGCACCATGTACAAGGGTATGTGATTACCATGCATAAGGAGGCTTGTGGAGCAAGTTCAGTGAAGTCATTATGATGATATCATTGCTGGTGGCCATTACTCTACATTACTAGTGGCTATTACTGTAATCTAAATGGACATTGGGAGGAGATTATGGTGAAAGGTGCTAATGGCTTGCACATTAGAGGTCCTTAACATATAAGCACCCAGGATGAAAGTCTATGTACAAAGAGTTAAATAAATTGTGCAGCATCTCCCCCCAGGGAGTCATTAAAGGTATTATGCAATTTTAAGTACTCTTCTTTATCTGGGCTATTAGACCTTTCAAACTAGGGGGTCTAAAGGAAAGAGCTCCTGAGTAGTGGTTTTCCCAGGTGTAAAATCAAACCAGTGGGCTGGGGTTGAAGGGTGGTGGGTGAGAGTGGAAGACAATCTATAGTTTAAGCAGGTAAATCTGTCAGATTTCCCAAGTGCTAAAGAAAAAACTGCTAGGTGTGTGCAGTTTTCATTTTCAGAGGAAGAAGGTGTGCATCTTTTAGGGCTTTATTTTGGAATACAGTCAAATTATCTACCTCTTCCTCAGATGGAAGAGGTGGACAAGACAGGTTTGCTATATTATTACAATAATTTGTTCCAATGTCTATTTTTCTTTTAAAAAAAAAAAAATATATATATATATAGATATATCTAGTAGAGTGGCAACATATAGAGTGCAAGTATTCTTGTAATGTAAATATCTGCTGCCACAAAGATTTTCCAATACTATTAATGTAAAACATTAGGCATTGCCAAAATCCTATGGTTTTTACTCTCTGTCTGGAATAAATAATGGAAGACAGAATAAGTAGAACAGGGAAATAAATTCTTCCTCTCAGCAGAGGTTCCCTTTGCAGGGATGTATATTTTCTTCCTCCAGTATGCCTCCGGAGCTGATAGTAAAAGGAATTCAGAAACCTCAGGTAGAACACAAGGCAGCAACCCAGCTCTGCCCTGGGAAGGATTCCTGGTTGTTAAAACAACTCTCTGTAGTTGGAGTTTATTTTCAGGTCTTTACCTTCATGGCCAAGCAAAATATATGTAAAACTATGGCATGTCTTACAGGATCAAAAACTAAAGTATACCAAGAGTAAGACATTTTCTATTTATGAGCCTATCTTGACTTATCTGATTTGAGGTATGTGGCTGAGTCAAATCTGCCTATTTGCAGAAAATTTTTCAAGGCTTCATTTTTGTACAAAGCCTTACTATGAGAAAGTAAATCATTGTTAAAGATTAGCCATTATAGCCAAAATATAAACCAAAGAGTGAGAGGTGGTAAAACAATGCATTTAGGGATGCAAGACTCAGTTCAGGGTAGTTCTGGATGAAACTTGAGGTACAGTTGAACTTGAATACCTTCAGATGGCTATGATAAATATGCAGGAATTCTGGTCCCGAGTCCTCTGTACAAGTCTTGGGGGATGCAGTCAGAGAATGACCAGCTCCTTTCTCCCCCAGGGCAGTGGTTTCCCTTCCAATGTAGGATGAGCTGCCAGTTTGTACACTAAATCTTGTACTGAACTGAAGGCACACTGTGTTATTGAAGTGCACACATTGGCCCAGAAAGTTTTATCTTACAGTTTAGGTATAAACTTAAATGCTTTAATGCAATTTTAATTAAGGCATGGATTAGAGAGGAAGAGGACAGCATAGGAATATTTCCACAGGAGTTTATTGAGCGTGCACAGTAGCAAAAGAGAAACAATTTGGGTTTTGTCCCACAATGCTTTAGTCTTCAAAGGCAGCAAATCCTCTAATTAATTGGCAGGTAGAAAATAGGCTGTACAGAAGTTAATTCACTGGGGGCTACAATTGCTGCGGCTGTGCCCTCAGTGCCTGTTACAGTCCTGATCCAAAGTCAGTTGAAGCCAATCGATCAGGCCCTAATTGCACACTGATTAGTATCGCTGAGCTTGGCAGCATAGTAAATCTTTAAGAATTAGGAGCCACTGTGTTTTTTGGAGTAGTTCTTTTCACCATTATGTGTGACTGATAACTTGCAGTGGGATTTAAACACAAATATTGTATTATTGAGAGACAACACTATGTGTAATTGTTGCCAAGATAATAGATGAAATAGCTCAACTTCCTTTGGAAAAGTTTCAAAGGTTGAAAAGTTTCAGACAGGCATTTTTTGCAGGTGTAATGAAAGGATCAGCGTGTATTTCCCACAAGGGCTTTCATTTTTCATTTTTATCCTTAAGAGAAGCCAGTGGCGCTTCCTGAGTATTGTCATTGACTAAGGCACAAAGAAGGAGAAAAAAGAAACAATTGATAAAAAAAAAAAAAGAAAGAAAAAGTGAATCAAAACATGACTTCTTGTTTTCAAGAAGAAGGGCCAACTTTTACTTTATAGTAACAGCTTTGAGATCAGCAGCTGTGGGATTACATGGCAGAGGTTTGTAAAAAAAATCAATAACTGCTGCTGTTTGGAGAGAGGGAAAGAAAGGACAGCTAACTAGACCAGATTGTAACAGTTCTGCAAGCAGTCACAATGCTCACCTTACAACAGCGCAGACCTGCAAATTATTAAATAATAAATCACAAAGTCGAACAGTCTTGGGTGGACAGAATGCGTTTGACTGTAAAGCAGACAGAGGCCTATGAATTATTCACATCTCAAGCAAAGATAAAACAAGCGGAGAAGAAATGAGAAGAATTCTTCCAAACAGGTTCTCCTGTACTGAAATATACCTTTTGATTACTGATACATATTTGGGGATTCAACCGGTCAAAGTCATGCCAGAACTAAGAAGAAGGAGACAACTGCAACCTAGGTTTAGTGCTATGGGAAAATCCTGGCATTAATAAGTAACTTCAGAAGTAATTTTCCTGTGAAATATCATTTTGCAATATTAGTATGTTAGCAATTAAGGGGGAAAAAATAGATCTCATAAAAAAATTGTCATAGAAATGTCAAAATCTCAAGTATTTTCTTTAATTTAGTGAGTTAAAACTTTGTAAGATGTTATTTTAATCAGAAAAGCAAGCTGGAAGCTGAAGATTTGCTAATGAAGAATTTTAAACATCTGACTTAGCTGAAAGAGGAAGAAAATAATTAAAGCTGCTCTTCAAATACAAAGACAAGAACAAAATCCAGAATTCTCCACTCTGGACTGTGTTTATCACTGGTTCATACCATTTAGGTTATTTGGACATAACTAATGTCCATGACTTACAGAGGAAACAATATCAATCAAACCATTCATTTTCCTTTGAAGTTTGTTTTTTTTGGTTGCTGTTTTTTGTTGTGGATTTGCTTTTTTTTATATGTTTTTCCTAGCAGAATTTCCAGCTTACTGCACTGATACACCCCTAGAGAAGAAGAAAATATATATGGCCTGCTGACACTGAGGCCAGAGCATAACATTCTTTGGCTGTATTGATGACAAAGAAACATTTAGAGTAGAAAAGACCTCTAAGATCATTAACCCAGCATTGCCAAGTCCACCACTAAGCCATGTCCTTAAGCACCACATCTACACATCTCTTGGATGGTAGCGACACCTTCTTTGTAATTAGTGGTATTCCATCCATGAAGGACAGAAATATGCTGCTGCTGAGCCTAATGCTGGCAGAAACTGTAGAAAATCACCTCTCCTTCATTCTTTGCTTCTTGAAGACCAAGTTTGTGAACAAACCTACTTGTGGAAATCTCTCCCATGACTGACTTTACATTTCTAAGACAGTGCAATCAAAAGAAAAAAGGGACAAGGACCAAATTCCAGACAAGGCACAGCTAATCCTGCTGAAGGTCCCTGCATGAGTGCTGGACTCCCCCTGGCTGGTAGGAAAGTTACTATTCCAGGAACTGGAAGCAAATGTTCTCAGCTTTCTGAGCACCAGCTCTTCTGGTGGCTCTGCCTGTGAGAGTTTCCCATAAATGTGTGTCCTGATAAGGAACAGAGTTGCTTTGCTAGTGTAGCTGCCACCATCTGCAAGTGTAGATGAGGAACAGCTCGTGCCAGTTTGGTTTAGTTGCCTTTTTTTTTTTAATTGAAGAATAAACCAAAATAACTTGACCAAAGGTATTTTATATTTCCGAATTTTCAAAAAATGTTTACATCTGGTCTCTTTGCTACATATACACATCCTTATTAAAGAGCATTTACTGCTGGTATTTCCCTTGTCTCCTGGTTTAATTGTCACCATTTGATATTTTCTGTCTTTGATACTTTATGCGGAGAAGGTACCAGCAATGTAAGCCTTGGTTATGCTGAACAGGAACAGTCTGATAAAGAACAGATGAAACTTGTTTTAAAATGTTTCATTTTATCCTTTACGAAAAAAAGGTGAGCACCTGCATAATGTACTCTGGTGAGTACTATCAATTAAAGAGTTGTGAAGTAGATATTAGAATATTATTTATAATTCTGTTATATAATGGCTTAGATGGCCTGCACTGGAGAAATTAACATGACAGAGGGATGGAAATCATATTTGGATTTGGACGTACTTGAAAGTTGATGAAATTACATTAAAAAAATACCATTCAGAATAAACACTAATGACATGCCTTTTTATTGATGTTTAATTCAGAAAAGAAGTTAATGCATGCCTTGAAAAGCAAAAAAGGTCTGCTTTATGCTTAATAATTTGCTTAAACTGAATTTCAGACAGAAAATTAATTTGTTCTTGAGAAGTAGAGAACTTTCTAGAAGGGAAAAAAGTTATAATATTAGCTTCTTTTTCTGAATACCAGTGCTCTTTAGTATGTTTGAAATCTGAGAACCGGTTGGATGAGTACAGGTTTTGGAATTGCCCCTTGGTTTTTGGAATTGTGGTTTGGTTCTGGCTGTCCTAGGAAGGGCAAAGGGCAGGCAAGGTGTGGCTACACCCCTGATATTGAAAGGCTGGCAGAGATCCCATAACCCTCAGAAAGCTCCCACACAGTCTCTGTAGTAGTCCCCAAAGCCCAGTGTTTGCCACAGTGAACTCTCCAAATATATGCAGCTTAATAAATGAAAGGTTTTCAGAGTGCTAACTTAGCCAATATCTGTGATTAGATTCTGTACCTAAATTAAGTCAAGAATTCTTTGATGATTTTTTTTTTTCATGTAAAGCTTTCCTGGCTACCTGCTTCACTGCAAAGAGCAGGGAGTTGGATAATTGTGATAAATTCTCCAGCTTAATTTGGTAGCTGTAAGTAACATTCAAAGATCTGAACTAAGATAGGAGTGAAAAATAAACAAAATAAAGTAAGAAAACCAAATATTTATCTGCCATCTAAGGCTGTCTAGTTTTTGCTACATTGAAAATAATATTATTTAATTTTGGCAGGTGTGTTGATTCTTGTTGGGAAGCACTGGGTGCTGTGTTAACACCTCTAGAGCAGCTTTCTGCAGTGAGCAGGCTGCACAGAGCTGCCTGAGCCTGGACACAACCCACAGGCTCCCATGACCCAAAGTGGGCACTGAGAGGTTCTTTCCAGAATTAGAAAAGTGGTTTAATGTCATTTTGGTTGGTTCAAAGCAAAGCATATTACTTCTGGGGAGGTGCATAGCTCTTGTTTAATCCTTATTTTTCATTCAGATGTATGCTAAAATGAGAACGAGTTACCTTGAAACTGTCAGATTTTTATTTTCAAGTGTCATCTATTTTAACATTTGTTAAATATGCTTTTTTTTTCTTTATTTGCCTGTGGGATCATACCACTCATTTCATTTTACTCAGCTTCATTGGGAATTTTGGCTTTTCCAAAACCTGACTGGGGAAGGGCGTATGTATTAATTTTTCAAGCTGTCCATTTTTGTATATAAGCTGTTAAAACTTAATTTCTGATATGAAAATTGTCTAGCAAAACCAAAGTATATAAGACTGAGCTTTTATTAAAACAGGAAGTATTTTATGATAATGAACCTGAAAGAGTCTCATCAGCAGGGGGATTGCCAGATAATCTCTTCCAGTTGAGACTAATGAAACAGTTTATCTTGTGGCCTATATTTAATAAGTGTGCTTGGTTTTCTGAGCACTGAATCATTCTAGAGATCTGAAGCATTTTCCATACAAATAATTTTCTTATTTGGCTTTATCCAAAACACTGTCTTGTTGAAAGACACTTCCCTTTGACTTCAGTGCTTTGGAGTAGACTCCTGATGTGATGCTAAGTGCCAGTTTCCTTTTCAAACAGAGTGTGGAGGGATAGTCCTTTTGAATTCATTGTCTTTAATTCTCAATTTGTCTTTAATTATCAAAATGAACCAAAATATAGATGTTTTCCATTCATGGCTCCTATTTGAGAGGACTGCTCAGTAATTTGACATGAAAGCAGTTGCAGAAACTGGCTCACATGTTTATTTGAATCATCTGCCTTCAAGGAGCTATCAAACAAGTTTTTATCTGTGTTACAATGAGCCTCAAGTTCTAATTAGCAAAACTAACCTGACACACGCTTCCTCTTACTGGCTTTTAAGCCATTTTCTTTTGAATCTTTTGGAAACACTGGAGAGCAGGCCTGCAAGAACTAATAATATTATTGCAGCATGTCATCCTGGAATCATTTAAGTGATGTGTGTGTTCCAACACCAACCTTTGAGGTTATTATTAAGTCCTGCCACAGCAGGAGCAAAAGTCAAGAAGGAATTATATGCATGATTAGTTTGTCACTTTTCCAAAAGTTCTTTGGGCCACTGTTCGTCCTGCCTGGCTTGTTGAGATGAGGATTTAACACTAAGTTTCAGGCTGATAGTGTGTGCTGCTGCTTGTGCTGGGCTCCCCCCAGTCATCAGTGCTCAAAGAGCAAAGATAACAAAGTTGTGGAAAGCCAAATGTGCTCTGAGCCTCAGTTGAAAAATCTGAAAAGAGCTAAATGCACTATTTCTTGGAAGGTTAAATTGATCACCTGGAAGTTCTCCCTCAGGAGAGGGTCTCAAAACACTAATTATGAAAAATAGCTTCTCTTCAGCCCGATGCAGGGCATAGAAAAAACTTTATTCAGGTTTACCTGAGCTACATTAACCAGGGTACTGCTCACATCCTCAAAATAGGTGCTTTGTTCTGTTCTGAAAATATGAACATAACCTACAATGGCCTTGAAAAAATGTTGAAGTAGGCCACCCATCTCCTGTGCAATCTTTGTGTAGCAGACAATGAAGGAAACTAATCAAACAATAAAACATAATATTGTTAACAACATAATATTGTTAACTCTTCCCACCCCTGGACACACAGAATATAGGGACTACATGAGGAAGTGCAGAGCCTTTTTTTTAATGGCACCATGAGTTTTCTGAATGCACATTCTTTTGCTGTTTCATCAATTTATTTTCTAGTGTTGGTAGGAGGCCCCGTTGAAAACCATGTCATGAAACAGAATTTCTCTGGATTTCCCAGGCCCAAGTTTTGCTTAAATAACAGTGAAATTAATTGTCTGCCTAATTCAAAAATGTGAAAAGATAAATATCCTGATGCTGAAGTTCAAAACATTTCTTTAGGTATCATTGTCATAATAAATACTTAGAATGTACCAATGCAAGCAGACCACCAGAACAGACCCACATCTTTGTGGAGACCAGAATGGACAGCCTAAGCAGACCATCAGGGTGTTTAATTAAACATGGGGAGCACGTCCCAGCATAAGCTATCTCCTGGGTTGCTCAGACTTTACAAGGTTTATTGACAGTATTTATGGAACTGGAACTGTTCCCTGCTGAAAAGGAAGACGGCAGGTTAACAATGTGCAAGTAGATCAGTCTTTATGATGATGATAAATTATTGCTCGTGGGTTACAATGAAGATATTGTAATGTCCATCCTAATGGTTAGTGTAATGTTGCTTATAAAGAAAATCAATAGATGTGTTTTAAAAAAATCAGGACATGGGGTTTTTTTTAAGCTACTAAAAATGGCCAGGCTTGCTGAGTTGAACCATACGTTAACAAACAAATGCTTCTGATTCCAGCTATTGTTTTTATTCTTTGAAAAATGGATGGTTTCATTACAAAATGTGTTGGGTCACCTTAAAAAAAAGTCCCAGTTGATCCATAACACTGCAACTGATGGATTTACAACAAAATCCATATCCGTTATTTTACGTACATTTTGTTGCTTAAAAAGAATATCTTAATATAACAGCTGATACTTTTTAAATCCACATTGAAACAACTGTTGGATTTTTATACTGTTGTAAAACTCTTTGTAGGGTATTCATAGAAAATGTTTTATTAATTGCCATATGTTTATTGATTTCTCTTTCATGTTGGTTCTTTTGTTCTTTCTTTGTAGTGGCAAAAGATCTTTCTGCATCATCATTTGCAAGTTATCTAAAATGTCAAAGGTGTTCTTTTGAAGTTTATTATAGATCACATGCTGTACAGGCCTTGACTTTGGCATATTTACAAAAAAAGTACATACTTTGAAAGCTCAGAAAGAGCTTGGTGCTGCATTAGTTAAAAAAGGAAGAATATTTTCCTACCTTTTTTTTTAATTTAAGAAGAATGTAAACAATTGTGTTAGGAAAACTGATGTGTCAGGTAATTATTGTTTTCTTTTGCCTATCTCACATTAGTATTGTAAAACAGATTGTAGGCAATCCAGGTTTAATCCTCCTGGCAGGTATGTTACATTAATATCAGTAGGGTCCATCAGGAGA
This sequence comes from Zonotrichia leucophrys gambelii, assembly GCF_028769735.1. Taxonomy (NCBI): domain Eukaryota; kingdom Metazoa; phylum Chordata; class Aves; order Passeriformes; family Passerellidae; genus Zonotrichia; species Zonotrichia leucophrys. The sequence goes on from NC_088181.1 coordinate 10,089,190, forward strand.
CCAGAGAAACTACGAGGGGGAAGAGAGGCAGCATTTACTGTGGTAGGACCATTCCCTTCTCCAGCTGAGAATATAGAAAATTTGGCTCTGTGTTCTAACTGAATGAATAGGGGCACATGAAGTCAGTTTGTACAGCAGCAATGTCTTAATGAGATGGTGTTTCTGAGATGGGTAAGGTTTTGCTGCATTTCCTCTCCTCTGGCTGCTTATAGAGAGCTCCAAGCATTTGGATGTGGGAATGGAACAAGTGGCCCAATAAAACATAAAAAATAAAAAAGTTAATAGTGCTATTCACTGAGTTTTAAGCTAGCTATTGATGTCTAAGTCAGCAGATCTTTTCCTTTTGAAACCAGAAAGTAAGTGGGTTTTTTTAAAGCATAACCAGGAAAAACCTGTGCTTTGATCTAAAGGTGGTTCAAATGAGATCCACACAGAGTTAATGCCCAAGCATGTCAAACTTCTTTTTTTTTTTCCTTAGGAGAGAACCAAACTCTGCTACTTCAGTTGTCTGAAAATCTCCCTATGAAAGGCTCCTTGAGTAAAAGGGCTGTGTTAAAACATGTAGAGGTGCTGTCTGTATCCCTGGTACCTGGGCAGAGCAAGGTCCCAGAATATGGGATAGTATTTTTTTTAGTATTTTTCTTTCTTTTCTTATAATTGATATTTGGAAACCTAATATGCTTCAAGTGAGGGCTGTGCAGTGTGAGGTGTCTGCAGGGCTGCCACAGGGACCCAGGGAGGAGGTTGGTTAATGTGGGATGCTGATGTACAGGAACGTGGGTACAGTGGCAACAGGACTCCCCCCTCATTTACATTAATTGAGATCAAAGGAGTTACTCCCAGTTTGCACCAACCTGAGATCAGTTAATCCATGCATGCTTAAGGAGAGATATATTTTATAAGGCAAAAGAAGGGAGCAGTGGCAAGCTGAGCACTTTTCTGGCTCATCTAAAGCCTCATTTTGTTTTCTACTCTTCCTGTGGAAAAGTTCCATGTAGACACTGTCCAGTTTAAGCAGCAGGGAATACTTGCATTCCAAGTTACTGCCTTCTCAGGTGAGAGAATTATAAAAGAAAAAAATCAGAATCCTTCTTGATGGTTTTCAGTCATTAAAAAAATCCAAGTCATCCAGTGTTTTTAAGAGAATGCAGGATCTACAGATCCTGCTTCTGGGCAAAGTTTCTAGGGTGCAATTTACTTGGTATTTTCTTTCTAGAAATGTTGATATGTGTGAAGCTAACTTCCCAGATTCCTGAGTGGCACTATTTCAGCTATGAGTCAGTTTTTTATATAAAAAATATTTGTGAAATGATTGCATTGAAAGAGCATTTGTATACTTTTGAAAATAAATTGGTGAAAATGGTGCTAAAAACCAAAGACAATTAACAGGATCATTAAGACTGATAGATTTTATGGCAGCCTATATAGATGAAATATAAAACAAAATTACTGCCTTTTTGAATTTAAAAAGAGCTCTGGTAGGTGAAGATGAAGCAAAACTGAAACATATGCAACTTGCAGGTAAGGTTAATATAATCAAACATTCACCCTCCCAATGAAACAAAAAATTACCTTTAGCAGTCTTCATTCTGAGACTCCAAATCTGCTACTTTATGCTCCCTGTTAAATTGTTTTCTTCCCATGTGCTTTGAGGGCAGAAGATACACCCTTTAATGAAGGGCAAAAAAAAAATCAGTTGAGATAAATGCACTTAAGGTGAATAAGTGAGCTTTTTCATTGAGGTTTACATTTACTCTCTGCAGGCTTAGGAGTCAGAATTTTCTATTGAAATAGGAGAGGATGTTTCTAAAATCTCTGAGGGTGAAATTCACACCTGGAGGCAGGACAAGGTGCATGTGGGATGTGGATCTCTTATATCCCTGCTTGTGGGTGCTTGGATGCCTGGATTTGTGCTCCCATTTCAAGAGAGGTTGAACTGGCCTTGAGAAATGAAATACAGCTCAAGTCTGTCCATATACAGTTCTGTGTTGAGGTGCTGGCACCTGAATCTCATATGAAACAAAGTAGATTCTAGCTTTTAAAAATAGAAGCAGAATAAAAGTTTGACCTATTTAAAAAGGATTCAATGAAAATAAAAACAACTGTCATGTTGTATTAAATATTATCAGAGTGTAAAATGAGGGAATTAAGGAGCTGGGGAGTTTTTCTTCTACCCAACACTGGTTTTTTCTCTGTGATTTTGCATGGGTTTCACGAGGCAGATGCAGATGGGAAGCAGGCAAGGTTTGGGGGAGATTGAAGTGGAGTGTGACTGGGGGAACACTATTTCTGACCTCTATAAAAGCAAAGTTGTGCGTGGAGAGGACAACAACAGCAAAGGGTGCTGCACTGCCCACCTTCCCCAGGACTGTGGTTTTGATCTGCCCGGCTGCCTCGTGCCGTGCTCATCATCTGCAGGCGCTTTATGCCTCAGCCACACAGCAAACCCCATCTGCTCCATTTAATGATTTCTGTTTGATGAATTTTTCTGTATTCATAAAGGGAGATGCTGTCACAAGGGACAGCCTCAAGCACACCCACCCCTACAATCTTTATCAAGCTCCGAGCCATAATCATTCAGGCTCAGCTCCTAATATAACACAAGCCCTGCAGAACTGGGGGTTCGCTGGCAGCCACCTTCTGATTCTTTCATAAACTGTAATTCTGATGCTGCAGGTTTAATTAAGTACGTGGCAGTTAATCAGCCACTGAAAACAGGGGCCTCCACCGGGGAATTACCTGAGTGAAAACAGACCAAACATGAAGGGGCTCCCTTGAAACTCTAGTACTTGTGCTTCCATGGTGAAATGGAAAGAAAGTTATCAAATAAAATCTGTTTGCTTGTGGCTGTACTGTGACAGCTTTGTTAGTCCTAACAGATGACAAGGATTATTCAATCAATATAGATTTACCTTGAGAGTTTTGCTGTTTTCAGGCACCTCCAGGAAAATGACAGCCATTAAATATGTACAAAGGCCAGTCCAGGGCCTGTGGCCTCTAGCTTTAAGCTGCTGCCTTTTCTGAGTTATGTCAGGATCAATTTTTTCTAATAGATATCACTTATCCTACATGATAATCAGGCTATCATAGTCCATTGATTACATGACAGCCTGATTTAGGTCTGGTCTAGAAGATAAGAAACACAGGGAAATCTCTTGCCTGTATTGTCAGGGAATTCAATTCCTCTTTTGGAACTTTCCCCTGAAGTTATTTCCTGTGTGCAGAAGCCAAGTGAGCTGTGTTGACCAGTTACCCTCCCTCACACACCACCCTCACTCCTTTGTGGAATTGCAGGGAACCAGAGCTGAAAACTTGAATCCAGCAATTTTTTTTGTCATTTGAGTAGTGGAAAGGTAATCTGAGTCTCTTAGCACTGATTTCTGCTCCAGTGTGAGGTTTTGGTTCATTTTGAAGGCTCCACTAGACTTGAGAACTATTGTATTTAGGAAGATTCCTGTTTTGGGGTCTGGGTCAGGTGAGTGTGATGAAACAGAAGTGCAAAATATCATCTTCTTTATGTATGATGCAAAATGTCACACATTTGTTTCTATTAATAAGATTTTCTTGAGATATTTTGATGGTAGTGCTACTGTGCTTATTGTGGTGCTGGGGTTGAGGTTCTGTGTTTTCAAGGCATGCAAAAAGGCTGAAGGAAGGCATTTGCATCTGAAATGTCCAGAAAACCCTTCCAGTGCTCTTTGCTGAATGAAAATCAAGTAGCTGCAGTCACACTGGTGAAAACTGAGGAAACACCCTCCCTTGTTGTGAGGCATCCTTTAAACTCTCACCTAGCTGCTCATGCACCAGCTTTTACTTCCCAAAAGGGCTGGAATTAAACTTGTGTATCTTCTTCTGTGAACAGTCTTCTCCCTTTATGTCTGTGGATCCTACTGTAAGACTTAAACAGGAGAAAAAAGGGGAGAAAAGAGAACTGCCTGCTTATGTTTCAGTATGCTGCTGCAAAGGTTTCTAACTTGTTTCTAATTCAGGTTCCAAGCTAAGAGTATGTTAGTTTTCAGAGCAAGATGAAAATTGTATATCCAGATGTGATGTTAGAGTAGCTACAAGACACATTTGTCATTATTTTTTTTATTTTTTTAATTATTGCTTTTTGCATACAGTCTGATCTTAGAGTTCCTTCATCTTGCAATCTGTGCTTCTAAGCAAGAGTGTTGTAATTCTCAGTCTGACAATTTTATTATAACTACAGATCAAACATATATGGGAGTTTGGGGGGTTTTAAGTTGTTTGTTTTTACCACAAAACAATTTGTAAACATAGCAAAGCTCTAATTTCAAGCAAGAGGGTGAGATACTGATTTTAGTATGTTAAAGAGCATACTGGTGTTCACTGGGAAACCTCTGGTTTCTCTTTTAAGGCCCAGTAAACATTGTTTTCTGTAGCTCTTACAGTCTTTTGTTACGTGTTTATTTTGAATTTATAAAAGATCAAGGTGCTATAGATCACATCAGTGTATAGGAATAGATAAAACTGTGCTACATTGAACTTTGCTAATATATAAATAGAAATACTAAAGAAAATGCTACAGTATGATCCAACTATCAAACAAATCAAATCTATGTTTCATGTGAGAAAATACAATGAAGTCCAAATATTATGGGGAAAAAAAGGCATTTTTGTTTCACTAAGGTGTACATGTTAAATAATCAAAGGATTCAACATGACAATATGGTTATAGATAGTTATCTTAAGTGCCTTCTGTGGTGAGGAACCGAAATTAAGAACTTGAACAAAACATGATACATGAAAGTGCAGGTTCTACAAACACTGGGTTGCTTATTAAAACTACTTTGATCCCTCGTTTCTTTGATATCCTAGGTCTTATAAAGAATTCACTTTCAGGGGTAAATATAGGTAGTTCAGAGAGACTTTATGACATACTGTACATACTGCTCTTTCAGAGACACTTTTTAATTACTTAAGAAAAAAATTGCAGCAAGAGAAAAATGCTGATAGAGTCACTATCTACTGATGTTAGTTTTTAACTGCTGATTATTTTGGTGTAACCTATTTGAATAATTCTCCTCTCAGAAGCAGGTCAGGTTTGAGAATCTGAACATATCTGCTAATATTCCAGATTAGAAGGATGAGACATTGGTTCACACAACAGATGGGGTATATATTTGTCCCTAAAAAGATCACATATTTGCTTGTTTCTCAAATATTAGCCAGGCACCTGCTGGAAAAGCTGGATTTTTTGCTGTTGTTCACTACCTTGGTTTCCTGAGCAGGACTATAGCGAATTCTCAGAGAAGAATAAGTATTATTAACCTTTATTCTCCTTTTCTAATCACTTTGGTACCCAGTTTTCTCGTCACTGAGGCCTGCATGAGGTTGGAGGTAGTTCCAATGAAAATACATAGTTCTGTTTTCAAATAGATTGTTTTCTTTTTTACCTTTGTTCTTTAAAACTGCTCTCAGCAAATCCAGGGCAATGTTAGGGCCCCTGCACAGACTCTTGTGTTCTAGAAATGTGGATTTGGATCTGACTTTTGTGTGGAGGCTTTTCTGCATAACCTGGTGCTGTGATGTGGGGCTGTGTGGAGGGAAAGATCAAGGTCAGGTAACAGACCATGGTCTCTTTGTAATGGGTAACTGCACTGCAGGCCAAACCTTTATTTTATAAACTTCTGTGGGGTAGACTTGTAGCAGCCCAAAAGCTTCAACATACCTTTTTACACCTAGGAATGTGAAAGGATGGCTTTGAGTAAACCCCTTTTCCCCAGTTTTGAATGCTATGTGGATGAACAGGTACGGCTTGTGTCAGTACTGTAATGATTATCAGGCAACATAAAATCTGGATTTGAAATGAACCAGTGAAATAGAATCTTAATATGCCTTGGGAATTTAGGGGAAAGGGGCTCTTGTGTCATTTTGGTCAGATGAGCTTGAAAATGAAAATAAAAAATATGCAATCTGAAGCTGGGTGCTGAAAACACATTGCAGTCAGAACCAGTCTTTGATACAAAGTGCAGTCATATTTTGACCTGCATATTTTTGGCTTTAAAGTATGATTGGGATGCTCATTATTTTCTTGAGTCAAAAGTACCAACCAAATGAAAATTAGGAATATCTAGAATGTACTCAAGTGAAAATCCTGAACCAGCTTTATTAGATCAATTTTGTTTCTGTCATTACTTCTCTTTTTATTTTTTTTTTTGTGGGTGATTTTGGTGGTTTTTTGGAGGTTTTGGGTTGGTTTTTTTGGGGGGTTTTTGGCTTGCTTTTTTTTTTTTTTTTTTGCAACAAACAACTTAAAACATAAAACAACTTCAAATTCCAGGCAAAAGCATTTATTAATGACATAAAAGTCCTCTAACTATCAATCAGATTGGTACTGTCAAAAAAACCACATTACCAGACATGGTTCATTCTGAAAATGGTACTGTTGCACTGCTGAATAGGTTTTATTTCCCCTTTCAATATAGGTACCTTATTAAAAGAGTATTATTTTACCAGATTTTCCTGTTATGATTTTTTTAATTAAATAATTTAATTAACAGATGACAAATGCAGTCTGTAAGGATGTTCATGTTTCCAAAACCCAAATAGATCTCTCAGTGCAGGCTCATTTGTGATTTCTTCACAAGGCAGAGCTGTAGTTCCTCTGCTCTAAATTCCATTTTCCTGCTTTGAGCTGAAAAGCCTGGCAGCAGCAGAACCTGTGACACCCAAATGAGCAGCTCCAGCTCACCAATTACACCCAGGGGCGTTTGGTGAAAGTGCAAATCTCACACACCACTTGGCCAGGCAGGTGTCCCTATCAGAGCACCTTTGTGAAATGCCTTCCCATGCAAAAGCATCTCTGCAGAGTCCTCCCTGCAGATCATCCTTAGCCTTAACCTACACTTGAAAACAAAGTACAACTTCCCCGTATTTCTTGTGCCTCCTTATGTTTCTATCCACTAGACCATGCTGCCTTTCATTAGTTAACTACCTGTCAAATAAACTGTTGCATTTAATTGATTTATTAATCTAAAGGGTAACTATGACTCAGCTTACTAATATTTTGAAATTCACGGAAGATATTTGTCAGTTTTGTGAATCTGCAAAGCACTTGTGTGATCAAACCATGTTATGTAATTCAATGTCTATAATAATTTAACTTTTTATTTCCATACTTAAGGTGTTTAAAACTAAAATGAATATCCTTTTGGAGATTATTTATGGATTTGTATTAGCATTGTGTATTTTTTGTGTTACAGTTCTTACAATGCTACTATTAAGCAGGTGTTCCCTCCTTAAATCTGCCAATATTTTTGTGGATAGCAGATGATGGACAGCTGGAAAAAATGAGAGGTTTAAACCAAGAAGAGGGTTTTTTTTTTTAATTTTTAAATTATAACCTCTACTTTCCATCTTCAATATCTCATTGTGATCAAGAATTTAAGATCTCCCTTTGAAAGACTTTTATATTAATAAACCATTTCAGACATGTTTAACCACCTCACATATAATAGAATTCCTTCAGACACAGAAGATATAAAAGTAATGTAGTTTTCCCTGAGTTTTTATATCACTGTTAGAGTATGCAAGCTTCACATTAATTGAGACTCAAAAAAGCACATAATTTGTCATTTCCAGGTGGAGGGGAACCAAAACAACCTCCCTGTAAATGCAGTCCTGTTTGGGGTAGTCTTTGGAGTGTGCTTCATTCTCTTTTTCCCTTTTTTATTTAAGTGACTTAGATCAAACATTCAAGCACTGTCTGTAACTAATATTGTTTCCTGGCCTAAACAGATAATTGCCCTTCTGGATGTATAAAAGATGTCTCATGGAGCAAAGTGAAATATCATTAATAAAGGAGAATGATTTACTCACGAATTCTTCAAGAAGTAAGATTAATAAGCCATCCCCTGGTGTTAGATATAATCTTCAGATCTCTCTTCACTGCATGACTTATTTTTGCAACAACTGCACTATTCAATCATTAATCATTACACTCAGTGAGCAGTTTATCTGTGCTAATGTGCATGCTATACACAAACAACAGCTCTCTCTTACTCTTGGAGAATGAGGAGGAGGAAAAGTGTGCACTACAGTGTGATGGGAATGAAATAAAATGAGGCTGCCATATGATACATACGTTTTCATTCCAGATATAGCAACTTCAGTTAGAAGGTATCTCTTTCCTAATGAAAGCAAGATTGCATTTCAATGTGGAGTAATGGTTGAAGGGAGAAATCGTGTGTGGGCCTTAAAAATACATCTGTTGTCTTACCCATTCTTGTGAGAGTAGAGACTCAGCTTTGGCTCTCACCCGTGTGCCAATAAGGTAACCTGTGTTCCCCAGAGCAGTTCAGCTAGGCTAGCACTGAACTCCATGTGGGCTAATTTATCTTGAATTTAAACCTACTTTTATAGGGCACAAGCCTGAGCATAGCCCACTGCAGAGATGAACTGGAGAGGGGATGAGAACTGCTTTGTTTAGCAGTGGTTGGATGAATTTTGGAGCCTGCATGAACCCTGTGGGTGTTGGCAGTCTGTGTGAGGGGGGTGCATAGCAGGTCCCCCCTTTGGCTTTATTAGTAAAAACGATATGGCAGTAAAGTAAGCATTTTACATACCAGAGGGTTTTTTCATAAGTAATAGAGCTGAACTCCATTAGCAGTGACAGAATAGTGCAAACCACCCAGTCCAGTTTGGAGTTTGTCTTCCAGCAAATTTGTCTCACTTTTGCTTCATCTTTACAAAACTGACTTGCCAGGCAGCTAATGAAGTAGGTAGTAAAACTGTCATCAAAGAGGAGACTCATATGTTTGAGATACAATATTTCTGATCTACCTGGACCTATAATTATAATAAAATAGTAAAGATTATTAGCTTCATACAATCTGAAAGATATGTGAAATTCATCTCTTGTTTTAAAATCCAATGAGTTTTCATATACAAATATCCACCGCTACTCTGGATACACAAATCAGTTTAATTTGTTTCTTCTAAGTACTAGCAATAAAAATTTCTATTATACTTCTATTTTTCATATTGTGCATGCTGACAGGCACCTGACAATTCAGTTACAGCTATGTAGCTGAACCAAGTGCTCATGATTAGGAGTTCATTGTGTTCTCTAGCCAAAAAAAGCAGTGGAGGGAAAATGGAGCAGGGAAACCCCAATCCAGCCTCTGCTACTCTCCTGCACCTGCAATGAGTGGAGAGAAGTGTGGGATGAGATAAGATCAATCCTATGTGGGCAAAGCCAATGAATTAAAAAAAAAAAACAAAAAACAAAAAACAAAAGTTAGAAGAAATGTCAAGTTTAGTTTGGTTCTTCTCTGCCCCTGTGTAAGGTTTTTGGTGAGGGAAAGAGCTCAAGACTTCTGTAATGGAAAAAGATGGTCTGAGGGAAAGTGAAAACACATGGTTTTATGTGATTGTTAGCATTTTAGAAAGATAGCATAAAATGGGGAGGAGGACAATTAAACATAGGAAATAGCTGTTGCGTTTCCACATCCCATTATTTTGAAGTAATTGAAAATGTTCCATTGATCTTGGTTTTTATCCAGGGGAGAACTTGCTCAAAAACATTTTATTGGAGCCAATACCTATGTATCAAGAATCTTTCCTAATGACTTGATATTGCTTAGTAACTGGAAATTTCATAATATTTTTGCCTTAAATGCCAAGCTCACCTCTCCTGAAGAAGCATGAAGAACAAATATTCATTAATAGAAAAGCAGAGTAGCATTTTTGTTGTGGAGTTAAAGCATGAGACACAGTGTATAAGTAAATCTTAATTGGCTCTGGGGAAAACCCTCTGGTACATGCCAAGGTCCCACAGATGAGAGAGTTCAAGCTATTTTTTATCCATTGGCTTTTGGTGAGGGCATTGGTCTGGAGGGCTGCTCGGTCACCTGCAAGTCCTTCAGAGCCAGCTCATTTTCTGCACATGAGCATTGCTTTGTGGTGTGTCAGAAGGGCTCTCTGAGCCAAAAACCTCTGCAAGACCACTATTCCCTTCTGGACTCTGCTGCCACTGGAGGGACAGGGCAGGAATCAAAGCTTAGGTTTCTGATGTATCTTGTGTGGCTGCAGTTTTGGGCTGGGAAACACCTACCTATTTCATCCATTATGACTTCTGCTGTCTAATTAAATGAGAGCTTAACTAAATGAGAGTCTTTCCTTGACTTCATAGTTTGAGGGGTTTTTCTTGCTGGCTAAATGCCTTAGGAAACTTTAACTGAGCATGCTTAAGTATTCTGGAAAGACCTGACTCCTTCCTGGTGATCTACCTGAGCCCAATAGCAGGGTACTGAGCAAAGTGAAAAATGGTCACAGCATCTCCATTTTCAGTAGGAGTGGTGGCACTGGCTGCTTCTCCCTTCTTGTGGTTGTGATCATCACATAATTGTCATGTCATGTGTTTGTCCAGCTTCTACCAACACCCACCCAAAAAGTGTGATCATTAAATGTGCACTGCAGCCATTGAATGAGTACCCAGTTACACAGGAACGTGCCCTAGTTTGGATCAAGGGCTGCATTCAGATCTGGCAGGTTTATGGCGGGTTCCCACAGCAGCACCAAATCCCTGTTTGTGAACGAGAGAATCCTAGTTTGTTTCATATTTACAAACCACACTGTCATTACCACTGATGCAGTATCAGCTGTGATAATTATCACTGTGCCTTCAGCTTCAACAGAGCAGACATTTGTCTGATCCATGTGGAGGGTTGCCAAGTTGGCTTGTGGTATACTTGCTGAAATTAGATGGCTTTTTTCAGCTTGGATTGCACCAACACCCACTCATGTTAACTGTGAAGGAATTAGTGTGGTTAAAATGACATTTCTTATGTTGTCTTATGAAATTTGAGTTTTGAATTATGAATTACAGTAATACGACTTCTGTTCCATTTAGTGACTTGGTGGAATGTAGCGTTAAGATATTTTGACCTTTTTTGGCAATTGTGACTTGGAGAAGGTGGTAGCTGTAGATAAAATTAGAGGATACTCTCATGTTAACAAAATTAAGGTTGCAAAGTTTGGTTTTACAAAGTAAACTTTTGCTCTTCCAAGCTGCCCGGTGGTCTGTTCCAGTTTATGTTTTTTTCCAATACGCTGCCTAAAAACCCTTTCCCTTAATTTGCCTTGAGAAAACCTTATTTAAGGAGAATTTTTGCTGTGGATTAATCTTTATTCATTGGGAGAAAATAGAATCTATCTGATAATCAGAAGAGCACTTTTCTCTAACAAGATTAGATCACGTCCACATGTGGCAGTACTGAGGTTTTTGAGAGTCTTTAACACTGTCCTCTTTTCTTCCAACTGAAGATTCATGGGTGTTTTTACCAGTGGCTTTCGTGGGAGGAGGATTAAGCCAATGCTTCTGAAAATCCCAGTTGGGACATTTTTCCTTGTAATAGTCCAGGGCTGAGCCACATGGAGAAATCAAGGCATCTGTTTCCTCTGTACAATTGAGAATACCTCTCAAGAGCCAGAGAGGCAGAGGGGAGAAAAAAATAAATCCTGCTTGTGTGAAATCTAGAGGAATAGCTTTGTTGGTCAATAATTCTGGAAAGATAGCTTTATTTTTCTAAATAAAGTCAGAATATAGATGTTCGGAGTTGCCTTTACCAAACCAATCACTGGAGGAGGTCATACAGCTCCCTACTACTGAGCATTGAATCTTGGATAGAATAAATGCACGCACTGGCTTGACCTCATGAGTTTCCTTTATGGTTCATTTTCATCACTGTCCTTTATGCTGGTCTCTGTGGGATCCAGGAGCTGACCCAGACTAAGCAGCAGAGGAAGGGCAGGGTGTCCCTTGAGGGGCTGTTACTGCTGCAGCTGAGCAAAGCCCCTTAATGATTCCAGTAGATTTGCCTGGGCTTTGCACTGGGAGAAAATTTCACCCTGCAAATAAAGAGCGATGGCCAGTGCGGCTCACAGGGATGCACAGAGCAACTTAATTATGTTCAGCACAAGTTCAAGCAGTATCTGTAGGTAACATATGTGACTTCAGAGGCAGAGGTTCAGAAAAGTGGGTTTTATATTTTGGTGGACTATAAACTTGCAGATGATAGCACACATTAATCTAGTTAACACTAAAAGCAAGTTCATCAGTTATCCCATGGAAAATACAGTTGTGTCCTATAGTTGACATCAATCACTGGAATGGATCAATGTTTTTCAATAAGAAAATGAACAAAGATATCATTTCTTGCCAAAAGGATATTTCTACTGGAAATGGCGGTTACTGGCAACCTTTTTGTTTTCATTGAAAACTGCAAGACTGAAAATTCTTGATTTCCAGCCTGTCAGTTAAAACACAAAAACTTCTATAAAAAAACTTTAGTGAAAGTATTGTTCTCATAAATCTTTTTTTTTATGAGAACTGAAAACATTTCCTGCTCAACTTAGTGGTTTTTAAATTTAGAATTTTTACCTACACGTTGCCCCGAGGTGGGTTGTGCCCTGCTGTCACTGAAGCACTGTGACACGGGTAGCTGTTCCAGGACACGCCATGTTGACGATGCCAGATTGTAAACACGAATGTTTGGAAAGTGCAGGAGCACAAATTCAGACTCAGTTGTGTGAAACTTCCGTGAGTTAACTTCACTGTTGTTTCTCTGAATTCATGGAGTGTAACGGGCCATGAATCAGTAATTTTCATTCACAAAAGGACTTGTTGTATATATTCAGGTCCCCCTGACAGTGCTGTAAGCAGCATTGCCTATTAAGCTTTCTAAACTATTTAAACTAGGTCAGAGTGAGGGAAAACTGTACCAACATTATGATTAAAAGGCACCAGTATAACGATCCTAGATAGCATTGTTGTCTTTGTTCCCATGAGTCACTGCCTAACAATATGGTTATTTTAGCTCTGTGACTTCTTCAAAAAGAAGAGCTTTGCCCACATCTTTTTTTAAAAAAATTATCAGCTCTGTTACCCCCTTCCTACTAGATTATATGCTGTTGCTGATTTGCTAGAAAATAAGTGTGCACATTTTAATTTTAGTTTGTCTCTTTTGCCCCTTATTTGAATTACTAATGTGCCTTCCGTTTCCTTGTCAGGGTCTGTGTGTTGGCTGGTAAGGACTGCATCTTTACCAAATACAAAATAGCAGCTCCCTGAAATGCTGCCAGGAAAATGCTTGCCAGGTTTATTTTTTTTCTTGGGTTGCTTTTTGCACCTCTTTTTTTCTTTTGCTTGTGGAAGAAGGGAGTAAATGAAGCACCCAAGATTTTATGTTTGACCCTAATCAGTTTTCATAACAATGAAAGAGTCCCTATTGCATGAATATTACATTTTGATGAAGGGTTTTTTTGAGGCTGTAGATTTAAGACAGCTTGGTAACCAGAACTCCTCTGCTCTGTGTCAGCTCTCTGTGAGATATTGAATATTATAATTTCTATATTTGCTGCTCAGATGTCATTTAATATTCATATGCAAAATACTCATTCCCTTTAAAAATAATGTTCTTATTGTATGATTTATTTGATGTGGAAGTCAGAGTTTTGTCTTTTCTCACATAAAATAAAGCACCTTTCAGAGGGAGATGATCTGTTTCTTCCCGTGCGTGTGGCACAAAATGTCAACATTCTTCCTGTCATTCGCAGACTCAGTGAACGGTGAAGCAAACATCGGGCACTCCTTGTGTTAAGAGCAATGGGCAACTATTGAGTTTTTGTTTTCAGAAATGTGCACCAGAAATCTGAAATGTTCAAGGTCTTGCAGGCAATGCAAAAATTTCTTATTCGTCCTCCTGTGAATCCTGAATTCTTAAACTTTGATCTGTAATTTTTGCCCCTCAAATTTGGATTTTGTGGTGATAGTCTTGCAAAAAAATACAGGGTCAGACTGCTGGTATTATTCCTGCATTCAGCTCATCATTTCTCACATAGTGGCTCTAGACAGAATTTACCTTTAATATGCTTCAAATCTCTGGGTCTAGTCCTATAAACACTTACATACTACACTGCTTAATTTTAACCCTCTATATAATACCGTGATGGGTTTGATGAAGCTGCTTACATAAACACTGGAATGTATGTATGAGTGGTAACATTACATGTCACCCTGATCTACTAAACCTAGTGGAAAAATCTCATCCCCCTCATGAAGAAACAAGTTCTTATCCAAAAACACATATGCAATTTAAGCTTCCCTAGGAATTGATTTCATTAGGGCATTGCTTTTCCTGTGTGATATAACTAAAGCACGCTGAAATCTGCTGAGGGCTTGGCAGGAGTGAGTAACTCTGGACTAACACTGAGTATTTGGGAAAAGTGGGTTTATGGAGGAATTTGAAAGACAAGATTGTAACAAAACACAAAGGCACTGTCAATTATAAGGATTTGAATCTGGTGAAATGATGTGAATCATAGTCCTGCTAGAAGGAGCACTGGGGCTCAGAGGGATGAGAAGCTTCCCAATGTCTGGGATTATTTAGATAGTTCTCCCTGTCTTTGAAATCCAGAACTTGTTATCTGTTAATAGTAGTATTAACTATATATCATGTTCATGTTCATTTTGGAGGTTTTCCATTCTTAAAGTTTGGAAACCAGAACTGCACAGCTTTTCCCAATAATTCCTATCAGTGTTATGCATAGGTGCATTATTCCAAATGCATTTTCATCCTTTATTTTTTTCCTATCATCATTGGTACCTCTTATTGGATTTGAACTAGACCCAGTGGATCATGCAAGGAAGACTTGCAATATTTTACTTGTTAAAAATTTATGTTCTTATTCATAAAACCGACTTGGAGATTAACAGGTTAGTTACCTGAAATTTTGGCCACTTTCCTTAACGTTGATGAGTCAGGTTCTCCAAAGTGAGGCAAGGTTTAATCAGTAGTGTGAGTGAAAGCTATCTAAGGTTTGTCACATAAAATTTCTGTCAAAGTCACAGCCAGGTAAAACAGTTTAAGTTTGGTTTTTTTTACTGTAATTTGCCCTGTTTGTGAGGCTTTATGAGAAGGCTGTGAACTAGTTAAGTTACATTCTGAAGGAGAAGATAGAAGCAAGTCAATGAAGAGAAGTAAAATTGACAAGTGAAGTGAGCAATGTGATAGCGCTGTCATGGGAGCTCATGTTTCTCAGAAAGGTAGAAAATTTGAGTTAGGAGGTAAGGAGGAATAAATGGAAAGAAGTGGAAAGGGACTGAACTGGAAGGGAAGAAGAAGAAAAAGAGAAGCAGCAAAGCTCACCACAGGCCTGAAGTGGTAAATTTGAAAAGTCATTGTACACTTGACACTGCTGTCTACAAGTGGCTGACGTAGAAGTGGTTCATTTAAACAGCAAAGTGTGGCTGGGCAGGTCCTGCTGAAGGACCAGACTTAGTCTAGCACAGATACTGGAAGACAAGCAAGGAAACAAGGTGTTTTAGCCTTTCTTCCTCTCCCATCTCTAACTGAGACTGCTCATTGTGGCACAAATTCCCACTGCATGTGGTTGGGGTGCATAGCTGGGTAACCATCCTGCATTTAAAACAGATTTGTGTCCGGTCCTGTTAGCTCATAATAACTGTGAGCCTCTTCCTAGACCCAAAATACCATCTGCACCTATGATTTTACCAGCTGCTTTGGCACTGTGCCCAGGAACTGTTCTTCATCCCGCGTGGGGAAATGCAGGAAAGGGAGAATGCTGGTGGGAGCAGCACAAGGCAGAGCCCAAAGAAGAGCAATGGAGCCAGTGAAGGTTTTAGAGCCACAAGTCTTTTCAGGAGCAGCTGAGCTGTTTAGCTGCAGAAAAGGAGACTTTAGGGTGACTTTCTTCTCTCTAGAACTGCCTGAAAGCAGCAGAAAGTGGGTGTTGGTGTCTCCTCCCAGGTAACAAGTGACAGGATAAGAGAAAATGGCCTCAATGTGCCAAAGGAGTTTAGATTGGAGATGAGGACAAAATGGTTATCCAACAATGGAACAAGCTGCCCAGGGAAGTGGGGGAGTCACCATCCCTGGAGGGATTTAAAACACATGTGGGTGTGGCATGGGGACACGCGTTAGTAGTAGACTTGGCAGTGCTGGGCCTTTTCCAAGATAGATACTTCTATAAGGAATCTCCTCTGGCTTCCTGAAGGTACTTGCTGTGGCTGACGTGCCTCTTTTAATAATTATAATGTGAAAAAATTGTCTGTTAATTCCTTTCAGTTACAAAAGCAATTTGGGTGAAGGAGAACATGATTCTCTGTATGTGCACTTGGGGAGGAGAGCTGCAGAAAGACAAACATCTGGCCCCTCAAAGGAAATTTGTGGCAAATCCAAAAATTGAACACAAGTCCTAAGTTCCCTGTTGCTGCTTTAGCCACAAGAATCTTGACATTTTACAGATAGACTGTAAACACATAGTGTAAGATGTTTATTTGAAATTCCAGAGAATCCATCATTGAGAGACCTCATTATCCTTGGCAAATATTTAGGGATCCTAAATACTCCTTAGGAATTTCTGGCCTAAGGGAGATTTGGTTCTGTAAATTCAGTTTCCTAATCATGTTTGGGTTTTTTTTTGTTTTGTTTTTTTTTTTTTTTTTGCACATGAGAAGTCTTACAAATACATGACTGTGTGAAGCCTTTTAGATTTGTGTGTCTGATCCTGGTAGCTGACCGCACTAGTTAGGTGTGCATGACTGCACTCCAAAAGTGCAGACAAAATCATCTCCACTCCTTTCTCTGACCCTACAAGGAAAGCTACTAATTTTGTAACATTGCTCAGTTTCCTCCAAATGAAATCAGTGAGATAAGGATCTGTACTAGCAAATTACTCTCCCCATGCTATAGGGCGTTATAAATCAAAAGAAATTAAAAATAACACTTTCCTGCATTTAGTAGGCCTTATGAAACTGCAGTATGACAGAAAAGTCTGGAATTTTGATCTGAGCTTGATAAATGGGATAAATCTGCTCTTCCTGGAGCCAGCTGTGTTCTGTTCATGTTCCAGTTAAAGTTGAGCTGTTACCTTCCTCTACTCTGTGTTGCCAAGTCTGCACTTGGAATAGTGAATCCAGTTGCACCCCTTTTCTGTTCCCTTGTGCCATTCCTGTTCAGGAGTGATGTGGAGGAGTTGTAGAGGACTGTAATGATGGTCCAGGGCCTGGAATACTCGGGCTGCCAGAAAGAACTGAGAAAGCTGGTGTTGTTCAGTTCTAGGTAAGAGGCTAAAGGGACAATGGCAACTGGCAGTGACCTAAAGAGGGGTGACAAGGATAACAGAGACTGTCTTCTCAGTGCTGGCACAAACCATACAAGGGGTAACAATTGAAAACAGCAGAAAATGGGAGGTTCTAGTTGGAAATTAAGAAACAAATTTCTCCGGGAAGGTAGAACAGGAGTGGGAAAAACCTATGGCAAACTTGGTCAAGTGGGAGGTAGGACTTGAGCCCTCCAGAGGTCTCTTCCACCCAAAATTTCTTTGATTCTGTTACAGAGCATGAATATTCAGTTCATTGACTGTTTTTCCTAATTTATATTCTGAGATTTTAGTGGGATTTTGCTCAAGGCCAGATTCCACTGCTTCTGTGTTAAGTAGTAATTTTAATCCCTTGTAATCAATAGGACTATTTTTGGCACAAAGTTCTGGATTGCAAAATCCACAGATATCTGTATTACAAATCCTCTCTCTTTCTCTCTTTCTCTCTTTCTCTCTCTCTCTTTTTCTCTCATCTTTTTATAAAACACTGGACTTGTTTAATAAATAAGCAATGAATATAGCAAATAAGAAAATTACTGAAGCTGAAGAAGCTTGATGAAACTTGATTACATTTCATTTTTTAAAATTCATATACTGCTTGCTTTTCTTTGAACAGATAGTATGTTTCTCTGAGAAAGTAATGTTTGTGTGTATGCGATTTATCTTCTCTTAACCCATTCTTGTGACCTTTTACTTAAGTAACCTGATCGAAATCTCACTTTGTTAACTTTAATTGACATTGAAAGAAAATGTATTTTTTCAGAAGCCAGGCAGATCAATATGAATTTGCACTGTGCTAATTTTGCTTCCTGGACTTGTCTTGAAAACTGTAAGAGCATGATGGAAAACACTGAGTCTCTGTTGTTACTCTACATTTGTTGTGTTAGTGGGTCAACCCAAAACATTTGAAATTGAACTGCAAAATGATAGTGCAGCCATTAGAGATGAAAGCAGCCCTTTAAAATACTTCACTCTTTACTGAAGAGAAGTATGCACTCCTCCTTTTGTGCTTGATGCAGAATTAGAAGTTTGGGCTGTGATTATTACTTCAGACATTTTAGGCTGTCCAATAAAGTCATTGATCTAATTAAACCAGAGGGTAAATTACAGCTTTCAGCACCTAGATCTCCCAATATATAAGGTGGTGTTAAGTGCACCTTCAAAAGCAGAAATAAATAAGTTAATAGCAAATCTAAAGGGATCAGTTCTATCATGGTTTAATTAGACAGTAGAAATTATGGCCAGAAAAAGCACCGTGTCCTTAAAAGTAGCAAGGTCCATTTTTTCCCTAAAAGGATAACATTTGGCTAAATAGTGTGGTCTGACATTAGGTTTCATTAGGTGTAAACGACATTGCAGAGCCTCAGGCTTTAAAGTGGCTTGAAGAGGTACAGGAAGGGTATTTTTCTTTCACCTGTCACCACTTATTTTCCTGAGCTACTGGCCAGTAGCCTAGCATTTTCAGCTAATGGGAATTAAATAATACAGCTGTAATACAAATGTTGTTTGTTGTTGCTTGATCTTATGTGGCAGTCATTAAAGTTTAAATAAAAATCTGGAAAGAGAGCCACATAATGGCTAAGGACCCTCAGCTAACTTTGGATTTTTATGGCCTTCTCATTATAGCCATTATACACTAACACAACCACTAATGAAAGGCTTGGAAACTTTGCGTGGGCTGAGGCTCATTTGGGGCAGGAGGAGGAGGAAGTGACCGTCTGCTCGGAAATAGCCGCGTGTGCCAGCCCCGCACAGAGCCCGCCTGCGCGTCTGCCTCCCCTCCCAGACCCATGCACAGCAACACTCATCCCCCTTTGTGCTGGGCTGCTGAACAGGCCACCCTTGTTCCCACTGGGAAGCCCAGGCTGCCCTCTGGGATTCATCCCCCTCTTTGCACATATCCTCTCACCTCTCCTCCAGGGCAGGGCTTGGCCCAGGAACTACTAATGCCAAAGGCTTGTAGAGCCCCTGGTTAAATCCTTAGTAGCAAGAGGTGCTGTTTTTATGGTATTGTGCTCTCAGTTACATCATTGATATAATTTCCGTGCTAGTTTTTAGGATTTTTTTCCTGAAAAAAAAAAAATTGCTCAGTCTAATACCTTTTGATTCTCATAGTTCAATTTATTTGCTCACTTATGAAAATTGTACATCCTAGAGATAACAATTGTTGCTATTCCTGGTGAGAAATTTTCTGTGCTCCCCATAAGAAAGCAATTTCAATTTTAGCAAGACATTGTACAACTTGTTTCTGACTGCAGTGGTGGTAAAATAAATCTCAGCAGTAAGGGGGTGGATTTTTGGCATCTCTTTCTGGGCATCTTTATTTTTTTGCACCCCAGTGCTGCCTTGCACAGGCCTGCAAGGAGCCACGCTGCTTCTTTGTGCCTCCATCTTCCCATCTGTCAGAGAGGCATTGCAATGCCTACCTCCCCAGTTAAGTACTTTGAAGATTATTGATGTTGCAGCAAAGCTTTTATATGAGCATTTGATTCTAATATTTCTTCCTTCCACAGTATGTTTTATTCAGGCCAAACTCCTACCCACTCTCCTTACAGCTAATGGAGCAGAGAATCTTTTATCCTGGCTGTTCCCTATTGCGGTCTGAGAGGTCTGTTTTGATATGTCAGCACAGGGAACTTTTCTTTTTATAATTACAGATTTTGTCAACCATTTTGACTACTAATCGAGCTGCAGTGTGGATTAGTGCCTTATTAGCAACACGAGCAGTTCTCCAAAACACACAGCCTGAGGCAGAGCCTCATTATGGAAGACTTCAGGCCAGTTTATTTAGCAAAGCTGTAAAGAACTGGAAATAAGATCTTATACTGGGAAATGTTGACACCCTAAGTGTAGGCATAAAGCCCTGCTTCCCATAGGGTCACACCCTATCCGAAGGTGTTTTGCTGTCCATGTGTTATGTGGGTTGTGTATTAGGAGAGAATCCACTCACTGGGGTCAGCCCCAGGGTCAGCCAGAGTGTTTAGGAAGAGGACCATGAGGTACTTCTCCTAAAACCTGCCTTCTGAGCAAGACACTTGCCTCAAGAGGAAAGGGAAAAGTGGTCAGTGACATAATTTGAACTCAAAATTAAAGACTAGTGCTGAACATTAAAATATTTCTTGCAGTTCCCCAGGGATTTTGCATGGAATTCACTGTGCTCAGTGTGAATGGCAGAGGGACTATATTTATACTTGGTAAATTGGCTGGATGGGCTCCTGGGATTTGAATTGTTTAACACAGAAAGCTCTTGATTTGAGGATATTTTGTAGCGTCCAGTGGCAAGATCCACCCACAACCCCTCAAGGGATGTATACAAAAGGATGTGTCTAATTTTGCATCATGAGTAGCTGGAGAAGAATATAAGCCAGGCCTTCAAGCTGCATGATTTAAAGAGCAATAAAAAAATATGACATATAAATTAAAATTATCAGAATGAAAGCCTTTTCTTAGAAGCATACAGAACTGGACTCAATATTTCAATTGGTACTTCCTTTCTCCCTTCCTGGAGTAATTCTGTTCAGGTCACTGAAACTTTTTTGAATTATCTTGATTTTAGTAAACATTTTCAGAGGAAAGAAAATTGGATGCCACTTCCAACCTTCCAAATAAATTATTATTATTTCTTCAGAATTACCTAATTCAATGTCATTTTTTAATATTAACTTTACTGTTACTTAAAATGTTTTTAAAGATGCCTGTGTTTTAAAAATGTAAGTATTAATTTATTACAAATATAATTAAGTCAGCAGATGAAATATTCTGTTGTATTTAAAATATTTGTATATTTACTGCAAATTCTTCATATTTACTCAAATGGAAGTAGAAACCTTTTTATTCTTTTCTGCCAAGAACTGGCATAACTGACACAGCTTTGGCCCTGATCCCTAGTGTGTCAGTTTGATTCCCCAAATTTAGTAGCCTTCAAATTGCATCAATAGCACCACAGCATAGCTGTATTTCAGACTTTCTAGGCACATGTACCTTTAAATGTCTTACTCCTCTGAATTTAGCCCAAAATGAATCTTATTTTTGCATATTTATTTAAGTACCTGGGCAGGATTTTTTTTTTCATGAAACTGTTGCCTGTAACTAAGGCAAAAACAAACATTAAGCCACTTTGTTGTTTGTCTACTTTAAATGAAAATGTTACATTTGTATAAAATCACTCTTGAAGTATTTTTTATCTTGTTTCCAAGCAGAAATACTTCAAAAGCACATTTTCATCCACTAAAGTAAACGTTCTCAAAATGAAGGACTTTTAAATGTGAACGGTAGCAGGTAAAGGAAAGAGCCCTGTTAAAACAATTAATGAGAAAATAGCCCAGGAACAGTCTTGTTCTCTCAGACTCATCATTTGCTGTGAAAGTTAACTGAGTTTTGAATGTCTGAAAATGCAAGTGGCAGAGGAGGAGGATTCAGAGGGGTCAGCTTCAGGTGCTTCAAAGAATACAAAGATTCAGGATGGCTTTCTTCTAACTCAAACCCACCAGGGCTGTCCTGTATCTGACTGCTGAGCTGTGTGTCACCAATGGTGGTACAAAAGCTAGCTCTAGCCTGTTCATCTTTGGAGCAAGGACCAAAGGGAATGAGGAAGGGAAGGAGAGTGATGGAATGGGTTTACACTCTGTGTCCTGTCTTCAATAATTAAGCTTCCCTTTAAAAAGAGACTAGATTTTTTTTTTTTACTTTGCCTTCATTGCTGTCACTATTGACTTTTGGTTCTCAGTTTTTTGGTCATGTTGTTGTTTCTCCTTCCTATAAGGACTGCCAGACTGTCCAGAGCAGTATCTTGTTTTCAGCCTGGTACAGCAGTGGGTCCCAAGGAAGAGGCTAAGATGTAGGACACAGACACAGCAGTGCTTCTCCTAACGTGCTCTGTGGGTTTCAGATAATAGTGGTTAGTGATCGTCCGCTGATGGACCTTTATCCTGCATGGATTTGTCTAATCCTACTTTGAACCTGTTAATACTCCTGGCCTCTCCAATACCCTCAGGCAACAAGTCTTGCATGCTAATTGTATGTGGTGTTTGAGCTATGTGAAGTAGGTCCAGCCTGTCTTTGGGAGAGCAGTGCCATGATTCATCTTTGTAACTGGAGGACTGGAGCCTAATAAAAGAAAGTAGGCATATTTTGAATTTCAACCCTGAGCAAATAATGAGGTGTAACACTAAAAAATCCTGAGTTGGAGTCTCAGGGGACACACATTTTCTAAAATGGACTTCTTATGCATCAAGACAGTTCAATCACCTAAGTGGGAAAATTTTTGTGATTAGTGTTGGTCTTCACAGGGGGAAACTGCAAAAAGATAGGGAATATTGCATGCTGTGTGCTTCCATGTGTGCTTCATTGGTCATTTGTGACTTCCTCAGACTATCCCAGGGAAGCAGGAAAAATATGTCTTGTTTTATTCTGTATCTAGGGTTATGGATATTTCTGTTTCTTGATGCTGTTTGACCATCAGCAAAGGTGCAGAGAGTGAGGGAGATTTTTGTTGTAGTTTCATAACAAAGTGAAAGCAAAGTCTGGATGGCTGGGTGGCACTCAGCTCTGTTATCTAAAGAGTCTTGTTCCTTATTTGATTATAGAAGAGGTTCAGATTTATATTTATAGGTTTTTCATTTAGTGTCTCTCATTTCTCTCTATGAACCTGTGTAGGGCTTGTAACTCCTGCATCTGAGCACCATTTACCCCAGAGTGGTGGTGGACACATCAGTGCTGTTCCAAGGAAAAGCTCTGAATTAGGATTTCAGCACTGCTACTGAGTAGAGGCTCTCTGTGCCAGTACAGGTGTAGTGCTGATCTTGTAGACAAAACTTGGGTTTCCCAAGCACAGGGAAATCCAGCTGAGACTGAGGGATCTAAATCCTGCCCAGGAGGAATTGATGCTCTCCCTTTCCATGCTCTCACCTACAGCCAAGAATGTGGTGGGCTGCACATTGGTTACCAGCACTTCCAGAGCCCTGGGGAGGTACCAGAGCCAGCTCTGGATTGAGTGTTGCAGTGACCAGAATAACAGGCTCACATTAAAAGTTGAGCAATGCAGACACACTGAGACAGTGGTACCTCTCTACATCTGTCATGCTGACATGAAGCTGCTTTTAGTAAGGCTGAGCAGGAAGAGGATGGCTTTTTGGCCCCTAGCAGTGACTAAAATGTGAGCTGCTTCTGTCCCTTGGTAGTTTTAGCTGTGGAGAACCTAATTTTAGCACAGTGGAGGTTATATATACATATAAACACACACATGTATGTATATATACACATTCAAGCTAAAATTTTAAATCATTGAAAAACCACAAAGTCTTGAATTAGAAGAGAGGTCAGGGGAAAGTTCATGAACCCCAGCTGGTGCAACAAACACGAGCAGCAGCTGATTCACCTCTCTGAGTTCTGTCAGTGTGGTGTGGCTCAGCAGGACCTTCAGCATAACCACAATCACAGGCTGCTCTTACTGGAGCTTCATCTCACACATCCTTGGCGTGTAGTGTCTAGGGCCAGGCACCCTAACCCTGGCAGAGATGGCATGTTTTACTCAAAAGAGTACTTTGCAATTTAAAGTATTTTAAATTGTGGCTTATTAGCAGCAGTTCCTTCCTGAGCAGTGTGTAGTGCAGCTGCATTTGGTGCCATTACTGTAGCACATGGCTTGGCCCAGCCACAGCAATTTTTTCATGGGATAAATAAGGGAGCTATGATTTTCTACATCTGTGAGTACATAAATATTTCTAAACGTTTGGCTCAGATGACTGCTCACCAACTAGAAGACACCCAACTCAGCATATTTATGATTCTATGTTTTACCTAGAGACAGAATCTAGTTGTGCTTTTCTTTTAATATGAATAATTCTGAGTTTATTTTTAATCTCATGGAATAAAATGGACTATGGCCTTTTAATTTAATTTTTCTTTATTCTTCTGAACTGTAGTACCATTGCATGTTAAAAAAGAAGGGAATATTATGGCAACTCCCTTTTCTACAGAAGTTGCAGAGCATCCCTTTCCAAAGGCCAGCATTACCAGCATCATGGTAGATGTGTAAAAAGTGAGGCCCATGGAGTTGAAATTACTTTCCTAGCTTTGCACAATGGACTGCTGAAAAAGATGGGGCTGAGCAAAATTCTGGACAGACCTAAACTTATGCCAGGACCTGCCATTATTCCTTCACCAGACATGCTGCTGTCATCTTTGCCTTTGGATGCCTATGGTTTAGAGTTTTATAAGATGTACTAGTGGAAGGACAGTAACAAAACCAGAGCAGAGACAGAGAACAGGCTGAGATTGGACATGTTTGAGAGAAATGTTGGTAATCTTGGTCAAGCTTGAGAATCGGAGACGTTTGAGCTGAATTCACAATTTCAAATCCCACATTAAATGGCTGCATTTGTTGCCCGCATGTATGTTGTAAATTTGTTTTTTCTTTGGAGACTTGCAGAATTCCTTTAACCTGGCCCTGGTAAGATTAATATGCTATCCTTTCAAATACCTTGAACAAAACAAATGCCAATTTTCTATTGCCTATTTTTAGGCTTCCAGCTGGGCCTAAGAATTGAAAAGTTATTAAAGAAAGCCAAGATCTGAGCAAATGTGCCTGTTATAAATTGTAATATAAACCACTTATAAGCATAGGTTTTATCATCCTGGAGTTATTTCTTAATTTAAATGTTTCATGTGCATATCTTGGAGATGGGGATGTGTTTGGGTGAGGAACTTGATTATAAAAGTTATTTCTTTGTCTGCCAGACTGTGATTGTTCCAGATTGTAAAAATAAAAGTATTACACATCTGTGAAATACCTGACAAACTTCTCTGACAAACCAGATGTTAGGCCATCTAATACTTATTTTACAGATACAAATACAAATGAAAAAATACACGCAAGCTTCTTCTGTTGTGATGATAATGTTATTACTGTAATGTTCATTTGTTTTGCTTTTCATGTCTCCTGCAGCCAGGGCAGTGTCCATGTTTGAGTCTGGTTCCCATTTATTTTGCTTGGAATGTGTAGCACTGTCTTGAATATCTTCCATCATTATTTGGACAGTACATGTGCAATAGCTCCCTTAATGTAGGGCACGAAGACATTCTGTAGGTATATGGTGTAATTAACTGCAAAGCTATTTGGGAGCAGCTGTTCCCTATTGTTGTTGCTTAATGTTGTGCAGCACAACAAAGCCTTAAGGCAGCACTTGTTAGTATTTATGGAAACCCATTAGCCAGCCTGTGAATGAGCCTGCAAAAGAAGAGGAAATTCTGATGATAATAATAAACAGGGGTTCTTGTTAAAGCAGGAGAACTCCAGCCATCCCTATCACTCAGTGCTGGTAAAGGCTCTTGGCCCTTTGATTTGTACCACAGACCAGATCCAAACCCTTTCTCTGAATCAGCAATTGAAAATTCAAATTAGTGAAGTCCTTTCCAAGGCAATGCTTTGCTCTTCCCATCCCACTGCATTTTTTAAGGAAATCAGAAACCTTTCCTACTACAATCTAGTTTTGGTGCCAGGATGTAAATAGGAAATACTATTTCCTGCCTGTGCTGGCAAGTTCAGTTATTAAACCACTTCCTCCAAGAGCCAAACTTCTTTGAAGAAGAAATAAAGTTCAAAGTCTTTTTAAGAGACCATTTGTTCTTCTTATGTGCCTAACCTGAACGTTACATTGTGTGCCATTTAAATAAAAAGACTTAATCTCTTGAAGATGGACTGGCTGTTGTTGTAGGTCACCAGTTTAGGAGAAGCAGACGTGGGTTACAACTGCATTTTTTAGGAAGCTGCTTTCTGAAAGTGGAGGATTTTATTGGACTGAGCAGCCACAGAGCCATGGAACAGCTTCTTGCAGGACAGCAGTGGCTCTGGGCTGCTGGCAGAAACAAAGAGGCCTGTGCTGTCACGGGTGCTTGTTTGGACATGAGGTAGCCCAGAGTCCAGATGCAAGGCAGATACCTCACACTACTTTATTCTTTCTATCAAAGTCAATCACTCTTACTGGAATTCCAGTGTTAGGTTTTAACTGACTGTGTCAAGATGAAACGTACCCATCCTGTTAGGAGTAAAAATGATGCTGTGTGACTGGTGGTCAGTCAAACTCAAGGAGGAGAACTTGGACGATAATCATCAACCAGTCTAAAGACAAAAAATTATTCAGAAGCAAAAATGTTTTCAGAAATCGTTTTCTGTCACTGCTTGTGCTCCAGCTTTGCCTTAAACAGTACAGAGACGATTAGTTGGGAAAAAAGCTTCCAGTAAAAGGTTCCACACTCTGAACTGATAAAAAAATAAGGGAGGTTTGCCAAGTGTGGTAGGCATTGTCTAACCTTGGAGCATGTTAGCAGTAAGGTACATCTGTGAGGAACAGCAGCAGTGAAATGTTTATTATTGTGTGCCTCCATCCTTTTTGTGAGTATTATTCTGTGAGGACAGGGCCTCTTTTCATCTGATCTGTGCTGCCAAGGCGGATAAGAGAGGTTTATGTGATGTCAGATCTGAAACCAAGGAACCTGTAGACAGGTTCTGAGCAGTGATGCCTCTGGCAACTGGTTTCAAGGCAGAGCTTATGTAGAGTGCCTGAGGTTTTAATAAGCGTATAGATGTCTGAGCAGCACATAAAGAGCATGGGAGGTGACAGGCTGACCCAGTCACTTTCATTAATTGGGATCAAGTTACCTTCTTACATCTGGGCAGAGCACTGTACTGGAGATTTAGGAAGTGAACAATAAGTTGCCATTGTCTCTGTGCACTGGGTTCTTGGTGACTGGTAAAGTGGGACGTGGAAAGTAAGTTCACAGTAATAGAGGATGTTCATGGCTGAGAGAGCACCACACTGCATAAATCATGCCTGCAAAAGTGCCAGCATAAATCATTGAGATCTTTGTAATGTGGGGTTGTCAAAGGCTACTGTTCACATGTGAGCTCTGCACACACAGAATCAAATACTCTGTCATGATTCTCAATGGGTTTTGTTTTATGCTGGTCAGAATTAGGGCTAAATCTTCAGGCGGCTCCATCAAATACTCCATGAGTCAATGAGAAGTATATATGTGTCTACAGAATTATCAACTCAATTGAAAGGATGTTGAGTTCATTTTATTAGTATTAAAAAAAAAAATATTAAATAGCAGAAAGTCTGTCTCCTGGCTGCTTAATCCTGAGAAGTCATAGTAAAACTAAAAAGAATTATTAGTCTTTTTGGCATAAGAT
This sequence comes from Zonotrichia leucophrys gambelii, assembly GCF_028769735.1. Taxonomy (NCBI): domain Eukaryota; kingdom Metazoa; phylum Chordata; class Aves; order Passeriformes; family Passerellidae; genus Zonotrichia; species Zonotrichia leucophrys. The sequence continues at coordinate 10,116,530 of NC_088181.1, forward strand.
AAAAATGGGAATATTTCCCTTATTTCATCCCATAACTTAAGACCTGCAACACAGGAAGGACTGTCTGAATGTGCTTAAAAAACATGCATCTTTGCTCAGTGTGGAAAATCTTGCAGTGTTTTGACAAAATTTCTAGAATTGGAGATGAGCTGGCTGATTCAAGAGAAATCCAGGTTTCTTTTTTTAAACTCTGAAAAGTTTACATTTTGAAAAATATTAGTTATTTTACTGTAGTACAAAATCAAATTGCTGATCCTTGCAAAGATATTTTGAGAACTGTCGTTTTCTGGGCAGATTTCCATAACATTCTTAATTATGTTTTTATTAAGGCTGAATTGATTTTAACCTACTTTTTGTCTTTTTGACTCTTTGGGATATATTTTGGTCATTTTTGATGCTTTTGCCTAAGTGTAAGGCTAGAAGCCTAAATTAAACAGTCTGCCTGGTTTCAAGCATGTGAGGAGTTATTAAACTAAATAAACTAAATAAAAGCATTCAGTGTGTAAGAGTTGAAACAGAATGTTGACAATTGGGAGCACTGGGTTTAGTACAAGTCTTCCATCTCAGTTATAGCAAGTGGAATCAATGATCACTGGCAGAACAGGACTTTTTATTGTTAACATGAATTTGGTCATGCAAAGCTGAATCCAGGCAGGGCAACAGACTGAGGTCCAGGTGTGCATGAAATTTGCTTCTGGAGGTGATGCAGTTCTTGGCAGAGGGGTCTGCAGAGTTTGATCAATTCGACCTAAAACCTATTAGCATTGTTTCTGTATAATACATAGCAAGGTATCATTAATGAATGTATATTTATTATATAGGTGTGTATGTTCTTCCATGTATAAATTGTGGGTCAGAAGCGAACAGCCTGATGTCACCATGCTGTGTAGCATGAGGAAATAAAATCTGCTTTCTAACCCATTTGTCCTTGGCAGCAGTTGGTGGTACCTGTGCTGCCCTGCTGGGACCATTCGGTGTGGGAATCCCCTGGCCCCGGGGCACTGAGGAGCTCTGGCTGCTGATTCTCTGCCTGGAGCTCAGTCCCTGCACTGCAGCGTTCCCCAGGAATGTTCGCTTCATCTGCTCTCAGCTGATTGGAAAAGCCTGCTCATTCCCTCTGCAGTGGGGATTTGAATCTTGCCAGGTTGGTGAGTGCTGGCTGGTGATGATCTGGCTGTTCATCTAGTCCAGCCTCATTCAGAATTCCTGGGTTAAGTATATCACTGCCACGTTATCTGACTCTTGAACAATATCTCAAAACTCCAGATCAGATACAACAGCATCTTGCTATGAAACTCTTTTTTGAAATGATAGATTAGATTAAAAGCATGATTTTTTTTTTTTTTATTTTAAAAGAGAGTATGGGAGAAATTTTCATCTAGCATGCTTGTTTTCAGGCATTTCATTCAAAAATGTTCCTATCTACTCATTTTATTCAAGTTAATCCAATATGGGTTAAAACTAATGAAATGCAGACTGCATTAAATTCCACTACTATATTTTAAAGTTCAATATAAGTATACTTATTTTTTGTTACTAGTTAGGTTTTTTTTATTGCTGCAGATCTTGGAAGCTCTGCTTGGTAATGGGAGGCCATTGTGCAAGTAGCAATGAACAGACACAGAAAAAGTTGTCCTTGTGACTTTCTGAAATTTGCATAACCATGCATCTGAGCACAGATCTAAGTCTCTGTCCTCTGTCTCAGTGTTGAACTCCACTGAAAGAAATTACCAACCCACACTCCTTGAAAATCTCAGGCCTTTTTCAAAATAAGAATGGCTCTGTCATCTCTACTGTCTGGGTTGTTTTTTTTAAAGGGGATAAATCTTGTACTTCAGCAACAGAAAGAACTTCCTGTGAAAGATGGTTTCTTTTATCACTTTTATTTTGTACTGATTGAACAAAGATGTTTCATGTTTAACTTCATCTAGTACTTGCAACAACCCGCTGACAGTTGGTCGGGTCCCCATCTTACTGAAACCTGTGGCAGGAATCTAAGGGGTGTAACAAGGCACTATTTTTAGTGCAGGGTATAGGGAAAGACTGCTGGGTGCCTGGATTTCATTGGTGATTCTAGTGCCACTTAATGGAACTAAAGTGGCCAGTGGTTTTGGGTGCTCTCATTTCATCAGTTTGTGATCCTTTTTCCCAGACCACAGTTTCACTGCACTGGTCACAGAAAAAAAAAATACTTATAGACTGTGTGAAATCTGTATTTACACTATTATAGCTGCCACAGGAAAATGCCAGACTATTACTTTGGGAGCTCATAGAATAAAACATATCTTGAACTCATGGTTTGGGGGGATTGTGGGGCTTTTGTTTGTTTTTTATCTAGATCCTGCATTAACTTTTTCCATCTGAAGGTGTATGACACTTATCTGTCTGACCAACGTAGTCTCAGGAAGGCAAATTTAAGAGCAGATTAAATCTAGTACAGAGTACCTTGTCTATTAGCTGTTGTCAACTTTTAGTTCCCCTGCTCAGTGTACTAAATTTGTTCTGACTGCTTTTGTTTGTATATACATAACAAAAGGTTTCTCACAGTACAGTCTTGTTATAAAGCAAAAAAATGTTAAGAAGAAAACACGTTGAACATTAAAGTGACAATCCTATTCCAACTATCAGGGTTGGTGATTTGCACTGCCTGTGCCACGTTTTGTAGCACAGGGAAATAAAGAGAAGCAGACAAGGGCTAGTACTTAAAATTACATGAGCAAAAAATGTAAATAGAAATCAACAGACTGGAGATTTTTTTCTTTCATTTGCATAGCCTGAAAAAAATTATCACTGGAAAAAAAAGAAAGGCACAAACTTTTAAGCAGAGCTGTTTGCTGGAACAGTACACATCTTCCTTTGGCAGGCATTGATCTATTTTTGACATATAAGCTATACAGTGTATTAGCTGTATATATTAGCTAGGAGAGTATGGGTTCTCGAAGGAATAACCCAGGAAGGTTATTCCCAGCCTGGACAGCACTTTTTAAGCATTAAGAAATCTATATAACTGTTCAAGTGAATTACTTGGGGTTTGCTACTGCAATTTTAAATCACAGTGGAGGCTTAAGCAGTCCCTACCACCAGCAGCCCCCCAAAAATAAGAAGTTTCCTTTCTTACACCCTCTTCATTTGCCATGCACTTTAAAATGACAGTTGTCGTCCCTATGAAGATTAGAAGACCCATGTTGGGTATGTCACATGCTTTGATGGTAGTATTGCCCCAGGCATTTGTCATCCAACCTACAGGGATAACAATGTGTAATGGTGGTGCTTTTTTCAGAACACTGTAAGTATACAGATATTATTAAATTTTACAATTACCACAGGGAATGAATCAAAGCCTCCAATAAGCAAATGAACTATATATTATTGCCCTGCCTTTATAATTTTTGTTCAATTCCATCTGATTGCATTTCTGTTATCACTTAGTTGTTTCTCTGCATGTAGTTTTATCTAATTTCTCTTTATTTCAGTCACTTGCAGAGGAGATAAATGGATTACTTCAGACTAATTGCTACTTATTTAGAAACCGTCAACCTTTTGTAAGAGTTTCAAATCAGTGGTTTAAACTAGCTTTTACTATCTGTGGTATTTATCTTGAAGCCTTTTATCACTGAAGAGTCTGTTAATAAGTTGTTTTTATAAAGCCACTTTCAATTTTCCTTTACCTGGTCTGCCAAAATTTTTAACAGATTATGATAGTTAAGTAGATAATGAGATATTTTCTTCTTTTAATATGTGTATGCATTGAAATACCACTGATAGACCTGGCAGCTGCATGGATTTGATTGCAAAGTGTCTGACAGAGAGAGAACTAGAATAAAAATAAATATTGCATTATCTTGATTTCCCCTCCTTATGTGATGGAGGAAGCAGCTGCATTATTTATCTAATTGAAGGAATGTTACGAGTATGTTTAATTAAATGAAGAGTACTTAGTAATAGTGGGGGTGTAAACAAAGGATAAATGACAAAATGAGCTAACATCAGCTCAGATGGTTTAATTACAAGCTCTGTACCCTTTGGTGTAATTATTGCAGAATGTGTTTGTACATTGGAATCAATGTATCCAATCTATATTCAACAACATATCAGTTTCTCATCATGATTAGCAAGCTTTCTTCTTTTCCCAATGCAATCGGATGGCAGGTTCATGGAGCCAAATTCTCACATATCCATTTGCACAAATTTTCAGGGGGATTCATCTATTGTTCCCTCAGTGTGAACGTAAAATCCAGCTTCCTATTGCCAGTATATAAAAAATTGTTGAAGTTGTCATGGTTTTAAAACATACCCTAATCCCAAGGCATTGAATGACTTTTGAGTGGGAAATGGGATTTTCATAGGGTACCTGAAATGAATCTTCAGCAACACAAAGTGCCTAATTTAGTCTCACTCATTCTAATTGATGTTCACAGCAATAGATCCAGTATGATAACCTCAGATGAACACAGTCCCACTTAGTGTTAGTATCAGAGGAAAAAGCACAGCACATGAGTGAAAAATTTACAGGGAGTAGTTGACATTTCACAGTTAAAATATAGTTTTCCAGGGATGGAAAGCCTTTATTTGTTGAAGACTTCCATATAAGTGGACAGAACATAAAGATTCTGCAGGATCTGGGATGTGAATTCAGATGAAAAGCATGTTCCTTGTGAAAAAGTCTTTATCTTTGCAACCAGCTACCTCAAAAGACTCAGTGAAAGCCCTAAGACATAATTAGATCATGGAGTTTGATCCCTGCCAAATTCATAATTTAAGTCAACGCTTAAGTCACATCTCTAACAACAACAACAACATAAAGGAGCTGCCATTAGTGCATGGAAGTGATGCTTTCATGTGCTAATACCTTGATCACTCCAATTTTCAGTTAAAATCAGGACTCAGGAAGTCCCAACTAAATCCTCCATCTCAATGAATTCTCTCAGTGGTGGCTTTTCCTTAGCTGTATCCACTTCTTAAAGATTTTTTAAAAATCCTTTACTACATATTTGGCAGTCTATTAAGTGTTTTATGCTAAAGTAAAGTTTAGAAAAAGTGTATTTTGCCTAAGGTTAAGTAACTCTTTGTTCAGAACTTGCTTCAGTAGATCAAGCTTTCCAGCATATCCATTCTTCCTAGGCACTCCCCATCTTTTACAAATACAGCAAAATAAACATGAAGGAATATCATCAAGAAAAAGATATGCTGCTTGTGTAAGTAATTATGTCCCTTGTTAGTTCACTATAAAGTAATTTTCTTTTTTTTTTCCCCACTCTTTACATTTCTTAGTGTGCCCTGGAAGGTATTTTTACTTAATTTTGTTTAGAAATTTGAAAAGCAAGAGAAAGTGAGGGATGATTACAGACTTTATTTAAGGTTTTGATTTTGGTTTCTCTCTGTTCTTATATCAAAGATAAAATGGAAGTGGTGGTGTCATGTTCAGGTAATGAGATTTTATATTAAAAAGAATAAATTAAGCTCATAAAGCCAATGGCAGGAGGGACATGAGGAACCATTTCTAGCTCACAAAAAGGACTTTATACATTAATGCAGTGAGCATCAAGAGTTATTAGGAGTCGAAATTCAAAGCTCAAAGGATGTCAAGTGCTTCAAAAGCAAAGGCTTATTTTGTATTGTTTATATTTAGAAGTGATATGGAGCTTCCTTGAAATATTTTACCCATGATGTCAAAAATCAAAAGCATTAGGGGATAAGAAGAACTCGGGACATTTCCCTTGCAAACAAGAGTTTTGTCCGTCACACACCAGAGGATTCCTCCAAGGTACAGATTTGTACACAGCACTGCTTACCAAAAAAATACAAACATCCTCTCAGCTTAGCTCTGTGTTGTTTCTTGCCTTGAAAAGTCATAGTATACAGAAAGGTTTTACTGTAATATTCACTTTTTTTTTTTTTTTTCCTTAGTAAAACCGCAAATCCTGGAGTATCAGTATGTGGTCATTTTTTAAATAGATATTTTTTTGAAAAGCTGTGTGACATTTTTCTTTAATGGCTGATTTTTTTTTAATGTCAGCTACATTTTTAAAGCATGAGGCCTGGTTGTAACTAGCCTCGGCACTGCTACTGTACATCAGACTGTACTATTTGATCATTAATTTATCACAGTTCTAGCAGTTTGTTTGACAGGTGATAGTGCTTTCATCTAATGGCTACACAGCAAGTGTGTGGTGCACTAAAGAGTGGATGCCACTGACTAGAGTTAGAAATCAGCAGACAACAGCCACTTTGCAGAGCTTTATCGATTTACCAGAATCATTTAAAGATATGAAACAACTGGAATAATGAATGCCAATTCAGCTCACTGTAGGGTTTTTCTTATTAAGTATGGAGTATATTAATATCGCGTTGTTGCTAGTAGTGTTTTTATTATGACTATTTGCAGTGATAAAAGTGCAGAAATCAAGGTGCAAGTTTGAATATTTGTACTGGAAATACAGTCTCTGTGTTCAGTGCAGCTTAGGAAATAGATGCTTGGCAGAAATATGAGACATACTGCAGTATTGTAAATACTTAACCTCTAAATAAAGTCTTTCTTTTGCTTATCTGCTGAAAATGTTCTCTGAGTTAGGTGTACAAATATGAATATTGCATGGATGGGAAGAGCAATATAAGGCACCTTTTGCAAGCAGGGTGGGGTTCTTGGGGCTGTCCTGTGCTGGGCCAGGAGCTGGACTTGATGGTCCTTCCAAATTAGGACATTTTATGATGCTCCCTTTACTTTTGTCCTCAAAGGAAAGAAAATATTTAACCCATTGGTTTAGTTCCCCACTCTGCTCACGGCAGCGCGTGCGCCGTGCTCAGTGTGAGCCGCGCTCGGTGTGAGGAGGTGTCTGTGCTCCAGCCCTGCCTCTGCCGGGGCTCCTGGTGCCAGGCAGGGCAGCACACCCATGGCACAGCCCATCCACCTGCTCCTGTGGCTGCAGAGCTGCCGTGCTGAGATCCTGGCAGGATCTGGGACTGTTGTGTGCATGGAAATCTGCACCTTTGGCTCCTACCCCACGGTGTGGCTGTGGCCAGGGGCCTTGTGTGTTTGAAAACCCAGATTTCTGCATTTGTGCTGGTTTGCCAAAGGTCTGCCTCACAGTTGTTCAGTTGTTCTTGGTTGAACAGTTGTTCTTGCTTTGGGTAAGCTGGCAGGGAAGGTGTGTTAGCATGAATCCAGTACCCTGTTTTGCTGCAGCAGAACCTGATACCCCATTCCAGCAAGAAACAGTAACCTGTAAAATGTTAACAGCCCTTCAAACTCAGAGACTCTCAAATCCTGAAGCACTTGGCTGCAGTAGGTCTTAGCTGAAATTATATCAGAGGTAGAAAGGGTGCTTTGAATTTTAAAGTCAGTGCCAGCAGACTTCTGCCCCTTATGTTGACAAGTCAGCTTAGGCTAAAGCACAGATGAGTCATGGAAGTTAATTGATTTTCTGAGGTGCTGATTGCTCATATGTCCCACTGAAACCAATAGGGAAACTCCCACGTGTTGTAGTGGGAGCTGGAAACTGGCCATGCTGTGTTGTGGGACATCCAGAAGTGGTGGTGATGCTTTTTGTAGTGGAGACGGTGGGAGTTGCTTACAAACATGAAGGAAACCATAATGATGCCAAATGAAATTTTATTTTCCTCCTCCTTGGTGTTTGTTACAAAAATCACAAGTAAATAGTAAACACAAAAGTTCCTCAAACATTTTCAGTATTTATTTCAAGCACATGTGCTGCCTCATCTCCTTTTAATTGCAAGTCACAGGAACATTGATGCCTGGGGGGTGGCCATGTTCCTAGTCCTGAGTGAAATGATGCTCATTAATATAAAGTTACTGCTGGCCCAGTGTCTCTAGGTTTGTAGTAGCTGTGACAATGAGCCTGTGTAAGCCTTGCTGCAGGAAGGGGGACCCCATTCCTTGGTTTCCTATGTCAGGGAGTCATCATCACTGAAGCTGAGAATGATGGTTCCACTAGTTCTTCTCATGAAGAGGTGCCTAGTTCTTTTCAGGAAGAACTATTGGCACTTCCAGGCCTGTGATCCAAGGACAGCAGGCAGAATGATAGCAGAGGCTGAATGACATAGAGCCAGGGATCAGCCTTTTGCTGAGCCTACAAAAATTTACACTGGTTCTGAGGTATATGGAATATGGGGGTCTCAGTGTATAGAGAAATGTGTGTGAATCAATAGAGCTGGTACAGGATGGATCATGAACAATTTTGCAGTAGACTTTCATCTACATGTGTCCATTTGTCGCATTTCCAACATATTAAACATTGTTTGGTTTGTTTGAAAGAAAGTTCTCTAGTGACTTCTAAGTAAAACCTAGTTAAATGCAATTGGTATTAAAGTGAATGTGATATCATCTGCTCTGCTGAGGAATTAAACTGTTTTAGTAATAGTTGGAAAAAAAAGGCAAAGAAAAAAGCTGTGCTTTTATCTTGTCTTCTTTCCCTCCATGATGGCATGCTAGTTAGGAGTTACTCAAAGTTCTGTATAAGCTGCAAATCATATTCTGCCTTTCCATTTATCTTCCTGCCTACAGAACCACAAGATAAAAATACCTCGGATGAGCAATTCCCTTCATCTTCTTGCTGCAACTTGCCAATTCCCAGTCCAGCTCCTCCTCCTCCCTCTGAGTGCCAGTTTGAGGGGCAATCTTTGCATTTTTGGCCATCACATTTTCAGGAGGTAGCATGGGTTTCTCCACAACCAGCCTGGTTATAAATAGTGACTTGCCTGAATGAAGAATTGCATCCTTGGCTGGTGGTCTGAAAGGGCAATTGCCATGTGATGGAGCCGTTCTTGTCTTATCTTCTCTCAGAAGTGCTGCCTCTGGTTCTGCAAGGTCTTTCCTGGAAGATCCTGCTCATATGATTTCAGCATTAATTCCAGATGCATTTTCACTGTGATGGCAGTGGAAGTGCTATGTGAATTTTTCCATTTGCAGCTGAAGAAAGAGGTTGGGCTCAGGAGACTAGATTCTCCTCTCCATTGCTGCTGAAAAACAGAAATAATTCAGCTGGAATGAGTGAGGTTCTTCCAGCGATAGCCTTATACCACAGAGATCAAAGTCTGCCCTTCTTCCCTCATATTCTAAGCTATACTTCAATGAATATGCAAACTGCATTTTTACCTTCTCTTTTCCTTCTCCTAATTCCCACAGTTGAAGTCCTGGCTTGAGCCACAATTAATATCCCCCTTCCCTCCAACACAAATCTTGCTTCCCTCCTGTCTCTCCCACATGAAAACCCCAGGCACAGTTTGTGTTTTCAGCGTTATTAATATGTACATCTACAACCCAAATCCTGAAGCTCCATCCCAGGCTGCCCATTCCCAGCGCTGCCAGCCCTCTCAGGGTTTGGCAGACGGGGCAGGCGGAGCGGGTGGCCTACGTGGATGCAAATGCACGGCGGTGGGCAAGCTTGGCTTGGGCCGGCTTGTTTGTTTGTTGCTGCTGTTTTTGCTGGCCTTGCTCATTAGAGCCCAAATCTCTGGAAAACATCTAGTATGATTCATGTAAACACCAAAGACAAGTAGGATCAGACTCACGGAGGGGAGGAATAGAAAGTGGAGGGGAACAAACACTTGGCGGGGGTCGGCTGCCCGCCATGGCCCAGCGAGGACTGGGAGTGAGAGGTATGCCAAGCAGCTCTTTGTCTCACATGCACATTAGGATAAGTAACATTGCTCCTCGCCATCTGTCTCTCTCTATGAACCTCTGCCTCGTTCCCATGTAATAAGAAGATTCATAGAAGTACCAGCTGTGACCTTACAGGAAAGCCTGAGAAACTTTGCCTTTTTTACCAGCACTGGGAGAGTGAGATTTGGCACCGATGAACACAGTTGTGTGTAATTTTTTTGTTGTTGCTCTGTCGCCATCTCTTCCCCCAGCAGTTGTGCAGTGTTCATAGAAAGATGAAAGCCCCCATGGCAGTTCAGGAGAGGTTGCCAGCTGCCAAACATGAGTTTCAGTGGGCTATTTTTTTATACTGTTCTCTTTTATTCACAAGGTGAGGAGGCCGTCAGATGCAGCAAATTCCTACTCCCTGCTTGCTGACACGGGTCAAGAGGACCAAAGCAGGGGTGACCATCTTTATTTATTAACCTGACACAAGGCATAGGGAAAGGATGCCAGCCTTGGGGCTCCCTTACAGACATGGTGATGTGCTCCCCTGTGGGTTAAATATATAAATATGTGTGTCCCTGATGCCACATCCACAGGATGTTTGGCAGCTGAGGTTGCTGGCAGCTGAGCCCATGGGCACGAGTGTGCCTGTGGCGGTTGTAGGTGCCTGCGCAGCTCTGTTGCAGGTGAACTTACAGGGAGCTCTTCCATAGAGCAGCATTCAAGTCCTTCTCTTTCACACATTTGTGGCAGAGAAAACTCAAAATTCCCTGACCCATAAATTTGCATTGACATCTGTGTGAATGACTCACTTTTAATTCAGAATCATGCTGAAAAATTATGGTGAAAAGGTTTCAAAGCAAGAAAAATTTGTTTGTTTGGCTAATCAAAATCTTAAGTAATATATATGAATTCAGCTAAACCATGTAATTTAAACTGAAATTAAGCACTTCATCTTCAAACCTGGTTTTCATACAGTGAAAATAAATTTCAAATTGGAATGTTTCATTTCTTTATATCAAAAGAAGCATTTTTACTTTTGCATTAAAAGCAACCAAGTGAAAACATAATCCACCAGGCTATCAAAGAATATTGCAATAGCTATAAACCTACATTTTTACTGTTTAAAAAGTGTGAGATAACAAGATTTCCATATTATAATATTAAGGCAACTAAAATTCCATGGATATTTTTTCTGGATAAAATAAGGGTAAGTTTTATAAAATAAAATATTTAGACAAAAAGAACTGGAAATTTCCCCTTTGAGCACCTACATTTCTTGGGAAACTTGTTGTAACTGTATAAAACCAGCTCCACCAAACTTCATAATTGTCAATGTTGAGATATTTCAAAAGCAAATCACCCTTAAAATTATTCAAAAATTTAGAGCAAAAGTTTATTGTCTCCCATCCCTTGAAATTGTCATGCAGGAGGAACTTGGCTTTTCACTGGGACTGTAGGAGTGTATGTTGCTGAGGCACTTGAAAATTGCACCCAATATCACCAAGAGCAGCAGATGGATCTGTCAGCTGTTTTGCTGAAAATGGTGAATATCTTCCCTGGAACATTCATAAGTTGCCCGAGGCAAAATTTCACAGTGGAAACAGTGAGATTTCTCTTTACATAACATTCCGAGTACTCACGAAAGCCGAGGTGCCCCCGCCCGACAGACTAAAATCCCCATGAAGCAGATGATGATGAATAGGCACAGCTGGGCTCTGAGGAGGGCGTTTGCAGGAGCCCTTGGCCATAGCCTGACCTCAGGCCATCACATTGCAGCAAGCAGCAAGTGAGCAGTGTCTTTGGAACTTACTTTTGTCACTTACTTTCCCATTTGGGTGGATACTGAGGTGGGCTCTGATGGTGACTTTGTGCCTCTGTCCTTCCATGGGGTCTAGCAGTAGAGCAAGCAGAGCCTTCCTCATGTGGTCACCTCAGGAGCTGCACAGGAGTGTCTAAGTCACAAATTGGAGGTGTCCCAAGTCACGTGCCATTACATATTTACTGCCTTTGATTGTTGATTTGTACATCTAAGAGGAGAGTTGATCACAGCTGTGGAGTTGTGGGGGAATCCGCTAAGCATGTGAACATATGTAGGTCCTCAGGTAGAGCAACTTCTGGGGCTCAGAGAAAGGGGCCACTCTTCTCATTGTGCAGAGAATAATTTTAACAGTACATTGGCACATTTCCTATCCATTGGGAGAGTTCAAATTATCTTACTGCAAATATTTGTGAGCCTGATCCAGAGCCTTTTTTGTTGGGCTTTGTTTCAGACAGTATGAGTAAGAGCTGATCATGTTGGTGTTCACCAGAATAAAACAGTTCTCCTGAATTTGTTCCTACGTTCTAATGTTTGCTTATAGATACAGTGCAAACCTGGCTCTGCAATATTCCATTGGAAATAGAGATTGCAGGCCCACAGCAGCCTGTGTTTAACAAAAGGTTATCTATGCTTTCAAGTTAATTTGTTATTAAGGCAAGGTGTGAAATTAAAATGCAGTAGCTGCCTCTGAATGCTCTGGAATAAAAATATCTTTTGTTCAAAAGGATGTTAAGTGGACAGATGTCAAGTGAGATTTGGCCAGGTAGAGCTACTGTAATAAAAGGACCATAGGAACTGTCTTAATTAATTTTTTTAATGTTATTTTTTTATTACTGTTTTTAATGCATTACAATGTCTGTGGCTAGAAATAATGCTTGAATCTCTCTTAACTTTCACTGAATGAAATACTTACTGCAAAAAGGAAATCGGAGGTGTTTCTGAGAATGAGGTTTGTTGTGGGCCTCTAAGTGTTTGAAGTTGTTTGGGAAATTTGCATAAAAGCCGTGTAAGATTCCAGATACTTCTGTGGGTCTTACACAGTTTTGATAATTCCTTTTCTGATGGCTTTGGAAATTACTGTTTATGAGTTTGCATATTGCTATTGTAGGTAAAAAAGCAGAAACTATCATGTCTGCACTTAGACCAAGGGGGATTTCCATACAGTTTCCAAGGTTCAGCCCCAACTTTTGTTAAATCTTATCCTTGGAAGCCTGAAATATTCAGTGGCCTTGTAAGGAAAAGCATTTGTACACCAGATTTTAACCTTTTCTATCCATTGAGCAAAAGTTATTTTATCCAAAATTCTAGACACTAAGTGGAAGATTTAAGATATTGGGCATCAGTTGTATGAGATACAGACTCTGGGTCAAGTTTTGAACTCAAATTAATAGGGTAAGGGTTTGTGTGATTAATCTTAATGGCAGCAGACTCCTTCCTAATTGGAGAGCTGTTGAGCAAGTGCTTGCATGTGAAGGGACTGCAGTCTGGGTGATGGTAAATCAGACCTGGTTTTTGAGCCAAAAGAAAGCAAGCTCTTGACTCAGGCTGCCATGAATTTCAGTTTATTTGAAATCTGATTGGAAAGTTGGTAGTGTGACTCAGTCCACACAACAAAAACAACAGCAATTTCTGGTAAAATTCCTCCCAACAGGCTTGGCTGTTTGCACTGTCTGTCATCTGCTGTGGGATTGGGCTTTCTTAGGTGACTAAATGCTGAGAAGGTCCAGAGTGGGTGAGAATACCTGCCAGGAAAGGCTGTGAGCAACAGCTCAGGCTGAGTAAAATAATGGAGGTTTGGGCATCTGTGAAAGCGTGAAAAGTTTTAAAGCTTTCCTCTAGTGTCTTCTTTTCTCTAGGGAAACATGTGGCAGGCTCAGCAAACAAAATGGATAATATTTTATGTTCAAAGCAGACCTCTAATTGCATCTCCCAACTACTGGGCTAGAGTATATTTACGAGTTCTCTTCTGTAACCCAGCGTAGCTCTCTCATTTACGCGTGTGTGAAGCACAGTGGTGCAGCCACCACATCCCTCTGCTCTGCTGTGCTTGCAGCCGGGACTCAGATGCACATGCCAAACTTGCTTGTAGTGTGGGCATAATAAAGCAGAGGGGAAAAATCTAAACAAACCATTTGGAACCTGATTTCAGCTCCATCTCCACTAACCCAACTGTGAATCAAGGACAATTTCTGTTCCTTTGGGAACCTGTCCTTGTTGCATGTACACCAAATGCAGGCAAAACAAAGAGGTTAGAGAATGAAGGAAAACAAGACCAAAGGTCCTTGTTTTCCTATTTATTGTTAGCCTTTTTTTTTTTCAGAAAAGAAAACAAACCCCAATCCAAACACATAAATCTGAAGAAGTTTATCCTGATTCAGATAATAAATGAAGAGCATAATAATGCAAGATAACAAAAGGAATGACTGTTCATGCCACAGGATATCATCTGTTGAGCCCATCTCACAGTCTTCCAGGCTCTGAACCAGTTTTGGGACTGAGACAGTCACTGATGATACAGCTGCAAGTTTGATCTGGTTTGATCTTTACTTGCTGCTTTGTTGTGTAGTGTTGGGCAGGCTAAGTCTTCACAGGTAGCTGAGGATCACCAGAGGAATCTACAATTTCTGCTTTCAGTTTGTTTCAAAGGGGTTGCATTCCTTTCTCTTCTATAGTGAGAAGGATGGTGAAAAGCTGGGAATGGTCCTACATCAAAACCAGCAACAATAATGTCCTGACTGTGGCAAAACTAAGCTACTTAATTAAATTTTTTTACATTCCTATATTCCTAGGCCCTATTCCAAAGCAGGTACTCAGAGATTTGTTACTCCCAGCTGACAATGTAAACAGGTTTAAGTCAGGCTGGAGTCCCATGTCACCAGCTGGGAGTGTGGTACCTTTGCATCCTCAGGGTTTGTTCTCTGCAGACATGATCATGTTCCCTGCCAGCAGCTTTGGTCTCTAGGCTGTTCACAAGAAGGATGCACAAACTCATGCAAATGGGTGGCAATATGAAAGTAAACCTTTGTTCTTGAGACTCATATTTGTTTTTTCAGAGTCATGGTAAAAAATCATGCCATGAAAAATAGGCAAACAGTTTTAGCTTTGAGAATTTTACATTAGATTAGGAATCCAGATTCCATATGGGATCCAAGGGAGGAGTTTTATTGTTGTGCTCATGCAGGAGAGTAGCCAGACTATGTAAAATCTGAGAAAAAAGGAAATTCAGTAGCAGTTGTGAGCAAAAAAAGAGTATTTTGTGAGTTGGACAAGAGAAAAAAATCTGTTACTAAGTTCAGAAAAAAAATCAGTGTGTGGAAATCAAATGCATCCAGAGCAGTTAAAGGAGACATAAAGGTAGTTATTAGACAGAATGATATGGGGAGAAATGCAAAAAACATGAATGATACGGCTTTTAGTTTTCACTTTTGAGAGGTTAGAACTTCAAAAGAAACCCACTGAAACAAAATAAAATGCTTCTCCCTCATGCTGAAGTGATTTGGCCCTAGGTGCCCGTGTTCTTTTAATAATTTTGTCCTCTGGAGGGTTCAAGTCCTCCTGCAGCTCACTCCAGGCAGCCTCTCAGGCTCGCTCACCTCAATGATTAGCGGGAGGCCTGCGGTGCACTGCAGGGTTAGAGGGAGCCTATCAAGGAGCTCATCTCCAGCCCAACAGATTCCTGCCTTGGCAGCATTCCTCTTCCTGGCTTCTGAGATAAAAGGAGGATAGGTAAAGGTAGCATTTCAAAGCTAGCAATTTGGGTCTTAAAATATTTGGTGAAATTATTCAGGAATAGTTCATTCATGTGGAAGTAGTGTCTGTGTATTGCTGTTCAGGTCAATGAAAGCTCTGACGCTGGCCAGGCAGGTAAAAACTGGCTGTGGGCTTCCTCAGCTGCATACCTGGACACTCTGAGCCTGACACAGTGTGGGGAGCAGCATCAGGAACTCACAGGCTTTCTGGAGTCAGCTCTACTGTAGTTTTAAGTTGGACTAAACTCCCCAGTGTCATCAGAAGATGCCAGCATCTACTTCAGGAGTGCTGATGTGCCTCTGGGATCTCACTCTGTTCAGGCTCAGGGGTTCCTTCCTTCCCAGCTGCCTTCCTCTCAGCCCAGACCTCTTCCCCACCACAGCACAAACCAAACGATGGCAGTCAGCTGGTGGATGATATATTAAATATTGGCTGTTCTTTCAATACAAAGGTAATGTTCAAACATCCAAGTCTTCAAAATGGCTGAGGTGTTGTGTAGTGAGATGCAAGGAACCTGCCAGCTCTCAGCTGTGCTGCAGCCATGCCAGCCAGGGATTTTACCCAGTGCATGATGGGTGACAAGGCAGCTCCTTGTGGCTGGTTATTCAGGGCTGATAACATGAAGCTGTTTGCAGGGACTGAACACTTTCAAAGCCAGCTCCTGCTTAGGGCATGGCTAATGACCCCTCATCCCGAGCAGGCTGTGAGTGCCAGCAGGTACTGAGCACAGTTCTGAAGCCCGTAGGGCAAAGCATGGAAATCTCTGCTGAGCATCTGGGTAAGGACTAAATGCAAACGTTTGTGGAGGCTTAGCAGGTCCTGTTCCCGAGCATCTGATTCTTTGTTTAAGACCTGTATGCCAAGTTGTCACGTGTAAGGTCTCGGGTTCCAGTAGCTTATTGGAAAAACGGTGTTGAGGAAAGGTTGCTCATAAAGTTGCTTTCTTCAAGTTGAGAATGAAAGGTACAAGAGCAGGGCTTTCAGTGGGGTTGGTTGCTAAGACTTTGGCAAGTGCAGGCAAGCTGAGATTGTGTTATCATTTCACACAGTGTGGTGAATGTTTTAGACTTAAATTGTAGAGATCATTATCTGCAAGCTGAAAATACTTGTTGATATGCCCTCACTGAATGGACATGTCTGCATTGAAGTACAAAACAACCCTCCTGGGATGTATTATCTCCAGCTTTGAAGGTGAATGAAAAGGTGAATAATCTATTGGACTAGCAGTAGTTTGGAAACCATGATACATATAGTTTATGGGAAATAAATAGTGAGTTTCTATGTGTGCAGTGACTTTGGGCAATTAAGCAATTCAGTGTGATTCATATTGTTATGGAGAATTTCTTAGTTTTTTGATGAAATCAGGTGTGGACATCTGCCATCCAGTAAAGGAACAGGAAACATACATAACTGGTGTTAATAAGTTTCACCCACTGGTGTTTGAGAAAATCTGTTTGGCAGAACTTGCAAAGACCAAGGCAGGCAGTTTTCTGAGACCTCTGTGAAGCTGGGTCATGCACCACATTGATGCTGGACTAGCATGAGCAAGCTTGCACTCAGCACAAGAGAGCAGATGCAGAAATGTGAATCCAGGTGCCATTCCCCTCTCCACATAGCAAAGGGACTTCTTTGGTGGACTGGGGAAAAAAGAAATTGAGCTCCGTCTTCAGTGTCAGTTTGAATCCTATCTTTGTTTCCTGCCATTTTGCTGTTGGATTCCGTAGCATGCTGTGTGATTTTACGGGGCTCGTGCGATGTACATACTCCAACTTAAAAATCTGCATGTTCCCATCTGTACCCTGAGGATATTTCAAAAGGGGGGATTCAGAAACTGGGGAAGAAAGGTTTCATGAATTTTGCAAACTTTTTCCTTTAAGTGCTTTTTTTCCACTTGAGTGACGCTTACGAATTA
The DNA here is from genome assembly GCF_028769735.1 of Zonotrichia leucophrys gambelii. Lineage (NCBI taxonomy): Eukaryota > Metazoa > Chordata > Aves > Passeriformes > Passerellidae > Zonotrichia > Zonotrichia leucophrys. Next base: position 10,133,618 of record NC_088181.1, read on the forward strand.
CTTACACCATCCGCTATAATTTAATGCGTTACACAATAAAGAGTATCTGCTGTTCTTTGTGTATTTCAATACCAATGCTTTCCTTATCTATTTTTCCCAGCTTGCCATTTCATGCAGTAGAGGTTCTGTCATGTGATATTACTCTGCACAGAGGGAAGTTGGAGAGCCCTGCATGCTGCTTTACTCTACTGGTAAGCAGTCAGAAGATTTACTTTGGTCATAAATGCAGTTTCACAATGTGTGCCTCTCCTCTCTCTTGCATGTTCAACATGGCATTTCAACAACTGAAAATTCAAGAGTTGTCAGCTGAATCAGAATTCAAATTAATAGCTTGTGTAGTTGTTTGGAATGTTTTCAGCCCCATTATTGATTTGTAGGCATTTCGAACTACACTCACTTGTAAATGCAGGTGTGCAATTTTTGTGAACATCAGGGAGGACATCATTTGCATGCTGAATGAAGCGTAGGTTGTATTTCTTGTCTTCTAGATTTTATTGTCTTCACACAGCTTGGTGTAGTATTTTTCACACTCTTTGAGACCTCTGCAAAATTAGGAACTGTTGCTGCATAAATATTCATGTTTTATGCTGCTGTATATGTATTGTCAAAACATCCAAACTGTTGAATTACAGACCATACCTGCATACATCAGTTACCTGATTGCTAGCCCTGTGCCTCCGTACCTGTTTTGCTATTCTTCTGAAATACTTTGCAAGGGGAAAATAAAGTAAGGAATATCTCAGGGTAGACTCAGGATACAGAGTAGAGTCATTGATAAGAGATTAAGGGTTTTATTTTGATTTGTCCTTTATCTTTGCCTTCACTTGGCTGTTCATTCCACCTTCATATAGTTAACTAAAACAGCTTTCTATCTGTACTTGGAAAGAAGTCTAGGTTTACAATTTTTAAGTGGTATAAGTAATATAAGAAAAATCCATTTATTATGTCCCTGCAATACTTTAGCAATTAAATTTTCCTTCCACCTTCTCCCCCTATATTTTTCCAGTGTCTTTAAATTCAGATATAGGTTTGGGCCCCTTTCCAGGAGATGGACTTCTCAATAATGGGTGTGATTTGTCTCATGTGAGAATCCTGAATAAAATTACCAATAACATACTTACATTCAATTAAATGTTTCAACATCCACATCATTTAGTCACTCAGTAGGGAAATGCCCTCTGTTCAAGGAATGGTGATCAATATATGCTCACTAGTAACATGTCTGAAAATATCAAAACACTGTAAGGAGCAGGGTGATAGAGATGGCTTTGTCTTAGTAAATTGTAGTCTGAGAGCTTCCCTTAGCCCTAATTAATTCCTGTGCCTGCTGTTCAAAGGCAAACTGTGCAGTGCTTTAGTTGGTACTGACTCAGTGTCAGAAATCATGAAGTGCCTCTTCCTTGGGAGGGATGCAACCAGAGAATGAGCAGGACACATCCCATTGAGACAACGTTGAGAAAAAAAGTTACATTGAGAGAAAAAGGACCACAGTGAGGTCCAGAGGAGACCTAGATGGGTGTTTTCACCTCTTGAAATGTCATACTCTGACACAGGCAGGGACTCACAGGGTAAAAACAAGCAGCTCAAACAGCCTGTTCACAGAAATGAAGTTTCAGATCTGTACATGCCTATCAAGGAGATGTGAAAGGTGACCTGTGATTCTGGCAAGTTGTTCTGTGCAGGAAAACACTGAGCTTTGGCTGTGGAGAAGTTGTGAGTGCCAGGGGAGCCCAGTCTTCTGGGCATACAGAGCTTCCCTTGAGCCCCTTCACCCTGCAGAAGGGCAGGCAGGTGGGAAAATGGGGAAATCTCTCATCTGTGTTTGCTGAAGGCAGCATGGAGCAGTAGGCAACTGAGAGGGGTGACAGCAGCCTCTGTCCAGAGTCTTTGACCAGTCTGACCCATTCATGCTGCATGTAGGCACCCTTTTGACCAGTCCTGAGTGGTAAAAGATGAAGTTTTTTGTACTTTTCCTTTCAGTTTGGAGGTCAGGCTGCACTTGCATTTGAACACTGGATATATTTGAGTTGAAACATGGGTATAGGCCAGGCTATGAAATACCAGATATACACTGGCCAGTGTCTGCCATGTTAATTATTTGATTAATGCCTACTTCTTTCCCTAATAAATTAGTCTCCTGCCTCCCAGTGAGCAGGTAAGGTGTGAACATAAAGTTGCTTTTATGGCTGCAATAAAATTACTAAGATGACAAATGTTGGTGAGGATCTGTCAGAGATCACAAAAGAGACAGAACCAACCAACCTGATTTCCTCAGCTGTGAATACTCAAGTCAGACAAATGTATAATACATCCAGCTCTCTCTAACATGTATGTGCATCCTCCATGCTGGGACTACACTCCAGGAATTTGAAGTTTAGCCAGTAGCTGCTGTATTTCTGATTGTCTAGCACTGGCTAAAGAGGAGCTCAGTAGCAACAGGATGAATTACAATTTTTGCCCTGGGAAAGAAACAGAGAAAACAAAAATATAACCAGATCAGTAGAAAGCTTTTTGCAATAAGTATTATTTCATTAAGGAAAGATCTAAAAATATCAGATATGGATATCTTTTTCTGTACAAACTGAAGTATGACCTGAGAAACAGTGCAGTTTTGTAAAAATCTGGTAAAGTAGACATGTATAGAAGTGGCTTGAAAAAAATTGGTGGATGGAAAACTAAGCATGTGGAGAAATCAAAAACAGCACAAAGGTTTAAGCACCCTATATGACAAATATTACTACTGCAGAATAAAGCAGACTTTGAAGATGTCTTTGGTGTTTTATAAAATGTCCAACTATAAAATCTCTAAGAAGATAAATAGTTTCTCCATCTGCCCTCCCTTCACTTTCCTCTTTTCTTTCCCTACAACTGAGTGGCACTTTCTCTGGGGGAAGAGCCTGGATTTAGACACGTTAATTGAGGGTTACATGGTTTGCTCCACTTGCCATTTCAGGCGGCTGCATTAACATCCCACCTGGCAGTGTTGTTTACAAGCAGTTTTGCAACCTTTCCATTCTGCTGCCTTATTTTTGTTAGGCACAGTGTAATAATGCCATATGACATTTTGAGTCTGAATTGATATTCTCTGTGGTACCTCCTCAGGCCTGTTATGCTTTGGGTGTTTGCATTGCTGTGCAGACACCCACGCACAGTGTGGTTATTTTCATTTGTGACTGAATGCAAGCTGTACGCCGGATGTCACAGGAATATCTTTAGAGCTTCCATTGATCTCTTAACTACAAATAATCATTAGAGCTGCAAAACAAATAGTGGATCAAAACTGTGGGAACGTGGCCCAGAAGGTGCTGCTTGCTTTTCCTTTTGAAATGTGTGATGTGCAGGCTGAAGGTGTAATATATAAATGGCTGAAAGGTTTTTTACCAAGAAATCAAGACAGGATACCATTAGGCAAGAACTGATTGGGAAAAATTAGCTTAATGTAGTTTGTTCTGTAAAATAAAAGGGTAAGAAAAAGGTATAGGCAGCCATGGGAATTTGGTTGGCTTGTGGCAGTCCTCAGTGCTCTCTAAATCCCCTGCTGTAGCTTTGACTAAACACAGGGGTTTGTTTTTCAATGCCATTATTTTGCAGCATTTGCACAGTTTGCCTCTTCCACTCCAGAGATGGCTGCATCCTGTGTAAAGAGTTTGAGGGATTTATAGACATGTCCCATGTTCTGTGGGAATTACATGTGAAACTTGTTCTTAGGCAGTTGAGTAGTAACTGCAGGTACTGGTGAGCAAGGCATGGTTTGAAAGCAGAGAAGTAAATGAGATATTGAGATGAGTTAGTTATTTGCTGGGAGAAACATGGGCTTGGGATGAGAGTTATTTGAATTTTTTTAATCAAAATTATATTAGATTGCAGCATCCAGGTCGCAACACCCTGAGTCCCTGCACTCCTTGGTTTTACTTAGAAGAAAGGAAAATGAGCAAGTCATTTGAGCTAGTCAAATATGAATGCTGTTTTTGTGGGAAGAAAGGTGATCCAATGCTTCCCTGAAAATTCTGGTTCACCTGTTTCCCTTGCACAGCTTCCCTGGGTGTAATCCTGGGCAAGTCACAGGGGGCATGTCTGTGCCCACAGTGGGGATGGAGCTGTCTCTTGCACTGCTCCTCAGCATGTGTTCAAACCCTGCTGAGAGTCTGATTTCATAAAGAGCCCAACTTGAACCCAGCCAGACTCATGTCTGTGAGCACGAGCTGTCACAGCTGCACATTGCCACAGAGGATGAGGTTAGGTCAGTGTCAGCTCGGGGAGTCTGCTCTTGTGCTGCTTCAAACAATCCATGCTGTCCTTAATGTCTCTCTGCTTTAGTCTTCCCTCTGCAAAATAATAAATTTCACTTCTTCCAGGAGGTCTGGATAAATGCATTGACAGGATGTGGTGCAGGTAGCCACTTCAGTACTGCAGTTCAATTATTTATATATCGAAGGGTTTTAGATGAAGGCGAGTGCTCACTGAAACTTGTCCTCACAGAGCCAGGAATGCTTTTAGGTCCTCCCTAGCGGAAGATCTGGTGTTCCTTGGAAACTGGTGGTTTATGTGTTTTAAATAATTGTTCAGAATGATTTCTGTCCAGAAGAAATACGTGGGACATGCTGCTCCTTATCTGGCAGCAGTGTGTGGGGAGCACACGGTCCTTGGCCCCGCCAGCTCCATTTCTGCAGCAGTGGTGTGGCTGCTAATGCTTACAGTGGTGTATCAGTAGCACTGCTCTGTCTTTGACAAGTGGGGGAAATGTTGATTCTGGAGTTCATTCCATCATATCATAATTTATTTGGGATAATTATTGAATGTGCACAAGAGCAGCCTTTTTTTTCCCCCTGCAAATGAACTGCGGTTGGTGTCGTGCTATTTTGGTTTTGTTTTCTGCTTAACATTCCAGTGTAAGTGCAGCTCCTCTGAGGCTTGAAGTGAGACAAAACTGAACCAAAGTGACTTTGTTTTCTCTGTGTAAGAGGATGGACACTGAGTGATAATGACATATTTTGCATGTGAGCAGCAGGTGTGAGACCAAGTGTCTACTGCGGATTAAAGTAAATATGGGGTTTTTTCTATATTTAACTGATATGTGACAAAGAAACAATGTTTTAAATGTCACTTTCCATGGGTTTTTTGTGTGTCTGTAATTATACATTCTAATGTGCCAAGTAGCTACTCACTGAAGTTCAAATTTACATAGTAAAGTTGTGCATAACAAGGCAAACAAGATACAGTCTAGCATTCATCTCCATGCATCTGGGCTGCCTCCACCCAGCAGTTACGCTACCAACAAATGAATGTTTTCTGCTTTCTTGAGTTCACATAAATAGCTGTAAATTCCTATAATTAACTATGATAAGTCACTCCCCACTATTAAAACAAAGACGTGTTTGTTTATCGGTCGTACTTGCATCCACCGCTCTTAACATTACAGTGTCGACTGATGTTTTTTCACTGTGTTAAACAAAGCAGAAATATTCCTGTTGGGCAATGCCAGAGTCCCAGGAGCAGCCTCAAAAGCACAAGCACCAGGCTGTCGCCTGCTGAATGCTCCATTTCTCTGCTGAAGGCTGCTTCTTTTCGCTGCTCCTTTCTGCTCCAAAGACAGGAGTGTTTAGGTGGGGAGTTGGGGCTTTGGGGAGCAAAGCACGGCTTGGAAACATGGAAGTAAATGCAACTGAGATATTGAGTTAGTACTTACGGGGCCTAAAAGTAAAGCAGGTCCTAAGAACTCTGAATTTCCATGTATGAGCACCGTATTTAGTCATAGGCTGTTTGTAGCAGAGCTGCTCCCAACTTTGCTGCCTAAATTATTTTTTCTGATATTCAATTGGATTGTGATTTATCACAACCAGGTAGTGATATAAAAAATACTTGTAACTCTTTTCCTCGTAAACCTGAATTGAGTTTTGGGTGGGATTTTAAAGGTGGTTTTGTGGGCTTTTTTTGTTTGGGTTTTTTAGGGGTTTTTGAGGCTAGGGACAAAAAGCCTTGCCCCAGAAACTCAATTTTCTTCCCAATTCTATTTTTGCTTTTTAAGCCTATTCTCAGGGCCTAGTGGAAATTCTGCTTTGCTTAATTCTTACATACATAAGAATGTGCTGCATTTTGGGGCTGTGCTCAGGTTGCCTCTACTATGACAAGACTTTTTATGCATAGCTTTCAATGTCTCAAAAGCAACACATTTTAAGAGATGCTGACCACAGAATTAAATTAGGCACCCAAATTACAACTTCCATGAGATACTAAAAAGGCAGAGGTAAGATGGTAGGAAATATAACAGTGACAGTTTTGTTTTCTCTAAATTTTCCATGAAGAAGTATTTCATAAGTTACGTCAAATTGGAAAGCTGGTCATAGATCTCTCTCTGCATGGAAACAAGATCTTCTGTGGGCCACAGATTACACAGGAGTGGGTGAGCAGTAATGGCAGGATGCTGGCAGTAGGAAAATGAGGTCATTCTGTGCTCTGGCATCTCCTATTCCATGTTCTTCCCAGCATGTGGGGCTGTAAGTTGTCTTATGAATGCAGTTGAAGATTTACTCTTTAAAGACAACAGCTGTAACTCAGAACTTTGTATCTGCTGGCTGGAAGAGGTTAATAGTTGACCATCTGAGATAGGAAGGGTACTCAGAAAGTGCCTTGTGAAATTTGGGGTCACTGATGGTTTACTGGTTGCTAATCATGAAAAAATATGGAAAATTTTTCCTTTTAGCTGTTTTCTTTGGATAGTAAAAATAAGTCCTTCCCTTCACACTTTAAAGCAGACTATATGTAGCTGCTTCCTTTCTTATGGATTTTGTTATACATAATTACCATGCATGAACAGCACGGCACGTGGATTATACAGCAAATTCTGGTTTAGCCATGCAAACTCCCAGTGACACTGTGGGCTCTAACAGCTGGGAAGATGTGATTACAGACTTTCATGTTAATATTGGGTGCCTTAAAGACTGCTGCAGCTTGTTCCCAGGTCAGCAGAGCTAGCACAGACTAGCTAAGGCTTCACTAAAACAAGGAAATAGTGTAGAGGATTTTCTGTGGAAAATAGAGAAAAATAAACCCATCAAGTTTATTAAAATGCTGAAAGAGTTAATTCTTAAATCTTCACCCCAAACCAAGGCACAAGTCACTCCTAGATTGCTAGACTGTCCTTATTGCTTGTGAATAAGTTATTAGTATGGTGTTTCCCTGATATTTTCAGGCTCCAGAACTAGTTCTGGCCTCATTGTGTTTATACTGTGTGTAACATGTGGCAAGAGACATAACAGTTGTAGCATTTTGAATAAAGACAAAAGGAGAGAAGATGATTTCTTATTTCACATTGGGAACCTGAGGCACAGGGAGATGGGGTGACTTGCCCCAGAAAGGCTCCATCCACCTGGAATTGCTGCTCCTCATGCTGGAAGGGTGTCTGGGGTACAGCTGCTTGTTGCTGAGCTTTTACATCCTGTAATGGGCAGAGCCAGTGTGTGGAGCTCAGCCCAGAGCTGACTACTTGATTTTTAAATAGAGTTTATCTTCCTGAAATAAATTCAGTCTCCTCTCTCACTCTTCTCTAAGCAACATATTGATAGATCAATGGAATTTTTCAGCTCAAAACTCTTCGATAAAAGCAGTCAAAGGGGTTGTTTAGAACTTCTGCCTTTTATTTTAAGTCCTGGTTTCATATTCTTTCCAGGAGGGAGGATAGAAACACAATAGTTTGGGAACATGAGCTTTTTTCTCCTCCCAAGTCTAGGTTTGCCCTGGGCCCAGCCTATTTTGCATGAGCTCAGCACAGCTGTAAAAGGAAGAACTAAGAAAAAGCCCAACAAACAATACAGCATAGCAAAAACCCACTTAAAATCTTACAACTCAGAATACCACAGAGCCTCATTTGTCTGTAATCCTGCTCTATTTAATGGAACCCCTTGCGTCCAATTCTCCTTGTATTTTTATTAATCTTTGTGATTCTCCCTAATGATCTTGTTATAAAGACATCACATCACATGGCACAAGGACAATGCACATAAAAAGTTAAGAATGCATTTAACTACCAGCCATTGATTAGTGTTCTTGATGAGCTTAAATACTACCTGGGAAAGGCTTTCTATCAAATGCAATTGGCTGCAAATGCATTAAGCTTAATGAAAGTCAGGATTTGGGTATATATGAATATTTTTCCTAAGAGGAGGTGCCCTTGCCATGAGAATATGAGGACTTGCTATCCAGCCTCCTGCCCCAGTGGGAAGGGGTGGCAAATGGCAATGTGTGTGACCCCCCCAGAGCTCAGCCCCAATTCCCATTGCACTTAGTTTGCTATAAATCAGGAGAAATAGCACTGGTGTCAGTGAAATTAAACAGGACCTGATAGTCCTTGTGATCTGCTGATGCAGAGGAGATGAAAGATATCTGTTGGTGAGGTCTGGGAAAATGTCAGTCTGAGGGATCCAGCAGGAGATTTTGGGAAGGGAAAGCAGCAGAATTGAATTCAGCAGCAGAACCAGGAACAGAGGCTAAGTGGTAGTAAAAACTTCACCAGACCTTCCCAGGAGTTCAGGTGGGATGTGTGGAGTGTCAGATGCTCCATGCTAAGCACAGAGAGCACTGTGTGCTGAGAGAAGGATTTTGTCCCTCCCTTGGTCACTCTGTTGTGAGATAAGCTACATCCTTAGAGTGCATATGAAACCCTAGTGCAGAGCAGGAACGTGCTGCAAACCTGATATTGCCCTGCCATGAGCAGGACCAAGGGCACAGAGCCAACCCCCTACTTGCAGTTCAGCCCCTGCTTCTTCCCTGTCTTTAGAGACACAGCTCCAGAAGGACTCCAGAAGCTGCAATGTGTGAATCCACTGTCACCCCTTCCTGGACTGTAGTGACGTCTTCAGCTTCCAAACTTGCTCTTCTCTGCTCTCCAGACTAATTTATGGTAGTTTGAATACTGGTTACCACGTGTATTTTGTTTGGCACAATGTTTTCCAAAACCTTTCCATAAAACTAAAAATATAACACACTGAATAAACCACTCCATTACTCAAAGAGAAGAACTTATTACTGAGACTCAGGAAAGTATATTGAGAGGTATTAATTTTAACTTCAGCTTCTGTCATAAAATTCTGAAAAACAAAAAAATCTGGAACATGCAATTAAAATAATTGCAGGTGTGGGGATGCCTGCCTCCAAGCAAAGAATTTAATAATACATTAAACCCTTATTTTTTATTCTAGCAAAATATACAATTATAGCCATACAAGCTGCCATTGCATCACTTCTTGGCTTCATGGAGGAAACTTCACCTACTGCTATTTCTACTACATGCCAAGATATTATTACAATTCTTACTTACTTTAACAGGGCAATGTGCTGTCCAGTACACTGAACTGAAAATGACATACACTTTCCTAGTAAGATGGTATTTACTACTGATTTATCTTGCCCTGGAGAGTTCTGGTTAGCATTCCAGTGATAATTGACCCTGTTTTATTTAACTCTTTCAGAAGTGCATCTTTATTTCCAGCAGTGCCTTGGTACTAGAATGCACTGAAGTGCTAGTTCAGGCAATAAATTTGCAAATGACTGATTCACACTATATTCATCATTTTCAAGCTTTATAAGAAAAAATAGAAGTCTCGGGATATGATTAATTAGCTCATTAAAGTAGCAGAGAATGTTCAGATCTAGATTAGGGAGGAATTGTCATCTGAGCTTTCTTAGTGCCTTTGTCATACTGCAAGCTTACAATCAGTGAGTATTTCAAACTAATGCTCTTGCAGAAGGATGCTAGCAGCCATCCTTCAAACTACACCTCTTCCAGTGTAAACAGCTACCACTGCCTACACCAGGAGAGGGATAGTTTGTTCATAGTCCTGAAGATGCAGTGCAAATGAGCAGTCTTGTACTATTCTCATCCATGGAAGGTTCTTCTGCCATTTCACCAAGATCCCTGTATGCCCTAAAGCCTTTTAGATTGCATCAGGATAATGAAAGGCAGCACCTCTGCCTACAAACTGTGCTTTGCCAGGAAGACTTGAATCTCTTAAAATGCTATTTGAAGTATTCCCATTTCAAAGACATGAGTTGAAATGATCTTCCAAAACAATAACAGTCTTGTGATAGTAACTCAGTATTCTTGGTCTTTATTGTAGAACTGGTTTGGGGCATTTACTACAGAGATGGGACAATGTGCATCCCCTGCTCTCACCTAAAGGATGTTAGGAAGATGAAATAGAAAAGTATATCATTGATTTGTGACATAAAAAAACCTTTATTGTTGAATTGTTTTTTGGGTATGGCAGTTCTTAGTGTTGTTCTTTCTCTGATCTTCTTTTTTACAAGAACTGTACAACCATTTCTGAACATTTCAGTGACCTAGAGACAATGCCACAAGTGAAGTTGCACCCTCAGAGCCTCCATCTATCATTTTGTCATCACAAGTGGACATGTGTAGGGCTCAGAACAACCTTAAGAGTCTTTTTTAGTTGACTTAGTCTGGAGAGAAGGAGTACATATAAGGCTTGATCTGTAAATGTGTGTGAATACAGTTAGCTGTGCACACCTTCACCTCTAGTGCAGTTATCTGTGTGGGAGTTAGTAACTCACTCTTTGCCTGGATTGGGGCCCCAGAGCCCAGTGGGTGCTCAGGCCAGGCACCAGCACCTGGCATCCAGGAGTGCCCATCCCTGGAGTGCAGATCCTGTCCTCTGCCCCAACCACTCTCTCCCCACCTTTCCTCAAAATACTTTGGTATCTCCTGCTTCTGGAACACAGCAAATCATGTCCACATCCTTCTTTAACTTGTCCCATTGCCTCTGCTCCTTGCTAGGTTTTGGAAATGCTGATTTCTGAATTAGTTAGAGTATTGATTCCTTTAGGAATGGCCCTGGTAAAGGGTGATGCTTCTGTCACAATTGTCTCTGGTTTATATGCTGGCAAATCTGGGCATGAGTGTGATTTTAATGCTGCTGTGCCCTCCCATACCTGGAACCATGTCTGGATGAGTTTGAAACACCTGCACTGAAAACTTAGAAGACTTTACTCTTTATATGACTATGTTGGTCTCAGGCCCTTAAACACTGCAGAAGTCTAGGTCTTGGCTCCCAACAGAAGGATTACACATATGACTTCTTTTGAATGTAGAATATTTATACATAGGCCACTTTTTTCAAAGGTCTAATATCATCTCATTCTTTGGAAACTGTGGAGCATTGAGTGAAATCTAAAAATTGCAGATGTCTCAGCCAAGTTATTTTCTGCTCACTGCTGTTGACATACAGAACTGTGAAGTGTTGCTTTGCCAGAGAGGAACAGGAGGTGAATGAGACCTGGAAGACACTTGTGATTATCCTATGGCTCTGCTGTTGCCCCAAGGAACATGATTCCACTTCCCTCAGCAATGCCCTTCTTCATCACACTGTGCTTACTTGGCTAATCCCAGAAGTGGCAGACATAAATACCTGTAATTAACACTGACAGTTAATGCTTGTGATGTGACAAATGATTCCTCCTGCCTCCCTCTTGAAGCAATCCAGTAATTATCCTGATCCCTATTTTGTGTAATCACAGATGTGCCACTCATTTGCCCTCCTAACCAAAAGCAGCCTTCAGCCGTGGCAGTGCACACAGGGTTGCATCCATGCTCAGATCCCCCAGCTGCCAACTTGCAGCTTCTGTGTGGTAGCACTGCTGTGCTGGTATTTAAAGCACAAAACCATGGTTTGAGGGATGGGACAAAGCAAGGGCAGAGCCTCCATGCAGGTTTGCTGCTGTCCTTAGCAATGACAGCAATTACTGGCCCAAGAAACTGCCATGAGGGGTCCCTAGCTGACTGGGCTGCTCATTCCCATCCATTCCCACCCCAGTTTCCTGACTCATTGCCATCAATGTGCCCACACTGCAGCCTTCATCATCAAAATGGTGCTGCTTGATAATTGCCCTTGTCTGAAAAGGAAGGAGCTGGAACAACAGACACCAGCTCTGCCACTGAACCTGACATACCTTGCAGTTACACCCAGAGTTCTGCCTCTCTCATCCTCACTGAACTTTCAGGAGGAGGTGGGTCAGGCAGTGAAGGGTTAATGTGGAAAGGCAGAGCAGCATTGCTCCCAGGAGCTCACCAGAGGTGACAGGGTAGCTTGCTGCACTTCCTTCAAATATTGGCAAGATGGACTTTTTAAATGCAGGTTATGTAATGTGTTTGGGGACTATTTAAAGTAAATGTTATTGACAGCCATTACATCTGGTAGTATTAGTAAGCATTTAGGGAATTTTTTTAAAGGTGAAGTATTGACAGGAAAGGCTGTAACAGCTACTTCTGGGCCATTACAATTTATCTTCTAAATCAGTCTGGGTTTATGGTTCACTGACATGTTTCACCCTATTACCTGCTAAAGGGTGGTTAATGACAATGTGTGGCTGCACATGATACCAGAGCATGTGTGACACAGCACATCTAGGATGCAAAGGCCTGGCAGGGAAGTGCTCCTCTGAGGAAAGCTGTTCACAGCAGATCTGTGCAGGGCTGTGTCTTAATAGCTACATAATAGAATAGAACATTGAATTTCACCTCTCACAGTGATGTCTTAACTTGAAAATGGGTCAAATTATGATGGATCTTGTGTTTAGGACAAACCTGTGTGTTACAAAGTTCCATACAGTGCATGGAGGCAAGAGCTGCAGGGGCTGAGTGACCCAGCCTTTCTGACTGGGGGAAGCACAGGCTGGCACTGCCTGTTGCTGTGAAATGCAGAGCTTTCTCTCAAGGGCAGTCCTTTCAATTCAGCCCTAGATTAGTCATGAATAGAGGTCATTTTAGGGTTGAGTGTGTGGGTAAAAGCAGTTGGTTACAAACAGTGAAGTCCCAAATAGCATTCACCTCGACAGGAGTCCTTATGCACAGCCTTGTTGGAAATGTTTTTTGAAGGAAGAGAAAATAAGGACACAGCACTGCCCAAAATAACTTTGGTCTGTAAATAATCTAAGCTTGATCCTTGTTGGTCATATTCTGTGTCTTGATCCTTGCTGGATATTCTGCTCACCAATACTTTTCTCAGATATTTTCTTATTTTGCATTTTTTGTTATTGAAATTAAAAGCAATTAATATATACCTGAATTCATCTATTTCCTGCTGAAAGGTTTTTTTTCCTTCTTTATCCATACATCTGTTTAGAACTGGGATTTCCTTCTTCTTTGCCAATTCCAAACATCTCCAGAAGCAAAACAGATGTGGATTCACTTGCCCATAGAGAAGCCTCACCTTTCCAACATGAACACCATAGACTTTTCCACACATATGGTTGGCCCAGGTGTTTACAACAGTGAGGTTTTGCCATGAAAACATTTCATTCTCAAGGTACAGATGTGCCTTGCCATCTCTTTTAACTTCTGACCACCAATTCTGGACACTTCTTCTGGAGGCTGGCAGCAAAGAGGCTGATTTATACCTAGCCATGTCTCTTGTTCTTTCAACATTAAGCTACTTTTTCAAAGCCATCTTTTAAATTGCCAGATACTTCCCTTTAATCCTGCTCTTGCCCTCCATTCCTGTAGCTTGGTGGAGTTGTTTTCCTTGGGAAGCCAGCCTGCTGTTGGGATGCAGGGCTGCTTTGGGTCCCGTTGTCTCCTCCTCCTGTTTGCCCTCGGTTTTCCGCGGCGCAGCCAGAGCCGTGCCGTCCCTCAGTTAACATTTACACTGCAGTCAGCATCCTGTGCCCCGGTCTATTTTCTGCAGACATGTAAATAGAAGCCTTTTGTAAACTTCATTTAATGATAGTGCTGTATTATGGGTTGTCTAAGACAGTGTCAAGGGATCCTGTTTTCTTTTAACTTCACCGTTTGGGTAAGGTATAATCTACAGTACATCAACACAACACATCTCTCTATTGAGTGTTGAGGTGAGATACAAAGCTTTCAAAGCAGGCAGATTCTTTTACTGTTTCTTGGTTTCCTCAAGCACTTTGTACATGAAAGATTGTTTCCTTATCTCTTAGAAAAGCTTTTGGATGAAATTAACCCCAGTGTAGAGGGTCAGCCTAACGACCTCTATACTACTTAAGTCCTACTTAGACCTTATTCTCAGAGCTTAAATTGGATTTGTATGGGGCACAAGGTGCATTTCCCCTCTGTGAATAGGTAAAAATTAAAGATAAAATAATTTATACTTAGTAATGATTTCAGTTCTTGGCTGACTCTATTTTACATGGCTTTGTGGTGGGAGAAATCTTAGGAAGCAAGTCACTAACTGCATACAGCTCTGAGAAGCTCTCCAGCAAGCCTGGGGAAACTGGGCCTGCCTGAGGAGGAGCTGGTCACCCCTGCTGCTGTGCTTGGTGCCACAGAAGCCCTTGTGTTATCAGGTGCTGATAGCAAACAGGGAACAGTGGGAAGAGGACGTGCCACCCAAGGCATTGACCCCATGCAGCTTGTCCAGGGAGTGCAGCCTTCATGCCTCACTTGGCTCCCTTGGGAGTCACACACCCTGGGGCAAGTTGACAAAATCCCCCATTTCTGACAAAATTCAGGGAAGCCACTGCAGCTGCTCTCTGAACACTTCTCAAGGAGAAATATTGGGGGCCTCTCACACTGACTTTTTCAAGCCCTTCTATTGAATTATACCACATGTATGTCCAACTATAAGAAATTTAGAAGAAATCTTTTGGGAACTTTATCAGTCTGCAATTAGTCTTTTTAATACTGCAGGAATATTCTCAAACTATAGTCTCTTATTTTCTTGAGAAGTCTAGGTAGGGCTATTCATTTTTTGATGTGAGGGAAAAATAAATCCAAAAACTACCCTAATGTGAGTCTGTGGACATTACTGGTAACACACAGGTATAAATGGGAGAATCATGTCCCGAATGAGCCCCAGAGGGACTCAATAAGGCATTTCTCCATCTTGGCTTTGTCCACCCAGTGCTACAGTCTGTTGGGGCAGGTTGCCTGACAGTCTGTACATTTCAGCTAAGAATATGGTCCTTCTGTTACCAATTAGGTCAGCCTGGCACTGGTCAAGTCAGGCACTTGTCTAAATTCAGGTTGTCATTTTGGACATTTATAAATGGAAACAAAGCTGTGTTTCTCCATCATGCATCTAAAT
Organism: Zonotrichia leucophrys gambelii; assembly: GCF_028769735.1. Classification (NCBI taxonomy): domain Eukaryota; kingdom Metazoa; phylum Chordata; class Aves; order Passeriformes; family Passerellidae; genus Zonotrichia; species Zonotrichia leucophrys. The sequence goes on from NC_088181.1 coordinate 10,148,677, forward strand.
AAGTTCAAAACCAATGCTAAATCCATTTTAAGCATTGAGTCCACCCAGTAATCTTATTTCTCTTTTTGGTAAATTATCTTTCTATTATAACATATTATAATGTGTGACCTCAGAAGCTTCAATGACAGTAAATCACTTTCTCTCCCACCTTAGAATCTGTGAAGCTAACCTGGCTTGACCATCTAGTTCAGGAAGTTCCTTTGAATGTACTCTTATAGTAAAGGTTGGATGAGGAATGATTTTACACTGTAAGCAGTGTGAGTTATGTCTCCATATATCTGGGCTTCAGTTCAATTATCAGCTATGGAATTAGGGGCCTCAATTCTGAAGGGATCCATGGGCCTCCCCAAACCATGATGCTATGGGCCTTTTCAAATGATCTCTGTCTCAGTGTGGTAAAGAATTTTTAAGATCAAATTCTAATATTAATTTTTTGGTGCTGGCAAATTCGTTTTCTAAGAATTCAGAGTCCAAGCCTGAGTGCTTTATATGTCCCAAATAAAATCACAGAGATGGGCATCTAGCACATCTGGGAAGGTACTCAACTCTTTGAAGGATCTAGTTCTGGGAATATCCTTCTGATTGTATCTCGAGTCTTTTGAGCCTCCTGCACTCAAGGTAGTGCACAAAAGCTCAGCTCGTAGGAGCAAGCAGCAAAGGTTTGCAGAAGCAGCATCTGGCACTGGTAAAATACAGAACCAGGTTAGGGAATGTTTTCTTTCTGTAATTCAGGGATTTGGGTGTCATTGCTGTCTCATCCACTCAGCTTATGAATGACATATAAGGGGTCTCTTTCCAGTAAATCACAGCAGCAGTTGCCATATGTACAAGCCTGCTCAGATACTGGTGGGAACCAAGCCATGGAGGAGTGGAGATCCACACTGACTAATTTGCTGGGAGTGAGCCCCACCCTCAGCTGGAATCCCTGTTAATGTAATAATCATCCAACACTGGGAGTGTTAATGGCAAAAAAAAAGCCCTGGGAGAACAAGCACTACAGGAGGAGGTGAAAGATGTGGGCAGATTAAAAAATAGAGCGCCAAATTCTTGGCTAGAGTAAATAAATAAAGGTCTTTTGAAGCTGTTGGCGAGACACCAGGTAACCTGACCCAAAATTTGTACAGGTGGGTGAGCCCTTGCAGGACAAACTTCCATATGTTTGTCATTACTTTTAGATATCTCACAGCTGCTCAAGTCCTGCTCTTCCAGAACCTTCCTCCTTTCTTGTGCAGAAAGGGAGTAAAGTGCAGAAGGGTTCTTCTCTGAGATGGTGGCATTGGTTGGGTGAGGAAGGTCCCATCTCATTTTCCTTGTGGGTTGTTCTAAGGCAGGCGAGGTCAGTGGCACAGAGCAGAGCCCCCAGAGAGGCTGGGGGCAGAGCAGCTGCTGTGGGATGGGCAGGGGCACTCAGAGGACTCTGCTCCCTGCCCTGCAGCTGCTCAGGCAGGAGGAGCCCGTGCACAAGGCACTGCAGAGAGGTGTTTGAGAGTTGGCCTGGCATGCAAAGAAATGACTTTCAGTGCATCTATCCACCTTGCAGCAGTCCTTAAAGCCCCTTAAAAGACTGTCCTCCAGTAATAAGAAGGAAAACAAGTGAACCACAAATCAGTGCAATATTTGACTTGGCTTTGGGCGCCGTTTCTCTGAAAATGTTTAAGGCTCTTATGAGTAATGTGGTGTTTAGCTTACTGCTAATGTAGCAGCTGAAGAAAAATGCATTTTGCTCTCTAACTTGCTTATTAGTCAATGGAAACTATAACCACAAACAGTACGACTCCATTTAACCACTGTATTAAATATTAAACCTGAAACTGTCATTACCAATTATTTTCAATAGGGCATAATGGTTTGAGGGTTAAGTAATATGGACTGGGAGCCAATGGATCAGTCTAATCAAATGAAAGTATTCCTAATGGGATAGTGCTGTATGGGAAGGTGCAGTGATGCTGAACCTTGGTTTCTAACACGGGGATGATTTGATGTCAAGTGTTTTTCTGCTTTTTGTTCATTCATGGCTAACTTACTCTAATGCTGTTGATGAGGAAAGTGATTTGGGGAGGCAGAGAGACCAAAAACCTGTAAACTTCTAGATTTAGCATGTATATCTTCTGACAGAACTGAAGGCCAGCATATCAGCCCTTTCACTCTGCAAAATGCTTGAGCAAGATTAGAATTTCTCTACCTAAGGAGACATAATCAGATTGAAACACATGCTCTGGTGCCTGTACTTAAGAGGAAAGGCTGAATGCCCTCTTTGAAGGTTGTAGATAAAAAGATGCTATTAATAGTTAAAGGTGCTCCTTTAAAACAATTTAATTGGTAAATATTTGTGAAAATAAATTTATATGTTTAATAAAATCCTACCCAGATTAGAATAATCCAGTGCTGATGGTCAGACACAGCAGGCTGCATTTTTATGGCCAGGTTAGCAATCTGCTAGGGAAGGTTTGCAAGTGTTCTGTATCAACAATTATAAGTTAAAACATTTAGTGTCCAACTCCACCCATGACAGCAGGAGGCCATGCAGAGACCTGCACTCTGCTGCAAACCTATGGCTCTGACCTGCTCCTGTGTCCTCCTAAAGCTCCTTGGCATCAGCTGAGGTCCTCATCCAATTCAGACAGAAATTAGCTTACATCTTGGGCCTGCCCCAGCTTTGTCTGCAGGCATTTGGACCTTGGGTGCCTTGGTCATTCCCTGAGAGTTGCCAGGGTGGGCAGGGAGAGCCCTGCTGGGCTGGCTGGAGCAGCCAGAGCCTGCTGGGAATTGTCTGCAGCTCTGCATGCAGCAAATGTCTGTGGAACATGTTAGATTCTCATCTGTCTCTGCTAGTGAAACCAGGTTTTGTCAAAAGATTCCTGACCAGGGCCAGCCTTATTGTTCTCATGGTTCAGCTGAGGTCAGTAATGTATGTAATCTGTACCAGGGTGTGGATGCATCTGGCAAGTAATGGCAATACCCCAGCCTGTGAAGACTTCCCTCTGAATGACACTGCTATAATTAAATCTCCAAATTCAGGACTCTGAGCCAGAATTGAAGTTTGGGAACTTCACAGAGGCCGGGGCCAGCTGTGTAGCTCATCTGGGGATGTGGATAGCAATTTCCCAAAGCCCTGGGGCGGTTTGGTTCTGGGGGAAGATGCTCAGGAGCTGTATAAAGAGATTGAGCAAAGATAGTGAGTTCTCTTTCACAGCACTAGTCTGAGTAAACAGGTTTGCAATAATCAGCTGTTGACAGATGGCAGCAAAACACCTGTGAGTGACTAAACTTTTCAGCCACTTAGTCAGAGCTCCAGGAAAAGTTGGTGCTGATTCTCAGAAATGAGAAGCATACCTTCTAATACATTCTGTATCTCTTGCAACTTTCTTCTTTAGCCACAATAAAATGCCTATGGATGAAGCTCATGGAAGTTCATCAAATTAATTTGGCTCTGGTTTATGCCTACTTTTAAAATATGTCAGATGTAACACTAATCCTGTGCAACCGCACTGTAATTAGTGTTTGGCTCAGCCCACTTTAGTAAATGCACCTGACTCAGCTATTTCACAGTTAGATATCATTATGCTTTGAAGCTGTATTTACCATCTGCAACTGAAATATTTACCTAAAAGTAACCCATAGACAATAAGACATTGGCCCCATTGTGTTGCTTGTGCTTTGTTTATGTAATGACCCAGATGCATACGCAAAAGACGACCATTTGCTTACAAGTGTTAGAGCTTCACACATTGTGGGATATGTTTCTTGACTTTCTGAAGGGATGGTTTTAAAGGACAACAAAGAGGAGTCCTTAATTGGACCTTTTGATAAATTACAGGCTCCATTACAGAGCCATTTTAAAATCAGAGTAGTGGGAAGGTTTTTCTCAATCGCATGAGAACAAGATGAAGGTAGGGTAGACAAAATAACCACGATATGCCTCACAAAGGGATCTGTGTCAGAGCTTGGCTGACCCCCAGACTAGACCCTCTGGGCTAGTGCTGAATGTCAAGTGCGGATGCTAAGTTCAGACTTGTACTTTTGGTGGTGCACACAAACCCCACCATAAAGGGGACTCCAGGTCTGCTCCCCAAAGGACATCACAGGGCTTCACACCTGGTCTCTCCTACAGGCTGCCAGAAACCACTGCACAATCAGCACAGTGTCATCAGCCTTCAAGAGTTCATCCCCAGTATTACACTATTTGCTTAAAGTTCTACCTTGTGGATTCCAATGGTGAGAAAAGTATCTCAATTTTCATGTAGAAAGAGAAGTTTTCATTCTTATGGTTATGGAGAAGAGCCTGAAAAAGGAACTTTAAAGGCTCAGCCCCCAGAGGCATTTAGATGTGATTTATGTGTGTGACTCCTGTTTTATGGTTTTTCAATGCTGAGGGTTAGCAACACAACCAGCTTTGTTTCATGAGGTAAAGCAGAGCTGGAACACTGCAGATAATGGAAAGTCCCTGCTACCACCGATACAGCTGGTTTCTGCCTGTCTCCCTGCTGCAGCTGTTTGCAGAAGGGCTCTTATCTGGGCCACAGCCTGGGGCATGCCCCAGTGCAGCCTGGAGCTGGAGTGCCTGTGGGCACTGTGGCGTCTGTGCATAAAAACCCCTTGGCAGTGGGGATGGAAGCATCCCAGGGGCTGCACCAAAAGCCTGGATCTGGCAGAGGCAAGTGGGGCCCGGGTGGTTTGCACACAGCAGCTGGGGGTGCCTGTACTTGTGCTGCCTGCTCACCACATTGCCCAGCCCTGCAGAATGTGCTGGTCACATGGGGATGACTGTATGGAGAAAATAACAAAATCATGCTTTTTCTACAGAGGTCAGGTATTCTGACTGGACATCATTTATCCCCTAATCTGTAGATCTGGGCTGCAGGCTGGTAGATGGTTTTGCTCACTGGCAGAGCCTCTGCACATGTGTCCACTCATCAGCTGGAGTTTACCGGAAAATATGAACCTTGTGCATAGATCCCTGGTCTGGGTGGAGTTGAATTTCATTCACTGCGTGCAGAGGTGATGGACACATGATTTTAGGGCTAAATTAACCCTTTGGCAATTTTGTTTTGTTGCATGTCCTTGACACATATTTGCAGGGTAAACTGTAGAGCATCTTTTCCTTTAGTATGATTTCAAGAGCTTGAAGAACCTGTTCAGATATTCCTACTGCAGGCTGTCTGTGATTTTTTCCTGCCACTCTCTCAACACTTCTGTGTGTTTATTAGCATCAGGATGCGGGTACAGTGCACCTGAAACCAGTTTTGAGCAGTCCATCCCTGGGTGGTCAACTTCATTCCTAATCCAGACTCAGGTGTGTGTGTCTGCTTCAGAGACACAGCACAACTTGGGCAGTAAACTTGGCCCTACAGCCTTAAAATGTGCTTTAAAAGATATAACTAGATGCTTTGTTCTTGCAAATGAGGCTGAGATTACAATGTTTAAAATAAGCTTAATTAACAGTATACTCAAATATACATAGGGTTTGAGTTTTTGCGTAGAATTAAGCCAAATTGTGTAGAATTAAGCCAAACATCTTTACAGTCATATCAATGACAGCATAGGTATAAAACTCAAGAGAATTATAACTTTAATATCTCCTTTCATGTGGCAAAAAAAGAGAGATCAATTTATTTAAATTGGAACATTTGCTTTATTTAAAACTTTAAATTCATCACTTTTCCAGGAAAGTCTATAGTAGCATTTTACTGGGCTTTCTCTTTTAAACTGGCAGGGAGCTCATCTCTTCCTAATTCACTGAAACAAGAGTTCTTTTTTATTATTATTTATTTCAATACCAACCATGGCTATGACATCTGTGAAAGGAACTTCTGTGTTATTAAACTTCTTGATAAAAATGTAGCTCCCTCTTCTGCTGACCCAGATAATTAGCTGTTGATTTTTCAAGGAATAGGATTTACAAATATGTGTTCAGAACTGCAGCTGATTTCTTTTGATTTTTCTCTTGGTGCATGGATTTGTGAATATCTGACCAAAACTCCTTGTATGTTTCAGTGCTCAGAATTAGAGCTAACAGCATTAACTGGGTGAGCACTTCAATAACATGAAGGGTTTGCATATTCTAAGCATACAAATGTTATGTTCCCAAATAAAAAATGTGCTCTAATTCAGATGCTGCAATAAATGCATGACATTAAGTTGTCATTTATGTCTAAATTATGTTCATTCTGCTGGACAGGGAGAGTGTAGCCAGTTCTTTTTCAGGCTTCAGTGCAATAGTCCAAGAATCATCAAAGGTGTTAATATATCTTGCAATGTAGCTTTGGAGATGGCCCTTCTCTTTAAATTGCTCAGTCTTAACAGAGTCATTAGTGAGTTCAGAGTAAGCAATCAAAAGCCACTCTGCCACAAAGTCCCTAAGCTTCCTTTATAACATTATATTTTAAATTATTCATATTCATGACACCAAAAAAACAGGGGGAAGGGACACCCCAACCCCAGTTACCAGCAATAAACAGTCTTGGCTGTAAACTTCATATTTCAGGTAAATTTGCATGCTTTCACTCTTTCACTGGTTCAGAATCTTTTTTTACAAGCCTTGTTATAAAATGAGCATACAGCCTCTGAAGAAATCACTGTAATAAATGAGCTTTGCATTCACAAGATGAGTTCCCACATGTGTGAAAATGTTAATATTCCCGTGACTGAATTCAATGACATAATGAATCTACAGTGGAAAATCAGTCTGCATCAAGCAAAGACAGGCATAGCTGTGCTGGGCTGTTCTTGGCAGACAGGACATTTTGTATCTCAAGTTAGGAAAGGCAAATAATTGCAGTTGAGAGCCAAAGTGTGCTAACTGGGCATAAAGGGCTAGATCCTGAGGTTATTTTATTCTACTTGTTGCTACACCTGATTAAAAAAATGTTGCTTGAGAGTAAACAGAATGAGAAACCTACTTGAAAAGAACTCTCAGATCTAGGATCAATACCCTTTTAACCTTGAGTCACATCAGGTGTGTTTATAAGATCTTTTGTAGCCAGATGTGAACAAACTCCTTCCATTCTTGCTGCCTTTGGGACTGAAACCAGCTGGAAGATAAAGACAATGCCCTGGCAGTGTGATCTCATGTCTATGCTTACATTGGAACTGTTAGTTCATGGAGCAGAATTATTGCCCTCATGTGTTTCAGGTAAAAGTGAATCCCTAGCACTGTGCAGGTGATGAGAAAATTGAGTGAGAGTCTGTCCTGACTTTCTGGTACTGAAAGTTGCAAGTGTAAGAATTTTGTTGGACACAATGTTAGAAAAAAATTGGTTTGTGCATTTAGAAGCAAAGGAGAACTTGTGAAGCTGTTAGTACTAAATCTTGAGTGCTGTTCCATTTGAGAGGGAATCCATTTGAGAGTAGGATCAATTAGCTATAAATTCACAACAGATGAATTGACTTATTGACTCTTAGGTATAGGGCTTGCCAAACTGAGTCAAAAGCTGAATGACACCAACTTTACAAGAGTGGAATTGTAATTCTTTTGTGAAAGGGCTAGAGGAGAAGTAGGTCTGAAATAAGAGAGGTTTGTCATCCATCGGTATCTTTTCTTCTAATCCAAGATATTAAGGAAGGGAATTACCCTATGCTGAATTTAGGAAAGCAAAAAATACACAATCCAGTGCAACTTTTTACGAGATGAAATCCCCTGCTACTCTAGAGAATGTCTCCAGGATCAAAATCTCCAGTTTGGGAGATTTAGTCCAGTTTAGTTTCTGGGTATAGCTCACAACTCCTTAAGTTCAGGAGAATTAGCCTGATCAAAACTAACAGGAAAAGAAATCTAAGAGCTTGATACAATACCTGTGAGCATATTCACTTTGTTGTATATAATGCCTGAGAAAAATAACCCTACAAAATATAATGTATGGAGAAAGAATGCTTTAATTGTTTGTGAGTCACGTAGTTCAGTGCTTTGGCATATATTTTTGTTGTTGGTCCTTTAAGTCCAACAAGTATGTGTGTTTTGAAGTTCTGAATGTGTGTTGCAGGAGCATGTTCCTTAGCTTTCAAGTTTTGTGCTGGTACTTCTCAGGAATTGGTTGATGAACTTTCTTACAGAATTAATCACATACCTTCTTATGGGTTACCAATCAGCTTCAAATCTGGGGTTTATAATGTGCACCAGTCATGCTGCTCCTTGATGTAAAGAAGTAAGTAGACTGTTCTTTTGTGGTAGAGAAGAGGAAAATTAATATATTGTCAGTAGCTTCATCTTTTGGTACCTTGGCTGTCAGGAGGAATGTTTTGGACCTACTGTGGCTGTCAGGTGTGAGACATGTCATGTTTTGACAAGCAGCAGTCATGGATGAGTAGATCTAGAATTGCTGATTCTTGGCTCATCTTTGTTGCTCTTCCACTAAGCTGCCAATTATTCTGAGAAAGAATCCTTTTCCCTCCATCTCTCTCTGAAGAAGTGTGGGGTGATCTAGGGGCACCCAGTGGGGGTGATGGCTGGGTAGCAGTCAGAGTAGTGGTCTCAAATGCTGAGCACCTGAGCAGAGGTACACCAAGCCTTCTTGATATGTTGATGCAACACATTCCTGTTTCACATGACCTACTTTAAAAAAAATGCAGCCACTCTGAGCCATAAAAATGTCAGAGTCTAATTGTGAAGGGGGCTGAACAAGCTATCATAAGATAAAAGCAAATGAAAAGATGTCTCACAAATTCTTGAAACCTTCTGTGAAAACAAGATCTGGAGCCTGAGCCAAGCTGTCTCTGAAGCAGTGCTGCATGTCAAGAGGACACTGCAACCCATTGGCTTCCTGCTGCTTTCACTTGGTCTTAGGGCCACGGACATTTGTTAAGATAAACAATGACCTGGATAAGGCAGGAGAGGTAAACCTGGAGCTGAGCTATTGTGCCAGCATATGAGGAGAGATCCTGGCATTTCTTCTGAAAGATGGCACGGGATTGTATCTAACTGCACAAGCACAATGCTTTGAAGTGCAAATAGGAATAGCATATTACACTCAGCTATCTGAACATTCCCATCACATTGGCCACAGTGATCCTCTTTGTGACATTTCACAAGGGGATGAAATAGGAGAGGGAAACTTCAGAGGGTAAAACTGAAGCACGTTCAGGAAGCAATATGTGCTCTAAACAAAGCAGCAGTGGTAAAGAGAGCTGCAATTGTGTTCAGGTAACTATTAGTTTAAAATAAACACAATCTACTGACACACAGCTTAGGTGCAGCTTGTTCATAGCTGAATAGAGCTGGTCAAGTTGTTGGTCTGCCCAAGACCTTCCGTTTGCACCTTGTAACAGCTGGTGTGTGTTAGTTGTTACAGCTGAGATCACTTAAAAGTGTACTTGCTTTTTTCCTGAATGTTCTGGTTTTATTGTTCCACCTCTGCTCTTTGGTTTACTCTCAATGACTCTGCCATAAACCAGAACTATTAATGTTATTCAGGTTTGCTGCAATTCTGAAATGACCTGCTTTACTGCATCTTCTGCTGTGTTAGATGTCAGTCCAGCTTGGAGCCTAGTGGAGGATGAAGTGCTCTTTGTGTCCACAACACCTCTGTGCAGAAGATGCAGTATCTTGCTGCAGGGTTTCCCAAGATAGTTTATGAAATTAGTGTCTCATTTTCTGCCTCTTTGATGGGCCCAATTCACTCAGGTGCCTTGACCACTCACAGCCCTTCAGAGGGACATGCCTGCTATTTTGCATCATCCATTTCTGCTTTGCTTTGGTTTCACTGAATGGAACCATGTTTGATTTCAAGGTGGGCAGGATCAAACCCTTAATGCAGTTTTGATTCACATGTGAACTGTAATCTGACAATCAAAAAAAAATCTTGTTAATATTATTCCAACATCATTTAACCAGGCAAATAACTCCAGAAGGATGGTAATTGGTTGCTGAGAATGGGTGTGAGATGGAGTAAGTTGAAAATTAGTTGAGAGAGAGAGAGGGAAATTGTGAAAAATTAAAAATGTGTATGGTTGTATTTCAGACATATGTTTTAACCCCTTTGTAAGGGAAGGTTTTTCTCAGAGAAAAGTTGTAAACAGTTCAGAACAGCTCTGCACTAAGTTATGGGTATTACAAATGGATTTGAGCTTAAAATGACCTCTAGCACTGTCTATGTCCCACATGGTGGCGTGTGGAGAGCACAGAGCCCATCTCATGAAACACATGGCCCATATTAATCTGGCTTTTCTGAGACATAAACGGACCAGGTCAGCCAGAGGCAAGCCTGGAGCCAAGGCCTAGCTCACATTGCCGCTCTAGGATTGCTCAGCATTGCCAGCTGTGGTGATCCACATGGAAATCTGTGAAGACTTGGGGCTTTCTTAAAACTTTGATTTCTGAAAATAGGTAAAAATGTGATAGACCCTCCATTTATAAAATAGATTTTGTGGTTGAAGAAAGAGATTTCAGATTGTGATTAGGGTGAACACTAAGGGTTTTGACAAAAGTAGTCAGTGAGAATGCACAAATAAATGCCAAATTGTTAGTTATCATTATCTGAGGCTTTTGGAAATTTGTGTTTGAACATACTGGTTACCTAAGTGTTGATTTATGTTTAGACTTTGTGCTCAGAACTGGCATTTCAGAACAGTCAAGGACCAGCAAACATCATAACTCAGCCTTCTGTGCCTCAAACTTGTGCATGTGAACAGACACTCTATGCAGGGGCTGAATTCCACATGGGCCATGCTGCTGGGCCATCTGCTAAATGCCTGATAATTCTGGGGGGACGCACACTGAGAAAGGACAGAAATGCCTTTGGTAGGCCCTCCTTTGGAGGGGGGCATTAATCAGCCCTCACACCCTGCCCACCCTTGTGGGGTTCCCCTGGATGCGGGAATCTCAGAGCTGCTGTCAGGCTCAGGACAGAGGGGCTGGGGAGGTGTGTGCATGGCACAGCGCTGCTGATAACAGGCTGGGATGACAGAAAAGCCCAGGGGCCCAGACCCTTTTTTCTTTATATGTTTTCTGGCAGGCATCATCATCATTCACTCTCTAATAAAGGCCTTGAAATATTGAAAGGATTCCCGTTCATAAACTTATTCAAAGTCCATTTGTTACTGGGTCTGGACTCAGCACTCTCAGAGCTATTGCCACCTGATGTACATAGTGTGTTTTGGTTCAAAACAGAAATAGCCTGGTGAAATTTCTTGCTAAAAGGAAAATTATTGCACATGTACATTAGTTATTTTTCATTGCCTTCAGGGGAACCACAAATGTGTGTTGTTTCTAATTAATTGCTGGGTAATGTAAAGAGTGCTCCGTGTAGTGAAGTGGAGCAGGATGCTTGACACAGCAGTCAGATTCCTTCCCTTACCCTGCTGAGCTTTCCACATTTTTCTCCCTATCTCAAGTAGTTGTTCTTCTCCCACTGAGCCCTGGTTGCAGCACATGGTTATATTTCTTTAAAGTGCACATGTTTGCAAACACACACTGATTTCCACAGCATGAGCCCTTAAAGACCTCATTGGAGAATGAGCTTGGAGACTTCTAAAATAATGAGACAGAGACCTACTGGTGGTGGCATACAACGGTTTATTCTCCCAAAATCTGGTTTTGCCTTCAGGGTTTCTTTTTTTGGTAAGACCTATACTCAAGTTGTGTGCTTCCAGCCCTGCATCCATCTAGCATCCAGTGCCACTTAGGCCTGGGAAAAGTAAGAATTAAGTGTGATTCTATGCACTATGAGCAATGGCCCCTCTTTTAAAGCACCTTCTGCAGGGGCAGAGTTGACAGTCCCAGGTGGAAGGGCACAGCTTCTTGTTGTGCACTGGCCACACAGTTGAGCATGTCCAGAACATTCTGGTCTCCATGCCATGATTTTAACTCAGGTAGGGGTGTTTATCCTGGCTGTCAGAGGTAAGAGTAAGTGCAGGATGAAGCCCTGGATCTGCCAAATTATGGAACTATGTGTGTAGTGTGTTATGCTGGAGGAGGTCAGGCAGTGAAAATAGAGCAGGTACAGCATGGGAGCAACAGGGGGAAGAGAGGTCAAGAAAATTGTTTTCAAGTGTATCCCAGGTGAACTCACACCCTCATTTGCTGAGCTAACACATTGAAAGGGCTCATCCTCTGCAAACTGCAGGGAGAAAAATGTGCATCCCTCCGTGGAAGAGGGTGACAGCAGTGAGAGTTGATCAGAGCTGGGTCAGATCCTTAGGATTAAGGGTGCTTGCTTTTTCATGGCCCAAACCCTCCTTGCACTCCTGGAGAAGAATGTCAGGAGATGTTTGGGCTGTCTTTTGTTTCTGCTTTTCAAAAGCAACCCTGTTTGCAAAAGGGTTTGGTGTGACTGGATTTCTAGGCGCTCCCATGATGCCAATAATATTAACTTTTAACTGGTGTTAAACCTCTGGTCAGTTATTGGCTCTGCTGTCTTTATGTTTAAATCTCTAATCCCCTCTCAAATGTTTATGGACTGACTGTTGCCTTTGCTGAGCAGTACACTGTGTGTGTGATAGCCACTTCGTGTACCTTGGGCAAAGATGAAAAACTGTTTTAAACTCTATGTGGAAATCCATATGCTGTCTGGAACCCTGCTTTGCTTTTCATGCAGAAAGAGAACAGAAGAAACAGCATGCATTTATTAAAGCCATATTTCTTCAGATAGCTTAACCTCTGTTTTATAAATTGTATTTAACATCAGTATCATATTCTGTCTTAATCTACTGTTGCATTTTAAAGCCTGTTCCCATGTCAGTCTGGAGTGGTCCATGCAAATCAGTCCAATGGAGAGAAAACAGGATAGTATTATGTAGTGTCTCTTTAGTGTTATATCCAATTTTATGCTTTGTTGAGAGCAGAAGTCACACTATAACTATCTCTCAAAGGCTTGAAGCTAAAGGAACATTAATCAACCACAAGAGTAACTCTAATGTCCATGTTGGAGGAAAGGAGTTTGTATCTGGTTCCATGCACTCCATCTGATGCCTGGGACTTTTATCAACTAAGGCTGAGGGGGAATCTTTAAAAAGAAATATTTGAGTAAGAATGATTTATCATGTGACTGAGATGAGTCCACTGGGAAAGGTGACTGGCCAAGTCCCACGTTGACTAAGTAGATCAAGAAGGAGTGCCACAGATATGTCTCAGTTTTAAATGCCTGTTGGCTGGTCTCATTAATCTGCTAAATTACCCAGCTCAAATTGCTTATGTGTAAGTGTTACATCAAGGTACACTATTTGGTATTAGCTGCCATATAAAAAGGAAACAGCCACCGAAGGTAGGAGAGAGCGAGGGTGAGTTATTGGCTGTTAAATAATCCAGCAGCAAAGTACTTACTCATGGGAAACAAAAACTGCCGAGAAATATTCACAGGGGTATCTGATAATGTCTAATTTGTTCCCAGAATCACACATCATTGTTTCTGCATGCTCCACAGAGGCAAAAACAACACAGGAGAGAAACAAATATGCACAGGGACACACAAATAATTAACAGCCACAGGATCATAGAGTCCAGTATTAGATCTAGAATACAGTGAAGACACAGCATAAGAAATATTTATTATGAGTAAAGATGAAAAAACTTGACATTAGGGTTGGCTGATTGCAGTTAGGAATAACAATTCTTAAATCATCCATGGCAAACTCTTCCTACAAAGGAAATGAATTGTTGCAACACAATACATCCTTGTTGTATCGATATGATTATCTAGTTATCCATAACATGTTGTAATTTGTTTTGATTTTTAAGTGTTCTTTAGCTGCAAAGCCTTAATGAGGCTTCTCTAAATTGATTAGGAACTGCAAGATATAGCATGGTTCACAGATTATTTCAGAGAGCTGTCAACATCCTGTGACTTTCATTTCATTGGATTTAATGATTGTTGGAAAAGGTGTGCATTACAGCCAGATACAATCACATTTGTCAGCATGATCCTTTTAAGTGCAATTCAATTAAAGTGTTATTCTCTAATTTTATTATTGCTCAAGCTGAGTGCTAATGCTAGCTACCAATAAAACTACAGGTAGATAATGGTATACAATTTAATTTAACTAATTGGAGTTTAGTGATCTAACATGCTTTTCATATCTTAATTCTTTGAATAATCTTTGATTTTTGCATCTGGTACAATTCTTTTAATGGAAAAGGGCAACTGAAAACATCAGTTACATTTGAGATTAAATTATCTAGTAACATCTGCCTTTAACAGTGTATCAGTATGCATACGAATTTTCCTCTATTACCTGCCACTTGCATCCATTTTCCATTGTCAGTGTGCTTGACCTTGAAATTAATTTATCTAACTGTGCTTACATTCCTTATTAAGTTAACTGCAGACTTGGAGTGCCAGAAACATTCTCACCAAGGGGAGGCTGGCTAGATGACAAATTAAAGGGTCAGAAGCAGAGATAAACCAGTCCCTTCAACTAGACAAAGCCTATACTTTCTCCTGATTGTGAAGAGTTACAGATAAATAAAGCACAGATGCATAAGCACATAAATACACTGGAAAAAGATTATTTTATTTACTTGTAAACTCCTTACTGCTGCCTGTCTATACCAGTGGTTTTTAGTTGGTTTCTTGTATTTGCTTTATTTTGAGGCATGGATATTAAGACTTGTAAACTAGGGGAGGGTAAGTTATCTTCACTGCAAATTTATAACAGGAAATTCTACCATTGCAGTGCCTCAAGCTCTCTCAGCCAGTTCAGGCATTTTACTGTGAATTGAGTGAATTTAAAATATTTCATCAAGGCACAACAAGAACTGAGATCCAGGGTGGTGGTGCTGCCCCATCTGTCCTAGAGACCCTGTGGCTCCCTTGATGTGACTGTAACATTTTGCATTAGGCAAGCTTTTCTGAATTATTCTATAAAGAAAATGCAAGAAATTTAGGTCACAGCCCTTATGCAGCAGGATGGCTTTATTTTTGACTCTGCTTTCTCTTTCCCACAGAGCCCTAATATGAGTGCAGGAAAAAGGTTTCACTGTGTTCTCACTTTCTGACAGTGACAAAGGCATTAAGTCATTTTTTGTCCTAGAGTCACTGTAAGTGACTGCAGTGGCAGAATGTCCACAGAGCACTGAATTTCTCTGAAGACCTCTCTCAGGTACTTGCAGCAAACCTATTGCTCCAATAAACAAATCCCTGTCTATCTTGAAAGGATTTGTGACATCTCTGTGACAAAGCAGTGCTATCGTTCTCAAGATATAGATGGCAGTAAAGGCACAGGGGAGCACAAGAAGTTGCCTAAGGCTGTGCACAAACCTTGAGTACAGGTCTTGCGTGCTGTAGCAACAGAAGAGTAATGGCATAGGAAAGCAACCCAATAACCCAGGTCTCCTCCTCATGGCCCCATCACCAGGCTTCTCCTGCAGCAGTGTCAGCTATAGCCAAAAAGTTAATTCTGCTTTTTCTGCTCTGCTGTGTTCGGCTTCATGTTCTTCCCTTGGAGCAGCTTTTAAAATGAAATCAAAAGTACCTCTAAAGCCCATTTCTGGATGCTGTGGACCATTTTTTACCAAATGCAAAGAGATTCCACTTTAAAAAAAAATCATCATTTCTTTCTTCTCCATGCTATTCTGCAATGATATTTCCAGAAAGAATGAGCACAGAGACTTTCCCATATGTCCTTACTCAACTGTGTCCTCAGTTTCTAGCTACCCTTGGTTATGGCACACTTTCAAAAAGACATAATCCAATATCTAACATCAGTCACTTGCCTAAAACCATAGTTGATCAGATAGTTGGGAAATCACAGTGTGTCCTTCTTCCTGGTGTGAGTCATTGCCTGCACTTGACATGATCTTTCACACTCTAGATGAATTGAGTCCAGACTTCAACAGCTGGCTTCTGCTTTAGGAAAAAAAAAAGAAAAATAAAGGGCATAATATGTAAGAAAAGTAGCACTGATGACCGAGGCAGGGTAAAGGGCTCCCTCTGCATGCACATACTGGCTTTGTTTGGTTTATATCTGGGAACAGGAATTCTGGCTGCCATTGGGACGTGGTGTTGGGATCAGCATGAGAAAAGTCTTGGATGTTACTGAGGCTGCTGATTATGGGTGCTGAACATTAACTGATTATTGTCACATATGTTGTGTTTAAAGAGTCCTGACAAGAGTTTCCTTCTGTTCCTACTACATTGCAAAGTCATGACACTGCTGATGTGACATCAAGGCTCACATGTATACAATTATCTGACTTAATTATCATAAAGAAACTATTTAAATTTTCCTGCTTTTCCTGCTGTGATTGTAGAATATACTTTGAATTCCCAGGACAACAAAAATTGTCCATTCTGTCATTTTTTGCATTGTGACTACAGTATGTGATGTTAATTATTTGATTGAATATAAGCAGTTTTAAACTATGCACACTTACTGGCAAAAGTTTTGTAACTGGCTTAGCAGCAGATCATTTGGTGATATTGAGCTTAGCAGGTACTATCCCTCAACTATATTCTTAAAAATAAAATTAATCAAGACAGATGATTCCTTAAAAAGGCCAAGCTGTGTTCTATATTTATAAGATTTTAATGACAACAAATTCAAATAGAAGGGTTGATGGGCCTTTAATGGCTGTGAACTTAGCCTGGAAACTAAGAACTGTGCTGGGCGCTCTCTGGGATGGGCTTTTCTGGGTGGAAATAAAGATCCTACTGATCAGATTCACTTCTTCATCCAGCATCAACCTTGTCCATGGACAGATGATTTTAAAATGAAATGAGCCATTGAACTACCCCAGTGCTGGGTGCTTTGGTGTTTTCTACAAAATCTGAAGATATGCCATTAAAATGATACATCTTCTTCCTCTTTTCTTTGACTATGAGGATTGCAGAAGGGTCCTGCAGAAGGACTTGAACTTTGAGTTAAGAAATTATCAGTTAATTTTTGTATTTTGCCATACTCAGGATTTCTGTTCAGGCCACTTGAATTGTGGGTAATGCTGAAATATTTCAACAGATAATAATATATTTCTGTATATAATTACAATCATAACTGTTTTTTTAATTGAGATGTATCTTACTGAAATATTTTTCTTTATTTTATGTAACAGTCCAGGTTCATGCTCAGAGAAACTTTTGAGAAGCAAGATACAAGTTCTGTAAACTAAACAGTGATATATTCATTCTCACTCAAAAAGTTTCATTTAGATTTTCCACCAGGGATAAATAGGGGAAATCTATTTAGATCTAAGTACTTTGTCATGATGCAGTGAAGTGTAGTCTGTGCACCAGACCTAGCAAACTGTTAAATGTGTCTATGGGTGCAGTGCTAGTGGAATTTCAGATGAGATTTTATTTCATGTATATTAGTTTTTTGTTTCTTCTGTATTTTTCAGAAATGTTTTATTGCTTCTATCAATTGCAAGAGTATATAAAACATTAATGATGAAGCAGTAAAAGAAATGATCTCCAAATATTACTGCAGGTCCCTTGATAGATTTCTGTGCTCTCTGCAACCTTTGTCTGAGCTAATTAAATAACCAGCAGAATAATTCTGGGGATGCTTACAGGTAGCACTGCTCTGATGCTATTTGCAGAATGGATTTTTTTCCTTAAACCTCCTTGTCTGGGAAGCTACCCCAGAGCCATTTAACCAGGGAGATACCAGGCCTAAAACTGCCAATGATTAACGGGGTAACAGGAGCAGAAATGGGTGTGAAGGCAAAAAACAATCAAGAATATAGCAAGCCATCATTGAAGCTGAGTATTAATAAATAGAAGTGAAATGAAATGTTTGGTTGGTTCTGGAACATCTGCTTTTATAAATCATTGTTAATATGATAAAGACAGTCTATTTTTCCATTCAATGGGTTGTGTATATTGTCTTGTACAACTTGTGGTTGGGGAAGTTTCTGTTTTCCGTCTGAGTTTTAAATATGCTATTCAACAGCTTAACTCCTAGTGTCTGCCTAAACTCTGCAGTCTGAAAAACATGTGTTTTCAGAACCCAGTACTTTTTGTTTCTAATCTGGCTGGTTTGTGTTACATTAGCACAGCAAGGTCCCAAATGGATTTGGTGCTTTTTTGAACTGAGCTCTGGTGCAAAGTAAAAGAGTCTTTGCCCTGAAAAGTGTATCCTTAAAGGGAGAAAAGTATTAATTTAATAGTGTTAAAATACAGAGGGAACTGAAGCACTAACTGGCAAAATGACTGCCCATTACTTCACTAGCAGCTAAACATCTGCTGAGCAGAAATTAGGATCCAGAATTCTGGCTGCTCAGTGCATCCTGTGTACCCATGCAGTGTCTCTCCAACAAAATGGAGCTTTGCTGTCTTTGCTGCCCTATCAGGGAAAAAAAGACCATTATACACAGACTTATTTGAGTCTTGTTCCCACTTTAAGTGCTCCAAGGATGGGTAGAACACTTAAATATTCCTGAGGTAGAGGTTTAGCTGATGTGAAAAGTAAATGTGTTTCCAACTGCAGTCTGATGGCACATCCACAACTCTGACAGAGCATTTTCAAGCCCCTGATAGCATTTTAGCTATTTAAAGAAGTAAATACCAAATGCTTGCAGGAATTAATTAACAGGAATATGCAATCCACAAGGGCACTGCAACAGCCACATCAGAGACAGAAGGTCAAAGCCCCATTAAATTGTTCAGATGATCCTGGAAAGGTGCTTAGTCTCTCAGACTGCTCAGCTGAGAGCAAAGGCCGGGCAATCTGTGGTGAGAAGAGTGATCTCAAGCCTTTGTGTGCTCTCCTTCTGCCCCAGGGTTGCTGTCCTGTGTTGTTAACAGCAGCAGCATCGTGGTTCACTGCAAGGATGCAGGCACTGATCTCAGCTATCGGGCAGATCAGACTCTGAGAGAGCCAGGAGGACCTGGAGGGGTTTGCAGATGAAAGCCACTGGGTTGAACTGCCTTCAGAAGCAAAGGGCCCCATGCTGGGCTCAGATGTTACCTGCTTAGCGTGTCTTGTACTCTGCTCACTACAAACTGCTTCCTCTGGGAGGCAGGAATTCCTGTTTGCTGTAGTGTAGGAGAAGACCTGTGTCACCTGCACTGACAGGAGCAGAAAATGTGGTTTTGGGAAACGTGGGTGTAGGCAGGCTGTCTGAGCTCTGGGCTCACTCTCTCTGGGTCCTGGCAGTCCCCATGGCTCAGGTCATGCAGTTATTCCACGGGGCTGTATTCACACAAACCTACAGAGCATGAAGGACCCACCTTGGTGTGCATGCTCTCTGGGGCAGGAGCTTGGCCAGGACATCCCTTGTGTTCCTCTGTGCACACAGGCTGAAGCAAACCAGTGATTGGCCTTATTACAGTGAGCATGAATTCTTTGTATTAGCTATTAGTACAATTAAGTGAGCAATTTATTTCTTTCTTGGAACATATTAGGATGCTCTTGAAGTAGAGCCCTTATATACTAATGTAGTACTTGGTGTAGACTCTGTCATTTCAAGGAGATTATTTCCACGATGATCAGTGTTTATTTTAATGCTGAGCTTTTACCACAGCAGGGTAAGAAAAGATGCAAACACTTTGTTGCATGAAGGGATTCACTGCAGATGAGACACTGAACTTTTCCTGCAGCCAGTGCAACTCCTGTCCTGCCCTGGTGATGACATTGCCTTGCAAAGCTTCCCAGAAGCACAGACCTCTCCCTCTGAAGTGCAGTAATTCCTGGAATGGTGGTACTTTAAAGTGGTTTCAGAGGTATCCAGAGTGATGCAGGTGTATTTTAGGACACTTGTGAGCTGGCTTATTTCGGAATTGTGGTGTTGTATATTTTTGTTTCTATTTTTAATCACTATGCTGGTTTGCAAAGAAGTTTTTCATAATGTCAGTGTCTACTGCAACAGAAGCTGCATGAATCATTCAGCAGAGCCAGTATTGCTCTTGGAAGCTGTGTCAAGTCTGGGTAAAATGTGAAATTATGAGCAGTAGTGACCAGAAAAGAGCTGCACCCTTGATACTGTTTCCATTTTATTTGGTCTCCTCAGCTTTTTAATTTACTGCTTGGATTAGTAACTTCCCAATAACCTCTGAGGAGTGGCAGGTTCTCTCCTGTCCCCAGATGCTGAGG
Organism: Zonotrichia leucophrys gambelii; assembly: GCF_028769735.1. Lineage (NCBI taxonomy): Eukaryota > Metazoa > Chordata > Aves > Passeriformes > Passerellidae > Zonotrichia > Zonotrichia leucophrys. The sequence goes on from NC_088181.1 coordinate 10,168,633, forward strand.
CAGCTGTGAGGCAGCCCAGGGCAGAGTTTGGAGTAATCTCAGGGCTGTTGTAGCTGGTGCTTTCAGGGAAGGTTCCAGAGGGGTTGCTTTCTTGGTCTTAGGTTGCCAGAGCATCGGATGTGTGTGTGCCCTGCCGTCCCTGGCTGCTGCTGGCTGGGGAGCCTCACTGCCTGCACAGGATTCAGTGCATGGAGCAATGCTGCCAGCAGAGCAGGATTTCCAAGTGCCCCACTGGCAAAAACCTGGAGCACCTCTGTGTGCTGACTCAGCTGTGCCTCCTCCCAGGTGGGCTCTCTCTGAAGTCCCTCTGCCGTATCACACTGTTAGTTTGAAGCGAGTTGTCTTTTTGTTTCTTTCCTCCCCAGGTCATTAGCGTAAAATTCAAATAGGTTAAAATATTATTCGTCTCTAACACTGTGAGGGGACAGAGGCCTGGCTAGCCCAGGTAATCACAGCAGAATTCAAAGCCCATGGTTGTGCTTTCAAGCAGCAATAGGTTACTCATTACTGCAGCTTTGAACAGCTTCCCTGTGGGTTGTGAGCGTCTCTGCCACCAGCACTACTGGCACCGATCAATTAGTGTCACAAGCAGTTGTGGAAAGGGCCAAGCAGGGAACGTGTGTGGAGCTATTCTCCCACCTGCTGTTCTTACTGGTGAAGCTGGAGGGATCTGGCCTGCCAGCATGGTATCTCTTTGGGAGCTAATTAGTTTGGAAGATTACAGAAAGCAGGATATATAAGCTGCCTGATCAATCTCTTCCACAGCCCTGTAAAGGGAATAGGTAAATGTCATTTTCATAACACCAGCATAAAAACTGAAGAGTAGAGGCCAGATGTGCTCCCTGCAACTGTTCACAGCCATCACATCCAGGAGCATGGAGATTGGAGCAGATTCCTCTCTGGGAATATCTGAGGTGGGGGAAACAGCTCCTTTTGGAAGGAACTGAGGAAGCACAAGTGGCAGGTGACTGCAGTGAACGTGGTGCTCTTTGAGCCCACTGCAGCCAGTGCTGTCCAGAGGGGTCCCATCATGAATCCCTGAGCTCTGTCCCTACCCTGATGCTCTAGCTCCAGTCAGACTACACCCCTCCCTTTTCCAAATGCTTCTCCCATTCTGCTTTCCCCAGCCTCTGCCGTCTGGCTGCTGGAGGGGAGCTCAGTGTGCTTTGTGCTGCACCTCTTGCCAGTTGGGAGGCAGGGGGCTCATGCTCCTGCCTCATTACTCAGGTCAGTGGAAATAATGACAAGGATTTTCTTAGATGTGCATTCAGAAAAGTCTGCAGTTAAGATTCTATCAAAAATGAAAACCAGTGTGCAGCAAAATAATTATTTTTGTAAGGCTTTTCAGATTTTACTGGTGATGAGGGAAACAGCAGGAGTTCGCAAAGGGAATATATTTTATTGATGCCAAGGAATTATTGCATCAGTATTAGAACTTCAGGGGCATGTAAATGTTCGGGACAGTGAAACACTGCATTATTATGGAAAAATTTTGCCTTTGAATAAGAGAGAAAGAAACATTGAAGTGTTGTAAGAGAGTTATGTCTATGACTGTATGGGATTTGGAAATGTGCTGTTGATGAAGTGTGTTGTGGACAATTCTTGTCCTTCCTCTGATGTCATTCAACTACAGCTCTGCGCTAGCTCTTTAAAAAAATAAAGATAATTTTTCATCTGCATTTAAAAAAACCCAGCAAGAGTCAGTGACTATTGAAGAATGAGTGATTAAAGATGAGATTTACTTGAAATCGTTGTCTGGAATTTGAGGAGTTCTAAAACATTCCAAAGTTTTTTGTTTTAAAAAAGAAAGAAGAATTCTTTCTTTTCCTTTGCCAGTGTCCCATTTCAATGTTCCAGTCTAATAAGCAAAAACCAAATTTTGTTTCCTGATGGATCAAAGAGAAAATGCTCAGAGCAAGCCTGTGTGAAGTACACAAACCCAGTGCCTTGCTTTGCAACCAGCAGCACAAATGCTTCCCTCGAGGGCAGCATTGGACAGGGCAGGTCTGTGCAGGGACCCCAGCACAGGAACCAAAGGTTTCTGTCTGCACAGGGAATTCCTTACTCAGGTACCTGTGTAGTAGCTGCTGTGCTGTGCAGTTACCAGGGGTGCTGCAAGGGCAGTGAGAGCCATCTCTGAGGTACCTTTCACATCCCCAGCTGCCCTCTGCAGGTGCACTTCTCTTTTTTCTCTTTCTCTCTCAGCATTTGAAATGCACATCTTGTTTACTTAAATTTGCTGCTCATTTCTGGAAATGCAAGCTGGGTTCTCTCTGGGGGAGAATTGGGCAGTTAGAAGTTTAGTTCCACTTTTTCCTCTTTCTTAAAGCCTTTTTTCTCCATACTGGTAAGATGATGCAGTTATAAATATGTTTTCTGTTTTGGTTTTAATGCCATCTCAATGCTGGCCAAAACCTTGTTAGGCAAAAAGTCTAATTGAAGCTGCAATTATCCTCACATAACTTCTTTAATTAGAGGACCATTGTATACTCTACCACCAAACATATTTTTGGGAGATGAAAATTGCTAGAACAAATTTTGCTGGAATAGTTACAGTAGCAGAGCCTTTTCAACACCAGCGCCAGCCTTGCCAGGATCTTGCAGCTGAGCAGCTGCTGAAGAAATCCAGTACCCCCAGGAACAGGCCTTGCAGAGTACATTCATTCATTCATTGCCTCTCAACTGAGCATTGCTCTTGAGTCTGGAGCTTTGAACCTGCTAAGAAGTTAAGTGAAAAAGCCCCTGGAAGCACTTTGGAAGTGGAGTTGTAGAGAATGTCATCCTCTCCTCCCCAAGCTCAGTCCTGTCCTTGCATTCATCTCTTAAAGACATTCCATGCTCCCACATTTACATGCTTGCCTTCCCCCCTTCAACAATGCATGGCTCCTTGACCTACTATTCTTAACCTTAACTGACAAAAAGATTGTAATATAAATAGGACATTTACAACCTGCATTGGAAATCTCTTCTGTTGTGTGATTATCTACAAAGTGTTATTACCCCCTTTTTGCACAGGAAAATACGCCTAGATTCTCATTGATCCACCTTGAATCAATGCTTTTAAAAATCTTAGACACATTTTACTTAAGAGCAAAAGCATGCATTTTATGTTTTGACATGGTATTATTGATTGGAAAGGAGAGAGCAGTGCTCTCTACCTGACTGTCTCCTCAGTTTCCCAGTCTGGCAGTGTCTGGTAGCACAACATCCTTAATGGCTTTGCTCCTGTTTTCTCTGCTTGTTGTCTCTCCTCTTTATCCTTCCAGTCCTCAGCACGGTGCCTTTCTCAGTTTTTTAAAGTAATCAATATTGTGCTCAAGCCTCCTGCTGTTCACTGTCACTCATATTTGGCACAGCCATAAATTATGGATGGGTCTTTCTCAGCCTATATAAAATTTCTATTGCATTTGTCAATTGCTAATCAATAGTTCACTTTTCTTATCCTCAAAGACACACACAAGTTCTGAAGTTTGAACGCAAGCAGACCTCCCCCCTCACATGTAGATGAGGAGAGCAGTGAGACTTCAGCTGCTAAGTAAGAAGCTGCAGAAGTACAAATCTAGACCTGGTGCTCTGTTTGAGAAGACATTAATATAAATTTTCTATCTTCAGGGCTTTGGTTTCTGCATTTCACTGTGGAGCTACATGTTTTACAGCCATAGTAGATGGTGGTTTAGTGTGGCTTTGCTTACCTGTGACCCTTTCAACCTCCACTGCACAAGATGCTCACAGTGGTAGACTGTTTGAACTTTCAGAGCTAATGGCATCTGACATTTAAGTCAACCTTAAAGAAATCTCAGCAAACCCAGTCACTTAAACTAATATGTCAGTGTCTCTTTAAGGAGGCATATTGACAGTCTTTGTAAAATGTCATGTTATGTTGATGCCCCAATCAAGTGCATGGTTCTCCCTCCCCCTGCCCAAGCTTTCACAGGCTTTGAAATTGGGTTGTAAACCAAAAAAAGGAACATATAATTCCTTTGTATAAAAAGTGCATTTTTAAAAAGTTGGATTGCTGACTATCTGAAATAAGTGAGCAAGCCCTGTAGCATCAACTTCTGCTGCGGCATCTTTAATACATACACAAGTGCTGTTAGCTGAGGCAAGGAGAAAGTACCAGTGGAGTGAGACTGCTTGAAACCATATTTTGCTTCAGGCAAAACAGTGTGCTAAAAGAGCTGAAAACAAGAAAAGCTGCCTACTGCTATCCCTGCAACATTAAACATCAAAACTTGAGCCATTTGCTAGTGAAGGTTGGTTGCTTGAATAAACGCTCGAGATTTGAGAAACTACTGGTCACAATGGGGAGAAGAGAGAAGAGAAAAGAGAGCTTATTCCTCCAAAAGCCTGACACCTCTCATCACTGCAGAGGACCAGTTGCTGCCTAAGTAAATCCTCAATTAGGGCTGCTGGCTGCCGATCCTGGAGCAGTGCTCAATGGAGGGATTTGCCAGAGCACTCTCCATTTACAGCTACGTGGGCTACAGCACTTTCTGATTCGGAGTCCAGCAGGGTTCGACCTTCAGGCCATGCTGCAAAGGTCTCTGCGCTTTGGAACAGATGGTGCCACTTTTATTCACACTGAGTAGTGTTTTCCTCCTTAAGAGGGCTGACATCTCAGCTAAATTACACTAAAGTAGGTCCAGCTGTCTGGCTTTTCCAAGCTACACTGATGGGAGAGGGAGCTTTCAAACAGACATCATACTCCAAAATGCAGAGGGCTCAGGGGCACTTGAGTGACTACTTGGTGTCCAGGCAAACTGGGGACATGTGAGCCAGGTGTCATGCAGCAGGGAGAGACCAAAATGACAAAAGCTTGTCCAAAGGGGTGTGCTGCTCATCTGGACTACAGCAAATGACTTTTTTTTATAATAAGGGAGCACAGAGTAGCTGACAGATTGGTAACATAAGAGGTAAAGAGATTGTGTTATTAATGAAATAAGAAATCATTCATAGAAAGTTGGCTCCCTTGCATGGGTTAAACCCCTTTCTCTGAAAAAGCTGAAGATTTTGGGGTGGTTAAGCAGAGGAGTTTGGATGACTGGATGGTGAATCCAGATCATGGAAATCAAGAGATGGAGATCTGGATCGTGGATGTCTGGAGGTGGAAATTACAGAGATCTCAGCCTAAATCATAGAGACCTAAAGAGACTCCACTGGTCTTGGCTATTCCAGGTTCACACAGGTGTGACCAAGAATGTTATGCAGAATGTCACTTTCAGCCAGTCCAGAGGTCCCAGCTGCCTGAATACAATAGGAGTCCCTTCTCTGGGAATGCCTGTTCCTGAGCCAAGAGAATAAATGTGGGAGGGCTGATAAGCAGCAGGGGTAGAGACTTGTCCAATGCCATAAGGCATCAGAGTGGCAGACTTGGGTGACAGGATCACCTCTGCTGCCTTCCTTCTGAAGCTTCTGCCCATTAGCAGAGCTCCATTAAGTACTTAATAAATTAATTTGGGAAGGAGTCAGTGCCCCATGCCCTGGGCTGATTAGCAGCATTGCTTCCAGATGATTTGGGTGCAGCAAGCCCTGTGCCTTTGTGCCTCTCATTGTAGTTCTGGCAGAGTTTTTATCCAGTCGCTTTTATTACAATATATTAGATTTCTGGACTGAACTTAGATCGGGGGGAAAAAAAGAAAACATGGGGAAATATAAATTCAGAGCGTAAAACTTCTTTGCAATGAGAGAAATGGGTTGTGCATGTATCTCATAGCAAACACTCAGGTATGATCTGTGCTGTTTGGCTTCAGTAGCTTCTCCTCTGCCAAAGGCCCAGCTATGTGACAAGTCAGGCAATTCTGGAAGAGTGTGGGATTTCAGTTCAGAGTCATAGCAAAACACTTCAGTAAAGGAACCCTGTGAGCTTACCAGGCTTACCTAAGAATCCAGAAATGCTTTTAATTTTGTGACTTTTAACTCATTTTCTGATTCTGGAGAACTGCTTACTTTGGCATGTGTGATGCTGAATTGTAATGGACATCAGACAGTAGCCTTTTCTTTTTTGTGTTCTTTCGCCTTGTCTCTGGCAAATGGGGACAGATTAGCTGAGGTTGAGTGACGAGGTCACTGCCCTCAGCTATCTGCGGTGTCCCCACTACATGGTCAACTGAGCCATTTGTGAATTAGCTGCTGAGCCACTGATTCCTACAGCACAGAGGTTTAAAGTGGGCTGAAATTGTTTATGGTTAACCTGCACATTAGTTCAGAAGCTGAGCCACAATGCAAAAATTGTTTGAATGCTGCTATATCAAGAGTGAGACTGACAGCATGGGACAGTAAAGCCTCCTTGCCTATCAAGCAGAGCTGGTGCTAAGTGTCTTTTTATTTGTGCAGTCTGAGGTAATGATTAAGGCTCTTGTTACAATTTGTATTTGTCTCTACAAAACCTATGTTCTCTCCCTTTCCTGAGAGAGGAAGCCATTTGATTCACTGCTTTTCCCTGGTGCTAGAGGGTTTCTGTGTGAGTACAGGACCCACTAAAGTCAGGAGAGAAACTGAGAGTGAGAGGTTTGACTGTGCAGAGAAAGTTGCAAGATGAATTAATTTTTTTTTCCACTTTGAATTTCCAAGAGGATATTTTTCCTAGTTCTGTTAGAATTTAGATCATCCCAGGGACACTTCTTTGTTAATATCACTCCCATATAATTATTTTGAAGACTCTTGACAGAAGGAAGCCATACTTTCCTTGGATGCATTGGTCAGCTCAGTGTCCACCCACAGGCAGGATCCAGGAGGTGCTGTTTTGATACATACCAACCAACTTCCATGCATCTTTCAGCCTCTATTGTTTCTGTTTGTAGGGGACTGTTTTATATTTGGAAGTGGGGGAAGAAGGATTTCTCCACTGCACACCTTGCATGTTTTGCTTTTCTAGAGTGACTCTTTTGCCCTAATATTGAACATTTCCATTTTAGAGCAGATGGTTAGGAAAGTTAGCAGGGGAAGAGCAACTGTTCTTGCTGAGACCCTAAGAATTTGTCTGGACTCCCTTTTTCCATGTCTGTGCTGGCCAGGCCATGCTCTGACAGTGCTGCAGAGTGCCCAACAGCACAATTCATAGATTGCTGGTCATTGTATGGTGTGAAACCTTTTCTTCAGTGGAAATCTCCCATGGTCTCTTTCTGGCAATCCAACAAGCAAGGCCAGAAGTGCTGCTCATTTCCTACAGGCTCCAGTTCTCATGGCGCCAATGGGAGCTGCTCATCCCTTTGGGAAGGAATGGGAAACAGGAGGCCAGGAGCCCTGCTGGCGCCCGCTGCCAGAAGTCTGCAGAGGGGCTTGGTTTGTAGGATTGTAAATCATCAGAAGCAAGAGAGCTCCGTTAGTTAATCCCAGATGAGGATCAGATCACCTGCCTTGCAGCCCAGACCATTTCCCCAGGACCACTGCACTGGCTCAGATCCTGTTGGCTCTAATTCCACCCTTTGTTCTATTTTTGTACAGTAGGTTTTTTAATTAGTAATTCTGCTGAATTTATAATATGTTGCGACTGCACGTCCCCTGAGCATAAATAGAGCACAGAGAAGAAAGGGGGCAGTGATTTAATGCCAGATCATCGTGGGCCCAATTCATAAAAATGTTATACTTTTTATGTAGGAGAAGGAGCATCCGTGTAGCATATTTGGAATTCATTGAATCTTCTTTCTTATGCATAAAAGTTGCCAACTGCTCATTACTCACTGAAGGGATTCATAACTCAAAAGAGGGCAGAAGCAGAAGAAAAATGAGCATGCCCTACTTAATGTGTAAAATTCAAATATTAAAAAAAGAAAGAAAATCTGGCAGGGATACAGGGTAAGTAAATCATCTCTTTAAAAAAGAAACCTCTAATAATTACCTAAGTACAAGATTCATGGCTGATAACTAGACAGAGCAAAGATATGTGCATAGCCTTTCTTTAGTTTTTAAACAGCATTCTTGAGTATTTTAGTTTTAAACAATGGCAAGTCTGTTTTCCTAGCAAACTAGGAATAGTTCAAACAAAACTTTAATATATTTATTGGGGGAGCCAGCTGCAGGAAATAGATTATTAGGGAAGAAGATGTTCTTCCATTTACGGTGATCCTAGAGCAGAGAATACAGAGAAAACACATTAAGAAGCACTTCACATTTTTCCTTTGCTGTAACCCAACCCAGACTTGTGCCCAGAAGAGACAGCCTCCTTTGATCATTGCAGATCCATATTGACATGTCCCATGCCATCCTTCACTCTCTAATCTCTCAGCACTGTGCACATTGAACACATTGCTGTACACACACTCATTACCGTTCCGAACAAGAAACCACATATGCTGTACCAGAAACCACAACTAGACAAAAGTCATTGGTCAAAGATCATTTACATTCCTTTTTAGTTGCTTCTCCCTCCAGAGAAGCTCTGATTTATCAGGAGATTTGGGCTGTAGTTTTTTCCCAGCACAGTGCTTCTTTACACTTGAGTGGGGACAGGAGAGGTGAGGGGAGGTGCAGCAGCTTTACTTTGCTGCTGCTTTTTCTTTTCAGTTCCCTGACTTCCCAGCTCCTTCTTTCACATCAAGTGTGTGAAACTTCCCTCTGCTTTCTCTTCTCACCTGTCTTGGCACCTCTTTTGGAGAGGAGGAAGGTGAAGGAGAGGTGGTGGCACTCATAACTCCAAATACAAAGCCCTTGCAGCAGACAGAGGTGCAGCTGTGCCTTTGGGACTGCAGAGCTGGGAGCCAAGGCTGTACCAGCTCAGTACACCAACCCAGTGGGGTGAAGTTTAGGGATCAGAACACTTGGATGGGGAATAGTGTTGATTTCAGACAGTGGGTGTGGAAAGATGTTGTTCTGAAAGTAGTGTCAGGCAATGGCCTAGCAGCCCAACCTGGTGCTTTTGCAATGCAGGGTTTCAGCTGGAGAGCAGTAACACTTTTGCAGCCACAGCACTGCTCTGGTATGGGCTGGGCAAGCCCTGGGTCTGTGTTTGTGGTGGCCCATGGGGCACCAGGTCCCTTTTCAACCCTCCCCCTGGAGTGGAAGAGAGTGTGCAGATTTTCTTGGTGTCTCCTATTTACTGACAGCACCTTGGGGCACTCCCTGAAGCTACATCTGTGCTTGCAGAGACCTCAGCCCTCTCCAAAACACATCAAGAATTCTGGTGAAAGTGGCAGACAGAGAAATAGCCAAGCATTTTTGACTTTCAATGCTGACTAGTGCATAGACATCCCATAGCAAACTGCAAAAGTCATTGCCATTGGTTTCAGCGGGAGCATGATAGAGCCTTTAATGAGGTCAGCTATAAGGACATGGATTTGACATCAGAAGCAATTCCTGACATGCTTGTTATCCGCTCTTGGAGGAACCCTCGCTTGCTTTCACAGCTAGCAATATACCAAATCCAGCAGCTTATTCTGGAGTTCTCTTTGTTTTTTCACTAATAGGCAAGATACACAGACAGGCATAAATATTAGAGATGGGGTCTAAGATGTGTCTCTGTACTCATTTCATACTGGAGATCTTAAGAGAACTGCAGGCAACTCTACCCACACCTCTGCTGTTTTAGGGGTTGATGGTTTCGGTTGGCAGGAGTCGCTGAGCTCCCAGCGGGTTGTTAGGTGATGCATTTTGAAAGCACGTAGCAATCAGGTGCCATAGCCTGTCCTAAATCAGGCATGGCCAATTTCTTCCTCCCAGACAGTCTTTCCCCTGCACTTCCAAATGGATGTAGCATTTCCCTGCCCTGCTGTTCCCATATAGCATATACAGTTTCTGCAACTCGTCAAGAGCTGCTGAGTGGCATCACAGAAATGACCACATCTGAATGGACCCCCAAGCAATTCCTGTCCACATTAAGTTAATTTTAAAAAATGCCTGAGGTAAGAGCAGCTGTGTGAACATAAGATGCTTCATTATTTTATTGGACATCTGATTTGTAGCTCACTTGCACAATTTTTTCACTGGATTGACCTTATTGCCCTCATTGAAGTTTACTAATAATTTATACAGATCAGAATCAGTCCATATAATTATATATCATAATTATCAGCTGCTGTAAATTGGGGTTGGTCCACTGAAGTGTAATTACACCACCTAAGGAGCTGAGTCATTTGTTATGACTCTGTTATACAATAGACTGAAGCTAATTATACTGTATGTCTATTTGTGCATCTTGGTGTGTATTTTCCGCCTCTCTTTATCCTCTTTCATTCCCCATTGATTCTCCAGTGTTTCCAATTACATTAGTCATTTTGCTCTCTGTGGAAATAGTTTCCAAGAGACACTTTTAGGAGCCTGGAATTAACTGACGGTCTGGAAGCTCAGTTTTGTTGCCTTGTGTTTGCTGTGATCTAGAGGTGTCAAATTGCCTACATTTTTACAAATCTAACCTTTCAACATGTTTCAGAGTCAAATTTATAGCTGTGTGTATGCTTTCTGTTGTCATTGTAACATCCCAAGCAGAGAGTATTTCCCCTTCTATTAGAAAATTAGCCTTTGATGAGAAATGCAAGGAAATGACATTTTTGTTAGTGCTGTTGCAATGGTGAGATTCAGAAAACTTCGATAACACCTTTTTGGTAAGGTAGGAGAGAAGTGACTATGGCCTGTGTTCATCACAGCATTCTCTGAATCTGAAGTGATCTTTCATGTACAAGGGGCTCTTCAGGGCTGGGCAAGGCTGTTCAGGGCTGGGCAATGCTGTTCAGGTGGGCAGTGCTTTTCAGGTGGGCATTGCTGTTCAGGGCTGGACAGTGCTGTTCAGGTGGGCAATGCTGTGCAGGAGTGGGCAGTGCTGTTCAGGAATGCTGTTCACAGGTCCCCAGTCCCTTCATTGGGATCTGGGGAAGGCCCCACAGGCTCCATGTGTCCCTGAACATGCTGTAGACAGCTCTGAGACTCTGCCATATGATCCAAATGAACTCGTCTAATGACTGGTAGCAAGTTTCAGCTGTTACTAAATCAATTGAGGAAAGCTTCCAGAGATGGTGTTGGGTACGTGAGATGGAAATGTCCTGATAAGGAGAGCATGCAGTGGGCATATCCAGTGCTACCAAGAGTTTCAGGAAACAGCTGACATACGGCTCATTCGAATTTCCAGAGGCTGGGACATATACACAGAATGCATTTAGATGTATTAAATATAGCAAACATTTTTCTTTTGCCTGAGTGTGCTGCAACCAGAGTGCCGTCCTTTTTCTAACCTCGTCCTGCGTTTTACTGCCTGCAGCCATTTTATTCACTGATTTGTTCTGTATTAATTGTAGTGGTGTGGCTTGCTGAGTAACAGGTACCTGACTATCCCAGCCCTGCTGTTGCTGTAGGATAATGCTGACCTGACAGGTTAGCAGGGATCATCACTCAGCTGCTGCATCCTTGTGGGGTGAGACAACGGCGTTTCCACAGGGCAGGTCCCTGCACGCCGCGGGTCACGCCAAGGGAGAGGCCACGTAACTGTAGATGGCACAGCCTCTATGCAGGGTGAAATATATCCATGTAGGGCATGCAAAAACAATATTAAAAAGTAATCTCATATTTAATGGAGTTCTGCATGGAATGCTGTGTTTTTACTGAGCAAGTTGTCCATTGTGGTCACCTTCTCCATCCTTCCAAACAAGGCAAATGTTGTGCAACCTCTATTACAGCATGGAGACCTAAGGGTCAGGAACACAAACTTAAATCAAGCTTACTGTGTTGTAACACCTGTAGGACAGAAGAATGCTCACTCCTAACCACTGCTCACACCTTGACCTGCCAACAGGACACAAGAACAAAATGCCTTGGCTCATGCCATAGCTGTTGCTCATTGATTTCCATAAGTGTTGTGAGAAAACAAAAAAACCTCAAATTCTCCGAAAGAAAAGTTAACTTTTTATTTTTCATTTCTGTAACAACTTTCTAGTAAATCATCTCTCTGCTTAGGATCAGGGCATTTCTGTTTCCTTACTGCTTCTGTGACTTACTGTATTCACGCTCTGGTTTTGTGAGGTGCAATTGTGGTATTAAAAAGAGGGACCTTCTGTCAGACACTTGTATTTAGGTGATGACAAACAGATTAAAGTCAAACTTGCAAAGGAAAGTAGACTAGCAATTAAACCATCAACAATCACCTACTGCAGATTTAGATAAATCCCCTAGGTTTTAACCAGGTGGAACCCAATCACTTTAAGAAAGCTGATGAGGTTGTGGTTTTACGGGTGCAGCAATGGCAAGGTTCCACCCTCTGTGCAGAATGTTTACAGTCTCTGTCTCTGGTTCTTCTCTAGTTTCAGCTGCTTATACTCATTGTGTGAATTTATTAGTCACTTTTAATTTCTTCATTGATTTTTGTTAAACTGTTCCCTGGCTTATGATCTTGGCAACCTGTTTCTGTTGGTTAAACAAGCTTGCTTGTCAAGCAGGTTTTCCCAATGTCACGGTTCCAGTATTAACTCTCCTTATTGAGTAATGCTACTTCTTATCCAGGATGAGATCAGACTTTGTAACAAGTGGATCAAAGCCATCCAGTTTAGATCCAAAACTGGAGCTGAAGCCAAATATTCTTGAAATTTGAGGATGTTTAAATTGAGTTCTTGTTTGACCCTGCAATGGGGAAAGGTTCAAGCAGTAAAGTTCAATTAGATTTGTATTATGTCATTAATTAAAGTCTTTTTTAGTCACACATTTTGATGCTGAGTCCATCTTTTATAACCAATGGTCAAATATAATGAGCCCCTAAACTGTCCAAAAAGGAAGTTTAATACCTGCTGAGATGGGAAGCACAAGACTTCCCCAAAAATGCTCTGTTGTACTTAAACAATGGAACTTGTGCTGGCAGCTGGAGAAACCTGGTCACTTAATAGATGGAAACCTAAGAAGCAGCAAAGGGCCAAACTATTTTTTTATCAGAGTACTTTGATTCATATTAAATGCTACACATTTCTGAACACTCTACTTGGATTTCAACCCAAATACCAAAGGGCTGTTACAGACATATCCATAACAAAGGCAGAATTACTGAAACGTCATGTGAGAAATGCTGTTCTTAACATATCCTTCAGCTGAGTTTTGCAAATGAGCTACTGCTGATTTGTTCAGGTATGGCCCAAATGTTCATATTGATTTTGTGTGTTGTTCACCCAAACATCTCAACTGTGGCAAAGGTTTGACCCATCACCCCCCTCCAATGCCTAGACCTAGATGTTATGGTGTGCAGTGATGCTGATAATATTGCATTTCCCAGGAGCTTTTAATGCTGCAGTGATGAAGACAACATGATACATGAGTTTCAAATCCAAAAATTTATATGTCATACCAATATTCCAAAATAAATTCCTTAGAATGCTTTTTTAATCGTGTCCTCAGAATCTTATCTTTCAGTTGTAAGTGAAGAATTGTACCATTATAAATTGTTCGTTTCTTTTCTTTTTTCTTTTCTCTTTTCTTTTCTTTTCTTTTCTTTTCTTTTCTTTTCTTTTCTTTTCTTTTCTTTTCTTTTCTTTTCTTTTCTTTTCTTTTCTTTTCTTTTCTTTTCTTTTCTTTTCTTTTCTTTTCTTTTCTTTTCTTTTCTTTCTTTTCTTTTCCTGTTTAATAATGAGAGTAGCTGTTTCTCTAGATAAACACACTTTTGCACCAGCAAATATTTAATATGTTTCAGCCAAAAAGAAACAAAGTGTAATAACTGTGTAATAACTAGGATCATCTTGGAAAGAGCCATGAGTTGTGTAATTGTGGCTTTGTAGTTCATATAATCTGGGAAACCTGATATAAACCTTTCAAGCATTCTGAAGTTAGTGCTATGCCAGAGTTTAAATGAACTTTGGTCCTGTTCTCCATGCTCAGTTGCTGATGAAAAAGGAAACATCAATAGTGTCTTCATGAAGTATTTTTAAAATATTTATCTAACATGAACATTTTTGAATTAAAATGCTTTTGCAAACTAGTAATATCCTTGTTTCTGTCTGCAAATCACATCAAAAGCAGCTATATACATGATTCCTCCACTAATATAGAATTGTTGTAGGGATCTGTGATCCTTTATCACAGATAAAGGGCCCATACTACATTAACATCATGAACCCATCACTGCTTCTTTATTGTTTCTTTATTATGAAGGGGTACTGAAAAACTTTGACAATGTTGGCCTAAATGAAAGGGGGGTTAGGAAATAAATATGGCTTGCTCATAGTACAGCCAGTGTTTTTAGAGGCTTCTAGGTTTCACATTGACACATCTGGTCATTATAGTTTGGCTTTTATATTTTAAGGGACATGAAAAGGAGAATCAATGCTATGTATTTACCAATTATTTGACTTTTAGCCTTAAATGAAAAGAGAATTTTCTAGCATGTGCGTTTAGTTACCTCTAGCATGTACCTCATCCGTGTCACTTAAACTTTTTTCTTTTCTGTAACTGGATCCAGTGACACTTTATCTATTGTAGAGAGATATCATGAAGATCCATTTCATGTTGTAAAGATGTTCCATCAAAAGGTAATTTCCAGGGCTCGATACCATCAATACCTCCTATTGATTTCAGTGAGCTATGCAGTGAAAGTAATCCAATAATAAAAGCATTCAATAATAATGTGAAGTGCAAATGTCAAATTTAGCAGAAATATTCCTGAGTTTCCATCTCCAGTGGTTTAGTTTCACCTTTATCAATGTGTAAGGATGATTTGGCTTCATTCACAATGAGCTATGCCAAACACAAGTAAGGTGAGCATTTGGTGTAGGAATTTTCCACTCTTTCCTGTTTTTCTGGATACTTTTTAAATTATTCTACTGTGTTCAGCATTGCTAGCGCCACTTAAATCAAAATAAAGAAAATTATGCACTGATGTGAACTATTTAGCTGATATAATACTGATGTGCAGTATTCTAATTTCCCATCTCCAAGCAGGGCTGTAAATTCCAGTAACTACAGCTACACATAAAAAAGGGTGACTTGGGATCTGTCCGTATTTTTCATGCTGAGGTCAACGCAGAGGTATTAGAAGTAAATAAAAATACAATACAATGGATATTTTTATTTTACTGTGTCTCAAAAAAAAAAAATCGGATTAACATAAAGAGCCCTTCATTCTGTGGGGATGTACCATGTGATTCCAGGACGGTTTATGGCCCAGCTGTATGTTCTGCAGAATAATCTCCACATCTCTGAACTTTCACATGATAGCTTTGCAGTGGCATGTCCAAAAGAATTGGGTGAGTCTCCCAGAACGTGATGGAGATGTTGTCCTTGAATCCTTTGTACAAAATACCTGACACCTTTCAGTGCCAATGAGAGAACCTGTCTTGGTTTTCCTGGCGTGTTGGAACAATTCTCACTGTGCTGAGCCCCGCTCTGGCTGCAGCAGGAAGCTCTAAACAAAACCTTCAAACGTGTGTTTCTGCTCAGTGCCAGATTTCAAGCACAGGAGAGAATCCCAGTGCCAATTTATTACTAATTGTCCCTCCTGGCATTGTCTGTTCAACTTCTTGGAACTGCCAACCCTACAGATCACTGTAAATACTAATCTTCTTATACTTGAGGTATCAGGTTTTCTTTGATGTTACCAAACATGTTGACTCTTATCTTAGTTGAATGCACAATCCAGACGCAGTTATCATTAATAATGTTGTGTCTGCTGCTTCATTATGGAGAAAATAGCAAGATGCTTCCTTTCAGAATAGCTTTTCAGCACTTCAGTAATGATCAAGCCTATTTGATTTACACCCTATTTAATGTTCAAAATGAGACACATTTACATCTCTGAATTTAAAAAGGAAGCTAGGCCCTCATCCTGGTTATGTGTGTGTATGTTAGCTCAACACTCACAAGCTCCTTCCAGTAAACAATATGCATGAATAAATATGCACAGGACTGAGGTCCTGTGCTCCATTTGATTGCCTGGCTGTCCTGAAAGCAAGGATTTTTCTAATATATATAGTCAGCTTTCAACTCACAAAGGGTCTGAATCTGTTAGCTTTAACTGACACAGGCAGATCCATTTCATTCTCTATTCATGTGATATTTTGCCAAGTCATTAGCTTAAGTAGAACAATTCATCCAAGCAAAGGCTTTTAGGCAGAATCTGAAGAGTTAAAAAAATTACATGCGCTAAATTCATTATATAGAAGATTAAATGTCATTCACTAAATTCCACACTCTTGTAAACATAAGGCCTGAGCTTCACCTGCAGTAAATTGGCATAGAGCTATTGACTTCACCAGTGCCACTGCAATTAATATCAGCTGAGCACAAGTCAGTTTTCTATACAGTGACATTTTAGTCTCTTCATGACTCATTAACTTGACCACATACTCCCTGTGAACCTGATCTAAAACCTGTATCTCAATTACTTGATCATCCTAAAGAATGGCTAATTAACAACGACAGGCCTTAAAGAAAAGGGAAAAAAAGCAGGGGAGATATATTTTTATGTTTTCCATTTGGCAGAGTATTATGCTATGAATAATATAATATGCATTTCAAGATCTTGTTAATTTTGATGTGATAATAAATGGGAGTTCCTAGTGGAATTATTTGTCCAGAAATATGAATGGTATTAGCTCAACAGTTATATGATTAAGCAATAAGACGTGCTGAGGCAGGCACTACTCGGGGATGATTGACTGCTTTAATTGATTGACATCCAGAGGTAAAGCCAAGGGCACCAATTTACAGATCAGGTCAATTATCTCCTGGTAATGCCCACTTGGTATGTCTTATTGCTATGCTAATATTAACTGTTATTGAAACATTTTAATGAGTTTTTAATTTAAAAGTGGTAAATTTAAAAAGGGTGAGCATTAAATTATTCAACTTGAAATAATAGGAACAGAAATATTCTGCCTTGCTAATGGTGATGTAAAAGTTTTGTTGTGCATACCAATACTTCTAGAGATCATTTTAGTTCATCTCCCAGGGAAGGCAAGTTCTGTTTGGCATTTAATGAAAACCCTCTATGTGGCAGCACACAAAACATTCAGGAATCACCTGAGCAGCTCCCTGAGCCTGGGAAATAAACATGGACTGTCACATCTGCATATTAGTTGGAAAGTCACCCCAGGGACAGGATGCCTCCTCTGGCAATTAAAGGTCTTATGGAGGCAAGGGAAGGTACTCGGTGTGACCCCAAACAGACACCCCTAAAAGGCAGGGAGCTGAGTGCAGGACTGCGTAGGGGTCTCACAGAAGAGGGGCATGTCTCTGGAAAGGGACACACTCAGCTCTGCCTGTCCCCAGCCAGCGACCCCCTGCTTTCTCCACGTGATTTAGAAGCACAGGCACAAAGTGCTGCAGGGGAACCCAGCTCTTGTCAAGGTCTCACTCCTGTAATTTAGCCCAAACTCTGTAAAGGAAGATTTAATTTCAAAGAGTCCTGTGTTTTTTACAGAGCAAGGGGTCTGAGTCCTCTGGCTCACCTCCCCACTTGCGAGCCCCCATGGCCTGTGGCTGTTCCAGTGCCCAGAGAGCCAGCAAGAGGAGCACATGGAGATGGGATGTGTTGGTCTCCAGGATGTGCACAGCTGCCTCAGGGCCAGGTTAGAGACAGTGACAGACCTGTAAAAACTACCAGGGGGAAAATAATCTGACTGTAGTTGCCATATGAGCTTGCAATGGCAACCAGGAAGGTCCAGGATATAAGGTTCTATGTGAACAACCAATTAACACCTCTGGAACACAGGCTCTGTTAGAGAAGCCTCACTTAGCCAGTCACTGGAAAATAAAGGAAGCAGATGGGTTAGGCTGGTACTGAAATATAGTATAAATTTTCTGTGTGTAAGACATGCAATAGAACAGGTACATGAGTTGTAGCTGAAGGACAGGAACTGTGTATGAAGCCTCAAAGTAAAGTTCCAGTGTGGTCATGAAATCTTGTCCAAGGAAAAAGTCAAACAGATCTAGGAGCTCCTTCAAGAACAGTATGAAGTGTATAAGTGCAGAGTTCCTGTACAAACAAAAGGCAGGAAGGATAGTAAAAATCCAGTTTAACAAATCACAAATGTTTCACTTCAGACATGGGGAAAAGGAGGGAAAATAGCCTTAAGATCAAAGATTTATGATTTGTAAGTGGAATGGGATGCAGTTAGACAGACCAATGCAGAAAATGCAATGCAGCTGGGACATCAATGGCCTAACAAATTTCCTTGTAGCTCCTGTAAGCAGCTGGAGTAGTCACAGAGCTTCTGGGAATGAAGATCATGTCACTGGGCTACAGCACAGCAAATGTGGTGTCTTTCTCCAGAGGACTAGGCATGGAGTGTTTTAAGACTTCTGACATCATCCCATGTGCTATTTGCGTCTGAAATCTAGGGAATTGGTTGAAAAATGTTGAAAAGCTATAGTTGCTAGCAAAAAAGCATTAGTGGGCATTTGTGGGAGCCTGCTGCAGGCCCTGTAGTCCTCAGTATTTTCATTAGCTGTGTGGAGCATGTAGGCTGCAGTATCTCCAACACTGGGGGTGTTTAAGACAATGTGAGGCGAATCTGTCATGTGGGACACAACAGTTGATCCAGCCTACAGGCAGAAGCATCAACCAGGTGACCTCCACAGTCCTTCCAGTGACATCTTTCTTTGCTTACATCAAAATATTTTAATTAATATGCTAGAATTTCAACTGGAGTGGCCAAGAGAGAGGAAAATATTCTTTTCTGCCAATCCTGATTTGTAGACCATAACCTTTAGCAGAAATGGGGGGAGAGCAAGGGATGCAGTAACATCTTAAATCACCATTGTAAGACTCAACAAAGCTCATGTGTCAGCAAGCCTTGACAGGAGACTCCTGAAAAAAATCCCCAAACAGGACTATCAGGTCTGCAGACTCAGTGAGTTCTTTCTTGTCTTTTTCCCTCCCCCACTTCTCCCTCCATTTGCTCTCTCTATCAGCCTCTATTTAGGGGAAGACAAACTCAGTTATGCTCTAGTTCAAATAAAACTTTCCAACTTTCAAAGTTTCATTGAGTACCAAATGATGCCAAGCAAGCTTTCCTGTCTCTGGCTGACATAGCACTGTGCCACTGCAGTCCCTGGGAGCAGCACAAATTCCAGTTCTCAATCTCCCAGGCAAGGTGAAGTTAAATGAAAGATTGAGGGGAACGTGCATGATGACAGACGAGCTTTGCACGCCCCTCTTGGGTGCTGCAGGTTGCTCAGTTGTACTAAAAGTGTAGATGTAACATGAGATGTAAATAGCTTTTTCATTATCAGTGTTTGGGGTCAGTACCTCAGACTGTCCATAAAAAGAATGGTTTTGTAGACGTGGTGCGCAAGGCAGGGGACTTGGTTTCCCAATCACCTTTCTGCACTTTGGTTTCTCTGAGTGAGATGGTGAACATTTCCCACCCTTGTGAGTGCTCTGAGCTGAACAGATTGAAATAATTGTTTGAGAGCTAAGGATTTAATGCTACAAGGGTTAAAAATGCTACTGGTAGTCTTATCCAAGGCTTGACATATCTTTATACATTGTACAAAAAAGATCCATAGCTACCCAAGAGCTGAATTAAGCACCTAGCACTATGCTGAGTGAGGATTGTATAAATAAAAGCTCGAAATATTTTCAATTCTTGATGTGTGTTTTCAAAATACCTTTCCTTAATGCTCTTGAGTTTGGAATAACTTTTATGGGCAAGGGACCAAGAGTGATGTGAAGATGAATTTTACGCCCCTCTTAATCCATGCCATGAAGTTATTCAAAAGTCAGTGAAAGATCAGTTCCAGTTCAAGCCACACTGATGCCCTAATCTGCATGCTGTCATCAGGCAATAGTGACTTTGGAACTTGCCATATGGGAGCCTGGCAGATGTTGCACAAATGGCCTTTTCCTTCCTGCTTCCTGGATTTGCATCACTCACAGGCTCTGTCATGGAAGCA
This sequence comes from Zonotrichia leucophrys gambelii, assembly GCF_028769735.1. Lineage (NCBI taxonomy): Eukaryota > Metazoa > Chordata > Aves > Passeriformes > Passerellidae > Zonotrichia > Zonotrichia leucophrys. Next base: position 10,188,424 of record NC_088181.1, read on the forward strand.
TGCAGGAGCAGGATCATATCAACCCTGCAGTAATTGCTCTGACATTGCTCCATTTTGCCCATTGCACACTCACAGGTCTCTGCCGTGTTTGTTATTTTCCATAATTCAGCCACATACCAGAAATTACATTGCAGTATTGTCCCCACTGCTTTTGTTTTTAGTGGCACGAATTCACTGGCAACAACTATTGCCAGTGGCTTTGGGAACAGGTAATTTTTCACAACCTACAAAATCCCACCTGGGGGATGGTTAAGACAGCATTCATCAAACCATACAGTATTTTGCCTTTTCTGACTGCTCATTGAAGGGGAAGTGGCTGGATGGTTCCAGGATCCCATGATCACGCCAGCCAGATGCCCCAGCACTGTGCAGGAAGCCATGGTCAGCATAAAACTGAGCATGGGCTCACCAACCCTGCCTAGGCTGTTCTGCATTAGCATGGCTGCAGAGTGTTTGTGTTAGATGGGCTGGCATGAGGATGAGCAGAGCAGACACACATCCCCCTGGAGACAAACACACAGACTTTACTGAGATCCCTTTTTCTGGCTCTTTGTTTCTTTCATTGCCAAGGACGTTTTTTTGAGGTGCAGCACTTCTTTACAAACTCAATCTCTTTTGCTCACTCAACTTACAGCTTTTGTATTTCATCTCCTGAATGGCAATAGACTTTCCATTTTGCCATGCTTCTAAGTTAGGGTGTCATCTTTGTTGCTGCTTTTTCTTTATATACAAACAGGCTTCAAATAGCATAAACGCAGCCATTAATGGTGTGAAACAGATCCCCAAAATGTCATTGTGAGAATCAGGAAAGAGCTGCTGGATTATTTAAAGGGACATACCACCTTCCCCAATCCCCTCTTTCAAATTTGCAACTGCAGGAGATGTTATTAGATGCAAATCTGTACTGAAATGCATAAATATTCTGAGTTAGGCATCTTTTTTTAATAGTCATAAATAAAGTAATAAATGAAAAGAATGCATAATGAAACAGAGCTTTAGTTAAACCCTTGAAATTTCTCTCACTTAAGTATTTTGGACTATCTGGGACCTTGATCCTGTGGTAATTGCTTCCCTGATGCCAGTTGAACTCCTCTCTGGGTGGATTTTGTTACAATATCAGGTGCTTCTGCAGAACAAATACTGGTCTATTACAGCAACAAACAGATCTGGGTGAAGTTATATTCCATTTCAAAGTATTTATTTTCCAGAAATGAAGAAATGTAGAAAATCATCCTTGTGATGTGTGTATTGAAATGGAATAATTTAGTACAGTTTTCATGAAATACATGTATGTATATATTTATCAAAACCATGTCAATCAGATAAACAGAGGGTCATGTCACTTCCTTTTAGGGGAAAGAAGAACAGTGTGTCCTACAAGAAAACATGCACTGATGATTTGTGCTAAATCTCGTCCTTTTGTAATGAACTGATATATTTAATTTTCCTTGATCACTGAGGAGTTTGCCTTTCAAATCGCTCAAGCTGCAAAAAGAAGGAGAAAATACACATCATACACGTATAGGCAATTTGTGCCAAACTATTCCAAAGCAATATAGGTTGTCAGCAAACAGGGCTATTTGCTGTGTGCTGGTATCTGCTGTATGTCTCATATTATCTGTAACAACTCTGCAATTCGTTCTTTCACTTGTGTTCTCTCTCTTTCATCACATTAGATTATGTAGAGGCACTTCAAGGTAAATTTTTAAAACTGTGTGGGAGATGCATGTTGGGGAAAAGCTAAGAAGCAAATATCTTGAATGTTTTTAAGCACAACTCCATCTGTCACCTGTTTTGACAACTTACCTGCACATGTCAGCTCTGTCTCATGCTGCTGTGTTGAGTCATATTGTGTTATCTCAGAATAACATATTTTGCATCCAGGGCTGCCTTAAAAATGCCATATGCTTAGTACTTATAAGATAGGGTTTTGTGCTTAAGGAATTAAAGGAAATTTAAGGAAGGATTATTTCTGTTCAGCCCCATCCCATCCCTGCTGTGTGTGTGGTGTTACACTGTCATGAACCTGCTCAGTGACACCTCACACTTGGGGAAGCTCAAGGTCAAGAGACTCATCTGCATCATGAGTGCAATACCTCTTGCTGAAGTGCTGTTCCACATTGTCCCCACTGATCTGTCTTATTGCCAAACTGCTCCTTCCAGATTGTGCAGGGTAACAACTCAGCCAAGAATGCTCAGAGATGACAGTGGTATAAAATATTAATATGGCCTTATAGGAAACAATCTTACAGCACCTGTGATTTTGTTTTGCAGTTTACTGTATTAAAAGAGCAACTTGCAATCTTACAAAAGCATGTTACCTATAGGCTTCCTGATCATTTACAGTCACAAATTATTCTTTAAGGCTTTTCTGTCTCTGTGTATAGGGGAGGAGCAGGAGAGAGAGAAGTACTAGAACCAAAGTGAAGGCAGACTGAAAATACAAGAATGAACCTGCCAGCTACACAAAATAACCCACCAGAAGGAAATCTTCCCTCCTGCTCTCTTTTCCTTTATGGCTACTACTCAGAGCTCCCATTTACACAGAGGTGCATGGCTCTGATGAGAAATGGCCGGCAGAGTGTGGCCCTTTAGGAAGTCAGTGGAGGGGGGAGAGCCTGAGGGGCTGGCTGGTGCCTCCCTGTCCCAGCCACCAGGTAGCTCCAGCTGGTCTGGGGGGTTTGGGGTGGGAGAACATTGGTCAGCACAGGGGAGCTTCAGTAATTCCCCAGGATGAGATGCACGCTCAGTGGTGTTTTACAGAATATGTAATTAATTACTCACTGAGGGTGATGAATGCTAAAGCCAGCAGGGATGATCTCTGCAATGGTGGCATTCAATCTGTGCTGCACAGGCCCCCGTTCTACAACTGGTTGTAATGAACAGAAGGAGTCTCTCTGACTCCACTCAGCTGTTGATCAGGCCATACCCATGTCCAAATGCCAGAGCTGTCTGGCCAGCTTGCCTGCTCACATTCTTGAGGGAAGTGTGATACGTGAGGCTTGTCGTGGAATTTGGAGCCCCAGTGCTCGTTAAGAGCAGGAGCACTGGCCCTGCTGCTGGTGTTAGAGCTGAGCACACTGACACTGCAGTGCTGGGAAGCTGTGCAGAGAGCAAGGGCAGAGCCTGGAAAATGGTAGGAAAGGGGAAGCTTAAGAGTTTCCATTAGTATCATCCCTGTCATGAAATGCATGGACCTGCTACGGGTTACTCACAGAGATGATAAAACTGCTTTAATTAGCTCTGCAGAATGGATGGGCAAGGAGAAAGGAGTGCTGGAGGACTGAGCTTTCTATTTGGGCCTGTAACACAAAAGCCCAGGCATTCATGGCATTTAGGGATTTCCCCATCCTCTGGAGACCTGGTGGACCTGAGAACAGGCTGTGCAGTGCTCAGGCATTGTGTAACTCTTGCAGTTAGCAACCTCTGCAGGAGGTGCAGGCTGAGCCTGGCCCGCACTGTGAGATTAGCTGGTGTCAGCACAGACTTTTGGCAAAACAAAATATAAGCATCAAATCACATGTATTCATCCAGCTTGTACCTGTCCTGCCAAGCTTGTGTGAGCTGCTAATAGGTTTGGGGACACCAAGTGGCAATGGAAATAAACTCACTTATTATCCACTGATTAGCTTTGCAGAGACAAAACAGGTTTGCTTTAAAACAGCTCTGTACTTCTGTAAGATCATTTTGGAAATCCAACGTATGCACATTTCTGGGGTGGCTTCTGCTGTTAGTTTAGGTGGATTTTTCTGGTCTACATCTTTCCTGAAAGCTGTGGGAGACAGTCCATGGTGTAAGAGGCAGCTCCTGAGCTGAAGAGCATCAGGCATGTGAGACAGCACACAGGCCTTTGAGTAATGAGCTGAGACAATTATCTATTGGGAATGGTACATCTGATTGCATGGGGAAGATTCCTCCACTCCACAGCAAGAACTGAAACCCTTGAGAGAGGAGTTGCAAAAGGCAATTGAACATGCGGCTTCCACCCAATTTCCCTAGCATTTTCCCCTCTTTCTCTTTTACTGAAGAGATATTTCATGGTGGAACTTGGGAGTTGGAACAGTGCTTGTGTAGCTCACCAGCAGATCATTGGCCTAGGAGGGTGAAGAGCCAGCCTGAACCAGATAAGATTTAAGATTTAGTCATTGGTTTATTCATTCATTTATTCCATCTAAGATTTATTCATGAAGGCAGATTTCTTGTTTGTACATGGGCTTTGGATGGCAGAAAGTCACAGGGAAGCTGCTACTGTCAGTCTTTTTCTCTTTAAATATTGGTCTAACTCCAGTACACCTGAGCCACAGGTACCGAGTGCTCACCCAAGTTTTGGGTTCTTTCCTATAAGCTCTCTAGACTTTTCTACACAGCTAAAGTTTTTGTTTAGGCCTTGTGAACCATGCAGAATGGGGTCTGTAAGGTAGAGTCCCATAAAATACAGCTTCAGCTTCAGGCAAGAAGGAGACACTGTCATTTCTTTCCTGGAGTGAAACTGCACCAGGTCAGACATGGTTGGACTCATGGCCACACCCCAGAGGAGACACCTCAGTTCAGCAGCCATCACAGCACAGCCCCAGCAGCCTTGGTTTGTGCATCCTGGCACAGCCTGCTCAGCTGCTGAAGGCTTGGCACTGGGAGCATGGTGGGTGCAGGCCAGCCCTTCTTCTCCCTGGGTGCACCTGGACCACCTGGCACTCCCACCTGAGAAAACCCTCCCTGTCTTCTCCTGACAGCACTGGAAGAGTGGAAGGGTGGATGCTGCCCAAAGTTTATCTTGGGATCAAACACCAGATGTTATAAAGGTCATTAATGTTTTCCAAGTGACATTGTTTGCTTCTCAAAGCCTCTGCCAAGTTTCTTCGAGGTGTGTTCATAAAATGCCCTGGATGTCTCATACAATATAAAACGTAGCAGGTTTCTAAAGCAATTTGTGATACATCAGTAGCATCTCAGAAGAGGATGTTCTTGTTACTTGGAGTTGTTCAGGTCAGCTTCCTCAGCAACTGAATGCTTACACTTGGAATTAAAAAAAAAAATAAATTAAAAACAAAATCCATATTGTTTGTATTTCAGCAGTTTTTCAGTTTTAAGAGTGTTACGTTAACCAAAACACAGCCCAGCTGTAAATTTAAATTTCACAATCTATCCCCACTGAATGTTATTTTTATGATATAGTGACCTTATGATGTGTAGCACTCTTGGCTGGTGTTCTGTTGGCATTCAGTTCAACCAATTTAGAAATTCAGAGGAGGATGCAGGATTACTTGCAGAATGGATGCAGTGAAAGATGCACTGATTGTTCCAGTAACAGCTCATCAAGTAAGAAAAACAGGCCAGTGAGGGGTGGCAAAGATACTGTTTTGTTTCATTTTAAGATAGGTACCCAGGCTTGATGCATTTTCCAAATTACCATATGTAAACAGACTTATGAGTCTTCAGTGACCCATATATTCACTCTTTTTCATTTCTGCTCTGCTGAGGACAATGGGAGATGTTTGTTTACTTACCCAAAGCTATATATCTCTTTGTTTCTAATCAGTGTGTGCACACATGGTCTTTAGCTGCTGTCCTGTTCATGCTCCCTCACCCCCTCCCCAAGTTCTTGTCACCTCTAACATTTTGTCTTCTGCCTTGACCTTTTTCAGTTGGAGCAAGGCAGGTTATTTTAACAATGCCAGTACTAGATCCTTATTAATGTGGTTCCTTGTGCCTGAAATGAGGTGAGGAGCAATTATGTGAGCAGCTGAGCAAGCAGATGAGAAGGGATAGCAACCTGCAGCAGAGGGAAGTGGTGAGCAGATGGAGGATGGGGGAGCAGCTTTTCAGGTAGGGCACCTGTAATCAGACAGGCTTGGTGAACACATCCTAATTGTTAGCTACTTCCTGTCAATGAGGAAAAGAGAGAGGTGCATCAAGTCTTCAAGGCATGGCATTTTTCTATCCACAAAGAAGATCCTGAGAATTCACTTTTCAATTTAGTTAATTTTGTTATTACTGCAGTTGAATCTGCTTATGCTAAATATTTATTTATGTACAGCCTAGTTGCCTGAGGTATTATTTTTTGATCTGCTTTAAAATTATTCCTCTGCCTCTCTTATGTTGAGATTTCAGAAGTGAGTACTGTGTCCTTTGGGAACACTCCTGCCAGTGGAGCATGCAGGGAGGGTTTTGACGTGCTTGGTCACTAACAGGGTGTTCTTTCAGTAAAGCTCCAGGTTGCATTAGGCTTCCATCATTCTAGATTTTTTGCAAACCATTCTAATTAATTACTTACTGTCATATTATCAGAAATATCCTACTGAATTTCAACTGCAAATTACCTCTTTCTGTGTATTTTGTAGAACAGGAACCAAGGACCATGTTTTGTAGTAGCAGTCTTGGGGACCTTATTTGTCCATGTCAATCAACTCTGCAAGATGTATTTTTCAATAAGAGCATCTGTCTTTAGAGAAAAAAAACCCCAAAACCAGTAGGATCCAAGCCTAAATAATTAAGGCCAGAGCTCTAGCTAGTGTGAACAGGAATATAGAAATCATGGGATACAGAGCAGATGTTACCAGCTCAACATCAGCTTTTTTTATTTTACAGCTGTGATGGAAACACTGACCGTATGTTACAAGTAACAATTAGACTTTTCATGTATTGTAGTTGGCTTGCTCTTTCTTCTCTTTTTTTCCCCTTTTCTACCCCTTCCCCCTTTTTCTTTTCTTGCTCTGTTGAATTATTTTATTAGAGTTCAAGATCTGGACAAGTCAGGCATTCCTGATAAACCTCTGTTACCAGCCCAGCACTTAGTCATAAAACTTCAGAACAAAGGGAATGAAAAACATATTTCACAATATTTATTTCCTTCAAGTCTTAGAATAGACCAATATTCTTCCTAAAGTTCTTTGCAAGCATTCAGGTATAATTTGGGTGAGTTAAGTATAGAGACAAAAGGGTAGGTTTCAGCTACATGAAAGAGGTTTATATTGTCATTTCAAAATGGAAAGTGGAGTACGCATAAAAAATATGTCTTGCAATTTAAAGACTGTGTTTTGGCTAAACCTTTTCTGGACTGCTCAAAATATTGGCTGACAGCACAGAGCAGGAAGGAGGTGACTTCAGCAAATGCAAAGTCTCTCTTACATGATATCTAAAAGGAAATATAATAGGTACCTTTCAGTACATAATAAGTCTCTCAGGTTAAACTGCTGCTTGGTTGCCACTTAACCTTTCAACCCAATCAAGGAAAAGTTAGGGTGAAGTAGTAGATTCATTTCTTTGAGTGAGAACTGGATTGAGTTTAGGGCAAAGCCCAGGAGAGTCAAATCTGAGAGTCAGCACATTTTTGGGGGGTTGGCTCCCAGGATGTTGGCAGAGGGTGTTCTTAGTGTGCCCACTTCCCCAGAGCTGCAAAGGGATGCTCACAGGAGCACAGCACACCCTCCATGGGCATACCTGAAGAGCAGAGCCTCCATGCCAGGGTATTTTCTGTATGCAGAGAGAAATGGGATGACAGACAAAACATGGGTTAGAGGGGAAACTAGACTGAATAAATGAGAGATGAGATGGAACTGGAGCAGTCATAGAAAAGAGTGTCTTTTCCAGACATAGGAATGAATGGTTAAACTTTAAGATAGGATTCCTTGCAATTGGCTTGAGCTCTGTATGGAAAATAGATTTAGTAAATTAAAGAGGACTAGAGACTTGGGAAGAAATATATCCAATTTTTGACATAAGGGCTCTTTAACCATTGATTCCCACTGCACAGAGATGAGCTCCACAGGCATGAGGCCCTGCTTGATCAGTTTAGCTACTCTGCAGAGCAAAGCTACCAGAGAGATCTGAGCATGGCACTGCTTTCAGCTTTTCTGGCTCTGAAAAGTTACTCTAAAAGTAGAGATAGTGAGACAATGGTAGGGTAAAGAGACTTTCTCAGAACAGCAGGGTGCTCTGCATGCACTCTGAGCATGAAATCAGAGGAGTTTGGTCTTCCTGTGACAGGACTTGTGGGGATGCTGTACCAGGTATGTGGTGAGGAGTAGACTCTGACTGATTTCATGGTGTTGCATGATGATAAATTCAGGCACTGTGGACTGACTGGAGTGCTCTGACCTGCAATATTCAGTGGTTGTTCTTGCAGCTGCAAGACTGAGTGCCTCCTGAGCCCTTGGGTTTTCCCTCATGAACACAAGAACACAGCTGCACCTGATGGCCAAGGCTTTGCCCCAAAATCCTTGGCTGCTTCTGTTTGCTTTCGTGCAGACCAATTCTAGGATGCAGCTGTGCATGTGTGGGAACAAGAGATTAAATTTTGCTGATAATTTTATCACACAAATTGTGTCTGTTTCCTACCTGATGCACTTTGAGACTAGGATAAACCATCTAATATAATCAGTTATGCAGATTCTCTGCACTTAGTTTGCTTCATGTGGGCTTTGGAAGTTGGGACTATTATTACATTAAGAGCAGTTTCGTTGATACACTGTTAAAATCATCCACTTCTATAGTTTGCTGTTGCCTGTGTGAACTTGAGTTGGCATAATTTCTTGTAAGAGCCAGAAAAGAACTGCCTATGTGTGACAGAATTTTTTTTCCCTCCTAACTCATGAGCTAAGAGAGCCATAACTGTGGAGACTGTAGGAGGCTCCCTACATCATATCATATCCCTCCTGCTCCTCAGGACTTGGTGTGCAGTTGCCAGTAAGCACGAGTCAAAGTAGATTGCAACTGATTCATCAGCTTCATGAGTGCTAGAAAACAAGTTGATAAAATAATGAATCTTCACTTGGCAAAAAGGAAAGGAAAAGATTAATGAAATTTGTTGGCTGGAATTGGAGACTCACCTGCTCCTACTGACCTAAAGGTGACAGCTGTATGGTGGAGGGAATATGAAGATTTTAGGAAACAGACTTCTTGGAGCAGAACTGCTTTCTTCCAGGAGGACAGTGGAGTATTTATATTTCAGAAAGGACTGAAGGTGATTGAGGAACTTTCTCATCCTCCTCTGGGCTGTACTGTAGCATCTTCTCCACAGGGCAGACCTTTACAAAAGCTTCAGGGTGTCAGGGAGATATCTCTGCTCCTTCAGCCTCAGCTCTGGCTGCTTTTCCTTCACCCTCTGAGAAGTGTAAGGCAGCATTTGCTCCCTGTTGAGGTGTCCCCAAGGGCTGTGTCCCTGTCCTGGGCTGGGGATAAGGAGGCCTCTCACACCCCTGCCCTCTCTCCAGGCATGCAGGAGTCTCCCATTCATTCATTCATTCATTCATTCATTCATTCATTCATTCATTCATTCATTCATTCCACCTAATCAAAGCAGGTTGGTGTGGGAGGCTGGGATCACACCAAGCTTGGCAGAATTATCAATTCTGGAGGAGAAGTGAAGTTCACAGAGTGATAGATACCCTGTCACCCCACAGCACCCAGCAGTGCCCATCTCAAGATTCATCATTCTGCAGGAACATCCTAGCAACTGAGGCACATGGAACATAAGACACGAGAACAAAGAGTGCGTGTTAGAATTACCCTGAAGCATGCCTGAATTAATTATGCCTCTTAATTTTTTGGATAAAAATCAGGTGCTTATTTCATTATTTATAGCACAAAATCAAAACATTACTTATTTATTTATGATGATGATGATTCTGCCCAGATTGTGTTGGTTTTCCTGCTATCAACAGCAGCTCTGGAAAGTTTGACATCCTTCCATGCTTTTGGAGAGCCAGGAATTGTCCCTAGACTTAAACTGTAGTTTAGAAATTTTAAAATAAGAATGTAAAAAAACACAACCAAAGAATTTGAGTTTTGTATGACTGGGAGGAAAAGAGTATATTAACCTTTAATCTAATGTGTGAAATAAGTTGTAATTACTATGTGGACTGCACACATCACAGAAGTGCAAACTATTTACACATTAATCTTGAAAACACTTTTGTGAGACAAATATGTTGGCTCCTCTGCTAACCAGTTACAGGAAATTTAGATTTATCAAAATGAATACTTACCTACGACCAAAAGAGGAGGTATGTGCTGTCAGTTAAATTTCCTGAGATGATAAATATACATTTAAAATACATGTTTTGCCATCCAAATATTATCTAGAGAATTAAAATTAGTATGGAAAGGTAGTGTATTCTCCAAGCATTTGCCCAGGAGTCTGTGCACACACTCAACTTCAGAACAGCTCATTAAATTTCACAGTCAGTTCCCTTCAGCAAATAAAATGCAGACTGGCAAACTGTAACATGAAACATTTCTGTAATCTGCATGTAACAAAGAACAAAGAAATTTTTAAAAATGAGAAATCTATCCCCCAATTATATCCCTTTAGCTTTTCTATCAGTAGAACTGTCCTGCAATCAAATTGTGCTGCTTTAAATCTGAAATATTGTAGTGATGGATGAGTCATGCCCCCAATTTAATGTTGTGAGCCAATGAAAACTGAAAGGAGTTACTCCTTTCCAAAGCTGGTTTAATGTTTCACAGTCTCCTCCCATTTAACCAGAATGTTTGCATTTATTATTATTTTAACCCATCTCTCAGTCCTCAATAATAATAAACCTTACATCCACATTAAGATGAGCTGCAGGAACTGTAGCATGGTGCTGCAGAGTAATTGTGTTTATAACTGTAAATACAATTGATTGCCATAGGAGCATGAACTTCACATACAGGGTCTATTACACTGGGAAGAAATATTTTAAGTGAATTTCAGTGTCACCTAAATTGATAGTTAAAGGTATGAAATTCAGCACTGATAAATGGAAATGCTTTTTTTACACAACACATGATTTAACTGTGAGCCCGTCTGCCACAGCAAATTGTTCAGACTGAGATTTAGGATTCAGATTTAGATGTTTATATTGAAATCAGAAATACCTAATGTTGTATATAATACAACACATAGTGAAAAGGATATTGAACCACGTGTTCTAGGATGTAAATCAGTCTCTAACTGCTGGGGAGCAGGATATGAAAGCAAGCTGCTTACATCTGCCCAATAATGAGCTTTTGCATATCTCCTGATATATTAAGTACTGATCAGCATCAGGCAAGAGCTGCTGCTTTGGTTCAGACACAGAACCAGTTGTTTCCAAAAGTGCTTTCTTATACTTTTCCTAGCAGGAAGATTTGCACCCCAATTCTTTAGTCCGTGCTCAGAAATGCAAGGCAGAAAGATCTTCAAACATACAGCATCATACCTTTTTTCCTCCACAGGTCCCATTTAACTTTTCTTACAGACAGGAAGGATTCAAGGTCAGTCTGACTACTTCTTTTGGAAATGTAAGATTTGAAACTGGCCTGCAGAGCAGGTTTACACCACTCTGATTTATGGAGGGTGGAGTTGCAGGCCAGCACCTTTGAGAGAGAAGGCAAGCCGCATGAAAAAGCTTTTGACTCAATACTGTGTCCTGCCTATGGAGCACAGATACTTAACAAAAAAAATCCTGTCATAGGTATGAGAGAAAAAGTGTTTAATTTGAGCACCACTGAAGAAAAATTCTTGATTATTACAAGTTGCGATTCAGTGGTTTATATCATGGAGAGATCTGATGGCACACAGACTGCATGTGCTCCCTTTGCTTAAACCACAGGAGATAATGCTCTTCTGGGCTACACCTAATATGTTAATTCAGTTCACAGGATCAAGTAGAGCTAATCAGAGTAGATGCCCTGGTATTGTGCACTTCAAGTGTCTTAGATTGGCTACTGCTGGCTGCACTGTCCTCTAAAAATGACTTGGCCTTCACAGACTTGCTGTTTTACAGAGTGGTCATCACCACTCCACTGTAAATTGCCTGAGGCAGCTTTCCTCTTTTTCCCACATCTTTTAGCATCTTTCATTTTCAAGTGTTTTGCCTCCCTCTGCAAAGTCATTAAGACATTTTATGAATCTCTGGTACAATAACTAGCCTGAAAATGATATTTTGAGTGGATTTGATAATCACATGGACTATGAAGTCATAGCTTAAAAGTGATGTTAGGGGGTAGAGCCAGGAAGTAAATGGAATTTCTCTTCCTGAAAAGATGCCTCATTTTGAAATAATGAGAAATGTAATTATCTTGTAATTATCTATATTTACCTTTATCCAAGTACTCTATAATATTAGCTGGTGGCCCCAATGTGCTGGGGAGGTGTGACCTCTTTTTCTGTTTTGGGTAAGTCACATAGCAAACACTGAGGGCTGCTTTTCTTCTGCTGCTAAGAAATACCTCAAAGAGTGCCATGGCAGGTGTAAATCAATCCCAGCAGTTCCAGAAGTCTTTACCCATATTCCACCAAGCAGGCAATGATTTCCAAGGGGTGGCTGAGCATCCCCACCCTCCTGGAGTCCATGTGCAAGGGGAAGATGCTGCTTTTACTCAGATGACAATCAGCAGTGGTACAGTTTGAAACAGATACAGCCCCAGCACTCTCAAAGTCACCATCATGCTCAAATCACAGTGTCTTTGAGAGTGCAGATGCTGCAAGTCCTAGGAGACAAGTATTCTGGGCTGCTGGTAAAATTGGAAGAAGTTATGCAAAGCACAGATAGGACATTCCTAAACTGGAAATAAATAGTGCAGTGATTTGCAAAGCATTAGCAGCACTATCCCTGCAGTAGAGGGATAGAGGCTGAACACTCACAAACCCCAGATATATCCTATAATAACAAATACAGAGCTAAAGTAAAAGCAGAGGGAGCAATATGGTTACTATCTGATAATATATCTACCCTCTAGCCACTGCTGAAAGACATTCTAGCCCACACTAGATTTAAGATGGATGAGAGGTTTTCTGTCAAACAGGCAAGGCTTAAAAGAGTAGAGGAACTGAAGGTTTGATCTTTAACACCAGATGGAAAAGAGAAAGATGAAAGAAAAGTTAATCAGAGACTTTTCTTAAGCTCTACTGATTACTGGAAAGCTTTTGACATGGTCTGTAGTATGCAGAAGTCAGTGGTGAGCCTTGATATTAACCAGCTCACCTAACAGTTTTTTTCCCCCTGAGTTTCACAACTCGGTCAGTAGCCTGCTGGTGACTTACTGCAGCTTCCACTGCTAAAACTGACAACTTTCTTTTTTTTCTTCATAACCTTCCCAAGTGGCACTGGCAAATTTTTTCTTTAAAAGTCAGTCTCATCCCTCGTGAAACCAGCAATGGAAGAAGGTCAGGAAAAGAAGTGATGATCATCTCCCAGGATGCAGAAACTGCTTTATGAGCAGGTGCTTTAGGTCAGTTATTTAAAGACTAAGGACCCAAGTGGCTTTTGAGCAGATGATCTCTGTAAAGGTTTAGTGCTTTTCGTCCATTCTGAAGAACTAGTTCCACTCTTGTTCTTTAAGCCACACAGGACAATACCCAATGTAAGGGGAGACAGCTGCAGGGCTCTGCTCACCCTGAAGTACTGAGCAGCCCTCAGGCATGGCCAGTCCTTGGTTAAATGTTCCCCCCTCATCTGGAGAAGCACATCAAGTATCTCAGCAGAAGTGGCCAGCACAGAAACTCAGTGCCCTGTGTGGGGGAGTCTGAGGTACCTTTTGAACCAGAATTACCCAGGCTGCAGGCAGGGAGTGATTACACCACCAGATCTGTAACATCCATCTCAGTCTCTCTGAGACCTGAAGTGATAACCCAACAGATCATCTCTCCAGCCAGCCCTATGACTTACAGCCCCACAGAGCTGCTGTTCATCCTCACAGCTTCCTGCCCAGGAGAAGATGAGAACGATGTTATCAGTTTGCATATGGGCACCGGATGCACAGAAGACTTTGGGATTTGCTTCAAGGTCACGCTGTCTGTGTCTCAGAACTGAACCCCTTAAACACAAGACCTTTCTGCCTCATTCTTATATCTAATGTCTACGAGTGTATTTTTCCCTTAGGGTTTAAGCTGGACCATTGGTTCCCAACTTTGAAGCAGTTTCCTGCCTTTCCATGGCATGAATTTTGAACTCGTCCATTGAAAGCATATGGGCTTTTCCTAGCAAGCAAGTGAATCTACAAACTTGGAAAGGCATGTGAACCAGAGTTTGAATCTCAGCCAAACAATTTGTTCTGGCTTTAATCAAGATGTCTTCTTTTAACTTCAAATATCGTTTTTTAAAATCCCATATCAAAACTTCTAGTGTCACACTATGAAATCAATAAATGCTACCAGTCATTCAACTCAGAAGTACTTCAAAGCAGCCTGAGTGATAACCATTATTTTATTTTTAAAAATATTCATCAAAGAGATGCAGTTAATATGAAGGCAAAACAAAATTAACAGCAACAGAGAAATGTGTCAGTTGCATTTTGAACTTGCAGAATACCACAAATCCTGCTACTAGTTTTGCTTTTAAAGTTTCTCTTTTTCCACTCCTATGTTGACACATTTTAATGTTTTCCTTTTTCTCTTCTCATCTTATCTAGTAATTTAGTTGGGCAAAAACTAGTTTTGATGCAATCATTTAATTAATCATATATTTGATATTATTTCACACCTTAAAAAAACAGATTTTTGAACCTAAATCTTCTACATAAAATGCTGTGTGAGGAACCAGTCCAGGCTGAAGTGTGCAGTTTAATTGTGTGTTGAAGTCTCATCACGTTCAATGGCTCTATGTTTAAAGCTAAGTATGTGACTATGAGCATTCCTGGGTAAGGGTCGTGGGTTTTTATCTTATTCCATAAATATTTCAATGGAAAAGCAAGGGAAGTGTTCATGAGTAAAGAAGAATTAGTTTAGATGAAAAGTAATGGAAACATGTCTATCTGAGTACATTGTGCCAGGAAAATTTCCAAAGTGGAGCATAAACAACTTTCTCAGCACCAAGTTACCCTGCCTGGGGCTTCTCATGTTTTACAGTTGGTTACTACTGCCACTAACAGTTTTCCATCATCTTGTCCTCTTATCCAGTGATAATCACCACCTAGCTCAACCTGGGCCATTCAGAAATAGGACCAAAGGCTAGAGAGTTGCGTGGGAAGTTGTTTAGAATGGATTACTGCCAAGGGCATGATACCATGAATAAGAAAATGGAAATTTGAGTGTAAAATTATCTATTTAGTCTTTATTCATGGCTGTGCCTTATGTTTGGGTTTTTTAATTGCAGCTAAGAGTGACTATAGTATACTGTGTAGTCTTAACAACATTGGTCTGTAAGATTTCTTAAAAATGAAACATCTAAGTCTCTGTGAGGGTCATTAAGACCCTGGAAGGAACTCAAAAGGAATGTTCAAAATCTAGATACAAGATGATTATGGTTTGGAGTCATACACTTCACTCCTGGCATAGGACTGGCATAGAGTTAGAGGTGGGGAAAGGTCAACTTTCAGAGCAGTCCTGTTCATCTCAGAAAGTCTGTCTGTTCCTGTTGTCCAAGCATCATCTATGGTTAGAAGCAAAAGGAATTCCACCAAGGATGTTTCAGCAGTGGCTGGTGAGCTCCAGGAGGGGCTGTCCTCTTAGGTCTGGCAAACAGATTTACCTTCAGTTTTCCAACAAGTCAGCCCTTTGTCTGACTGAACTTTTTTCTAACCAGGAATTCCAACTGCTTTGTAGTTTAATTCATTGTTCAGTACTGCTGTTTTAGGAAATTTATGAACTCTTTGATGCTGTCTTCTCCTTACGGAAAGGATTTAAGAGTGGGACATTGTGTTACTGTGTGTGTGCTTGGCACAACAGCCAGTAAATAGGATGTTTCTTGCTAGCTACATGATTTGTGGTATGTTTTCATCTTCATCATCATTTTTAAGTGTCTCTGTCCTTATAGTCCATTACACTGCCTTTGCCAGCAGTGTGGAAGTGAGCATGTTGTAGCTGTGTTCCAGCTACTTTCCTCACCTAGGCTGGACTGGGAAGGCAGGAGCTGGGATAAGGGGGAGGTTGAGTTCATTGGAGGTTGGGGATGCCCCAGTTCTGGGTAAGGTGGAGAATAACTGGTTTGAAGCCTGATCTGCATGGGCAACTGCAGCCTTGCACAGGCTGCTGGAGCATTCTGGCCGTGGTGAGGGCAGTGTGTTAATGCTGGAGCATTAGTGCAGGAAGAGTGGATTGTATTGGGAAGGCTTGTCTCTGAGATGGAGTGTGGAGACTAGACAGCAGGCTGAACAGGAGTCAGCAGGGTGCCTACATGGCTACATGGCAAAGAAGGCCAATGGCTCCTGGCCTGTATCAGGAATAATGTGGCCAGCAGGATCAGGGCAGTGATTCCTCCCCTGTGCTTGGCACTGGTGAGGCTGTCCCTTGAGTGCTGTGTCCAGTTCTGGGTCCCTCAGTTCAGGAGAAATGTTGAGCTGCTCAAACATATGCAGAGAAAGGCAGCAAGGCTGGTGAGGGGTCTGGAACACAAGTCCTGTGAGGAATGGCTGAGGGAGTTTGGGGTGCTCATCCTGGAGAAGGGGAGGCTCAGGAGAGACCTCATCACTCTCTACAGGAGGGTACAGCCAGGTGGGGGGGCAGCCTCTTCTCCCAGGAACCCAATGACAGGAAAAGAGGACACAGCCTTAAGCTGCTCCAGGGGAGGTTTAGGCTTTAGGACATTAGGAAGAAGTTCTTCATAAAATGAGTGATTGAGCACTGGAATGGGCTGCCCAGGGAATGGTGGAGTCACTGTGCCTGGAGGTGTTTAATAAAAGACTGGATGTTGCACTCAGTGCCTTGGTCTGGTTGACAAGGTGGTTTTTGGTCATAGGTTGGATTCCATGATCTCAAAGGTCTGTTCCAACCCAGTTGAGTCTGTGATTCTGTGAACCCCTGGAACAGGACACATCTCAGGGCATTGGTATCTACTAATTTTGATCTAATTTGCAACTGTGTGCATTTAGGATGGCAATGCTAGCCTGGAAGGAAGGTTCTCAGCTGTAACTGAGTTACTGTTCATTGGCTAATGTGTTTTCATGAACACTGTTGGTTTGCTTTTCGTACCTGCTAATGTGATATAGTGGAGGCTATTTGGTCCTGTGCATGCAAAGCTAAATCAGGCCTGGCAGGCAGCCCAGGGAGCCGTGCCACGTGTCCCAGCTGCTCACAGTGCTCACCGTGTGCTCCGCTCCCCAACTTTGCTGCTGCACATTGTTCTCCAGCTGCTTGCAAACAACAGAGATCTTGTGGTCCAGAACTTCCTCATGATTTGGCATAGAGTAAACAGATAAACTTCATGAAGAGGATTTCTTCCAAACATGGAATGGGTTTGCAATTCAATTTTTCCCTTTTTTTCCCTGTTTTCAAATACGAATGTGTCAGACTCCTCCCTTCACAGGTGAAGTCAGCAAATTGGTGGAGACATTACAGAGACTGACTTTCAGGAAAAGGGGGAAAAATTATTTTATTTTTTTTCTAATTCTGAGCACCATTACCCCTCACCTCTGAACCAAGAAAGACTTTACGTGGTGTCATAATTTAGCAAATTACTTCCTCAAAGGAAGGTCAAACATTTTACCATTCGATCAATAGGAAGCGACTTACAAATCATGTGTATTGATCATTGTAATCATTCAGAGGAATGTAGGGCAGACACTAAAATCACATGCACTTAGTCTTAATTGCCCACATTAAAGCAATTATGTCCCAAAACTGTCATTGTCTAATGCTATGCACACTACCCAGCATGGTAACTTTTAGCCATACATATTTAATCATAAATCAGCCTCTTAGGTCTATTGCACTAAAGACTTACAATATTGCTGTAATTATGCAAATATAACTACGTCTTTTTTCATCAATGTGTAAGATCATGTTGCTTTGGGGAGCCAAGTGGAGGAAAATAAACCCCTATATTAATGCAGCTGGCATTTAATACATATATTTTATGGCTGTGCTGTGTGTTCATGACACAAGTACTTAAAGTGACCTTAAATTGCTAATGAACAGAGAGCCTTTGTAAAAGCAGTCACAAGTCAAGGACTTGTAGATAAAACTTGTTGAGAGGTACATTGATGGTAGGCTTGTGTCAGGAGAGTGCTATTTGTTCAAGGATGTTTATAAACATTATTTTCCAGAGGATCATTTCAGCTAAAAGTGTCTCAGACAAATACCAATTGGTAAAATTAAAATAAATACTTTCTGATATTGTTAACATAGTGTGGGCGCCTTTTTCATTTTGTCAAGGAAGGCAGTGTATTGTCTCAGGAAAGTTTTGTTTTGATGAACTAAAGATTGGTCAGGAGTATATTCCTTTTACCATTCCAGAAACTATTTCTAAACAGATCTGAAAAATGAACAATTCTTGGTTTGCTACGTACCTTGTATTTTGCAAACAAGAATGTTTGAAATCACAGTTCTTATCTAATATGGAACAGCCAAATTTAAGAATTTCTCAGAAAATATGAGCTGAAGTCCCTTAAAAATTAAGGAGAGCAATTTTCCTGCCTTCCTGGGCTGAGATCTAGACTTGACTCAGTCAACTCCCAAGCAGCTTTCCAGAAACATAATCTAATAAAACCCAGAATAGAACAGGCCATGGAAAGAAAAAAAATACAGAAGAGACTGCATTGTAACACAAGAGAGCAAAAGGAAGGATCATCTACAGCCTGCCTTCAGTTCTTGAGTCGCCTCTGAAGGAGTGCAGAGCAGGTTGTGCTCTGGCTCTGCATGCAGAGGCACAAAGGGAAGGTGCAGAGAAGGAAGACAGGCTGCTGGGATTGCCAGGTACCCCCACGTTACCATTTCCTGCTCCTCTGAGCCTTTTTGGAGCCTGAAACATCACATCATCTAGCAAGGGCTGATCACATCAGCAGCTCTGCAAAATGTTCTTGCACCTTCTCAGTCTTCAGCACGGTGGGCTGCTGACACACAGGCCTGAGGGTACTTCTGAGAAACCTCAAAAGGTAATGAGACATGCTGCCTTTTTGGCAACAGGCTCCAGATAAGGCATGTGCATCTTCGCTGGGAGATGTGCAAGCTGCAGATCTCTCGACAAGCTTCAGAGCTGCAGGAACGGGGAACTGTGCATGGAAGCTAAGAGCTAAATTGATTCATTCCTGAGAAGATCTCTGACTCCAAATCTCAGGAAAACTTATTTTAATAAGTTTTTGAAAATGTCAGCAACATTTCTGATCTTCTGGGGGTCTCAATCTGCTCAAAGCAGCAATATGTAGAGCATAAGATACCCTGTAAGTCACATGTGTATCCAGCTGGGCACTGAATCACAATTAATTTAGTATTAGGGCCCTAGTATTTAGGAGTTTTAAAAGGGAGAAAGTAAGCAGTTTCTCTCAGAAGCCCTTAGCCCCAAAACAGTGATTTGAGCATTAAACACCGATCAGAGGAGAAAGCTGTTTCAGTGGAGGAAAAAGGACATTAAACATATCAGCTCAAAATAGTTGCACCAAATCTGATCAGGGTATCAGTAACCAGGTTACATGCCAGTAACCTGGCATACCAGTAACCTGAATATGGCCACTTTGGGGGCATCTTCCCCGTGTCTCCATGCACAGCTGGGTGGTGAGGTGCTGCAGCATGCCTGATTGCTCGGGAATCCCAGCACTTCCCGCACTCGCTCGTTCTTTCAAGTAGCAATGAAGTTGTTTGGCTGGATCCTTTATGAAAGTTAAAATTGGTTTATCATTTTCTTTTCGCTTCTCACACCTTATCTAGTTTCTACATTCTTCCCACTTCAGTAGTCAAAGTGATTGAAAGCCGAAAACTGAGCAGATCTGTCCCTGCAGCAACTTTCCTCGCGTTTCTCATTTAGCGTTTTATCAAACGGGCTCTTTGTCTTTGCAGTCCCCTGATGTTGCCTCTGTTACACGGTGATATTCTTCAGGTCATGGGGGTTAAAAGGGGGCTAAAAAGGAGATCATATTGGACTTGCTTTACACAGACATGTAGCATTAGACCCAACGCCCAATAGAGGAAAGATATACTACTCCTATTTGATGAGCAGCAGGCCAATAAATTCATTAATCATCATTTTATGCCTCATCAAACACTACCCAAGTTCCTCCATGGGAGTTATACAAATTAGCCACTGAAAAGGCAGTAATTTTAGTTTAGCTAGGTAAGTGCTTTTTGATTGCCTTCCTGAACAATGCTTCCCTTGACAAGCTAATAAATCAGCCCTTTCTGAATCAGAAGTGCAGCAAGTGCGAACAATAACTCCACATAGTTTCTCCGCTGATTTCAGCTGGAAGGCCTAAGAGGATGATCTGGGATCAAAGTCTCTTACTTTATTGCAGAGCAAAAGCTTTCTTTATGAAGAAGAGCTACAGAGAAATGAGGGAAGGGGGATTTTTTTAATCAATTAATGA
Source organism: Zonotrichia leucophrys gambelii (assembly GCF_028769735.1). NCBI lineage: Eukaryota > Metazoa > Chordata > Aves > Passeriformes > Passerellidae > Zonotrichia > Zonotrichia leucophrys. The sequence continues at coordinate 10,208,617 of NC_088181.1, forward strand.
GAGAAAAAGTCTTGAAACAAAAAGGAGGCCTAAGTCTCCGATTGCAGGGATGCTGGGAGGCCGGCAGGGCAGCTCGGGCAGGAGCCAGCCCTGCCGCAGGTGAGGCTGGAGGCATAAATCGAGGGGCTGCTCCTGTGGAGAGTTACAGATTACCAGGGCGAGTCAGAATACAGACTGTACTTAATCTGCGACCAATTGATTCCTTGAGTGTTTCAGGTATTTGTAGTGTAGGTTTAGATTTGTTGGGTGGCTTTACAGTGGGAAGCCTTGAGGCTTTTTTTCAAATTGCTGCCTTTGACAGTATCATTTTTTTTAACTTGGCCGTAAATCATTTCACTAATCAGCTGTCACCAGCCAACATGCATACATTGGCATTCAGCCGGAGAATTTGTTTTGGAAGGCCTTTAGCAACAAAAACTATGTTTGTATCAATAACCGTCTGTTAATGTCTCATGCATACGGATGTAGAACACGGGGAGGAACAAGGGAACGGAGAACAATTTTGGTGGAGGGAAGAGGGGAAGAGCATTAATTGCCACGCAGGGCGCAGCCTCCCCCCGCCCGCCGTGGCTCGGGCGAGGAGCTACGCGCGGTACCTGCGGCCGGGCCGGGCTGCGCGGAGCTGCGCGGAGCCCCCGCCGGTCCGCAGCGGCGCAGTTCGATGCTTCCCTCTCCCCGAGTCTAGACCTGAGGTATTTTAAGTACAGTGTGTCTCTTCTCCTCTTCATTAACTTTCCCTCCACACATCACTGCATGCCTCTGAAAATAACTTGGCAAACTGGGAGCCGTTTATCTCTTTTATCTTGGGACCTGATCCAATTAAATAAGTGCACATTTACATTTGCATCCATCAGCCATGAGCGTGGAGAGGTCTGTGGTTAGCTTTAGGCAAATAAGAGCCAATTTCGGGGGAAAAGAGGTATCAGGACGATGCCGCTCCCTTGCCGTCGCGGACGCAGGGGCGAGCCGAGCCAGGACGAGCTCGGGGCAGGATGCGGCCCCAGCCGGCCCTTGCCGGGCTGCCCGCGCCACGGCACAACGAGGTGGTTATTGCACAAGTGCCTGCATCAACCCGAGCCGGGCTCCCGGCACGCTGCGAGTTCGCACATGCTCTAATTATAACAGATGAGTAACGCCGTGCGGAGGACATCTATTTTCTGGTAGTTGGAGGTGAAGGGATCCTCGGCTGAGGAGGCTGGAAGCGCCCGGCGGGGTACGACCCCGGGGAGTCGCTGAGCAGCTCCGCACCAGCCTCCCGAGTTCGGCCCTGCCGAGGCGAACCCGCAGAGATTTCCCTGGCACAAAAGTGTGGAAGGAGGCGAGAGTGGCTCGGGCAGCCCCTCGCCCGCGAACTGGCCATGGAAATAGCGCGGGTTGCTCCCGTTGAGTACCGGGCATTGAGCGAACGCGGCAGTCCCCCGAAAGAGGGGACGGGGAGCGGGATGCAGGAGACCTCTCGGCACCTCCTGCGCGGCTCTCCGCGCCTTTCCGACCCTGCTGCCTCCTGCCCCTTGCGGCGCCCGGCGCAGCCCTCCCTGGGGGAATCCGCGGCCGCGCAGGGAAAGGCTTCTGCCTTCGGGAGAAAAGCAGAAGGACCCATGTTGGGGGCCCCTCGCTCCAGCGCTAGGTGGTCCCACGGAGGTATCGCCGAGGGTGCTGGGGGCAGCGAGGGAAGCCGAGAAGGCCTTAGGTGCCGGGGCTCCAGCCGCAGCCTCGGAGCAGGGGCAGGGACTGGGAACGGCGCTATGGGACTGCCGGGGGCGGAGGAGGCGCCTGCGGAGCGCTCTCGGGCAAGAAAAGGCAGAGCCTGCGCAGGAGCCTCTGCCGCGGCCGCCCCGTCGGGCAGGGCCCGCACCTCGGCCAGGCGCGGCCCGTTCGTCCCTCCCGGTCCCGGGCGAGCCCTTTCCCTGGCAGAGAAAGGTCCCCAGTTTGAGTCGGGCCGCGCCGCCGGGCGGCCGCTTCCGCGCCCGCGGAGGCGAGGTGGAGGAATGCGGGGACAATGCGCCATCTGTCACCGCCGGGTCGCGCCGCGGCCGGGAGCGCCGCCGAGGGCGCTGATTTATGCTGAATGCGCCTTAGAAGATCTCGATGTAGACTTTGTCTTTCTCTGTCAGAGCCAAGTAAAAAGAAACAGCTGGCCTGAATTTTTAGCACCCATAATTAATTAAGAGCTTCATTCCTGGGATTTGATGATTCAATAAAGCAAGACCCTTATTCCCCTATGTGATTCCAGTGAATATCTACTCCACTCCAATCCTTTTGGATCCCAAGATAGGGCAGATTAACACTCTTTTTCTGTGGGAGAGAAGGGAAAAAATGCCTCAAGATTGCATCTGAGGCGCACACAAAAGGTAAATTCAAAACTGCCACTTGTTCTCTGCAAAGGCTCCTTATTCTCCGCCATTGATGTATTTGTGCCAGGTTTTAAAGAAACCAGAGGGGGGATGAGGAATTAACATATTGCTCATTTGGAAAAACAGCCGGTTCTGGTTTTGGTAACACTTGTTCCCTTGCCAGCCACAGATGTCCTTACTAATAATCGTGGCAGGTCACAGAAAGAGGGGAGCGGGAGGGGGATGGTGAGGGAGGCGGGCGGGCTCCCCGGCACTCCCGTGCGGCTCCAAGCCTGCCCCGAGCCAGGCTGCTGCTGCTGGGGCGGGCGGAACGCTGCGGAGCCGGGCGGAACACCGCGGAGCCGGGCGCACCGCACCCCGGCTGAGGAACACCCGCGGCTGCGCACCCGCGCTGGGCGCCGGCCGGACCGGGCCGTGGGGAGGAATTTTCCTTTGTTTTCTTTCGTTTTTGTTTTTTCCTAAACTCGTCTTAGTTTTGCGTTGAAGTTCCTGTACTTTTCCCTTCTGCAAACCCCTGTGATATTTTTTTATTCGTCTCCTTTAAACTTGCTGACCGTGTGATTTCCCGTGTTTTCTTGGCGGAGGGGCTTTCACGTACTTCCTAGGCAAGGCAAGAGAAGATGCTGCTCAGAACCTCTCGCCGGGGCGGGGGAGGTGTGCGGGGGGAGCTCCAATAAGCCAATTAGACGCGACCGCGCCGTCCCGGCCGCGGCGGAGGCTCCGCGCCGAGCGGGAGCCCCGTAGGTTAATCGTGACAATTGGAAAGGCAACACTCGCGGGGAGAGCAGCGGGGGGGATGTAAACACGGTCCGGGGTGTTGAGGGTCTAAATTAGGATTTGTTTTGTTTTTAAGCGTGAAGGAGGAAGCAGTAGGGCTGCGCCAGGCTCCCCGCCTCTCTCGCCCTCCGTCCCCGCGATTGAGAATCAGGGCTGGAGGTACCCGGGGCTCCCTGCCCGAGCCCGGGGGCTGTGCTGGACCGCACCCCCAGCTCTGTCTCTTTGCTTCCAGGACAGAGAGAATTTTGCCGCGGCTGGGATGGATGGGACCAGTGGCTGCAGCCTTGGGCTCGCAGTCCACCTGGGGTCGGTCCCTCATCCCGGGCGCGCTGAGGTGTCGGTAGGCCCATCGGAACGGGCACGCCTGACCTCGGGACACTTGCCCGGCTTTCTCCGGGGAAGCCTCATCCTTCCCCGGGGTCAGGGCCCTTGGCTGGGACGGGCGAGGAGGGGAACGACCCCCCGCTCCCCGAGGGGAGCTGCGCTCCCTGCCTGGCGAGTGCCGCCTGCCGCCGGGAGCCCCCGCTCGTCTCCTCTGGGGTCCCGGATCCTCGGCCTGCGGTCGGGACCTGGGGACTGAGCTGCTCCTGTGGGCCCAGCCGGGCCAGCCACGCCACCACGCCTGTCGGCCGCGCTGGGGGATTTTGGGGGGATGTTGGTCTGTCACCTGCGGGACAGGGCGGCCCCGCTGCCACCTGCGCCGCTCCACCCGCGCCGTCCAGGCGGGCAGCGGAGGGGTCGCGGCGCCCCCGCCCCAGCAAGGGCCGTGCCGTGGGGCCCGGGACGGCAAGGGGAGGGAGCGGGCACGGAAAGGGGCCAGCGATTTCTTCCAGGAGCGGAGCCTGGACCGTTTCCACCTGCACCCCTGGGCAAGCACCTGCTGCCAGGCGAGCTGATGAAAGCCCAGGCTGGAGGAGCCCACCTCCATCCCCTCTCTTCCCCCTCAGCTGCCCAAAAAGCGCTTCGGAGCGGCAGCGAAGCCCTCGCTCCCCAAAGCTCCGCGGGGCAGCCGCGGCCCGGGAGGGCTCCGCTCCCAGCGGGAGAGTCGCTCCCGGCTGCTCCGAGGGCTGCTCCCGAGTAACCTACGGCAGCTCTAACTGGCAGCAGGCGTTATTTTTATTTTAATATATCCTCACGTCTTTTTATTTTTTCTTTTTTAAGCAACAAATTAACATGCCAGAGGCAAAAAAGGCGAATGCTGCCCCCTCCCCCCTACTCTGTTACGGGAAAGAAACTGGTAAATTCGTGCTTATGTTAAAGAATGGCTATACACTATATCTCCTGTGGCAGGGGAAAAGGGTGATGAATAAAATTGTTGTATGAAATCGTTTGGGCTACAATAATAGTTATGGTTTAAAATAGGCGACAGGCTGCAACCTAAAGGAAACGGTTAATTCCCTTAGGAATTTATACATCAAACGAAAACCGTATTGAGATCGCTAATAGACCTATTCAGAATAGCCCTGAGTATAAGGAATAAGGCTTTTGAACGAGCGAAGCTTCTAAGCTGCTTTGCAAAATAGCTTTTTCAGAGATCGGAAGATCAGCTGTGGAAAGGTAGCACGACAATTAAAAAAAAAAATCCATAGCTAGATGAATAATTGAAACCTATTTATTTTGAGGTTAGTCGTTCCTCTGCGGAACCTGTTGTCTGGGGAGCGAGGTCCTGAGGGGCTCTGTCGCTCCCTCTAGCACACGGGCCAGGGAGTTTCCCCGAGTTCCGCCGGAGGCGATCCCCGCCGGGGGACGGGGCCGGCACAGCTTTGCCTCCAAACCCTCACACCGGAGCTGATCCTCCCCGGGCCAGCGCTACCCTGCCCCTCGCCGCCAGAACTTTGTCCCGTTTAAACAAGGCAGGTGAGTCCAGTAAAGCTCACTGCTGCGCGAAAAGTACTCCTTCCTGCAGGTCTCACTGACTGGAAATGAAATATCCAACGGAGGAATTCGAGCGTTTTTTAAAAAAATCATTTATCATTAAGAGAATGGCAAAGTAACATACTACTATCCCAAGAGTATTTGATTCTTTGCACGTTCAGTTGAAACAATTTTGATTTTAAACCAAATTATCTACAAAAAATCGTATAACCAAGAGAACGTCTTTAAAACTCAAAATACAAACTACTATTTAAATTCCCGTAAATGTAAATATGCATGAATAAACCTGTTACAGCTAATAAATGGCTCTGACAAAGTTGAAGAGATTACAAAATAATTATCTGACTCGTAAAGAAAAAAAAATCCAAGCAAACGGAGGGGTGTCTCGGCACCAGCCCCAGAGGTCCCAGTCATACTCCCATCACATCAGCAGTGTGGATGTCAGCGTACAGCTGACACCCCAAAATGCACACTGCACAACGACGGACCCGTTCCTGCAGTGCTGGAGCAGTTCTCGCCGTTATTCCTTTGCAGGGGACCCGGGCTGCTGGGGCAGCCCCACGAACGGGAGCTGACTTTTGCTTGGGGGTTCCGAGCTGGGGAGCCCCTAATCCGCTCGGGGATCGCTTCCCCCTGCCTGGGGCTGCGGAGCGGCAGAACGGCGCGGGGGGGCTCGGGGCGCTCTCTGTCCCCGCACCCAAGGGATTTGTGGTGGCATTGCCCCGGGATCGCGGCGCCTGTCCCGCACCGGCCGCGGCTCTGCGGCCTCAGCGCGGAGCGGAGCGCGGCCCCGCGGGACTCCCGCACGGCCGAGCGGGTGGCGGGAGCCAAAGCCGGGCCGAGTGTGACACCTACCTGCCAGCGCCGGGAGCACCGCGCCCGCGGCCGGCCCTGCGCGGGACTGCGCGCCCCGGGCCCCGCCGGGAGCGCCCCAGAGCGCGGGCCGGGCACCGCGGGGCCGCCACCGGGGCCGGGCAGCGGGGCAAGGCAAAGGCAAAGGGGCCGCAGCCGCCCCCGCCGCACCGAGCGCCTTCGCCCGGGCAGCCCCGGCTGCCGCCGCAGCACCGCCGCTGCAGCGACGCGGGCTAAATCTGGCAGAAAATCGAACTCATTAGCAAAGTTCACCAGCTGATTGCTTTGCATAAAACACGACACTGATTGGAAGTAATTAGGTTAAAAGATGGGACTGCGCTTCGATTTGGTGTTTCTAACAAGTGCTTTTGTGCGTGGCCTGATTTAAGCCTTCACCTCTGGGAGCAGCGTCCCTGCCGCTCCCGGCCCCGTCCCGCCGCCGCCGCCGCTCGCCTGTCCCGGCCCCGCCGGCGGCTCTCGCCTCCGGAGCCCCCGACCTCTTAAAAATTTCCTGCCACTTCCAAAAAGGCTTCAGGTACTACTGAGAGGTCCTAAATGGAGCCCCGCGTCTCTTTTAAGACATGCTTTTATTTTTCCGCAGCTATGCACGTATCTGCCCGTTGCAAAAAGAGAGTGGTTTTGATTCTGTTAAAAATCTCTTTTAATTAAATATTTGCATTTTACAAAGGCGGCTGCAGGTTTGGGTTTTTTTAAATCTAATACGTATAACCTATTTCCTTTTTTTGTCTCGTTTTTGAATTATAGTTTAACTCACACTCAAGGAAAAAAAACAATAGGCATAAAAAATTAAATTAAACTTGTATATATATATTTTAAAACTATGAAACAATTCGGAAAAAGACACAGAAATGTATATATTTATATTACGAAAACAACATTAATGCCTGTACAGTTGTCTTGATTTCATAATTTACTTCAAAGATACTGTATTGTCAATTTAAATACAAAAAAGCTACATTAAATATACAGAATAAGATTTAATACAAATCTTTCTTCTTTGTGTGTGTGAGAGAGAGCGTGTCACTCGTTTGCTTTTCACTTGCTTAAGACATTTCTGGGCGGTTTCCACCAGCCATTACAAATAGACTCTATAAACTTTTGAAGAGGGGCTGGGAGGGAGGGGGGAGCTGGTCTTTTTCTGTTTGTTTTGTTTTTCTTTTGGTACTGGAAAAATAACTGCCAAAGCAATTTATTATTTCTCTCAAATAAATTAAAAAAGGGGAGAAAAAATAAAAGGAACAAAACCACAGTCCCAGGAGGGGATAGGGAGGAGAAGCCGATATTAAATGTTGGACATACCTTTCTTCAGTTCGTAAGGTGAGTCTTTGCAAAGGTCTACTTGGGACTGGCTCCTGATCATTTTAGTGTCTTTAGCCAGGCTCTCGGCTCTGCTGAGGACAGTCTGATTTAATCCATTGAAGTGGGCGCCGGGGGCGGCGGCGGCGGGGCCGCCGGCGGGGTGCCCGTGCAGGGCCCCGAAGGAGCCGTAGTTCGTGTAGCCGGGGTAGAAGGGCGCCGTGTAGTAGAGCGGCCGAGGCAGGACCGCCCCGTTGGGGAAGGGGCACTGCGCGGCGGGCGAGCGCGGCCGCGGCGGAGAGCGGGACGGGCCGCTGCCGCCCAGCACGGCGGGGCCGGGGGGCGCCGCCTCGCCGCCGGCCTCCTTCGCCTTGTCCGCCGAGGTGGCGATCTCGGCCAGCGACCAGAGCTTGGGCTTGGCGAGGGCCGCCTGCTGCGGCGAGTGGATGACAGAGGCGCCGGTGGCGGCGGGCAGCAGCGGGTGCAGGTCGGCGGAGTGCGGCGGCCCGGCGGCGGCGGAGGGCGGGCGGTACGGCGGGGGCTCCTCGCGGCCCGCCGGACACGGTCCCAGCGGGGAAGCGCCGGGCGCCTTGTGGGGGCCGGGCGGCCCGTCGAGCCGCTCCTCCGCCAGCTCTTTGCAATCCGAGTCGCTGAGACCGCTCTCGGCCTCCCGGGGGCCGGGGGACTCCTGAAGGCGCTCGCAGCCCGGCGCTGCCTTGGGATCCGCCGCTCCTGGTAGGGGGAGAAAGGACAGGGGTGGGGGGGCAGCTCTCGGTCTCGCCCTGCGCCCCCAAACCCGCCCACCCACTTCGCCGCCCACCCTTCGGTCCCCGCCGTGGCCAGGCCCGCGGCGCTGCCCGCCGGCTCCCCCCGCCGCGGCTGCACGCTCGGGGGAACAGGCCGCCCCAGCACCGCTGCACCGCTCCAGGGCAGCCCCGAGGGCGCGGCCGCGCTGACCCGGCCGAGCCCGCTGTCCTACCTGTGTCCGGAGTCCCGGGGTCCCCCTTCTCCTCCAGTTTCTGGGGCTCGTCCTCGTCGTTTTTCTCCAGGTCGATGTTTTCCTCTTCCTCCTCGTCCTCGCTGCGGTTTCGTGGGGTCCAGGTCATTTTGTTCTCCTTCTTGAGCCGCCGCCGCGCGTTGGCGAACCAGGTGGAGACCTGGGTGAGGGTCATTTTGGTGATGATGGCCAGCATGATCTTCTCGCCCTTGGTGGGGTAGGGATTTTTCCGGTGCTCGTTGAGCCAGGCCTTGAGGGTGGCCGTGGCGTCCCGCGTCGCGTTCTTGCGGTACGCGGGGTCCCCGTAGGGGTAGGAGCCGAGCGGCGCCGCGTACGGGTGGTACCCCAGGGAACCGGCCATGCCCGGCGTGTGGTCGTAGGGCGAGCCCTGGGGAGAGAGGGGACAGCGGCCCGGCGGGGCGAGGTCAGCGGCCGCGGGGCGGCAATGACAGGGCAAAGGCAGCACCAGGGCCTGCCCGCAGCCCTTGCCCGCGCCCCGCCGCCTCTCCCCCGCCGCCGGGCCCTGCCCGGCTTGTCCCCCGGTTCTTTCCCGGGAGGAAGGGCCCTGGGGGCTCTCTGGGGCCCGTAGTCTCCGAGCCCAGGAGATCGCCGGCTGCTTGCAGCAATCCAGCGGTTCTCCCCCAAATGCAGGAGCGGAAAAGCAAGTGGGCAGCGCGGCGTGGGGGCGGACAGCGGCAGGGGGACCGGAGCCTTCCCCCCGCCCTGCGATCGCGGCAGACAACCTGCCGGGCCCAGGCGGCCTGGGCCGCTCCTCCCTGCCCAGGGACGGGAGGAGGAAAAAATAAAAGGAAGAAGAAAAGAGAGAAGAAAAGAAGATAAAAGGGAAACAAAAAAGGGGGAGAAGAAGGGCAAAAATAAAAAGGCAAAAGAAAAGATACGGAAAAAGGAAAGAAGGAACTGTAAAACTCTGCCCTAAACACAGACGAGAAGCTGAGCCAAAGTCGCCGGGTTTTGGGGGGAACTGAGGGGCGTTGGCTGTGGCCGCAGCCCTGCGGTGTGGATCTCCCGCACTCGCACTGGCCCCGCGGTGCCCCGCGGGCGCGCACGGCGGCGCAGTGCCCTGCCTTCCCCTTCCCTTCCCCGCGCAGCCCCGCGGAGCAGCTCGCGGCCATGGGGTTAGAGCTCTGCAATATTTAAGCCTAATTATCGCCGGGCAGGGGAAAGTTGCCTGGATTTATCACCCGGATTTCTCCCATCGCCGACCCGTCCTGAATTCATTCCTTTTCAATCACAACAAGCTAATTGTTGCAGAACTATGATTGGTGGTTTTTACACATTTAATTTTTTTTTTAAGGGAATGAAACCTGTTCCCGCCTGCCATGGTCCTGCTCACCCGGGCCGTGCCGGCGGCTCCCCCCGCGCCCGGCCCTGCCCGCCGCTGCCGCCAGCAACAGTGTGAGGCAGGGCACGGCGGCGATGCGGGAAAGTTGGGCGGCGAGGCGATGAGCCGCGCTCCCTTTTGTCCCCGAGATCTCAAAAATAAAATGGGAACAAAAAGCAGGCCCGGGAGGGGGGGACAGGCGCCCACGGGATGCCGTCGTGCCCGGCGCGGTGTCGGCTGCCCGCGGCTGCTCTTACCACGTAGGAAGTGAAGGCGGCGGCGGCGGCGGCGGCCGGGTCGGTGCCGTACTGGAGGTGGGAGTTGTAACCCGGGGAAGGGGCGGTAAAGGCGGTAGATCCGGCATAAGGGGAAAAAGCGGAGCCCGAAGAAGATCTCCCAAGTTCATCGGTCCTGGGTCCGGAGATCACGCTGGTGCTGTACGCCGGGCAGGAATAGAGAGCCAAGGACGCTGACGGCTGGTACAAGTAACCCTGAGGATACGACATGGCCAGGCGCGCACATATACCCGGGAGCCCAAGGCGCCGGGAGGGAGCCGCCGCGCTGCCGGGCTGGGGCGGCTGCGGCCGGGGCTTCGCGGGCGCCTCTCCGCCCTCGCCAGCTGGGCAGAGGCGGCACCTTGCTCTGCGCCGGGGCTGCTGCTCCGCTTTCGCCTGCAGCCGGGCACCGCTTCCTCCTTTTTCTCCCCCCCTCGCTTTCCCCTCTTTCCCTCCCCCCCTCCTCTCTTTCTCTCTCTCTCCCTCTTGCACTGGGGGGCTTTTTTTTTTCCCCCTTCCTCCTCGCTCTCGCTTTCCGAAGGGTCCTGCCAAGATGCTAAGTTGGAAATTGCAGCTCCTGACGCCTTCAGCACGGCCCGGCGAGGCTCCTCCTTCGCGGGGTGTTGTCAGTGGAAGGACTGGCAGGACCCCGCTGGGCTGCCGCGGCCGGGCCCAACCAGCGGGAGGGCTCCGCGCTTTCCTGGCCCTCCCCAGCGCTCAGAGGCTCAAGTGCGCCGGCTCCTGGATTGCAGTCACCTCCGAGCCATTTAAGATCAGCTCCAACTTTCTGCATGTGCTAAATACCGTGCGGAGCCGCGTTGCGCCGGAATGCAAGCCAATCAGTATATGAAAAAAAAAATAGATCTTTAATAAGATTTATTAGCCGCCCGGCTCCCCCTCTTCCACAGCCACCCCTCCTCGTGCTCTCTGCCCCTGCCCCTCCCTCCGCTAAATCATTGGAGGTGGGATATACGGCGGACTGCTGGTGCTGTTAGTTTTGATTTTCTTAACAAAAAAGGAGGTTTTCGTCGGGGAAGAGCCGCAGCCCTGTCCCTGGGCTGCTCGGCCGGTCCCTCCCGCGGGCAGGGGCCACCCCGCCACCGGACCTGTTGCGGCGGCTGTGCGGGCGGAGCGGCGGCGGGGTCCGGCCAGGAGCGGGGATCAGCTTCGCGGAGGGCTCGGATTTAGACTCCCAGCGCCGGCCGCAGGAGAAGGGCGATCCGGAGGGGAGCGGAGGGGGCTGAGATGGGTCCGCAGACACCGCTCAGAGCGAGGGTTTGCCCGCGGATCTAAGGAACACACCGGGTGTCCTCCCCCCGCCCTCGGCTCAATGAAGGGTCGAGGCGAAAGCAGATTAAAACCATATGAACCGGGATAAATCCCTGCCGATCAGAAGATGTAATCTCCTGTGATTCCATCAGATATATTTCTCAATAGAAACATATCCCGATTTATTCCCTCCTCGCATATTTTTTCCCTTGCAGTTGAGGAAAGGAGCTGCTCCAGCGGCCGCGGACCCCTGGCCATCGGGATCCGCCGTGCCTTTCTCGGTCGAGGGAAGGGAGAGATAGCATAAGATTTATATTTTCAGAATTAATTTTATTTTGTAACTTTTGCATTTCCCGACCCCAATGCTCTCGCCGCGCTCCCCCGCGGGACGTATGCGAAGACGCGAGGAGCAGGGCTGTGTTTTAAAACGGGCAGGCCGGGGCAGGAGCTCCCCGCGTCGCCGTGGAGGCGACACCGACACCGCCCCGCTTTCTCCGTCCCTCCCTCCCTCCTTCTCCGGGGCTCCGTCCCGGCGGCAGCATCCACAGCCCCCAGCCGGGCGCAGGCTGGGACTCGCCGAGCGGCCGCGCTGCAGAGCCGGGGCTGGGCGGGAAGGGCGCGCTGTCCGCGCTGCCTTCGGGGGGGACGCGGCAGGACCGAGGCCGGCGGGGCGGGCGCTGCCCGCCGTACAGCAGAGTCACCCCCGTCCCCTGCCCTGCACTACAGTACCCATCAGGCCGCGGCCCCGCCAGGCCCGCCCCCGGCCGTCCCGGCGCATGACTGGCTGTGCCCCCGCCAGCGGCGGGCGCTCCGCTTCTTCTACGGGCCCGCGGAGCTGTCCCTCAGCGTGGGGTGTGGAGGGGCGGCGGCGGCAGCACGGGCGCGGTTGCGGCGGAGTCCGGAGGCGGCGCTGACAGGACGGCGCGCGGAGGCGCTGCGGCCCGCGGCTGCCGCCCCCGGCCCGGAGCGGCACGGCCCGGGGCAGCCCGGCTGCGCTGAGCTCGGTCCGGCCCGGAGCAGCCCGGCCGCGCTGAGCCCGGCCCGACCCGGCTGTGCTGATCCCGGCCCGGGGCAGCCCGGCTGCGCTGAGCCGGGCCCGAGGTGAGGGAGCGGGGCCCGGGGGCCGCTCTGGCGCTCGGTGCCGGCGCTGCCCCGCCGCGGGGCGCCCCCTGACGGGCGGCGCGGTTCGACCCCGGCCCCGCTCTGGTCCCGGCCGCGCCGGGCGGGACTGGCGGGGCCGCACCGTGCTCGGCTCCTCCTCGGCTGCTGCCGAGCCGCGCTCCGTGTGGCCGTTCCCGCCTCTATCCTCTTGCATTTCCCTCGCCCCCCGTTTTGTTTTTGTTTTGATTTTTTTTTAATTTAATTTTTTCATGTGCGGTGTGCGGAATTTCGTCTGTTTAAACTCTATGTGGTTCTGCCCCGGTAAACGGGACAGGTCCGTCCCCGGCTCGCACGCTCCCTTACATGCTCAATCCACACAGGTGTGCACTTTCATCAGTTTTCGACTGCACGGTGTCACCGGTATTTGTCCCCGGCTTCATTATAGCGATCGCTCTGGAGCACTGCATTTCTTTCTCCACTCGAAAGCTCTTCTGTCATAATCCTCTGACAATCCCCCTTGTTCGGGGAGTGAGATATTATCTGGTCAAGTTTTATACATTTAACATTCATTTTACATGTGAGTAGAATAACTAACTGCTTTTCCGTGCTCCTTTCTTTGTAGGAAGAAGCAGAAGTTTTAACCATCTTCCCATGGCATCTGACTTTTTTGAAGAGGAGGTAAGGTTAACGTCATGTAAAATTACCCTCTTTATTTCTGATGTTCCACTAATCTTTCTTCTGTAGGCATACATTTTGGAAACTGTGGTGAGTTCATGCATACTTTCATGCCTTGCAAACATAATACCAGAGCTGATTAATAAACGGTAGTGATAGGACTCTTATGCCGTCAGGATTGTAAGTGCCTATCAAACTGACATTCTCACTACATTATGCCACTATTATATTCTTTGCAGTTTTAAAAGAACTGTAGATAATTATTCAAGATATTGAAACATTTAGTTTATAGTTCTATTGCTGTGGTTGTCACCTTCACTTTATATCAAATTTGAGACTCATTTCTTAAGGATGTCTATATTTTCTGCTTTATTTGCACATTGATAGCTTTACTGAATGACTAGTCACAGCAACTTTTTCCTCTGATAGCAGCATATTAAAAAAGCCTAAGACTAATCTGCTTTGCAGGACTTTTCAACCACTTGCTGGAAGGGAAATAGTTTGTTTCAAGACTCTTATGTTGTTCATCAGTGCTGTTAGCAAACGTGGGGCTTGAGGATACATTTGCTGCTTCTCTGCATTTTTGCTGAAGGTCCATGCATTTGAAGGTATGGATGAGTTCTCGGCATTAGGAGTTTGTGCATTTTGCAGTTGCCTATGAAACTGTAACAGTGCAGGTTGATATTAAAATTCTGGACTGTATATTTTTCTCATAATTTTTTTGAATATAAATTGTTAATGCAATAGAAAAAATGATTGCCCTTAAAGTCTTATTTAGTAGCGGGAAAGATTTACAGTCTGGCTGTGCACTGTTCACGTTATTTAAATTTAGGCATGTGAATTTAGATTCAGCTTCTATAAATAAATAATTAAAATCCCTATTTTTATAGCTTTCAGTCTGTTCTGTTGGTCCTGCAAAGCTGTTAAAACGGTTATTGGTTAGTTTAGTAGTTGGACTCCAGTAGGGTTTTTGGTATGAGAGGAACTTGGATTTGAGATGACTGCACAAAATGTGACCCAAAATATAGCAACACTTGGATTTGCATATTTGTTTTTACTATGCTGGTTTCTTTTGCATGATTTCATTTAGATTGTGCAAACAGGGTACAGCATAAAATGGCTTAATAAATCAGGGCATGAATGTACAGTAGGGATCAGCTGAGAATATTTTCTTTCTGGGAGAAACAAATGGAAAGAGGCAGAATGATCCTAAAAGTAACAGCAAACTATAGTTTAAAAGTACAGCTCTTGGTAGGCTCTAACTGTAAGTGGTTTGGTTCCAGGTGGCTTATAGTGAATGGAGTTAAACTTGGCTATCTTGGATATGATACACCTTAATTTAATTAATTTAATAGCTACTTTCTGTTGAAACTTTAAAATCTAACGATCCTGTTTTTATTGCAGTCCTTAAAGATCTAATCGTTCTTCTGTGTGTCTGAGATGTAAAACTTAGTGCAAGGAGAGGCAACAGATTGGTTCCCTCATATGATTTTGTTGGGTTTTTTTGAGAGTACTTAAAAGATTATGATGGATAATGCTGTCTTGCCAAAGAATGCCGACACAGGTGTTCATCATTATCTTAATTAAGATCCTGAGAAAATGTCATCTTTCGGCATGAATTATGAAGGGAGATGCATTAGGAGATCATTTCAACTTTTTTTTCTTTTTTGTTTTTCTTTTTACAGGGGTAGATGAGAAGGAGGCTGTTTTCTCAAAACCTTTTTGATATTTCTTTATCAGAATACCTGACCTTAGACAGTGAATTTGTTTCTCCAGTTCAATTTGGGACAGTATTACCCAACAATTATGTACATGATGATAAAGGGAATCCTCTTAAAGAAAAAAAATTAAATAGTAATTCCCCTACAAGATACCTTGTTTCATTTAAAGCTGTCCTATTAAAAAAAACCTGTGAGACTCAGATGGTAGGGGAAATTGCTGCTGGAAACATCTGATAAGAGATGTTTCATACAGTATATTTTGAAGTATTAACAAGTCATAAGAGAAAAATAAATACACGTGAATATTCATTCTTTTAATTAGGCATGAAGAGAAAATTTTCTTTCTCATTTTGCACTACCATAGAAGTAAAACTAATTAGTGTGCATAGAGGAGGGAGGGGCCTGTGTATTTCTATGTTAAATCAATACATTATTAACTGGGCAAGAGCTAAAAAAATGCATGTAAAATATTGGCTGTAAAACTTAGAGGCCCTTTCCTGCAGACACTGCTGCTGCTTCCCTCAGGTGCCGTGCTGGGAGTTCCAGGTGCAGTGGAAGTGCTGGTGTTTTGTGGCTCTCAGCCTGGGTAAAGGAGGAGCTCTCTGGGCAAGACACCCTCAGTGCGCTGTTGTTTCTTATTCCTGAACTTCCTCTGCCCGAGATGCTCCTTGTTCACACTCTGTGTTTGTGGTCTGAGAGAGAGGTGTAAACTCGTGAACACCTAGAATTTCTCTTCTGTGCCTAGCATTTGGCTATTAGGTAGCTTAGAGTTTTGTTTTTCTCTCCAAGCCTTTCTATTTTAAATCACTTCTTGTCGGCTAAAAGAAGTGTGATTATCAGTTCCAGTGTTATTTTTTTTTTTAAATTGTTTCAGCAGCCTTTTTAGTGTGTGGAATAAAATACAGAAGTGCAGCTGACAAGTCTTTCAAGCACCTAGTTATTGTACTGAGCATGTAACTCCAAAGATCTTGACAGTATCATGGGAGAACCTGAAACTGCATTTCAGTTTCCTTGAAGTTTCCTGTAATTAACTTAAATGGCATTATTTGCTTGAATTTGTTGGTATAGTATGGACTAAGTTAAGAATGTCTTTAGGGTTTATTTTACTTACAGTTCCATGGACATATGCAGAAAATAGACTCTGAGTGAAAAATGAAAAACTGCTTTCTTTCATGTCTAGAACAAGTTTTTCACTTAAAGCCAGCCACATCTACTGTTAGTTGGCTCTTAGAGCAAATGAGGAGCAGCTCAGTGGGAAGGATGGCTGTGGCTCCCTGTGCTGTTTTATGGGATCTACATGAGCCCATAGCTTCCCTCATGGTAGCAAATTCCCTTTTGCCTGCAGGCTCTGCTGTGTTGGGAGCTCCTGCAGCTGGAATCTGGCCTTCAGTGTGGGTGTCAGAGATGAGTGTCTTAATAGCAGCGTTGTGTTCCAAAGATTTTGTGCTTTATCTGCTTTACTTACATATATTTGCAGTCCTTATGACTGGTGTTTGCAGGAGCTCAGCAGTACCTCTCTGAGGAGAAGCATAAAGCCAGGTAGCATTTCTGGCCTTTCACCCAAGGAATTCTTTTTAACAGTTCATAATTTCTGGGATTTTATTAGAGCTTTTTAGTCTGTATTCCGTAATGTGAGTGGTGCAGATGTAGATGATTGTTGAAGCTGTTTTTTGCAGATTAAAGTGAATGTATTTATATAACCAGCATTTTTTTCTTTTTTTTTTCTTTTTTTATTATTAAATCATTGCTTGAGGAGAAAAACAAACCCTATTCACCTTTCAAGGTGAATATGGATCACCATAACAGAGTTTACTGTACTAATAAACATGTGACTGATTACTCTCCTGCTCTTCTTGAAGGAGTTGCACCTTTCTGAGCAATTTCTTTTTTCCCAACAGAGCAAAAACGAGCTTTTTTTTCTTGTAAGCACATATTTTTCACAGTACTTTTTAGCATTTCTAGCTCAGATGACGAACACAGCATTTACCTCTGAAATATTCTCTGCTGACACCTACAGAAATTTTTATGCCCTTCAGATTTAATTTTGTGTAAAATAATGCATGGTATAATATGTAGGTCCCGTGTTTTCAATTAAGCTGTATTAGGTAACTATGCTCTTCTTTCATATCCCATAGCAAAGTATCAATATCCAGATGGCAGTGTGCTGGGATAAAAGATAGCTACAGGCTTGGCTGCTACTGTAAAGCCAAGAACAAACATTTTAGCCTGTGTGATAAATAAAACCTAGGTTGAGACTCTCGGCGTATTGGAGTTGCACTAAATAATTCTACAGTGCTGTTTATTACTGGTTTCATTGGATAATATGCAGCTGTAAAACCTGCTTGAAGCTTTTATTAAGAATACTCTGTCATTATAAAAAGGTGCCTATGACTTCTTTATGATATTGGCAGTGTGAGAATTGCTTTGTTTGTGCTGACTTTCTGGCTTTTATCTAGGAAGGACCTTGCTGTCTCCCAGCTCCTGTGGGCATTAGGTTTCATGAATGTCTCTTGGGAAGAGGACAGCTCTGTAGAGCCTAAGTTTCAAAAGTAATTTTAAAGATATTTTTTTCCTTTATGCTTTTTCTTAAGTTTATTTCAGTATTAAATTTATTGCTTCAGTTAAAGTTCAGCTGATATTCCCTGTAATATACACTGTGCTGCTGTGTCCCTAAGTAAAACTTAAACTGAGGTCATCCAGGTTATCCATTCTTTGGGAGGAAGCTGCAGTAGGGTGGAGAGGCTTTTAGGCTGGCTGAGAAGGGATTGGAAAACTTAATAGCAGGCAAGGGGCTAGACCTGGGTTTGTTTTCTCCTTGCATTCCTGGCACATCCTATGACCTAGATTTGTTCGTGTAACCTTGGCCTCAGTTTACCTGGAACTCTGCTTGTCTCAGAAGTGTTCAGATGGAAATTGGTGTCCATGCTCATATAATTGTTAGACTGTTGTGCTTTTGAGCAAGTGGTCAATGCTGTCACTATGACATCAGCAAAATGCCATTAAACTACCCCATTTCTCAGATCTTGGACTTCCATAGGCACCTGTTCATGGTGCACCTCTTGGAACGTGCAGGATTGAACACCATCCAGTGGGATGTGGCACTAACATAGTGTCTGTGGGATTTAAAGATACAGGACCAATGGGTGAAGAAACCCTTGCATTGCTCAGTCTGTAATCCTTGTTTGTCAGAGAAACATGCTGTCTGAATGAGTGACAAATACTGTGTTTTTGTTCCAGCCCCCATTCTCCAAATATCCCTTTTTTTTTTGTCTTTCCAGATTGCATCCAAGAGAGAAGCAGTGAGATGCGCAGTGGGGAAAATGAACCCAGCAGTCCATCCTATCCTGTACCTGCCTGAATATGGGAAGTGACCCAGTAGAAAGCCAGAATGCAGCTGGGCTTGCAGTATTTTTAACCATATTAAGTCCTGTTCAGAGTTAATGGTAAGTAATCTGCTATGAGTATGATATGATTCATTAAGCAAAGCATTAGAGCTGGGGCACTTCCCTTTGTGGTGCTGGGTTTAGTCACTTACAAAATGCAGAATTAATGTTTCCAGATACATCAACTTTATTCCATTTCTGTTGAGAAAATTGCACAGTGCATATAATATTCTGCACATATGTTGTTTTTTTCTGTTTTTGTTATCTCCAGATGAGCTCAGTGAGATGGTCTCAGCAATGCTGAAGAAGGGAAGGACAGAATTGGAAGGCAGGAGCTATTTCAAAGCAGCATTCTTCATCTTTCTGTAATGCCCAAACATGAAGACTTTATAAACTTCATTAGGTAGAGTATTGCTAATAGTGCCATGTCAGTAATGTTGCATGATGTAATATGGCATTGCTGTGTTGTTTAGTGATCATGTGGAGCTGCATTAAATAAATGAACATATGCCAGTGACTTAAATGAGCATTATAAATGAGAGCAGTAAGTGGAGAAGGTGGGTACTAGAGGAAATGCTCACAGCTTCTTCAAATCCACTGTCTTTCTTTTTTCAGCTCTTTGCATAACCAGTAGTGCTTTTGTTTCTTGATAGAGATATTAAAAAACACCCAAAAAACAAACAACATCTTTTCATTGAAGAAATTGAATCTAGTTAAACTTCTTAACCAGAAAGACTTCACAGTCCTACTAGCTGTTAGAGCATCTTAATGCTTTGTCCAGCAGGAAATTGCACTCTCAGTGCTGACCTATTAACATCTGTAGTGCAGCAGCATGTGCTGCTCTTGCTCCTCAGGGCTTGTGAAATGTCTGCTGTGGCACAGCCCTCTGTGACCTCTTGCATTGAAGGATGGAATTTGTGAGTCCTTTTCTGTCTGGAGCTTGTGGGAGCTCCCTCCTGAGCCAAATAGTTCTGAAATACTGCAAAAAAAGATCTGACAGTGTTGTCTGGGAGATGTGACTGACTTAATTATTATTAACATTTATTAAGTGCCTTACAATGGAGTAGAAGAGCCATTGCCTTCCTTTTTACAAATAGGAGAGCTGGCATGTAAGGAAGAATGAATCTCTTCTATCTTCTGCAATTCTTGACCCACCTAATTAGGTGATTGTCACAAGAAATGAGAAGCTGGCTCAGGGGAATGGCACAGGGGGAAGCTGCCGGCACGTTCTGCGCGCTCCGCGCTTCCCCTCGCACAATGGCTCAGCCTGGGGAGCAGGGCTTCCCTCTGTCACTGTCCCTGGGCCAGGGAGGACGTGTGAGGGGGCTGAGGAGCCTGGGGCTGTCTATTGGATAGCTTCATTACAGATCTCATTCAGGGAAAAAGTGGGGAGCTGCAACTCATTTCTAGGAGCTACTTTGGTTTTTAGCAATTGCTCACCCACTGCCTCCTCCCGCTTCCCTTCGCTGTGGAGTGGCCTTTCCCCACAATAAGCTGATTTTCTTCATGGCTGATATTTACACTTAGCCTCTAAGGCACTAACTGCTTCTTTAAGACTTCAGTTTCTTTTTTTTTTTTTTTTAATAATTTATTTTGCTGAGAAAGGGAATCTGTCCAGCTGCTACAAACAATAGTGGTTTTGATGTATATCAATAAAGAGTTAGAG
This sequence comes from Zonotrichia leucophrys gambelii, assembly GCF_028769735.1. Taxonomy (NCBI): domain Eukaryota; kingdom Metazoa; phylum Chordata; class Aves; order Passeriformes; family Passerellidae; genus Zonotrichia; species Zonotrichia leucophrys. The sequence continues at coordinate 10,228,221 of NC_088181.1, forward strand.
ATGTATGTTTTCCAAGTAGAAGATAAAGAGACTTAAAGCCTGCTTTAAAGGAAGGCAAACCTTGGAGAGGTTTACTTAGATGTACAATATGCCCTATTCTTTGATTTTTAAAAACAGTATTAAGGGATTTTTTCAAGAAAAGAGAAAATAATTTCATCTTTTTGGTTGCATTTTTTTCTTAGTCTCACAGTTGTAAGATAAATATTCAGAATTAGGAGTTGCTGAGGTTAATGTGATTAAAATGAGTATGTGATAACAGGCTCTGCACATTAAAGATTAAGAGCTCAAATTATAGACTCCAGAGGGAAACACTCCATGAGCATTTGTAAATTTTTTTTTGTGCAAAAAATACAGGCTTGGGCCTGTGGTTGCAGTTGCACAAAAGTTTTATCCTGTTTTATCTGCAGAGAATTCTTTTAAACACTGTACTGTTGGGGTGAAAATGTAGTGAGGTGGGGGGACAAATGAGGAAATAATTTTAATGTAAGCATAGATGTAACTCTGTAAAAATAAATTAGTTTTACACAATTTATTCACATTTACAAAGGTCAGTTTATAGTATTCTGAGTGCAGTAGCTAATTCTTTATGTATAAATTGATCCTTTATACAGATGTAATTCCATATACAACATTTAATCTTTGAATGCAAGTTGAAAATATATTAGCAATTAATTTATGTAGGTTATGACTTTCTTTCGTACATACTTTGCAGTGGTTCCTGCCCTAAAGTTGAGTCAGTGTGTGCTTAATGAAAATTAGATGTGAAATGTAATATGTAGAGGACAAAGAAGCATTGAAATCCTTATTGCTCTTAAAAAGACAAAGGTACCTCAGATAATTTTCCTTTCTTAATCTCTTAAGAATTTGATGCATAATTCTGTTATGAGCAATTTGGAGTGAATAAAATATTTTTAGAGGTAGTATTAGTACCAGATATTATTTCTCACCTTTTATGAGGCATAGTTTGGTTTTAAAATTCAGAGTGCTTTGCATTTTGAGAGGCTCATTTGTAGGCAGTCTTCCACTGAGAAGGAAAAGCACCTTGGACGTTTGTGGAGGGGCAAGCCTTGTTATATCTGTGAAATTTGCTAATGTTGCAACCATTGAAATAAAGTGTTTGTTTACATAACAGCAGTGGCATTTCTCCTCCTCTTCCTTGTGGTTTTGTCCAACTAGATGTTATGAGTGGCAGTTGCAGTGACTGCTAAGTGTTTAAATGATGACACCATTATGTGAGGTGATTTTGAAATGAGAGATTCCAGCCAAGAATTACATCTGCTCTCATCTCCTTCAAATCATACTCTCTGGCTGTGCAGATTATGATTGATTTGTTTGTGACAGATTGCAGGAAACAGTCATTGATTTTTCAATATTTTACCTTAAAATTATTTACAGTTGTAACCAAAGGGAGGTATTTCCATGGGCTGTCAGCCCCTGAAAGACTGGGATAATATTCCCTGCTCCCTGACAAGACAAATTACCCGTAATGAGTGCAGTAGCTGAAGGGTATACTTTTATTTTAAAATATGTCAATAACCCAGTGACTAAACGAATATTGATTCAGCATAATGAAGCCTGAGTAATGTGAAAATGAGCTCTTCAAGGAGCATGGTAAAGACTTTCTTTTTAGCTTGTAGCAAGAAGCTTTTCATTCTTTACTGTTAGGTAGTTGAAATGTGCAGTCTTAAACAAGTCATCCTTGAACATTGGTAATAAGTGGAGTAGTGTAACAAAAGAACTTCAGGGGTTTTTTTCTGTTTATTTTTTCTTTTTTATTTTCTCCAAGTTGTTTTTTCTTCAATATGTTTCAGTAGATTAAACACAGGAAAATGCAAGTTATCCAGGGCACAGATAGAATTACTATAGGTGTAAATATCTTTTGCAGTAATATTCTTCAGCTAGCCTAATGGCATTTTTAATGTGGAATCTCAATATGGGCATGGGAATATATCTAAATAAACTGTAGATTTAATTTCCTATTATTGACTTTTTGACATACTGATGTGTGTTCTGTGTGATCAGTCTAATATTCTTGTCCTTCAACAGTTTAGAATGGCTGGTTTATGAGCACCTAGACATACTGTGGTATAAAACTTAGTTACCATAATGCACATTTTTCTTTCCATAACATATAATATTGCATGTTTCTTACCACATGAGAATTGTGAAGCAGTAATTCATTTAAATTACAGTAATTTATGCAGTGCCATAGGTGTGGTGTGGAAAAGCATCTAATAGATTAATACAAATGTACTCAAATTGTTCAGGGTAAGGATTAAAGACCATGTTGAGGTACAATATTTTTAAACATTAGAAGTATTGAACACTAAAAAAACCCCCACCCTGTCATGTGAAAGGATCAATTGGTCATTTGTATTCAAGAGCATCGTGCAACATGGGGAAGGCTCTGCAGAAGCTCTGGGTATAAATAGCCGTGTAATCCAGACATAGACAAAAAGATATTTTCTTGGGCTGTTTGTGTGTAATGTGTCAATTATGAAATAATGTCATAGCCAGAAGCATTTAGTGAGCATGTTTGGGCATGAAGACGACTTTTCTTATTTTCTGAGGACTAACTTCAATTGCATCCAACTAGCTTGTGAAAATCTTCAGAAGGATGTTTTCCTATCAGCACACAGGTGATTTTTTTCCAAATGTCATTCCTTTAGCACAGCTAGAAACTATTTCAGGAGGCACTTGAGAACCTGTGGCATTGAGAGTTAAATGGCAACCCTGGAATGTGAGATATGTTCCTGTTTTTAATTTGCTAGTTTTCAGCAAAAAAGTGCGATGTACGTTTGAGTGGGTTACAACTAAATAATTGTAGTGCATATTTCTGAAATATTGAAGGATATTAATATTTTTTAATAAACTGAAATATATAGCTGTGACAACAGGAGAATTTGGGGCTCTTGTAAATGTTGCAAGAGATCTACAAATGTTCCAGTGTTGAACCTTAACTTCCTGCTCAGTGACATTTTACACACCTCAGGTTCTCTGCCTGTTCTTTGTTTCTGTACCTTTTTATTTCTTTGGCCAACAGCAGGAGATGGAAGGGGAGGATTCTTGTTCAGTAGCTTTCCCACAGTAGCGAGGAAGAGGGAGACTGTTCAGGGCTGGGTGCCAGCTCTGCTGTAGACTGAAGGGCAAATAAATGTTTGTTTTAACAACATCTCCTTTTCCTGGATAACACTGCATGAGCTCATGGTACCAAACTGAGTAACAGCAGATCTCTGCTTGCAAGCCATTGGCATTTTTCACTTGTGAGACAGGCAACAACTCTGGCTTTGCTGCCTTTCCCAATGATGAGTTTATTTATTGAATATCTGACATTCCAGCTCAGGCCTGAACCATGTGCTTGGCACTAAAGGCAAATGGTGTGTTTCTGGCTTTTTATTTTAATTTGTGGGTGATACTGGAGATGTCTGACGATGGTGCCTTGGAAACTCTGCAGTTTATTAATACATCTTTCTGTGTTAGAACTGTGACAATTGTTAGTCCATTTTTATGGAGGAGAAAATAAAAACCTCAGACAAAAAAATTCCTAAATTATTAATTGGTTAAAAGTTCTTGTGTCATTTGGAATCTCCTAGGAGCATAAGCCCAATTGCTGTTCAGTTAGGTAGAAGTAGAAAACACTGTAATTAAGATCATGGGTAGAGAACAGAGTAATATAATTTGTGGCAGAGATGAGGCTATTGGTCAGTCATGAAGGGCTCCTGTTTAGGGGCTGTATGTCCCTCAGCACTCAGCAACTTGCTAATTTTGACCATTTCAGTCAATATCACAGTGAACACAGTGCATCAGAATGTTCTTGTAGGTGGTTTTGTGTAACAATTCAGATCTTGATTCCATTATGAACAAAGTAGCAACCAAAACCAATGGTGGATTTATAATTTTTTTTCCTGTTTACTCAGCCTCTGTGTTATCTATCTGCTCTACAGACCAGCCAACTAAAACAAGTCTAGTTTGAAGTGAGAGATGAGAGCATGCTGTTGTAGGTGATGGAAATTGTGCTTACTGGCTAAGCCTTCTGCATGCTGCCTCCTTCCCATTGCCAAATTACTTATTTGAAATCTAAGAACTAAGGTGTGATGGAATCCAAATCAGAGCAGTCTGCAAGTGGGCAGACAGCTCTATGTAGAATTTGCTCATGTAAATGTCATGATTATTGAAACCAATTCTTTGTGCCCTAAACTGCACTTTGAAGGTGTTGCTTCTTTTTGTTTCAATTTGTGGACAAATTATTGCTTTCCCAAAAGCAATTCCATATATGCAAATATTTTATTCTTTTGGAATGACCATTTTATGTATTGAAAGCTGTCAGTAGTGCAGATAGTATCACAGTCTTTGATGTGTTGGCATATGGCTTATGGTGAACTGTAAGACTGAGATAACCCTATAAAAACATGTGAGGGATCCAAGATGCTGTGAGAGTCTTGCTTAACTGCAATGGTTAAAATGGCATGGCTGACTTAATGCATGAGTGTTGAAATCTGTGTCTGGAATTATGGAAACAAGTTGAGAAACATGAACAGAATTGATTGTTGATTATTTTCCTTTGTAAGAGCTGGGAAAAGATGTATTGTGCTTTTCTGTGGTCTTTAAAGCCCGCAGTGTCCTTATTTTCTTTTTTTTTTTTGTTTTCTTTTGTTAACTTATCTTTTAATATGAAGTGTCATTCCCAAAATGAAGTAGTGTCCTTGGGCTGGTGGCAACAGCTGGAGTTGCAGAATTCATAAATAATTCAGAGAAGGATAAAGGGTAGGGGAATTTTTTTGTCATTTGAATCTTTATTATGTGCACACATTTCATTTTAGATACGGCATCATTTGAATTCATTCAGTATGATGATTGCACTGACCTGTCATATTTATTTTGATGTCCCTTCGAAGGACCATATGCTCTGTCCTCAGCATGAAAATGATGCAAGTTGCAAACTGAAAGGCAGCTCTGTTCCTGTAGGGATGAAGCCCTCACTTCCATTGTCACATCAGTGGATGTACAGCTGCACTGCAGCAGAGAAGGTGGAGTTGTTATGTCAGTGCAGTGACTAAGTGGCAGTGTAGCCTAGCAAAAGGTGGAAAAAAGGGCAAAACCCATTTGCATCAAGGTACTGTATGGCATTGAAAACTCAGCTGTCACTGAGGGCCAGTTGGTGTGAGGAACCTGGCATGTGGAGGGTGGAAAGGATTAAAGCCAGCTAGAAATCTGCCAAGGTGGAGGTGTGCCATGGTAGCTTTAATGTGGGAATACAATTAATTACTCTGTATGTTGGAAATGGGGTTGCCATGCACACAACCTCCTGGGGTTGCTCGGGCCTTAGTCTGGATATGCAAGGCTCAGAGCTTTTTTCTTTGCCCAATCCGTGCCCTCCTTTCCTCTTGAACCTCCTTGCTTAGTCAGAAAAAATCTTGGGTAATGTTTTTTGGGAGGGAACAGGGGAAGGAAATGTGCAGTTTTAGTTTGCCTGTTCACTAATTCTGCTGTAACCATTGCATCTGGTCCTTCATTTATTTTGTTGGTATGTTCCTGTGGATGAGTGGTGCATTTTCCAGAAGTTACAGGCTCAAGTTCAACCATGTCCCATAAGTAATGAACTGCATGATAATGAGTAATGTCTGGTCCCTGTTGGCTAAAGCACTGGCTGGTATTAGCAATTCACAGTTGCTGGATAACCGGGCTCTGTTACCAGGACTTTGTTACTGTTACCTTTGTGTGTGATATTAACACCGCAGGATTGCAGCCACCTGGATATTTTCATGGGGTAAGGTGTAACAGGGAACAGTGATTTATATGGTCCACTGTGCCCATGCCAGGGGCAGAAGGAAGCCAATTGAGTGCAGGTTGGTGAAATACAATAACTGGAACCTGGGAACAAGAATAACTGTATGCAAAATTGTTTCTTTTCTAGATCCTGCCATCAATGACTGAGCCTCCCTGAAATCTTATCAGCTCACCAAGATGAGAAGGATAACAGGAAGGAGGAGTGCTTAAGTGGCTTTAATGACAATTAATTTCTACTGTTTATCAAATGACAGGTTGTTTTTTCCTCAAAACTTGATTGTCATAAGATGCTTTTGGAAGTAATTTTTGTAAAATAAAATGACAGTTTTTAAGCTACAAAGAGCTATTGTATCTTACTATTGAATGTTGTCATTATGGTAAAAGGCTGGAAAGTCTATTTTTGAAGTAATTTAACTTGCATACTTCATTCATTTATTTTAATATCTGTTGAATGCCATGTGAAAAGTTTCTTGCTGGAATTCTTTTATTCAATGGAATACTTACTGTTACAATGTTCAATTTATTAATGTCTGAATTATTGTTGCCCTAGCCTCCTGCAAAAAGTTTCTTTTTAGTAATTCTTAAACAAATAAGGAATGAATGAGGTTTTGTCCATTTTGTGTTTTGATCAGCATATTTTCCCTTTCAGTGAAAGTGTCTTCACTTTTTGGAATGACACAACAAAAAGAAAAGTGTTTTGGTTTTTGGGTTGTTTTTTTCCCAACAGCACATGTCTTTTGTGCAATGATTTTTTAATATATACACTGCCAAAATACAATTACTGGAAGGAGAGAGAGAAGCTGTTGGGAATGTCATGTTATGCCAAATTAAGAATTATTAGCTCTTACTTTCTGTGCAATCTCTTCGACTAGAACTCGACCTATTGCGTCTGGCGCGTACTTTGACTCTAGTGGAACTAATGTGTCCTTGGAGTAGCATTTCAGAGTAACTTCAGATTCATGCTTTTTCACAAGTCTGCTTTAAACTGGTGGGATTAACTTCAGAGAAGGCGAGAGATACAGGCTCCTTTGTCAGCAGCTGTGCTGGGTAAAGAAGGAGGCTTCGTGCACGCTTGCTTGCTCATTCTCTCCCTGCTAGGGAAGCAGACTGAGCTGTTTCCCTGAGCACATGCAGACTGACTTCAGCCAAAGTGAATCCTGTTATCAAATATTAGTTATCAGTGCCCTGGGTCAGTGTGATGAAAGGACAGGGCATGCACAGACCAGCTGTGCAGACGTCATGTCTGGGAAGGGTGCTGTGTTGACAAGAGTTGCTGAGGGCTGGCCCTGCTGTGTCGCCTTTTCAGCAGGTGCAGTTGCATCTCTTGGATGTGGTAAAAATTGGACGTGTTAGAAAGCTGTGCAGATCTGTCACACATAATATTCACATTCCGGGGACACACTGGATAATGCAGAATAAACCTGTGCTCTTTGACTTATTCCTCGTGTGTACCAGTATGGGGGGAGAGAACTGGTGTGTGTGTGTATGTGCCAGGCACCTATTTCAGGAAAATGTATCTGGTCAAGGTGTGGGAATGGTACAAGTGTTTGCATTTTCTGGAGAACACAGTTTTTACTTTACTCATCAAAGAGGCTGCCTCAGCCAATACATGCCTCAGGAGAACTGCTTTTGATACATCAGATGCCTTGAGTGGAGAAGGGAGAACAGCTCCAGCAGGAGTGGCTGCTGTTGCTTTTCTACAGTGTTGAATCAGTAGATGCTGGAGTCTGGTGAGGCATCCAAGCTCTTGTTATTCCCTGTGCCAAAATTAGAATGGTATGGATAATCTTTAGTACTCAAAGACACAGTGAGTAAAAGCAGTGCACTGAACAGCTCCTTCCACACTGACCCTTCTTGTGGAGTGTAGGTGCCTTCCTGGGCATACAAAGAACAAGAGAAAGCTGAGAGCAGCAGTGCTGCTTGTGTCTCCTCCTGGGGCACTGCCAGGTGAAAAGAACACAGTCACAGAAAGGATTGAGCCTTCAGCTCAGGTTTTGAGTTGTCCATTATCTTTTATTAGTCCTTAAGGTAAAGGATGAGGAATATGCAGTGGCCGTACTGCACATATGGAAGGGAGGAAAACCAAGTGCCAGGTGTGTGAGGAAGGGGCAGGTGTGGCTCCAGGTGTGAGAGCTGTGCCCTGTTGCAGCAGCCCAGGGTTGGGCCATGGCTGAGCTCTCAGTGCTGGGTTCAGGAGTGATGACTGTCACATGTCTCCCCTGGCCATGAACTAAGTGAAAATGACCTCCCCAGCTCTCTGAGACAACCCATAATCCATAGGACTTTTTATCTTAAAATGGATTATTAAAGTACTGAGATTCAAGTGTTTAATGAAATGCTTGTGATCGCCTAGGAATCTATTTACCTGCCTAAGTAGTAATACACAGGTAAACCAGTGCTGCAAAATAACATCTTACATAGAGCACTGTCATGGATGTTAAGCTGATGAGTAAAATTTTACATCCAAGCACTTAAAACCATCAAATATGATAGTTAAACTGCCATACTGTTTATGTAGTGCTAAAAAGACAACAAAGTAAAACTTCAGGGAAGGCAGATTTTCTTATAAATATTCTAAATAAGAGGTTGGTTTCAGGTAGACTCCCTGGCTCTTTGGTGATTGCTGAATTTGGTCTGAATCTATCAGGAATCCCAAACACAATGGTGTGTTTATTATTATAAACACATGACTTCTATGTAAGTTCTCCACAAATATGTTGGAGAAAACATAGTTTACCTTCTTAACTGGTACTATATGGTTACTTTCTAACTCCTTTAATTTCAGTTCTAACTTGATTGAATAAAAGGTGCATTCCTGACAATAATCTTTGCATCTGTAATGGAACACTTGATTTTATATGACTGTTTGCATACTCCAGACATAACACAACATTTTTACAGCAATATGTGTTGACAATACACAGAGATAAAAATCAGCTTATGACAAACTAAGGAGCAAACTTTTAATAAGACCAATGAATCATTAGAAATTATTAGAAAGTGAATATTAGATTTTCTATCTTTTGAATGAAGATGATATTTTTATAGAGGTATAAGCTTGAACAAATGGCTGGGGGTGGTAGAGGAATTCCTCACTGGCTTCTGTAGCTTTTGCAACACCTGGGATCAGACTGGGTCATCTTAGACATCCTTCTGGCTTGGAAGGGAGGGCGAAGTCTCAGTGTGGCAAATATATGTGAATAGAATAGCAGCTTCCACAGAAAAGTTACTCAAAGGTAATTAATTATCTTCAAAAAAAGATTGGGAAAGGCATTGGGAATGTTCCTGTCTCCCAGTGCCATGCCTTTTTCAAAGATCCTCTTTCACCTGACTGCTTGCTCCTGTGGGGTGTTTCATTGGCTGAGGTGGGTTTTTCTGGTTCATCCATCCTCGCTCCATCCACATTAACCAAACAGCACATAAACATCTTTTCCAGGACAAGTATCTTCTACAGAGTGTCTGCTTCTACAAAGTGTAATATTGCCTTTCTGCTAGAAATAATTATTAGGTTGAAAATAATCTGACAACATCCTGCTGTGGATAAATTAGGTTTGCTCTCTACTAAGATTAGTTAGCTGGCATCCATTCACTAACACGTTACAAGAAAATTACAAGAAAATTGCAAGTTGATTGTATCCAGTTATCTGCCTTTTTTCCTGTTTAATAGGCTTTTTGTTGCCATGCTGTCACCAAATGTGTGCAAGTCATACTTTTCCAAGTGCCCTACAGCCCGGGGAGATGGTGTTTGCTGTCCCGTACCATGAAAAGACTTTTGGGCTGAAGTGTTTGGAGAAGGGGAAGGTTGTCTCTGTGTAGATTTCTGAATCTTGTGCACCTTTGGTTTTGGCCAACAGGGGTGTGTTCTGCTCTGTGGCAATCAGTACATTACCACCACAGTCCAAAATGCCAGGTATAATTAGCTCAGGTGTTTAAATAGGTGTTGTTATTTTTCAGCTTGTATATACAAGCCTGTTTTCATGCAGAAGTCCATATTTTACTTGGGAAGAAAGCTGTGCAAATCAGAAAAAGTATTTTAAGTTATGTGCTAGTGTTTAAGATTTTAGAAATAACTGTGAGGTCTTGTAGGCACCCAGTTTGTGATAATTGGGATGGGGCTGGCCCAGCCTCATCCCCAATGGGCACAGCTGTGAGCAGCAGGTGAGCAGCACTGACAGCAATGAGCCATGGAGTGCCCAGGGGCACTGAGCAACAACCAAAGGGAGCAGAGGGCACACAGAGGCAGGGCATGGACAGCGAGGGGCTCACAGGGGCAGGGCATCAACAATGATGGGCACACAGGTGCAGGGCATGGACAGTGAGGGGCACACAGGGGCAGGGCATGAACCATGAGGGGCACACAGGTGCAGGGCATGAACTGTGAGGGGCACACAGGTGAAATGCATTACCAGTGAGGGGCAAACAGGTGCAGGGCATTAACAATGAGGGCACACAGGGGCACGGCATTGACAGTGGGGGGCACACAGGTGCGGTGTGTTAACCATGAGGGGCACACAGGTGTGGTGCATCAACAGGAGGGGATAAAAGGTTGGGCTAAAGAACAAGAAGGACAGAACTGTGCGGCTTTCTGTAGCGGTGTGGTGTTACTCTGTGTGGGCAGATGCCTGAAGCCTTCTGATGAGGTAAGGTGCTTCTCTGTTTGGGACAAATGCTTAAAGCCTTCTGACATGGTATGGTGAGACTCTGTGCATTGTGGCTGTCTCAACTGCAATGTATATTGTGGCAAAATCTTCTTTGTTTATACTTGATTAGGGTTAGAGTTTTAAAAGCTTAGTGCTGACTCAAAGTGCTTTACAGTCAGTCACTGAGAAATATGGGCTTGGCACAACTCATGGTTTTATCCCTCAGTATATCCATTATTGTTAGATGCTGAGTGGTTATTGTACATAGATGACTGGTTTTTTGGGTATTTTACATTTTTACACGTTCAGAGAAATACTTTGTTAAAGTAGCTCCTGGGTGAATGGAGTAATTAAAGAACTGTACTGATTTTATTGAAGCTGACATATGCTGCACATTCCTTAAAACTCAGTATGTGAGCAGAATGCTTCCAGGATTTATTGAAGGCAGACATCTAGAGATACTGGGGAGCTTTTAATAGTAGTAAAGATAACTTCCAAGTTTTATGCTGTTATATAAATCTGTCTTTAAGAAGAGAGCTGTTATTGCAATACATTGCTTGTGTTCTTTGTATTTGTCTCTGTGTGTGTTTTATGTATATACTTGTAGACCTACAAACAAATGCTTGACCTGGGCACTTTCATTTGGCAGTGATTGAATATTCTATTTAGTATTTATTTGTGGGGGGGGGGGGGAAGTGTTTTAATGCTGACTGAAAATCTCAGTTTTCTTGGTATGAAAAGTAATCTGCAGTATATTGTGGGGCTTTTTAATTAATTTATTTTTTTAAAGGAATACGTCCCTTCTTAGTTTGGATTGTAATTCTTACTGTGTGAGTGCTGTGGTAGCAAGGAATCTTATCAGCATAAAGTGAGGGTTTCATTTTGATGAGTATGATGAGTGCAATGTTCCACGTGTGATGCTTTTGTAAGATTTGAAAAAATGGACTTGTTTATCATCTGTATTTCATGTGATTTCAGAGTAAAATGTTGTCATTACTATTATTTGGCTAAAACTAGCAGACTTTTGCCTGTATATTTTGTAATGTTTAGACCTTAAGCATTTTTCAAGCACTATGTTCAACTTACCATTGTTGCACTCTATAAAATAAAATACACTACTAAAATGCATGCTGAAAGAGCATTCTTCATCAGCTATGAATAAACATGTGGAAAAGACTTTTTCAAAATTTCAGGGTTTTTTGCTGTGTTGTTCCTAGTTGAGTCCCCATCTCTAGTGTGGCACTTTGACAAGAATTTCCCCTTACCAGGATACATAAAGTGCTGTTGTGTGTCAGTGTTCTAAACTTCTAGGACTGTGTAAATGGAAATTACACTTTATAATTTTAGCATTGTGTTAGGTATGCAGGAGAAGTTAGTTCTGTGCCTAGTTGTTTGCATGAGCAGGCTAGGTATTTTTAAGTGTCTCTTTGTAGTCCAAAAAACTCATTTGATGGTCAAGTCTTTTCACATTGAGTTCTGCGAGTTGAAGACAAACATTTCTAAGCTACTCGTGTGTTTTAATACTGCAAGTCAATTCCCATGTGTTAAAGTGTAAACTACTAACTAATCCATGGGAGTTATGCAGCAGAAAGTCATTTAATTAACACTTTTAATTTCAGCTATGAAAGAAGGTGAAAATGAGGTCTGGAGAACGGAGAGAGGCTTTGTTTTTCGTTGCTGAAGTCTCCCTGCACTCTAAGTCTACTGATGCCCGTGGTGCATGGACCATCTCCTGCCTGCTAATTAGGCCTCTCCAGTGTGCTATCTAGAAATGTGCTGGAGAAGTTTTTTTCAAAAAATCACCATGCCATCATAAATAAGGGAATGGTACAGTATGTAACTATTATACACCGCTCATTTGGCAGGCTATAATTTAATAGAACAACAATGATCAGACCAGTATATCAGTTAATTTTCAAAACATTTTATTCCACGCAAATTAGCTCAGGTCCTGGAGGGCAAAATGACAAGAGGTTACTCGTACACTATGTATTTAATTAATTGAAAAATGCTCAAACTGCTTTTACAGTTGTTATTAAAAAGTAGAATCAGTGTTGCCAGTGCTCAACCATAATTAGAACCCTGGGGAATTAAATATTTAGCATTAGTAATGTAACAGCACTTAGGACACAAATTTCTATTTTTGTAATGAAAGCAATACAGTGTAAGTGCAAATGGCTGAAACGACAGCTGTGACAAGCAAACCAGCCTGGGATATTTCAATAAGACACCTCGTTGGACAGCAAGTCTTACTGCATTACTCGTTTGTAAGAGGCTAAATCCCAACAGCCAGGCATTACACCCAGTATTTAGATTTCTAATTGCTCACAGGATGAACGCTGGGGCAAATGTCAGCCTGTGGGGTGGGAAGCATGGGGTGTTTTCCCAAATAACCCAGCAGAGGTGGGTGCCTTTGGCATTGGGGCAGGGCTGGGGCATGTCCCAGGGCAGTCGAGGGGGGAACCAGCCCTTGTTTGTTTTAAGTTTAATTACATTTTAAGCATAAGTGCTTTCAGTGATACAACATGAAAAGTCGGATATTGGGCTCTAATGAGCTGTAGTGGTAGATGGCTGGAGACCCTGAGGGATTCATTCACTAAATTAACTGAATAACAGTGCTTGGTTTGGGCACGGTAGGATGGCTGAGCTGTGCTTAAAATCTCCCTTTCAGAGCTGTCTCTCATTCCTGTTTTTGTTCTAAACACTGTAGTGACTTCCACAGCCGCCTGCTACAACTGTTCAGCTTGTCACAAGTATTATGTTACCAACTAATAAGTAATAAAGCGCATTTGACTTCATTTCTCTTCTGTTTTGCTGGGCCTTTTTCCCCTGGAATGGCAGGGGAAGGAGGAAAGCTTGAAGGCACTTGTGTGTCTTCTAAATAAGAAAAAAAGCTGTACTTGGGCACAGCGTGCTTTGGCCTTAAAGCACTGAGTTGTTTCTCAGAAACAGGACAATTGAGCAGAGGAATGGACTACTTGTTTTTGAAGGTGTTTTTGTTCCAGTTGGCACCTGCTGGCAGGATAGAGCTCGTGTTGGAGCTGAGCACTCAGCAAGGACCTGCTGTGTGGATGGCACTGGCCCAGGACAGCCTGTTTGTTGGGGGAAGCAAGCAGCGACTGCTCAGTGCTACTTCCAGCACCAGCAATGCCTCAGCTGCTGCTCTCCTGCTTTGCAAGCACTTTTTTCTACTGCAGGTCACTTTGTAGAGAATTAGGAACTTCAGTTTTGTTTCCTGAGCAAGTGAAAAATTCTGAGAAAAATCAGCTTTTCTCTGACCGGTTTATGAATTTGGGGCTCAGAGTGTAGGAAGGAACATTTTTGAGGACACTGAAACCTTGTGGTGTATCTCTGGGCTTCCCTGGATGCTTCCATCCCACCTACTTTGATCCAGCTCCCTGAGCTTTTTCCCAGAGACTTGCAATTAGAAACCCTTCGTGCTCTGTAATTTGTGCGATGAACAGAATTAAGGTACCCAAGGGTTTGATGTAATTGTGAATTACTGCTGTGTGTAAATAATCCTCATCAGCCCTTACTTTCAGAAATGAAATAGTGGCATTTTCCCACTCTCCTTGCCTTTGATGCAATTAGGAGGCCTGGGAATAGAGCTGGGTCTTGCCAGCAGCCCTGACTGCAGCAGGACGAGCTGCACCTGGACTGAGCTCTCTGTGCTGGCATCTGGGAGCTGTGCTGAGCCTCTCCTGTGGATGAGCCAACAGCTGCACTGACGTGACAGTGGCACCACTGCTGCCTGTCTTGTCAGTGATCTGGGGTCTAAGTCTCTATTCTGGCCTGGGATGAGATATTTATTTATTTATTTTGAGTGTGTGTCTACAGAGCTGCTCTTTCCTAAGGTTTTTGAGGCTTGGGTCGTGTCTGTCATTGGCAGGATCAGTTCTGTAAGTCCTGCAGCAGTTGGTCTGTCTCTCCCTGAGGATGGGGAGGGAAGGGGGGCTGTGGGTTTAGTTGCCTGGAGATTGGCAGCTGGAAAGGCGTTCCTCCCTTCTGCTTTATTTTTGTTCTTTGGAATCTCTTCTTCCAGTCTCTGTACCCCCTCTGCCCACTGCTGTAAAGCACACAAAGGCAGCCTCAGACTTTTGCTGTTTTCTCATTCTTTGAGGATAAAATTCCCTATTTGGCTCCAAAATCCACCAGCATTGCCTCTTCAGAGGCATGTTACAAGCTACTCCATCACCAACTTCTACCTTAAAATAGACTGAAAATACAAACTTCAGAGAAGCTTTGTTCTGCCAAAGACTATTAAAATTACTTCTAAGGCTCTCCATAGCCTTGGCTGCTGCCTGGTGGGTATGACTGTGCTCTGAGCTCTCTGGCAGGCAGGCAGATCATAGGCGGAGACAAAACAAAACTTTTCCTTGGGACATCCTTCCAGTCCAGCCTTGGCTGTTCTGACAGCCCCTGATGCCTGAGGCAGGGTTTAGTTTTAGCACATTTTATTACACTTCACCAATTAAGATAATTTTTTCAGGAAATAGAAGTGTTCAAAGAAAATTTTTTAATATGAACTCGGGCTCGCACCGTCTTTAAAGCAGCTGCAGTGGTGTTGGTAGTGGTAAGTGAGGTGTTGGTTATAGCCACGTTTTTTGAAAACACCTAACTGACCAAACATCCAGCATTATACTGATGGAGGTTTGTTGTTTAAACAAGTGAACCTAATGTAAAAAATGAGATTTACCTGCAAAAATGTCTGGGCACTGCTGGAAGTTTTCCTGCAGCCCTGACTGAATGATGCTCCAGTGACTTGTTGGTTTTACCAAGGTAATGGAGCAGCTATCTGTTGATGCTGTGCTAGGAGAAAGCAAATGAGCTGAAAGTAAAGTACAGCTGTGTACAGGAGTCCTGCTCCTTGTTTCTTCTGATGCTCTTCTTTCAGTTATTGTCTAACATGAAAATGAAGTAGCTGGATAAGAGGGTTTTTCTGTTTCTGTTTATAACTGTATTTTGAGGCAGGGTTAACTTGTTTTCTCTGTCCCTTTTAGATATTGCCTCTTATTTCATGGCTTAAACTTCTAAAGCTACTCTTAGTAAAAAAATTTGCTTTGCTTTTTGTGACTTGTTGCTCATATCCCCTGTTGCATTTATGTTATTGAAATGATATTTTAAAAACACACTCCTGCAGTATTTTAGATCTCTGATTCTCTCCTAAGGTTTTCATTGTGTGTCTTTTGTTGTTGGCTTTAGTTTGTTGTTTTGGGTCTGGGGGAGGGGGTGGGAGGGTTTCTTGTTGCTGTTGTTTGGGTGTTTTTGTTTGATTTTTTTTTTCCTGTTGTTCCTTTTCTTTTTAATAATGCCATTCTTAGGTAGCTGCTAGAGGTATTAGAGCCACCCTAATGTGATGCTTTAGGTCATCCTGGAGCTTTGTGCAGTCTTCAGGACCCAGTCCTGATGCTGCTGCTGGGTCTCCTGCTCAAACCCATGAGTGCTGATGGGGTGGGAGCTGCCACTGTCCTGCTGCAGCAGTGCCAGTGCTGTGGCAGTGGCAGCTCATCTAACAGGGCTTGCACACTGGGATCCGAGGGCTTTGCTACTGTTTTGTTATAAGTACAGCAGCTAGTCCCTGAAATAATCCCAAAACTTCCATCCAACTGCTCCAAAAGCTCTGAAATTGGGTTCCTGCTGTGTTGTGCTGCTGGCCAGCATTCCCAGATGGCTGGAAAAGTTAAACTCCTGTCACTGACCTGGCCATGTTAAATGAGCAAGGGGCAGGTTTTGGGTCTCACTGGTGGGGGTGGAAGCAGAGTTGTGAGCTCTCAGTGTTACACTCCCATTTGTGTGCGTGACGGTGAAATGAATTGGTTAATGAGTGCCTGAGCATCTGTTCAGCCTCTGGTAGATGCTTTGCCAAGGTTCAAGTTCCCTGAGGAGGATTAGCCACCTGGTCTGGTTTTCATGATATAGTGACAAAGGGGACACCCACCTTTCATTTTACTGCTGAGGATGGCCAAATGCACAGGGTCCCCGGGAGGTCTGAGAGTTTGATGTCTTTTTGTAATTTAACAATTACTTTTGTAATTGTTACAATTTGTGTTACAGCAGAGCCTGCAATCACTGTGTGTTTTTGTAGGAAGAGTGACATGTACTCACCCAGTGTGTTTCAGTCTTGCCAAATAGACTTATTTATTTCCCTTTTTCTCAAATGACACACAGCTCTTTACACAATTTTCTCTTGCTGTATAATATATTTAATCAATATACAGCATAGGGCAACAAGGAGTGGTGATAAAAGGTGGTGTAAATAGGAAAATGAGCATTTCATAGCCTGAACTTACAATTAGGCTTTCCAAAGTGTCTAGATTTTGCTGCATGGACAGCATTATGACTTGATGAAAGGCCTGCACTAAAAGGCTCAAATTTATGTGTGCTAGTATTGCTTTATGATGAGCTTGATTTAGTGGGGGTTTGACCCATCAGACATAGCACAGCGAAGGAACTTGGTGTTCTTGATAGACAGAAACATTACACATTTGTTGCTTAACTTTGAAAAAGCTGAAATCATGTACCCAGCCTGTATTCAGGCAGTAAAATGGATGAAATTTGGCAAACTGCAAGGAAGGCTTGGCTGGTGTTTTGCATCTGGGTTACCTGCTGAAGCCATGCAGAATCACTCTCTGATGTTGGTTTATTTTGGGATGGGGCAAATGTATGAACCCTGTAGTGAGCTCCATGGTGAAGAGAAGCTGGAGCAGCTGGGTACAGGTACTGAGCTCTCTGGAGGAGAAAAGCCTGAATTTTGACAAGACACCTCCAGTTGAGCGCATTTGTGACCCTGAGGCTGCAGGACCCTCAGCCTCTGGTCAGGCAGATCTGCCCCACACGGGGATGGTGCAGGTGCCACCATGGGGGAATGGCTGAGACAGGACAGGGCTGCAAGAGGAGCTGCCCCTCCTTGTCCCTGGCCTTTGTGCAGACACACCGTGGATGTAGCCTGTTGTCAGGGAGGTGGGAAAGAATGGGGAAGGAGCTTCAGAGCTCTGTCTGCTGGATTTGGCAGTGGTTTAGGTGCCCATGGGGAGGAGGAGACAATGTGACCATTTGGGCTGATCATCCAGCTAAATGTTCAGCTTTAAGCAGCTCATGAGCAATCCTGGAATGGTTTGGGTTGGAAGAGATCTCAGAGACCATCCTGTTCTGCCATGGACACCTTCCACTAGATCAGGTTGCTCAAAGACCCATCCAGCCTGGCCTGGAACACTTCCAGGGATGGGCAGCCACAGCTTCCCTGGGCCAGGGCGTTACCACCCTCGTGGTAATTCCTAACATCTCATCTAAACATCTCTGTACATTTTTCCTCATACCTAATTTAACCCTGCCCTCTGTCAGTTTGAAGCCATTCCTTCTTGTCCCATCACTCCATGTCCTTGCAGTCCCTCTCCACCTTTCTTGGAGCCCCCTTAGGTACTGGAAGGTGCTATGAGGTTTCCCCACATCTGTCCCTGCTCCAGTCTGAGCAGCCACAGCCCTCTGATCATCCCCATGGCCCTCATCTGGACTCACTCCAGCAAGTCCATGTCCTTCTTATGCTGTAGGTCCCAAAGGTGGGCACAGTGCTTCAGGTGGGCTCTCATGACAACCTGTAGAGGTGGAGAACCACCTCCCTCAAGAATTTGCTGCACTCAGGTGTCCCCAGTGCCACTAAGAGTGCTGCTGCAACCTGCTGGTTTTGGACAGCCTCTGTGTGAAGGGCATATTTACAGCCTGTGTTTCCAAGCCTGATGTTTGTCCTTCCCAGACTGACTGAAGTTATTTGTAGTCACAAGTTCTGGTCACACATTTTATTTGGCTTTATGTAGTCAGTATTGTCTAGCCAGAAGAAAAGGGGATATTTTTCTGGCAGCACAAGGGAGGACCTGCTAGTTGGGCTGGACACCAACAGCACAGGATGCTCTACAATTCTTAGCTTTATCTGAACTTATCTGACATTTAACAGTGATTTTATATGTTTTTTATGTAAAATAATGATTGAACAGGTAATCTGTGTAGTATGACCAAGAACAACATGGTAGAAACTCATTCTAAGTCTCACCGCTGGTCTTTTTGCACTGTTCCTCTCCTTACAGTCCCCAAAAAGCCATATCTCTGCAGGAGCTTGCCCATGGCAGTGCAGGCAATCCATGCTTCTCCAGCAGAGGCTTGCTTTGGTCCTTGCGGGTTGGGGATAAGGGGTGTGACAAAACTTGATGATTAAAAGGTGGAGGAAAATAATGCACAGGGGCTGTTTATAAATACAAACAACCATGTAGCATCATGTCAACTGCTTCGCCTTCTTTTCCTTTCCAGTGACAATTTTTGTTGGAAAAAGCATCTGAGAAATTCTTTCAGGTTTCTAAAGCCCTGTACAAGAGCAAACATCTGAAGCCCCAACCTTTGAGCAGGGTGTAACAGGAGCCACAGTGCCTGGTGGGGTTTAGTGCTGCAGCTGGGTCACTGACATTCTGGAGATCAGCTTTCCAAGGCTGCTTTTGGCAGATCATACCAGGCTCCCAGTGAGTCTTTTACATATTGCAAAACCATTCATTTGATATTCACCAGCATCAGCTCAAACCCACTTTGTGAGTAGTTCTGAGTTTCTGCATGTGTTTTAAATATATTGGGTTTGCCAGCAGTGAGAATAAGCAGCGCTGGGGTTTTATTCCTTCTGATTTTGAAACTTTTCCTGCTGGTTTGCTTGCTCTAGCAGATCACAAGTAGATTTCTGAGCTTTCAAACTGAAACATAAGTCTAAACTGGCCTTTCTGAGGTAATGGATAATTTAATGAAACTGGATGAGTGAAAGCATTTTTAATTAAATATGGCAAGAATAGTAAATAAAAGTTGTGTAAAATAATCACACTTGGCTCTGTGCATGCAGTCACAGAAGCAGTTAACAGATGATCTTTTTCACTTGAGGTTATGTGGATTTCTTGTACTTCTTTAGTCAGTTCTGTTCCTGACCAATTTGTCCCATCTCCTGTGTGTGAGCCCACCTGCTCCTGGTAGGGAAAGCTCACAGGATCCTTCTTGGCTGCTCTGTCTCCCTTCCACTGGCTGTGCCTTTTCATCTTTGTGAGTGTACAAAAGGGAAAAAAAATCCTATCTTGTTAAAGGCTGAGCGTGTCTGTTGGAAAAATGCCCATTTGCAGGTGAGAAATTGTCTGTCTCAGGACAAGGGAACTGATTGTTTGGCCCTGTCTGGCTCTGAGCAATCTGGGCTCTGCCACTTCCTCTGGGAGATTACCTTGCTCAATACATCAGAGTACCAGGAAGTTGGTTTCTTGCCCTGGGTATTCAATTTAAAATTTTCTTTAATTTAATCTCATTACTGAAGCTGGCGAGAAAAACAAAATATTTTTCAGAGCAGGGGTTGGCTGGTTGCTCAGAATGCTCTCAGCAGCCTGAAACCCTGTGTGTCTCCAGGGGAATTGTCTGCAGGTGACAGCTGGGTTGGAAAGGCTCTGATGGACCCTCTTCCAGTCCCCTACAGACTCCTCATCTCTTTGGCCTTCAAGAGTCCTGACTGGTTCCTGCAGGGTGTTCTAACACGTATGACACATTTACATGTAATTACTTTGACCTTTCTAAGCCTGGTAAAACTTTGTCATGGGAGAAAGAAATAAAAATGTGAATATTTCCAAGTACCAGTAATTAGGGGGAGATGGGAGATGTATGTGTGAGAGGTTCTGTCTGCCACACCTGGTGACTCGAGCCCCAGCCCTCGTGCCTGGGTGGAGATGAGGGATGGCCTCAGCCCAGGGCTGGTGGCCTGGAGACAGGATACATGAGTTCTGCTGTGCCTTACACAGATTTATTTGGTGACCCTGTACAAATCACTTAACCTCCTTCTGCCCACAGTCCCTACAAGAAGGATGGTGTTTCCCTATCTCACACAAGTGCTGGACACTTAATTCATTAGTGCTTAGAAAGCGCTCTAAGCCCTTTAGAGGGAAATGCTGTGTACCCATGAAGGCTTAATGTTGATTCATGTGCAGATTCTGGGGTCAGGCCTTGGCTCCCCAGCCCTGGGATAAAGACTGTGGCTGATGAGTTCATTTTTAGCATGAACTTAAATCTTCTCTAGGCTGTTCCAGGACTTGCATAAAAGAAAATCCCAAAGAATATTGAAAATAAATATTGAAAGGTTTCTATTTTAGGATTAATTTTGTATGTTTACTTTAAAAATATCTCTAAAGGCTTCTTAATGCCTTTTGAAAGTGGATTGACCCCATCTGCTGGGCCCTGTGCTAATTTTGAAGAGTCAAGTGAG
Organism: Zonotrichia leucophrys gambelii; assembly: GCF_028769735.1. Lineage (NCBI taxonomy): Eukaryota > Metazoa > Chordata > Aves > Passeriformes > Passerellidae > Zonotrichia > Zonotrichia leucophrys. The sequence continues at coordinate 10,248,909 of NC_088181.1, forward strand.
ATAGTGAGAAAAGAAGTATTCTTTTCAATCCATGCTTTATCTTTTTAAGTTTTCTGGCTAAATTTAAAATTGTTCAGAGATTTTAAAAAAGCATCATAGATATTCAGATAAATGTTATCATATTCAGCATGGTGGGACATGTCATTTTCCATTGGCATCATGTCATAGGCCAGTGTAATATGTCAGAGGTATTTTATTGCACTGCCTTCATCAGGTAAATGAGATGAGACGGGTTGCAAATCAAATTTACTGTACCTGCCTTTAGTATATACTAAACAAGCTAACAGCATGGATCTGGCTAGCACACAGTGTGGCTGCAGCACCAGCAGATCTGGCCTCAAATGTTGCTACAGGTTGTGAGGGACAGGCAGTTTGTTTCCTCTTCCTGTGAGCCTTGCAATATCCTTTATTATCTACAATTAGAATTGTGCTTCAGTTCAAAGGTAAATGCTGAAACAGGCAGCCTGATGCAGATTTGGACAAGACAGGACAGAGGTAGAAGTGCATTTGATAACAGTCCCTTGCTGCCTTTTGCTTTGTTAGGGCTGTGACTTCTCATCAGCCACACAAAGTGAGAGCAGACCTGCTCACTTCCAATCCTTGGCTTCAGTCCACGTTTCTGGGAGGAGCTCCTCGTGTCTACCAGTAATGCCTTGGAAGAGAATAGGTTTCAACCATTATCAGATTAATTTGAAACCTTGAAAGTAAAAATGAAGAGCTGTTAGCTTCCAGTGGAAATCAATATCCGTTCACTGGAAGTCAAGGTACACAGGGAAAAGTGCCCTCTGCTTCAGACACTGAACTGCTGCTGTTTGCTGCATGGTGAGCTTGGGTAACTCCATGTAGAGACATCATTCAGTCATACTTGCTGTTGAGGAATAGCAATGAAGCCAAAATAATTACCACAATTAAATATATTAGCATTTATTTCAACAACCCAGTTTAATCTTAATTTACAGTAAAGCTTCGTATCTAATTATGATAATTAAGTAATTTGGTAATTGTAGGTTGAAATAAGTTTGTAATGGAAATGTTACAAACTTCTTTGAGTGTTTGAGGTTGCTATTATATTTCTTTTGGAGTGGAAAAGGAGAGGCACGTTACTTGTGTGAGGGTGAAATACACAGATTATTCTCTCTAGAAATTCAGAGCTTGAGCCAGAGAGAATTGTAAAAATAAATGTTATCTATATGTTGAAAATATTAATTTCTGAACACTGAGGTATGTTTCTTTAAAATAAAAAATCTGTCCTGAAAAATATGATGATTTGGGACTCTTGTGTTTGCAACATTCAGACAAGGAAAAATTACACGGAACATGGATAAAGCTTAGATTGGCTGGAAAGGGAACAGGTGGAGGAGGGAGAGAGGGAAGGGGTCAAAAGGAAGGTGATTACATGGCCACCAGGAAAATATGCTCTCAGGGTAGAGATTTTGCTGTTCTGGCACAACTGCTGGAGCTGGGGAGAGTGTTCTTATAGGAGTGACTGCACAGCCTTGCTTGAACATGGCCTTGGGCTTCCAGTGGAATGCAATCCCATGGGCATGGAAATCTCACAGTGGTGCTACTGTCTTCAACTCAAAATCTAAGACAGCGATGCTATGAACACGTAGATAAGAGGGACACATGGTTTATTTGCTGCTTTCTTCAATAGAAAGCTATTTCAGCCTCCAGTCATCACACAAGGACTGCTGGTGGCTGCCTGGCTGCAGCGAGTTCCCCTCCATCTCCTGCACAGTGAAAGTTTGTGGCTGATGATCTTAGCAGTTTACCACTGCAGGAGAGCTTTGAAACATCCTTCCCCTGCCACACACACCTTAAAACAATAGATATTATCAGACTTTTGTTGTAGTGCTATTCTAACTTTGCTAGATTTTCACAAGCTAACTGTAAGTTGTCCATGCAAACTGTAAGCTGGTAAAGTTCTCTCAGCATTTCAGCAGGTTGTTGTGTCTTTGTTGTCAATTACGTGGGAATTGGTCACCTCCCCTTTGTGATGCTCATTGGTAAAGAAAATCAGTTATATATTTGTAAAGGGTTTCTTTTTGTTTAAAACCCCTTTTAAAAAAATTGATCAGAATACATTCTCTACTTCTCTGAGTTTCTTACACCACAATTTGAATAATTGGCAATATCTTCTGAGTACTTTGTTACTAATTGTGCACTGATGCTCTAATACAAATATAAAGGATAATTTTAAACTGGGATACAATTCACAAGATATTACCTACAAGTGGGGAAAGGACCTTCATAGGAGGAACATTATTCTCATCATTCCCAACCATAACCTGAAGATCCAACCAAATTTGTTTGCTAGGCAGAAAAACACCTATTTGTTTTGTCAGGAAGCATCATAGTGAGCACTGTGTTTCCAGAATGCTCTAGGCACTGTGGGGATGTGGGAGGGTTGATCTGGATCTGATTTGGTCCAGACCAGGGTTCTGGCTATCTGGGGAAAACTAGAAAGCACAGAAAATTGCTTTTGAAGGAGAATGAAGACCATGCAGGGAACCCCACATGTCAGGAAGTTGCTCACTGAGCTGCAAATGGTGTTTTCGGTCATAACTTGAAAGCTGTTTGATGGCTTCAGAAGGATTTTGAGAGTTGCCAGTGCTCTGCCCTCCAGAGCAATTTGGGCCTTGGGCTTTGCCTTTCATTATGCATTATTTGTCATAATCCTGAGCAAATCCAATCCAGTGTAGATGTAGGACCTCCAGCATGGGGATGAGGACAATGGGATAGGCTGTGCGCTCTCCCTGCTTTCACAGGGTTCAGGTGATGGGCATGGTTGGCAAACCCACAACAGAGGAAGGTGCTCAGACCCACTTGTGTGGGGAGGGAGGCTGTGGGTGTGGGATGGGCTCCCAGCTGTGGGACACTGCTGGGCTGGGACACAGGAGCTGTGTGAGACAGGAGGGAAGGAGAGGTGCCTGTGGCAAGGCTCTGAAGTTCAGCAAAGGGCTGTGGTGAAAGGGGAAACAGGGCGTGTTTGATTCCCTTGAGAAAATGCTTTTATTTTTTAATGTTTCTTTTGTTTGACAAGTCAGGTCATGTATGCTGATACTCAGGTGTAAGAAGCTTGCGTGCTTGTGTTGATCTTGGAAGGATCAGACCTGTAAGAGTGGAGGCAAACTGCATCTTGACTGGAGAAATGGAATCCTGATTTCATTTTTACCCTGTTTCTCCACTGTTTTTTCCCCTTCCCCAAATAAGTGTATTATTCTTATTCCTGTCTCATTCCACTGTGCACAGTCAGACACTGAGGTTTAGAATATCTCTTTAAAAGTGGTTATAGTTTATTTCTTTTTGGGAAGCATGGTGCATTGAGTAATAGAAAGCATAAACAGAAATGTCCAGACCTGCACCACTTCTTTATCCTGGTGTTTCTAACAATTGGGAAATAACTATTTTGGGAGGCATAAGAGAATGAAAACCCCTTCAGCTGCTCCCCAGGCCACAGTCTCACCCATGAGCTGTCAGCATCATCCCATTCAGACAGGGCTCCTCAGTCGTTAGGATTGCCAAGGGGGAGCCAGGCTTCACCTCTTGTAATTAGGTTGGGTGTTAGAAAAAGGTTCTTTTCCCAGGGGCCAGCCAGAACTGGAACAGGTCCCCAGGGAAGTGGTCACAGCACCAGCCTGGCAGAGTTCAAGAGAGTTTTGTAGAGAGCTCTCAGGCTCATGGTGTGAGTCTTGGGGATGGCCCTGTGCAGGGCTGGAGCTGGGCTCAATGATCCTTGTGGGACCCTTCCCACTCAGCACATCCTGTGATGCTGTAATCAGTTGCTGGACACTATTAATAGCTTTTCCTTCAACATTAATGCTTTTAATATGGTGTCATTTTTTTCTGTGAAGTAGTCATGTGGCAGCAGAGGAACTTGGACACCACCCCCTGTCCTGGGGCAGGGGTGAGGATCTGCCCCCTGGCTGCCTTGCTGGGGAGGCAGAGCAGCTGCAGGTGAGGATCTATGCAGGACAGGAGCCAAGGGCAAGGCCAGGTGCTTTGTTTTAAAGCGAGGTGCTGTTGTTTCTTGTCAGTCTAATGATGGTTAGTCAGGAATGAGAATGAACTCCCAACACACATCTCCTGGAAACAGTGACATGGAAACACTGGCAGCAATCTGTTATGGGTGAGGCCCTGGGAATGGTGTGAATAGCTGCTCAAGAAGATGCTCAATGCAAAATTTCATCAGCTTAGATGGATTTGTTACTGGAGACAGAAGGAAAGCATAGGTCCTTGCAAGGTTTTATTTATTTTTGGGTGTGAGTGGGTGTTAAACTTCCAAGATCCTTCTTTTTGTTTGACTTAAGCTTGAATGTTTGGCTCCATTTGTTTTTGAGTAACTAGAGTGTTTGGAAGCTTAGGGTGGATAGAGAGAGATAGACTACAGCTGGTAATAATAGTAGAGCCTTTTATGCTGTCAATTTAACAGTTGTAAAACAATTAGGGAGAATTATGTTAATAGCAGGCTTTGTTCACACTTTCCTTGCCCAATTTTCCCTTTTTTTTGTGAGGTGCCTTTGCTACCATGCTCTGAGAGCATGTAAACAGTAGAGCTCTGTGTGTTTGTATTGTGCATGGTCAGTGTTAGCCATTAAACCATGGCTGGATGTAGATCTTCTAAAATTTTCACAAATCAATTTTCCAGTGCTTTGGCTATTGCATTTTAATGTGGCTGCTCCTAAACAAACAAAATCATGTTTTCAGGAAGCTGAGACAGGATAAGAAGTGATTTGTATGGGAAATGGTGGCTGATTTGCTCAGGCTGCTGCAGCTGTTTCCTCCTGTGGTAGGAACAAAACCCCTTCAAATCAATCAGATCCATGTTGGCTGAGCCCTGCTACCCACTCAGAGCCAGGGCAGCCCTTCCCTGCTCTGCTCTGCTGGGAAAGCTGCAGTGCCAAGGCAGCCTGACCCATGCTGAGATGCTGCTTTGTCTCGCTCAGCTCCTCCCAGTTCTAGACTATGGATTAGCACTGAGACTAATCTGGGTGATGTCTCTCTTGCAGATAATGCAGCCCTTGTGAAGGGCATCTCTTTCTGCTCTCCAATCCATGTCACAGCATGGTTTGCCTTCAGTTCTCTCCCTTCCCACACCCAAGGTTCCTCCAGCATTGGCACCTTCTTCCCGCCAGCCTCAGCCATACTCAAGGCTCTTCCTGGTATTGATGACACAGGAAGGGTTTAGCACCATGCAAGATCTGAAATGAAGGAAGTAAATGCTTTTCTGTCTTTCCCAGTCAAAAACCAAAATGATTATGCTGAAATCAAGAGCATCATAAATTAGTTTTTTCACTTGTGTCCCAATGGAGGAAATAAATACAAAAATCTTCACTCTTAATTCTTCCCTCTCCCCAAAATAACATGTACGTGTGGATGATCCTTTAAGAAAGGCTTCCCAAACTCCATTTACATTGACAGCTGTCACTTGGAACTTGTAGCTGTCATGGCAGTGTGTAGTTTTTCATGAATTACCAGCACTGGTGGGTTTTTTTCTCTTTATCTGCCCTCAGCCCATCAGTTGGGCCTTTCATAACAGCTTGTGGCACCTGGCTGGGGACGTGGTGCCACTGAATCGCAGCTCCCCCAGCCCTGTTTACTGATGTGCCTTTTCCTGTAAACATTACAAGCAGGACTCATGGAAGGGATGTGTGGAACTGGAATGGCTTCACCTTGTAACAGTTAGCTGGGGTGGCAGCTCTGCCTCGGCTGATAATCCGCGAGCGCTCGTGTTCCTTTGCTAAATAACATGAAGACATCCCGCTCTGAAGGCTTGTGTATGATAGTTAATTAGACAACATTTAATTTGGCTTAACATTTGTGTCAGTTTTGTGGAAGTGAGCCTCCATAATTAGGGAATACAGATCAGATTTCTGTCAGACTTATAACCTCTCACTCTAATTTAATGCTCACTCCTCCGGTGCCGTGTCACACTGGGTGTGCAGGATTACCCCTCCCCACCCCATCTTTTCTGCTTGACTAGTAAGAAAGTTGCCCATTTAACACAACTGACAGCAAACGGGATTGTTCATGGAGATGTAAGGGCAGGAACTGAGCTGGACCTGTTTCTGAGAAGTTGAGCTGGTCCTGCAATTTGTCTGTTGGTTTTCTGAAGCTATTGGAAGTGTTTGGGCATCTGCAGCATTCTCAGGAAATATTGAATGGAGTATCTGACCTTCTGCTCCATTTGTAGGTCAAGTTATGATGTAATTGCAAGTTGTACCATGAAATATGTAGTAGTAACTCAGTGGTATCTGGTGTTCAGATTTTAATCAACACAGCTGCTCTCTGCCCAGTAACCCTGATACTGGGCAGCCCATATAAAGGGCTGAACATATATACCTTGTGAATTCACTGTTATGGAAAGTTACTTCTTATATTGTGGTGGTGCTCCTTCAGGATGAGTTTTGTGTGCATTTGAGGCCATGCTGTGGTTTCCAAAGACCTGGACTGTCCCCAAATGCAGATATCAATTTTGGTGTCTGAGTGAGCAGGGATCATCATGGCTTCACTGGGGTGTAAATGGCTGGTGTAAATCTGCCACACAGATTTATTAAGTGAAACTCTAGACTTATATGTGGTCATTTTTGTCTTATCTGTAAATCCTTGAGACCATGCTTTGCATGGAAATCAACATTATGTCATTTTAGTCACAGAACATTTCCCTTTTGTAGTAAATTATGTCATGTGTCATTTGGAAAGTGATACTCTGCCAATTTTTTTTGTGGGGGGAAGTAATGTCAAGTTATGTTTGGTCAGAGACCAAAGTAAAAAGAATTAGAATAATAATTGTAAGTGAAATAATTTGTCTTTATAATTCTATGTTGCATAGCATATAGCTTTTAAAAGGAGGGGTTGTATATTCTCACATGTCCAGCAATAAATGCTTGCAGGCTAAGATGTGTGCTGCATGCTCTAGGTGAGTGTCCGGTTTTCAGCTGTTTGAAGGGCCTGGAAAGGCCCGGAGTGGCCTTGGGGCAGCCCGCGTATCAAGGAACGAGAAGAGGCTTCAGTTCTTCTTTCGGTCTTTATGTTTATTAATTGTTTATCTAAAAGATTTTCTTTCGGCCCGACAGAGGTCTGCTCAGCAGTCAGCCATGAGCACACTGTGTCCGCCCTCCGGACAGTCACCTATCTTTATACCCAAAGTTGCGTGTACAATATTTATCATTTTTCCCCAATACCATTTATTCTTATTGCCCGGTGCACTTTTAGTAATGACCAATCCCAAAGTGCCACCATCACCAAAGAAGATGGAGGAGAAGAAGAAGAAGGACAGGACACGCCCCGATTCCTCCATCTTACTTCTCTAAACCCCCCTGTACATAAATCCTAAACCCTGTGTCTCACCCTCTAATTAACTAATCCCTTCACCATTCACCCTGGTGAAATCCTCCTATCCTCATACAGGTGTCGTCTCCTGTGTAGGATCAAAGTCCAGCCACCAGACACTTCTGGCAACATTCCAGGACTCCCGAGCCCCCCAAGGGTGGTCTCGGTGACTCGGCACCTCAGTCCTGAGGTGCTGAGATCCCACAGGTGAGAATCCTCACAATGCTGAAACTTGGAATTTGGGAGCTGGAATATCACATATGTGGGAGAGGAAGGAGTTCAACAACACTGCCCCAAGCTTAAATTACTTGGATGTGTAACGTGTTGTATTTTGTATATAAACACATTGCTAATAAGAGGAGTTTTACTGTGGTGTCAATACCACTCTGGCATCCCTCCTGGAGAGCTGTGCTTGGCTCTCTGATGGGTTCCAGAGCTCAGAGGGCTGCTGGGAGCAGCAGCCTGCACCAGGTGTTTGGTGTTTGCAAGAAAACCTCACAGTGCTCTGGCTAGGGAGTGTAGTCTGACTGTTGTGGTAGCAGTGAGTGCATTCAGCAAAACCTCTTCCTCTTGCTGGGACTTGCTTGTTTATTTGATGCAGAATGTGTGCAGGTGTCTTGTGTGCATGAGGGATTTCTCTGTGAAACAGAAGAATGTTGCTGTGATAGTTTTTGCTTTGCAGAATCCTTCCCTGAGAAAGATCCTACACAGGCTTTACAATGTTGCAGTCTCTCTATATCACACATGCTTAGGATCCCTCATGTATCAAATACAGTTCATGGCAAAGCTAAAGGAGTCAGCGTCCTATTGAAAGGGCCTTCATGTCTTGTCTTTTCTTTGTTCTGCAGGGCACAAAGTTTGTCATGGTGACACCAAGAGCTCTGAGGAGGCTCAGGTAAACTCTCAGGTGTGCAGGGTGCCAACAAAGGGGCCCTGAGAGCCTTTGGAGCAGGCCCTGAGCCTTCAGCCAGCACTGATGCTCCTGAGGATGAGGAAGGTGCTGCTCAAGTGCTGGACTGAGCATCTTTGCATCTCCTGCATCATGGAGCAACAGGAGAAGCTTGGCAAGAAGATGAAAAGGTGACAACAGCAACAGCATGCCAGAGGTTGTGATCACACAGGCAGATGAGGTGGGTGATAGACAATACTTCATATAAAATTCTCTTTTGTCTTACCTGGTTTGTATTCTTGGCCGTGATCAGAAATACAGCTTGTTGTTTCTAATTCATTCTTTAATTTTCTTTTATTCGTGTTTTGAATTTAGCAGAATTCTATTTCATGTTGGAAATGTTCTCCATCTAACCCCAAATGCATTAAAAAGGCTATTTGTTTAATCAGCAGGATTTTTTAATCTTATTATATGCTGCTCAAAAATGAATATTTCTTTGTATTGTACAGTACACATTTACATAAATTAGTGTTATCCTTGGTTATTTTGCAACCCGTAATTGATACGCTTTTTAGTTTTATCATAAAATAAAATCTTGGCTCTGGTATTATGGGAACATTTTTAGCATCACAGAAAATTACCTTGGAAGGAACTATTACACAGTCAGTGAACTATCCTACTTGAGTTAAAAAAAAAAAAAGAGGAACTTAAATGTGTATCAAATGCTCAGCTTTCACCAGTCTTTCATTTTTGCAGGCTTTTGAAAACTGTAAATTCATAAAAAATCTAGTGAAATTCATCTGGAGCATAAAATATTTGCAACATGCTTGGTTGTTTGAAAAGGATCCAAGACTTACGGCTTCATTTAATTATTTTTTAAGTGTTAAGATGTTTCCTCCTCTTAGCAGGTTTCTTTGTTCATATATTTTTTCTACAGAGGGTTCATTTTGAATATTGCATTCAGAAAAGTTGACAAAACATTTGTCAAGAATTTCTTTGAAATAATTTTGCAAGTATCTAAACTTGCAAGGTACTGATAAATGGAGCGCTTGTCTCTGGGACAATCAAGGCCCAGAACCCAAATGAATTGAGTAAACTCTCCATTTCATCACCATAAACTTGAAATATAGAAATGCCATGAAAATATTTGCTATATCTCCCTTGGGGTAACTTTCCCTTCTTTTCTCTGTAGTGTTTGGGCAGCTTGGCTGTTGTTGTCCAGCCCTCTGTACCTTGTGGGGGCAGCTGAAATCCTCATCCAGTACTGCTTTTGCTCTTTGTGTGTGCTGATAGCTGCAGGTGAGGATCAGGGTGTGTGGAGCTGTGTGCATCTGAGACAGAGGATTCTGGCTCCAAAAAACACTGATTAAATAGGACTCAACCACTGATACAGACAGTTGAGAATAATTTTGGTGGGTTTTTTTATGTGGCCTCTAGCAGTATTTAAAGACTGAGAAGATCCTTGATATCTTATCATTTTGACTCCTCTTATTGTTGAACTCTGTGGTTATACATATTTCAGCATCTTCTTTTCATGTCTCCCTACGTCTTTATAACTGTTGGACAAGTCAGTACCTGAGATGGCTCCTTTTATGTGTGCTAGATGTTGTAGATCCTCCAAGGGAGGGAGTAATTAAATTACTGTTTCAAAGGAGTTCTCCACCACACTAATAACTTATCTGTAAGCTTTTTCAAGTAGTTGTTTGTACTCTAAAATGACTAAACTGTTGTATAATCTCAAAATTACAATAAATCATAATTCCTCTTGGATGGAGGCAGCTATGATGTCTGGATATGCAGAACTGCTGATGTCTGAGAGTTTTAAATACCACACTTGCATGTACCTGGGGGAGGGCACAGGAAAATATGGACAATTCCTGCTGCTATGTGTTCTGCATATTCACACCCTGGTTACCTGAGTTCTGGTGTGGGGCCATCAGCCCCAAGGTTTGGTTAGCTTCTGAAATCAATAATAAACGCCCCTTATTCCACTTATCCTGCAAAGATGTAGTGTATTTTCTATTTTCACCCTCACCACCACCATTTAGTTGGGCACAAAAGAAGGAAAAGGACTGAGGTCCAAGTCCAAAAAGACTTGCCTGAGGTCAAGTTCTCCTCACTGTATTCTGCCAGGCATTGTGAGTCCGTCATGAAATTGTCCACACAAGGCTTTGGAGACCTGACTGCTGTGATAAAAGGCAGGCAAAGATGTGTGTGTTTGGACAGAGGACTCAGCCTTTCCAAGACTGCTCTCTGCTTCCAGGGACAAGACCTGTGTAGTGAGGGAGAGGAGGAGAGGGGAATACAAGTTTTCAGTCCTGCAGAATAAATCCATGTGTGCCTGATAAAGTTCTTCCTGCTAATGGAGTTCAGCCTTTCTTTTTCATACTGCTGGATCAATGAAATGCTCCTAAAATAAGCTCCAATGGCTGGTTTTTATTACAGCCTTAAGGAATAGTTTAATTTTGCCTTAGAAATGCATCTGATATGGCCATTTGCTCCTGGGATCTGTAAGAAGATTTTTGCCTTCCCTTCAACAAATGAGTGCTGGTGATCTTTGGTGACCAGCAGCAGTGTGAACACTGTGTGCATGTCCTAGAGGACTCAGAAACAGGGTAACTGGCCCAGGCAGAATCAAGTGTTTCTAGCAAAATGAAAGGCGTAAAAATAGAATTAATTACACCATCTCTTAATAAGTCTACATATTGGGAGGTGACTGGGAAAAAAAATTCTCCAGGTTAAAAGTTTTATGAACAACTGCTTAGAGCGACCTTAGTGTTGGAAAGAACGTGGGATGTCTCAGTTTTGGGATGAAATGAGAAATTTTTTAATGAATATCCTATCCAGACTGAATTGAAGGCATAGGAAATGGACTAAAATGTACCTTGACAGCTCTCCCCTGGCACTGGATGTGCATGCACTGAGGGACACTAGCACCTGAAGGAACAGACTGAAAAAATAAGATGACATTTTGCTCCTTTGACAGAGCATATGGAACACCTATTCCCCTTACTCAGTGAGTTATCACTTCTTTAGGGCTGTGTCTGAACTCCAAGTGTCTTGTGGGCCAGATGTGCCAACCCCTCATCCCCAATGAGCCCACTGAACTCCAGTCTGCCCTCCTTGTGCTGGCCATTCCCCATCCCAGAGCAGTAGGGTCACTGCAGGCACACAGCAGAGCTGGTTTTGGAAGAAGGCTGAGGCAAAATAAGTTGTTACTGAGAATCAGGGGCTCCTTCTTCATTTGCTGTTTTACTTACCTAAAGTAGAGCCACAACATTTCTTTTGGGATTGACTACTTCTAAGGGAATGTAGAAAGTGTGGTGCCCAGTGCTCCTGAATTCATTTTAGGAGACTTTAACTCCCCTGAACTGCCCTGCAGGTGCTGCCACAGCTCAGGGTGGGAAAGACCAAGGGCTGTGAAATCATCCAGCACACTCCATGTGCTGGCAAATAGCATAAAAATTCCATGTTGGGGAAATACCTTTTTGGTATGCAAGGTATCACTCCCAGGCTGCATTCCTAGGAGAATAGCTTTCCATCTGTATAAGATTTCACCATCAGCACTGACACTTTGGTTTATTAAAATTAGCCATTTTGCATTGAATTGAAGTGGTATAATGAATTAAAAATTAATAGTTCTATTTGAAAAATGTTCCCATATTTCAGTGACGTGAAACAGAGCCTCGTGAAACTGATTTCTGATTCTCTGACTTTATTTCAGTTAAGTATATTTATCTTGCTGATGGATGTGGTATGGATTACCATACCATATTTTAACATGCCCCAAAAACATATCAGCAGATATGTAAAAAAGTGAGTTAATAACGTAAATGTCTGCTATCATGCTGCTTTGTAAAACCATTCTTAATTTAATCCATACACTAAATGTGCTTTCCAGTTACAAAAATTCATTATAAGCATCAGGCAGAAGTGAAACCATGATACAGAATTGTGACTGATGTAAAACAGACACACAAAATGAGTAGCATTAGGACACTTACTTTGAAGTTTGTTAAAACTAGTAAAGTGATAGCCACTTTAAGTGAAACCTGCTGTTACAGATACCTACTGGATTTTGGGAACATTTCACTTTTGAACTTACTCCTTGCAGTCTGCTTTAGTGTTTAATATGTTGTAGTTGCCTTTTTTTTTTTTTCCTTAATGTAGCAGGGAAAAGTAAAATAGCTGATCTACTCAAATACCTTACAGTCTTTGCTCACAGACAGCTTGAGTATATTTGGTATCTGGGAAAAGAACATTTTTTCAAATACCAGTGAGACATTACCATGCTATAACAAGTGCAAATTTCAAAAAAATAACAGAGCACTCCTGTTGACTACACATTGCCAAATGGGAATCATGGCAAAAATAGTGAGTCATTTGAGAATGACAAAGTAAAAGAGAAGGGTTAGGGTGGTCACTCCAAATGAATTTTCAGCATCTTGCAGATGTTGGTGATAATTTAAATGTAGGAATTGAATGCAGACTTTGTGAACCTTTCCAGTTAAATGGGCAGGTGGAAGGAGGCAATGTCTCCTCTGATTTGTGCCCATTTATCTACTGAGAATGGACCAAGTACTGGCACAGGACAAAGGTCCTGAGCATAGTGGGGAGTCCACAAAGAAACAGGTCAGCATCTCAGTATCTAATATTTGTCCAGATAATAACCATACATGTCTTTATGTTGCATAAAGATGTATTTCTAGTTGGATTGTAACAGTGATGGATGAAATAGGACTGTGGTTAGACTATATATATATAAAAGCAATAATGTGGCCACCTGAAATGGACTGACAACGCTCATTTTTTGGAGGGATTAGGGATTGAAGCCGTATTCTGTGCAATATGTTTAGCTCTCAGGCAATATGTTCTTACTGACCAGTTTGCGTGTCAAGTGATAGATAAAAAATTTGGATGATGATTTTGCTCATAAGAAAGACCATTTTAATCATGTGTGTTATTTGAGGCACGTGTGTGAATTATACATGCTCTGATTCATGATAAATAATGTTTCTCCCATCATGAACTATGAGAGTTGTTCAGGGTTTTTCCTAGAAAGTATTTCTTAATCTTGACTTAAGAAGCTAAAGTAACTCTCTTTGGATAACCCCATGACTTCTGGGAAGATCATATCCAGTGGATGGAGCATCTTCTGTTTGCTACCAAAGCAATGTCCAAGCTTTGCAGTTCTGTGGGTGTTTGGGTGTTACAGGAACTGAACCTCCTGCTTCAGCTGATGCACAGAAGCAGCTTGGTGGTCTCTGATGTGGGCTCTTACCATGACAATTTACCATAGGCTATCCATGATTTAGACATGTTTCTGTGGCATTGATTAGAGCTGTGGTGTAAAAATGAGAAAACAAAAGCAATATGGGATGCTGGGATGAGTACTACAGAGATAAAAGAGAATCCCCTGCATTTTCTCCTGAGGTTGAGACTGCTTCTGCTTTGGCTGTGCTTGTGAACATGTGAGAGCTCTGCTCCCAGGACTGTGTGCACTTCTCTGCCCTGGACACTCATACTGGGGTTAGCACCTGTAGGGATGCTCTGTGACACACAAGGGTCACAGTCTGCAAGGCTCCTGCCCTGCTCCCTGTAAGGATGCACTTAAACAGGGAAAATGTCAAACCTTGCAACCAGAACTATGTCTGTACACACCCACTGTGCTGTCATAGATGTAACAAGGAATTAAATTCCACTTAATTGTCCAAGGAAACTCTCATGAATTGGCTGTGTCCACTGTTGTCCAAGAGAAGGGTTAAATGCATCCTTGTGTCTTTGTCAGGTCTTGGTTCCCTCTTGCTGAGAGTTTTTAGTAGCTCTCATGACTTTTCCTCTTCTGCCTTCCAGTCAAGAGGGAGGTTTGTAGAAAATCGATGCCATATAATCTGCCAGGCCATTCTATGTGTGTGTTTCTGAAATACACATAATTTGCCATGTTTGGATAACTTGAGAAATGTAATTTGCCAAGTTAATTATTTTAGAAGGAAATTTAGAGACAGTGTCTAACTCATTGTGTCAGTAGAAAAAGAGAACTAATTTCTTGAGTTAAAACCTTGCCATTTATAATTTTGTTGATTGCAGTAGGCTGTGTGGGTGCAATTATCTTGTGTGGTGTTTGTGTGTGCTCTCTTCTGCCATGTTACCCTGCATGCAGTGATCTAGTCCAGTCAATCTGGGAGAGGTGACTTGGGAATAAGCTAAACCTGACTTGGTGATGCAGCTTGAATTGCTTTTTGTGTAGTGATGTTTACTTTTTGAGGACAGTTGGCTGGAAGGAAATGGGCAAATTGTGTCTGACAGAGTGGAAGAGAATTTGCCGTGCTCTGAGTGACGTGGGATTTGATCCCTTTCTGCCAAGAACAGCACCCCGTTTGGTTTGCTGTAGATCACACATTTCTTTTCAGAACCCGTTGTCAGGAAGCTGCTGAAAGCTCCTTTCTCAGGAAGGGTGTCTGACAAGGAGCGTGGTAGCAGGGACAAAGGCAGCTATCCATTTTCCTGCCACTCTCTTGGGATGCCTGACTTAAAATTGTGCATCATTTCCCACATGACAAGGGAGATTTGGGCTGAACCTGCTTTAAGCTGCTTTGCCTTAGAAAAAGGCAAGGTGGGGATGATTTTGGCTTCATCTATTGTCCCAAAAGCCTTGGTTTGAAGAAGTTTAATTGCTGATGATATGGGGACAGGCTGAGACGCAGAACTGCTTCAGCTGTGGCTGTTCTGGACAGGATTTCCTTGCTGTCTTGATCATTTGCAGTTCCTTTGTGTGAACTTGGGGGTTCAAGACATTTCCATTCTGTTGTCTGAAGTAGTTTAATTAGTACTTCCTTTCACTGATCAATTTTTACATATTCCTTCTGCTTGATACTGCTTTTCTTGGCTTCCTGGTAATATTTCTTTCTCTGTATTTTGAAAAATATTAATGCACAGTATTCTTCCTAGATATCTTTCCATCCCGAGCATCATTTACTGAACTGCCGTAACACAATGGATGGTCAAAATGGAAAAGGATGGTTTTTTCTACCAAAGTCTCCCTTTACCTACACACAATTAGTTTTCTCCCCAGAGACCTCATTGGACTCTTTCAGCTCATGTCTGTCTGTCAAAGATTTCCATAAAAGGTTGGAATACTGCTGTCTTTGTCGTTCCACTTCTTTTGGAGTTTTCATTATTGTTTGTAGTTGAATAAAAGTTGAAAAATAAAATAGTTGTAGCTTTAGGGTCCGACAGTTTGTCAACCAGCTTCTTTGTTTTCAGAAGGTTGTTCAATGATGAAGAGAAAATGGACTCTGCATCCTGAAAGGATTATTTTCTTAGGGAAAAGCAATAATTATGTCCTCAGAAGATGGGAATCAGATTTGTACTTTGTGGCCAAAGTAGAGGTGTTGTAGATGGAGCTCTTGGCTCTGAGGCTCCAGTACAGCCACTTGAGGTGAAATGCACATTTCCTATTTCTTTCTTTAAACTTTGGTATTTATTTCTAGGGTAGCATTTTCTTTCTTTCTTTTTTTTTTTTTTTTTTTAATAAAAACAACTCTCTTTTTTGCTGATTCCTTATCCTAAATATGTGGTTTGTGTTTTTCCTTTTCTCTGCTGTCCAAACCACATTCTTGGTTTGGGGAAGCAGATCGATCTGGCAGCATGATCCATTCTGACTAATTTTTCTGGCATCTCTATGATCATGATTCCCTAATGCTCTCCTTGACTTGTCATCAGTGACAGAAATTTGAAGGCAACTTGTTCTTCAAAGTGTTCTACATGCAAAAAATACATTTTTGTCTTTTTTTAAATCTCTAAAGCTCTTATTAGACTCTTGAAATGGATTTGACTCCATGCAAAACTGTATATAAGAGACCTTCCCTCTTGCTTATCTCTTCCTCAGCATTTCTCACACGTGTTGTTTGGGATTTTGATCCTAAAAAGATTAGAATGGATTAATATTTTTTTTTCTTTTCAACTGTGTAAATATTGAGCAGCAAAAATGAAACAAAATCCTCATTTCTATTAAAATACAGCAGGACTTAATAGAATCTTAGAAAATAACCTTAAGATTTCTCTTTTTTTCTGCAAAAGGTTAACTAAACATGGTCCCAGTTCTGCAAAGGATTATTCTTGTTTAATTTTACATACTGTGCATTGACTTTCAATGGCACTCTGCATAAAATACCCTCACTCAGCCTTCTGAGATCATGGTCTGAATGACCATACAACATGATGCTCCTTATTCCACTAAATTCAAAGCAGTTTTGCCAGAGAGTTTTTCCTCTCAGGCCTCTGGTTTTGCAGATCTCTGTCACTTTCAGATCCTTCTCTTTTTCTGTGGTCAGGTGGTGACACTGCCTTTATGTTCCACCTGCAGGAAAGCTGGCACCTCCTTCTCCATCACTCAGTTTGTAACAGATGTTCTCCTTTTAGGATAAAATCAGCAGCCTCTCACAGGACTGTAGAATGTGCCTCAAATATTAGGAATGTGGAGGATGAAAATCCATAGATAGAAGTATTAAAGCTGAAGGTACTTTTCCTCACTCAATTAGAAAGAAAAGTAGAATATTAAGTAAGCATTGAAGAGTCACTTTTTAAGTTGCTTTGCTGCTTTTTCACAGATAAAAGCAACTCCAAGCGAGCTCTAATTCTGGATCATAAAGATAGATTGATCCCCAGATATATCAAAAATAAGTATATGTGGAAAAAAACCCCACAAGCTCTACTAAACTCTGTTGGCAGAGGCAACTTCCTTGTATCTATTTTCTGCAGCCCTAATATCTCCTTTCTTTTTTCATATTTTTTTTTCCCCTGTGATAGATTGCAGCATTTTTCTTTGCCAGCTGGTCAATGGCTGCTACATGTTAAATTGCTTTTTATTGTTATTTTTTAAAGAAATAAACATTCTTCAAGTTTGCTGTCAGTAATGAGCAAGATTTATACTGATGTAGTGATGGGTGAGAAGTGTTGAGGGTGGGACCACACTTAAAACTTGTTTAATGCTGCACTGATTAACATGGACTCTTTTCTTTTTTCTTTTTATTTTCCCAAGTGGAACTTGGGTTCTAGTGGTTTTCTTTGTTTAGCAAAAGATGTAAAAATTACTTGCTTCCTTGTTTTATGTGCTGTGTATGTAATACAAGGTACTTTTCATTAAAGAATATCAGAGAATCATAGAATGGCTTGAGTTGGACAGGACCTCAAAAATCATCTTTTTATGAAAAAGCACCAGAGGGCTTAATGTGAGGAGAACAACTTTATAAAGACATATTGTCCTATAAATTCTCATTTCTGTCTTGATCCAAATTAATTTTCAAGTGTAGACAAGCCCTTGGAGCTGCTTGCTAAACTCTGTTTATAAAGTATCTATGGCATCTGGAAAAAAATAACACACTTGGAGACAGGCAATGTTTTTCAAAGCAGCCTAACTACATATTTTCTCTTCTCTGACTTTTACAAAAAATTCTCCTGTCTTTGTGCCTGGCTGGACAATACTTTAAAAACAGTGAAATGACAGTGACACATCCAAAATGAAAAGCCTTTCCATTAGCACTGCAATACTGAAGACTCTCTACTGCCCCCCAAATATTCTGAGTTTATAGAGGCTCAGAGACTCACAATAAATACATTTAATTCTGATCCAGCAGTGCATGTTTGAACCCTGGTTTATGAAATCAATCAGAGCAAGTAGCGATACCTGATGGTAGTGACAGAGGCACTTTGAACAGCTGACAGAGATCATTATGAAAAAGCTACAAGAAAAACATGGATTCAAAGCCTCAAAATCATTTATAATGTAAGCCTCAGTTTGCTTTCCCCACAGTGCAACTCAGAATAAATTTGATTACAGGCAGAATGGCTGGAGAGGGCTCTTGCACAACTTTGTAATACCAGGCACAATCAAGCTTCTAATAGCCTAAGGGATGGCTGTGTTTGAAAGCTAATTTGGATTAATGCAGGGTCTGAATTTAAATTAGGCCTAGGTATTTCTGAATAACTGTATTCTTATTCCAGAATAAAAGTGTCCACACGTGAAGTTATTCAGAAACAGCTATTTTGGCATAATCTATTTGTATCCAAGCCTGAAATCTCTGCCTGTAGGCTGCTAATGGAGAAACAAAGAATAGTATCAGCTAATAGGATCTCTCACAAAATCTCTTCCTTCCAAACCTGAAAAAAAAACTTCCCAAAATGTAACACTTTAATTTAACTGTGTATATCTTGATTTTATTTTTTTTCCTGGAATGGAAAGTCTTTTTAATTAAGAACAGGATTAGCCCAGACGGCTTAAATGATAACTTCAATGTGCTCATCATTTTGTCAGCCTTGATTAAAAACAAGTCTTTCATTTTTGAGGCTTGTATGCAATATTGACTTCTGAGCATCTTTGGATTTAGAGTGAAAAAAGCTTGGCAGCCTAGTTAAGGCAGAGAAAGGCATAATGGTGTTGTACTGGTAGAACTGGGCAAGGATTTTGCAGTGAAGCCTGGAAGAAGCTTGGCCATCTCCTTGTCTTTGTGTTTTCTGCCAGTGTATGAATCCTCAGACACAGGGAATTTGCTTTGGAATTATAAAAATGTAATGTGTGTGAGGGGCTTCCTGACCTGCCCTTGTGCGTGTGACTTTTGGAAGTTGCTTCCTCTTGGTGTAAGTTGCAAGAGACTGGTGTGTGAGGCTGGTTGTTGTCATCACTGCTGGATGTAATGTCCCTGCAGGCCACAGCATCATTAGGAGGGAACTCAGTGTTTCGTTTTCATGATTTTTGCTCTTTCTCTTTGCGTGCAGCATTTAAAATTTGTAATTGGGCTGATGTACTCAAGCTGAACTAAGGTAGGCCAGCATAACAAAAGATCAACGTCCAAATTTTCAGCCTCTGTGTAGAAATGTTTGATAGCATCTGTAGATAGAAAGGTAGTAAGATATTTGTTGTTTGGGGTTTTTTTTAACATAGAAATCAAGCCACAAGCCACATCCATTTAAAAGTACAGTCATTGTGTATTTGCACTCAGAATAAACAGCAGTAGAATTTAGAAGGCGTGCTGTGACACTGCTGGTGTAACGAGCTGTTACACTGCCCATGGTGCAGCTTAGTTTGATGGAAGTCTGTTCCTGAGCTCCCAAATCTGCTCTGAAATGTGCTTGGCCATGTGTTGCACAGGCATTCAGTGATGCAACCATGTGGAGCCTCCTTGAAATCACAGCACCTCTGGAAGGAGTCAGTGTCCTGCTGCATCCCCTGCCTCGCAGGGTCTGACTCTGGGATGTGTTTGGGTTGGGATTGGGAATCACACCCAGCCCTTGGTTGTGTCTCGCAGCTATGCCACCTGCTTTTCAGCTGTGCCAGCTGCTCTGTGTGCCAGATTTATTACCCATGCATTTTCTTTTTCCTTTTTTGGCAAATATATATAAATGTGCTTTGCAAGTTGCCAAAAAATTAGGTATTTTGCATAGGTCTCTGCTATTATCTCCAATCCTGCAAAACTTGCTTTTATATCCTGAAAAACTTTAAGATGGCAGCATTGTTGCCTTGAAGACCTTATTTTGAAGACTTATTTTGCTAAAATAGTGTCAAAAATGCATTAGAATGGAGAGAATAATTTCAAACACACATGTAGTCAGCAGGGTTGTATTTGTGGTACCTGGAAGTTGGAGTGCTCTGAAATGCAGAGAGCAAGGCAGGGTTGTACAACACACAATTCCCTGAATGTATCTGTGAACTGACTCTGTAAGTGGAAATAAGTTTCTTTGCCAGCCTGAAGTTTTAATTGTTTCCCTTTTTAAGATTCCATCTACGATTAGATTAGGTTGTTTATCATGGGTAGAGTATGATGGTTATTTTTGCTTTACCAAAAGCCAATTACATAGGTTGGTTCCAGTCCCTTGCTAAATAGCTTTTTCTTTGGGCATTAATTTTAATGCTTAAATAGCAAGTGCATTTTCTTATGGCTGCATAAAGATATGTATAAGTAGAAGGCTACTTTAGTTGGGAAGATCCAATGCTCAGTGAAGCCTTTCGCATATATAGAATACTGAATATCTAAACCATTATTTAGCATCAGAATCAGTTATGGTTGTCTGACTGATGGACAATCTTTTCCTGACCCAGTCTCTTTGCAAGTGACCTATACTGTCTAGACAGTTGCATATTATTTATACATTCATTTCAGATTTATAGTTCTTTTAACTAAAGTTGAGGATGTTAGTTTGCCAGTGACTCCATATCCATATCAGTACTTGAAACAGGCTGCAGCAAACCCAGGTGCTTAAAACTAGCAATGCAGGCCCTTTCCACTGCTGCCCATTGTTTGCCAGTTTGCCCTTCCTCACTCCTCCTCTTCATCTCCCCTCACAACCCGAAAAAAAGAGGAACAAAAAACAAGAAAAGGTCTGACATAGAAGGAAGATTGTGTAAAACCTGCTAATTTCAAAGAGCAGAGATCAATTCTGGTTGATCCCGTTGGGTGATTGGGGAATCACTAAAACAGTATTTGCATCCAGTTCTCAAGTCTGCAATGCCAGGGCTGGAATAAAAGAGCTGCTGTGCAGAGCTCTCCTGAAGGGTGGGTGGAAGGGAAGTCACATTAACCCAGCTCTGGGTGTGTCATATGGGAGAGACCATTCCACCTGCAAGAGCCCTCCTTAATGTATTATTTGCTTTTGAAAATCGTGTTCTTGGCTCCTTTAGGGGCGAGGCAAAAAAGGTCATAAAAAAAAGGACATGCAGTGCTGCTGGCATTAAATGCAGTTTTTGTGACTTGCTTTCCATGTCCTTGCCACTACTGATGGTTTGTGTGTCCTTTCTTTTGAAGATAATGAGATATCATGTCAAATTCACATCTACTTTTAGACTATTCACTCATTTATTAAAATTTTATCAACTGTACTCTTCTAGGCAGCATGATCTTTTTTTAAGTGTACAGAAATAGAAGCACACACATATCCACGAGTGGCAACAGATTGTCAGAGAAATAATATACACTGCCTTGTCTTGAACACTGGTTGTGCTGGCAAAATTTAGAGCTGGAGGAGCAATAAATCCTCACAACACACACATCCTCTTTTCTTTTGCAAATGGCTGTTTATTTTAGAAAGGGCATAAGGAATCTGAGAATACTTGTCTTCACCATGTTCCCGACATCTTTCCATGCGTGAATAATCACAGTAACAGTTCTAAAGGCATTGTTACCAAATGGCACTGACAGGCACAAAGAGGCATGTGAGAGAGGTTCCAAAAGTCAGGGGAAAGGGAGGGCATGCCAGAAAGTCCATGTAAATACAGGAGAGTGGGTAGAGAACAGGGATGCTTGGGCTCTGGGAAGAAGGAAGGAAGGAGTGCAAGAGAGAAAAAGGAGACTGAGGGCAGTAGAGGGACTGAATCTAGAGAAAAAAAATGCAGAAATGTATTATTCACCAGCCTCTGGAAACATGTCAACAAGGGTTGAAAATTCATTTTACTGACCATTTTAGAAAGGGTTTTCAAAATTGATCTTTTCCTCCATGCTTGAATTTTGTTGTTTTATATTAAATTATAAAGGAAAGAAAATGTCACAAAGGAATTAACAGTTACTGCACACAATCCCTTTCAAGTTGTGCTACTCTGGTAGCATCTTTCTCAAGTGTATCTGAAGACTTTCTCATACAAATTGCTTGATTTTCATCTCTTGGCAAAAAAATTCTTTCTAACTCCTGATAATTTAACTGAGAAGGTGTTCTTGACTCTGGAGTTTCTATATTTATAGATAGTGCAAGAAGATCATAGACTTTTAAATAAAATGGTAGTCCTGTTGGTCAGAATTTAGGCGATAAATGAGAGGAAGGTAATCAAAATTAGAGATCTGTAAAATTCATTAGGGCTGTTTATGGACTATCTTTGTTGAAAATTTTGAAATGAGTAAGGTAAAAAAATATCAAATTAACTACTCACTGAAAAAAGGCTTGGACTTTTAAAATCATAATCCTAAAAAATACACATTTTCTAGGTAGTGGGAGGAAAACGTTTGGACATTTTCCATGCTTGTTACTTGGAGTCCCAGAATCTTTCTGTTTAGCTAATACAGTATAAGATTAATTCTCTCACAGCACATTGCCTGGAGTTCAGTGCACATGTTTACTGATGTGTACAGCTCTCAAATAAGTTTAGTGCTTCTTTCACCCACTGTTAGGAAGTATATTTAAAAGAAATTGCCTTTTATAGATTTAAATTACAAAAGTACTGATATCATGCAAAAAGCACTTCAACTCATGCAAGCATACAAATGTGTAAATCTTAGGGAAAAAGATACCCAGGGCTAATATGAATGTAAATAGGATTAGCTGCTTGCATTAGTGTCTGAAATACAATTTTAAATGCTTACTGCCCGGTTATTATTACATATATATATATACACATATATATATGTATATGCATACGGGTCTATATGTATGTGTGCATGTATTTTTCCCCCAGAAACATATTTTACTTGAAAATATTTTTTTTCTTCTAAATAGGAAGACTTTTGAAGAGATTATTAATGACAGCTGTGCTAGTGATGGAATCTAATGGTATTATATATAGAAGCTATATATTTGTTGTTATATGAAATATTAACACAAAATGGGGGCAGATTTCCATCCTTCACTTATCTACCCAAATGCAGCAGTAATCTAGACCCAGTGTTCTCATGAACAATGGCAGCCACCAGATTCTCTATAAGCCTATGAAAAGAACAATTTTCAGTTATTGGTACCACCAAATCTGCATAAATTGACATAGGGGGCATTTCATTAGAGATTTCAGTCCCCTATGTTATGGCTTCTGCAGCAAAGCAAGTCCTTTAAGCAGCCTTAGTGCTGGTAGAGGGAATTTAGTTTTGTTATTACTTATGTTAAACTGATACAAGCATGGGGACTATAAGAAGCCTAAAAAAATTCAGTTATCTGACACACTATTGAATTTGAAGTAGGGTAGATGCCCAAGGAATAGGGCAGATTTTGTGTTTCTCAAAATGTTCAATCTTCTTGCCGTTTTTCTGCTTGCTAATAGAAATGGTAATCCTTTTTCCAGCAATAACCATATGCACCTGTGAATTGTTCAGTTTAAGTGACAGCTAAAAAGAGATAATGTCAGTTTCTCTCCTGTGTGTAGTAAATAAGTTAGAATGATGCCATAATAATTGTTCATGAGCTTGTAGAGAAAAAAAGAGTCCTAATTTGCCCTGTCAAAGTGGGCAAACAGTTGTCAAATGACACAACATTGCATACCTGGAGTGTGATGTCAGACTGATAATTGCTCAAGCAGAAAAGTTTGTTTTTTCTAAAATGTCAGCTTTCTCCAAGTGTGCTGTTGTGCAGAGGGGCCTGTGAAGAATGGTGCTCTGGCTCCTGCTAGGCAAGAGTATTGCTATGGGCTGTGTGTAGAACATGGGAAATCAAAATTCATTACAGAGAGTAAACAGTTTGGCAAAAGTTAAAACCCCTGTTTTCAGTTAGATGTGATTCATTGTAATGGGTTTTTTTAAGTAAAGCACTTCAACTTTTTTTGTTTGGTGAGAATATTTTTCATTTACAAAGCTGTTCCATTTATGAACAAACCTCGGGGCCCTGCGCAGTGCTCAGCTCTGCAGAGCAGTGCAGCATGGAAGGCAGTGGGAGACACCAGTGACACCAGAACGGGGTCCCCATGCACAGGCACGAGGGTCCAGCACGTGGCTCCTGCCCTTTGTTGTGGGCTGCCAGCTCTGTCTCATTTTTTTCTGGGTAATGCACCCCATTGTAAATAGATCAATTGCCAGCATTATGTAACTATAAAGGAAGAGAGCTCACTACATCGTTTTTTCATAATTATACAAAAATAAAATGAGTGCATAAACAAGACCAGAAAAGAGCTCTGAGTGTTTACAGAAATAAAAATAAGTGAGTGTGTTTTTTGAATTAATATTTTCAAATGTTCAGGTTGAATTAATTTGAGAAATATGAATATGTATTGGTAGTGTTAATTCTTTGGGGTTTTGAAAATTCTTACAACCACATAATTAAATGAGTGCCTTTAGAAATACTGATAAAACCCATTGCCATTCAAATATCCATACAAGACAACAGGGGCTGTAAGCTGTAGGCTTTAGAGATTAGTTTGGCCATGGGCCAGTATTTATCACAACATTTCCATCTTAGAAGATAAAATTTAATCATTTTTATTTAAATATAAATCAAAATTAATGCAGGTTTAAAAAAAAAAAGTGTATAACCTAATCACAATATCTTTATTTTAGAGATGCTTGCTTCTATTGTTTCTATTCAAAGGAGCAATTCTGTCTTTGTTGCGCTGCTCTTCCTTCAGCCTTTTTTTCTTCTACAAGGGTGCAAAAGGAAGGGGTGGTTGACCCAAATACAGTCCTATCTCCTAATTTTGCCAAGATCAAAGGCATTTCGAGCGTTTTATGTGCTGCCTATTGGTGAAGTCTAAAAAAATAGAGTGTTTAGGCATGTCTCCACTTCCCAGACACAAACACAGGCAGCCCAGGATCAGTGCTGGGCTCTGTCAGAGCCTTCTCCCCTGGCTGTGCTCTGTCCCCACCTGCACACCCTGATGTGAGGCAAGGGGAGCTGCAGCCCTCACCCTGCTTGGTGCAGGGACTTCTGCTGAGCATCCGTGTTCATACTGTCATTCTTTTACTTATGTGGAAAAGATACGTAATAGGCTGATAGTGTTGAGACTAATTTGGAAAAATAAAATAGCTGTCTGCTTTGGTTGTGGGATTATGGGCAGCAAGCTCAGGAGGAATTTCTGGAGGATGTGGCTGTATTCATACAGGTAGCTGGATGAAGGGGAGCGCTCCTCTTCCATAACAGAAAAGTAAATGCTTGGATGTTATCTGCAGCAGCCAGCAATGCATGTGAAGCTTTCTCAACCACACATCTATGTTGTACCCATCTAGGGAAGAGCAGGTGGTCAGTTTGCCAGTTTTCCACAACCACATTGCAATTCTTCTGGTATTACATTGACTTTTACAGTCCTGGTGTTAGAAATGAGCTGTCCTACGTCTGTTTTGTTTCCTTGGAGTGATGGTATGGCTTTGTAGAGCAAATACAACCTTTTTTTTTTTTTTTCAGTTGAGCTAGTGAAATGGTGTTTGTTAAAGTGTAGTTAAATCAATTCTGAGCAAAGCTTGGTTGTCCTCACCCCTTGCTCCAAATCACAAAATGCAGTGGGGAAGAACATTTCACAACACAGGAGGGTTGAGGAAACCTCCAACCAGCTTGCTGGGATTGTTCTGGTAATGCTAATTCTGCTACCAAACAATGTGCAGCTTGTGTAGGGATCAGTAGGAGCACTGCCTTAGGATCCCTGCTTGCTCCATACCTTCAGATTAAACAAGTGATCACACGTGATTTCCTACACATCAAGCTTTAAAAGCAGCTTTTTGTATCAGGCTTTGATATGAATGTGTGTGTGTGTGAAAAATATTTAGTGGATGCCTAATTATGTTATGGGGACCCCTCATGTTGGGTAACAAAAAAACAAAGGTGGTCCTGCAGTGTCTATCTTTCATCACCTAAAGATTACTGCTAGAAACTTTCTCTGGGAGAAAGAAATAGAACTGTTCTTTCTTCATTATATTTCTTGTACAAGGAAGGCAGACTGGTTCTGACTTTTAATGCAAAAGCAAGTTCAGTGCTATCCAGTGCTCAACCTCATATTGTGATAACATACTAACATCTGGAAAATGTGAACTTCATGGGATTTTTGTAGTCAGAGTTTTCTTCTGTAGGGTTTGCTTTTTTGTCTTCTTACTTGTTTTGCTTCTTCAGGTTAATATCCAGGGCATCTAATGGAAAAAGATCAATTATTCAGAAAAGTGTTAGACTCCTAAATACTGGTATTACACACACACACACATATATGTGTGTATATATATACACACGCACATATTTATGCTGGTGTGTATATATATATATGCTACTATTATATATATATACTGGTGTGTGCATATATACTGGTATTTTTTATATGTATATATAATATCCAGAATAATATCCAGGCTATCTAATGGAAAAAGATCAATTATTTAGAAAATTGTTAGACTCCTTAATATATATATATATATATATACACACACACACACACACACACTGGTATTATATATATTTATATAAAATACTGGTATTATCAAAATATAATTATAGATATATATGAAATGTATAATGTTTAAGCATAGGTACACTCACATAGTTAGACTCTTAAGCATTGCTTACATATCTCAGCACCACCTGCTTAAACCACTGGATAGTTCACACCTTCCACTCTCTGCTGTTCCTTCAGTAAATAGAGCCAAATTCAAAGTGGAACTGAAAGTGGATCCGTTTCCTTAGCTTCAATGGATTTCAGTGCTTGTTTAGCAGCAGCTCTTGAATACTCAAAGGTGGTTGCTGAGCTCAGGAATCTTTACCTAAGGCTATGTTGGTATTAGTTGTTCTAACCCGTTAGCAATTCAGAATAAGTGGGGCACTTCATTAGCTCCAGTTAAAGACAAAACAAAAATGTTTGTTTAAACTGGCAGATCTTAAAGCTGTGTTTCTTTCACACCATTTAGGAGATTTCCCACAAGTTTTCCCCTTGGGGTTATCTTCAAAAACCAACATTTTTTCAGGTGCTCTGCAAACTCCAACTAGCTTGTTGTAGCCCCCTCCTCACCCTTAACCCACAGGGTGTGCTCACATTGTGTCCAAAACACCACTAGTACATGACTATTATTTCTCACACTTCCTGGGGGCAGCATCCTACTGTACAAAGTATATTTCACTCACCATCAAGTGGGGTTGATTTCCAGTTAAATACTGGTATCAGTATAAACCAGGAACTCCGAATGGCACTTTGTGGATCTTTTTACTGAATTTTGAACATTGTGTTCCCCCTGTTGTTGAACAGAAAGTGACCCTTGTGAAAACAGCAAGTAAGAAGGGTCATAGCACAAGAAGCTAGGAAAGCTTCTTTTTTGTGATGTTAATCCATGACATCCCTGTTTGAAATGTATTTGTAGGTACCTCACCTTGGCACACAGATGTGGGATTCTTTATGCATATCAAGACTGGCTTTGAGGAAAAAGTTGCCCTTTATTTGGCCATTTTAATGGCCAAATGGTGACTTTGAGGGAGAGCAGAGGGCTGAGAAGTTTATCAAGTAAAGCCAAGCAGAAATATTTGATGGGAAGATTCTCTTTCCTAGGACAGGAGTGTGGGGCTGATAACTGGTTGGTAACAGAGAAGCTGATGAAACCTTTGGGCTGCTCCTGTTTGAAGGTTCCAATGCTGCCAGCAGAAGCTCACTGAGGAGAAGGGGCTGAGCACCTTGGGGCTGCCTGTGGGTATGAGGACACACAGCACTGAGTACAAGACAGAAACAAGGCTTGTGATGGACATGCCTGCTTCAGGGTCTGTGGGATAAAAATGCTGATTTGGTTTGCTGGTTTTGCTTTTCCCTGAGAGACTGACTTCAGCATTCTGAAAACTAAATTCTGGACTGTATATTTTTTGGTGCCCACTAAAGATTAATCAAGATGCTTGTGTTTCAACATATTGCAAAATGAGGTGCTCCATCAAGGCTGGAAATAGCTGTTGTTTAAACAGCTCCTCCAGCATCCTGCTGTTTGATTCTTAGATAAAAATGCAGTGGGATTTTGGGAAAGCCTTTGCCTATCATGTTAACTGGAGAGTGTAGTTTAAAGGAGAAAATTAGTCTCTTAAACTGCTATAGATGTGGGAAAATAGAGTTGTGTTTTAGTACAACCAAGCCCTAAGAGTATGCAAAAAGTCACCAATTCTTCTGTACATGATTTGCATTGAATGTAAGGAGGTAATTTGAAAACTTTGTGGCCTGTTTCATGTCTCATGCTGAACTGAAGCGCCAGTTCAGTGCCTCATCCTCTCAGGTACATTGGAGGAATTGTGGTGTTGTGTCCATCACTGATTTCTTCTGATCTTGAGTTACTCTTCAAGGGTGTTACTTCTTGTGCAGTTATTTGTTATGTGTTTGCTAACATGTGGGCAGTGATTCCACACATAGTCCTGGATCAGCTGCAGGAGTTGGTGCAGAGTCAGTACAAATGTTCACAGAAGCATCTCGGTTTTGCTTTATTCTTGAGAAACACTGCTGGTTCAAAGAAGCTGCTCTATGGGTAGAGGTGTGAGGAAGATTTATATTGTAAACATTCTTTTGATGACAATTGCTAAATTAGTGTTGCTGTATCCCATCAAGGTATGTGTGAAGTCTGTGCATCTGCATGCCTAAGCATGTATGTGCATTTTGTGGATATCTTCCGTGACTAAGGATGGACTCAAAATAGTCAAGTCTGAAATGAAAAATAGGAAAAGACTGACGTCTCTTGATTTCTTTGGGAGTACACTATGGTCACATTTAGGTTTTCCTCAGAAGATTAGGCTTTTTTTCTTTTTTTTCTTTTCTTTCTTTCTTTTTTTTTTTTTTTTTTTTTTTTGTCTTTAGCAAACAAACACCTCCCACCCCCTCAAAAACAAACCAAAACAAAAAATTCTTATCTAATCACATGCTTCCAGGAACTGGGCTTTTAAATTAAACCCCAGCTATCTCCAGATTTGTCCTCAGAACACAGTTGCCAGCAACACCAGGTGGTGTTGTAGCAATCAACATTATTATTAAAAAAATATTGGCCAGAACATACACAGAAATGTACTGAATGCTAATAAAAAAGTGAATAATAGTTTGAATGCTTTTCAGCTGTTCAATAAGGCAAACAGATGTAGTAATGCATACTTGAGAGCATGCCATGTACTTTAATCAGAGAAGTTTAGAGTATCATTTCATCATGGGCAAAAAGAAAGAGGCAGAATAATAGGTTCATTCCAAAAGGCAGAACTTTAAGGAGGAGAGCAAAGACTTCCCTGAGTTTTGTGTCAGACCAAGTCCTGGAAGCTACGTTACACTACTGGAGAAGACCTAGTGCACCAAGCTAAGCGGTTTCATGAAACAAAGAGTCATAAGATGCGCTTAAATAGAAGATTTTTTTAGAAGCTGCCAAGCTGTTAAAGGCACATAGTGCTGGAGTATTTGTGCAAGCACAAATGCAAATGTTGGTGAAAGATGAGATATGCAATGGAGAGGGATTTTGTAGATTTTCATATGGCTTCAAAACCTGTGAGCCAACCTGGTTGAAATGTAGTGAGCACAGCTTGGAACTGCTGCAAAGGCCAAAGTTTTGGTGTGAGAAACCATAACTGATTTAGTTTCAGTCAAATGAGAATGCAAAAATAGAAAAATAAAAAAGCACCTAAATACTTGTGTTAGGACACAGGGGGGCTACCACTGTTTTGGTAGAGAAGTAAAGAAAAATTCAGGGAAAGGATTTGCTGGAATCACAACTATTTGTTCAGATAAATATCAAGTAAATAAATACAAGTAAATATTTTCTTGCATGTGTTAATTTTACGTCGTCATTGTTATCAGTAGCAGCCCTGCCAGCATTGTTTCAGAGGCCTGGGGTCCCACGTGGGAGAGTTTGTGGCACTGCACAGAAAGATTTCTGTCTGAAGAGTGGTTGGGTTGCAGCTCTCTCAGGGCCCTTCTGCATTTGGCTTGTCACTGTGTTTCTCACCCTCCGTGGCTTTTTGTTTCCATCCAGAGCTCTTCCTCAGCCAGTCCCACAATCCCTGAGCCTGCCCTGTGTCCCTCCCTCCCTCCTTCCTCTGTGTGCTCCTCTGAGATGCTCTCTGTCACCTCTCTTTGCTCTTTCTGATTTGGTGACTTTTCCTGGCCAAGTTTCAAGGGCAGAATTCTCCAGGTTCTGTCCCTCCATGGTTACTGTGAGGCTGGAGTCTGGCTGGTGAGGTTACCAGGTGTTATTGCTTCCCCATCCTCTCCCAGCACTGGGAAGGGATAAAGAATAGGCTCCCAAGAGCTTGTAGGACTACAAAGCAAACTAGAATTCATGCTGTACCAAGTCTGGATAAGACTTGGTGCCACCCAGTGAAGCTTCAGAGTTGTTTGTGGCTGCTTGGTTTCTCTTTTCTTCTCAGAACAATGTGGTGCTGTATGTTCTGAGATCAGGAGCAGAGTTGTGATGAAAGAACAAATAGTTTGAAATCAGTGGAATAACTAGGGGTAAGTTGATAGATGGCTTGTAATGAGAATATTGGAGTCTGTCCCTAAATGACAGCAGAAATGCAAATGCTGACAATGGTATCTTCAACTTAAGATTTCATTCCAGGTGTTTGCTCACCCAGATGTGCAGTATTTGTAGCAGTGAAGTCCTGTGCACCCTAACCCCATTCTGAATTTTCAGAAAATATAGAAGGCAGTAGCATAGTTTTAATAACAAATTTTTACATGTGTATTTGCCTAGAAAAGCTATGTACTTCTGCCAGTTAAATACATACCCGGGAAATGCTCCTGTAATTCTACCTGCAAGAGAATAAATTCTTAGAGTTAATGCCAATAAACCACAGGTGCTGCCTTTTAACCATCATTATCCTCATTCTCTGCAAAGGGATGAGTTCAGGCTAAAGCATCAGCACTGATTTTCTGCTCCGACTTTAAATTTCTGCCCATTTTGAATTTGTCATACATTTAGCATTACTTCAATGCATTTCTTGTGTGTGGTTGAATACAAAGAGCAGGAGGTCACGAGAGGCATCACCTTGTTTTATCCAGAGGTCAAAGCTAAGAGAGTGTCAGTTTCCATTTTAGGCTTTTGTGGCATAGTTGACATTATATATACTCTTAGGTATGCAATGCAAATCACATTCCTGCAAGCTAATTATAGGATAAATGTAGCCACTTAACTAGGCAGCAGGCATGTCATCTCAGCATGGAGCTATCATATTATGTACATTTGCTGTCTCCTGTATAATTAACAGGATAAAAATATTACTGCCAGATACCATAAAAAAAATTAACACTATCTTAATTGTCTTTTCAGCTCAGGTATAGCCTATTACCATTTCAAAAAAGACCTTCCCTAATACACTAGAATTTTAAACTTCATTTGCTGCAGATGCCATTAATCCCTTTTCACACTTTGATCTGCCATTGTGATACCTTTGGACTTTGACTTCTCTGTTTTGCTTTTGAACTCTCCTTAAAAACTATTACTGAGATTTAGTGGCTTAAAATTTGAGGTTGCTCAGGACTCTGTGTTTGATTTTTAAAAACTTAGTGGCAGTGCATTTGGGTTTCAGCATAGCAGAGGTGTATGCAGCCTGCAATAGCTCTTGTGTAGGGCACCTTCCTTCCAAGCTTTGGACATTGCTCTTGTTTAATCCAAATTTTCTGCATTTCTAATCTCTCATTTTTAATGTGTATCCTACAGCATTCACTGCTGTCTTGAATGTGGCTATGAATGAATGGAGTCTTACAAAGTTTAATCCTAATTCTTACTAGAATATGCCTTCATCAGTGTTTGTGTAATATTTTGATGAGAAGTGGCTGGTTCCTCTTCCTCCTTGTAAAATTGCTGTGATCTGCCTGTGATGTGAATACCACATCACTGCTGATGTCATCTGCATTTTGTAACTCTCATTTTCTGAAACTGCATTGGGAATCTCAAGACTCTGAATGCTGCTTTTGCCACTTGAAATTATTTATCTGATGGCTCACATTCAGAAAATACTTAGAATACATGTTTATTTTCAGGAGTTTTTGGGAGTAATTAAAGCTGAAAACTTCCATTAATTTAACAGCAATTTAAATTGCTCTGGATCTTGGAATTTCTTTGCCACAGCAGTTTTGAAATTGCTCCTAGAAAGCACACCTGTGCTGCAGACATGTAAAACCCAGTAACTGCAGAAAAGATTGAGATAAACGTGGCACCATTTAATCTGGCAAAGCTCTCTCAGTTATTTCTGTTGCAGGAGGTCTGTAGGAACCTTAGGTAGTTCTTGCATATTTACTTAAATGTTGACATCAGTAATGACACACATGGCTAACAGATTTTCCACATGTTTTCCTCCCTGGATGACATCTTCCTACTCCATCAGGACTCAAAGTCTGATTGTGGAGGCTGTTGATTGATAGCTTAGAGCACATGAGGTTTGGGGAAAACACAAGAATGACAGTTTATATAAATATCCTAATATGACACTTTTTTCTAGGTTTACCCTAACTTTTATTTTTCTCTGACCTAGAAATGGTTTTTAGGTGCACAAAAACCCACGGATACTTTAGAAACACAGTTGACTCACTCAGACATCTTGTTAGCATTTTGTACTTAATTGCTTCTTTCTCTGCTTACCCGGGGGGAATTGTACATGCCAAGATGGAGCTCTACTAGATCTAATAGGAGAAAAAAAACAAAAGGAAATAATGACTAGTCTTCCAAATCATCCTAAGTGGTCCAAGAGATGAGAGGCAGTGCTTTTTCTTGGCAGCAAAACCCCAAAACATGTAACTGGCTCATCCAGAGTCTCTTAGATTTTCAGATTAGGAATGGTATTTTTATTACACTCCATCTTTCTTCATAAAGAGCCCATTTTAAGCACTGTATAAGCTACTTGTGGAAAAAGTAGCTACTATCTGTAGAAGTCACTTTAAAAGGAATATTGTTACCCCTGAAAGCGTTGCTGCTTTGTGTAAGCCTCTGGAAAAAGGAAGATAGCTTTATGACAGCCTCTTTTTTCTGTGAAGACCAAAGGGCAGCCTAATATTATATGTACGGATGCAGCTTTAATAGCAAATTGCCAAAAGGATTCTTTCAAAAATAGGAGACCTTCAAGAAGATGTTTGCATATTTACATATAAATCACAGAGGGATATATGAATATGCCATGCTGATACCTGTCTTGCTAAAGCCATGGAAGGGAGTAATAGTATTTTTTTCACGCTGAGCTACTTGCACATGGAAGTGATTAGTGAATTTCCAGATATATGGAGGCTCGAAATGATCATATTTTAAAGGATATTTTTCCCAGGACTGAAGGGAAGGGGCAGTCTTGGCTTTCCATCTCCTACAAATGTAGCTATTTTTCATAAAGGGTTATGTGCTGGAATTTTTGCCCTGTATTCAAGACAGAAAGCAAGTCTTGAAATCCTTTTATCAATAGAATTGAAATATAACACAAATTTGGAGTTCAATATTTTATACTTGCACATCCTAAAATAAATAATAATTTAAAAAAACATTCAGACAACTACATTGCCTTATGTAGCCCTTTCAACACTCTTGTCTAGAAAATTTTCTGCTGATTTTGGTGATAATGGCAAAACTAATCTCTGGAGACAAAAATTAATAATTCTGTACCTGAACAACCAACTACTCAGCCCAGAGTAATTTTAAAGAGCAGGACAGTGTCAAGAATGCTTCTCCAGACCATTTACAGCCACTCTGCCTCCTGACTTTCGTGCTGCCAAATTGAAAGATTTGGTTCCAGCATTTCCAGGGCTCTCAGACCAGGGCTGTCATGACATTCCCTCACTTCAGGCACATTCTTGCTCTTTCATTTCACTGAATACATTAGAGGGTTTTTAAAGGACAGAGCCACGTTAATCATAATAGCCTTAGGTCTGAGACTCCATGCTGTTGGCTGATAAAACCAGCCTGTCTCCTTCCACACCCAGAACATTTATTCACTTTACTGGCTTTATCTTCCCCAACATCCTCGGTGATTTATCCTTTTAATCTCTCCAAATCAGTTATAGTTACTATTCTTTTAACTATGCCTAAGTGTTGGAAAATTCTTTTTGAATTGATGCAGCTCTAGAAAGGTTTTTCCCATCAGCTGAGTGACGTCTTGTTCTCAGGATTAAAAAGTGACCTTGCCTGGAGCAGGTTAGAAGATTGAGCCACAGCCCTTGGTGCTCCAGGGGGCTCACAGGGGTGTTCAGCTCCTCATCCAGCAGCTCAAGGAGAGCTCCTCAGCTGAACCCAGAGGTGTGGGGAGCATCCTTAGCCTGGCAAGGGAGGAGGGAAGGAGCAGTGCTGCTCTGGGCTCTGTCAGCTCTCAGCAGCAGCTGCCCCTCTCTGGGGTCTGTGCAAATGCTCCCAATGACCTGGCCTCTGTTGGGCTCTGCCTTGCCAAGAACCAACCCAAGTCCCTGGGGAGCTGGGATTTGTTTGCTTGGGGTTCTGCCTTCCAGAGGCTTGTAGTGACATCTGAGTGTATTTTTTTAATTCATAGAAAATGTTCCTGGTTTATGGGTAGGAGTTCCCTTGGTGTAGCTTGTTCCTAAAGCCCTTGGAGGAGCTGTGAGCTGAAGCTCTGCCCACAGGTGCACCTTGGCTTGGTACCTCAGAACTTTTACAGAGAGAGATGCTCATTGTTACGGACATCAGGCATCATGAGGTTTCTGTTTTATTCATCTGTGGTTGAACTTTATACACATCAGGCAGAGCCACATGATGAAACAACAAATTATGCAAAAGCCAAAAAGTGTATTTTCTTTCAGGAAGTGTACTTAGTCCATTTATTCAGCTGTTTTTACTGCTTGGTCCTGTAATTCAGGCTTCTCCCTGTGTTATAAGAGGTATCTCTTGCTTGAATTGCAGCAACACTTGAATAGCAGTATTATTGTGATAATAAATGCATTTTTAGTACCTCTTCAGTTAATTTCACACAATCTGAAGTGGTCATTTACATTTTAAAATCTATCCTACATATTTTTGTAAAGGAAGCTAGATAGGCTTAATCCAGCTCTGGTGACCCCAAAAGAAGTGACAAGCTCTGCTTTATTAGTCATGACTATGAGCGTGGTTCTTTCTTATCATGACTTCTAACTGTCTGGTACAATGAAGATTTACAGAAATACATGATCTGCTAATCCCCTGTGTTTAAAGGAAGAGTACAGGGATTATGTGGTCATTTTCTTACTGTCATGACCAGGTATCATGGTGGGGGTTATGACAGTTGATTTTTGGAACATCTTTGGAAACACTGGAAGCTGTTTTAATAGCACCTTAGCTGTGAATTAAGCTGTCATCACTCAGTGATCACTCCTGTCTTATGGCTATTTTCCAGACAGTCTGGTCTGCCTGTAGATAAGAATGCTCAGCTCTTCATTTTGATGAGGGCTGTGTGTTAGAAACTGTGATCTGAATTAGTAGGGAAATGGTTTGAAAACAGAGAATTGCAAAACTCTCTGGCTATTCCAAAATAAGCTCCCATGTTGATATTTTTCCCAAATGTTTTGTTGCTTTGGCTATACTGCTTCAATAACTTCCTTCTTCCTCAGGTGCTTTCTAAGATACTTATATAATGTGGGGAGCAGACATTTCTAGTATCTGTTGTTTTAAATGCTCACCACTAAATAAACATATAAGGTTCTGTGATAATTTAAGAAGAATGAAGGCAATGGCTGCCAACATGCAGATTTCTGGAATCAGATAAGGCTTTTTTGTTCAGTTTTCTTCTGGGTAACCTCAGGGGTTTGATGTCAGCTCTATGAGACCTGATAGCCTCACTCAAAACTGTATTTCATCACAGCCATTTCCTCCTGCCTGAAGTTCACATTGCAGATACCTTCTCAATTCTTAGTATTTCTTCCAGCAGTAGAACTGTAAACCACTGTGAGTAGCTATTGACTCTAAATTGTTGGGCATTGTATCTCTTGGCAAGCCTTTGAAGCACAATGTGGTTAGAAATGAAGCATCCTGGTACCAAATGTTACCCATGTCTTTTAGGATAATTAATATGGCAAGTCCACAAGGGCACAGAGGACTGAGGGACTTGCAGGTGGAGGCCGAAGGAACAGAAGAGAAGCTCCAAAAGACTGAGAAATAGCTAAGTAGTCATAGGAGTTCCTCATACGTGTGAGGATGCACAGATGGAGGTGGGGCTGAGGCTGTGCCATCCCCATTGGCATTGGTGAACACTTTTTGGGATAGATAGAGAAATGGACACCTCTGGAATGGTTGAGTTTTGGACTCTCATCTTTTTCTCACTTCACAAAGCATAAAATAGAAATGAATGCTCAGCCACAATTTAACTTAAACCTTACATGAAAATCAGAAAAAAGTAGGAAAAAGTTCCATAATTAGTAAAAACTGGACAGGTTTTTGTTTGTTTGTTTGCTGTGCTTGTTTTTGTTTTGTTTTGTTGTTTAATCATGTTAAAATTCAGCAAACTGGTTGTAGCAGTATTTCTGCAAAATACCAAGGCCAGTTGGAGTATGTGGAAGGGGAATTGATTTCCTCTGGCAGAAAGTTATTTTGTTTTTTGTTCAGATACACAAAATAATTGCCATTTATGTTTTGATTCACTGTTGATTCCTAGATATTCACTCTGGAGTAATTCTGATTTGCTCCTTTATAAATGTTACAAGAGTGGGTAATTAAATGTTATTTTGTGACCTTTATGTGCCTTAAGGAAAAAGACTTGATTATCTTATCTCATGTCACTTTTGGGCCTTCCCAGCCATCTTACTAGAATAAAAACCTGAAACTTGGTGCCCTGGATCAGTGCCTGCTCCATTAAATGGAAGGCCTGGCTAAAAATGCAGCATGAAAGCAGATTCTCAGACTAGTGCTGTATCACCTATACATTGTGTTCATTTCTATACACATCCCCTTTCATATTTTATTCATTGTTGTGAATAATAACATGAAAGTGCCTATATATCCAATGAACTCTTTCTATCTCCTTCAGTACCAATTTTGAAGTAGAAGCTGTTTATAAATTTATGTTTAATTACTGTAATTTTTAACAAGCTACTTGCTCCTTCAAAGTTGAATTCTAAAAATGCAAATTCTTTACCTACACATTTTAGCAAGGAGTTGTGATAGATTTTTCTCTTAACAGACAAACTATAAGAAACACCTTTGTTTTTGTTGTATCAAGGATGCTTATTCTCAAATTCTCCTTGTTGCTTTTTTGGGAAATTGCTGTCAAATATTAACTTCTGCTAATTGTAGCAACTCTGAATCACAGAAACTGAATGCATATTTCCAGATTATATATATATATTGCCAAAACATGCCTCATGCATAACAAAGATAAGTCAGTACAAAAAATACATAATGCATGTCTTTCCCATATAGAAGGTGACAGGCTTTCACTGAGACAGTCTTGTCTTGGGTGAATTAGACATCTTTAATTGTACACAATAGGCTTCAAATACTAACATCAATTTATTTGTAGGAAAGGCTTGATTCTTATATCTACAAAAGTCACTTTACACACTTTGTTCTTCTCTTGGATTTGTTTGCAAAAGGTGCCTCAGATTGAGTTGAACTATAACTTGGCATTACTTTTTCTGGGGTTAGGCATGTGTTTGCAGGTAATGTGAATCAGGTTGAGGATTTACAGAGCAAAGCAGTTGGAGCTGTGGACCAAATCCATGCTGTACATTTCTGTGAGATCTTGCTTGTCCTGTGGACTGAGTGCCCATGGGCTGGAGGGCATCAGGGGTGGTGCTGGGAGGAATCTTCTATTTAATTTTAAATCTTCTATTTAATTCTGTTAAATTTCATCCCAAAGGGGTCTGGCTCACACAACTCTGCGATGTGATCCTGCACACGGACTGTGGGTCAGCTCCTAAAGCACACTGGTCTTTTGAGAAGTTTGTATCCATGCATAAAATACCTGAGGGTACTAAAATTTTACATTGTGTGCTGCTGGTGACACTTTTGAAAAAAGAAATGTGGCTTTTATTCCTGTGTGTGAAAGAGGCTGTGACATCATCTGCTGGCAGGACTGAGTGCAACCATCAGGATGTTGGTGGAGGCTGCTGAGGGAACTGCTTTCAGAACAGTTTCCTGCTGTTCATGTAAATGTTGGCTCTTCCAGTGATATCACCTCCACTCCTCACCTTCTTTGACACCTTTGGTTCAGTATTCTCCAGCACGTGGTCAGAAGAGATGATTTTAGGGTTAATACCCTCAAAAGACAAACATCAAAATAGTCATGGAGCTAAGGCTGTTACATGGAAGGAGTCAGACATGACAGATCCTCAGCTAATTTATGCTAATGTCTATGCATTACCCATAGCACAGCTATGAGGATTTATTTCAGCTGCCTTGGCCCACACATGCAAGCTATCCTTGAATAATGTGGCACTAATAACTAGGGTTTATATAATTATTTTCACATGCATGAGATGGCCTTTTAACTCCAATGCTTGTGAAAAGTGGGCTGCCAGTGCACTGCTCTGCACTGTTCTGGTGACCCAGGCAGTGCCCCCCTCTGCCCTGCCTGTGCACCCACTGAGCCTGGGGTGTGAAATGGGCTCAGATCTCCTTACAGGCCCTGTGGCTGGAAGATGGGTGGACATTAGCTGTGGTTCAAGATTTTTTTTTTTTCAGTAATGTGAGGTCAGACACTTGCTCAAAATGACTTTCAGAATATTTTTCTTATATGTGATGACTAAGGCTTGGAGGTGGTTCTGCTTACAGAGTTCTTCAGTCTACAGATATTTCTGTAATTTAAAAAAAAAATAATCTATGGGGATGGGGACATGATCAAGGTAATCTCTTACTTCTGCTACTTGCTAGAAAAATTATATCCTATTAAGGAGTACAGAATCTGTGCAAGCCTCTCCTAAAACAAACCTTGTATGTTTCAAGGGTTGGATAAATGAAAGGTTTTATCTAACCAGCTATGTCGAGCAGTTTTTGGTTTATCAGTGTGCTATATTTGTTAGTGAGGGATGTGGGGTAAAATTTATCTCTAAGGATGATACAGAAAGCTGGCCCAGATTTTGGATTTATCAAAGAAGGTGATATTTCTTAAAGTAAGCATAGAAAAGCCTGGTCTTTAAAGTTCATACCTCCAATTATTCCAAGATGAAGCACTGATACAGGGATTAACATGGCATTTAGACTTCAAGTATTTGCAATATGGGCCATTTCTGTCAAAATGCAGATTTAAACCTTGGTAAATCTCTCATCTCACTTCTGTGATGTAATCAAGACTTTAATTTTCAAATTTTTGACATCTTAGTTAAATATATGTGCTCATTATTTTTCCTAGGCATGAAATCCTGAAGGTTGTGGGTTTGTAGGTTTCTTTTCCAGATTTTTACACTCTTTCTATTTCTTCTCATTAGAGACTAGCTTGATCACATTTTTAGTATATTATCTTAATTGAAATAAAGCCTAAGTAATTAACTGGATAGAGTTTTTGACTTGGCCCAATAGTTTGGCAAACAGTCTCGGTTACTAGGATTTCTTTACACTTATGGCAATTTATAAAAGGTTTTGTAACTTATTGTTAAATGAAACCACATAAAGTGAATCTGCACCTGAAAGTACTGTATCATGGCATATCAAAAGTAAAAAAGAACTGTGATTGAAGTATATGTTCCATTTAAGTGGCCTTTATGCGGGTAATTTGCAGATACTTCACTGTGTTCCTGTTTTTTAACCCTTCAGAATTAGGGATGCTTAATGAAATTAAGAGAAGACACAATTAACTTTTTTTCTCATGTTCAGTCTTGAAATGTGATGTCATCATGACAGGGATGGCTGTCTGACAGGTATTTAGAGTATGCACCCTCTGCTTGGTCTTTAGTCACTTCCTTTTCCTGCAGTGCAAGTATGTTAAAGCATGGAGAAATCCATGATCTCTGGCTCTTGAGCCTTACATTTTTTTCTAAAACAAAATATATCCAAGGTTAAAATTTCTTTGCAACTGCCAGTATTTCTTAAATTGTTTCTCTTTCTGTTTGACATGGTTTCCCAGGGACTTGCTTGGGTCTTGAGGTAGAATAGATTCAGATTAAGGCTGGATCTGTTTTAACAGAATGTGCAGAAACATAATTTGTGACAGTTTCTGTCTTAAAGATTTATCAGCCCCATTAACTGCTTATGCTCATTGACACAACCATCCCAAGCACTTAGAGACAGGGGGTTGCTGCTAAGGTTTGAAGGACTCTGGGTTACTGCATTTGCCTTTTTTTATCACCATCCAACCTTCCTGTGCATAAAGGTTGTTCTGAGCACAGAATGAGTTGAAATGCCTAATTTCAGTCCAGCCTCAGCAATGGCTTTAAACTAATCCACTGCCATGGATTACCACAGAGCAGTGTATAACATTCCTGCCTGGTTTCAACAGCTTGGTATGGAAGGATTTAAATTTTGGTGCTGCTGCTACTACTGAAACATAAGAAATCCTTAAAAATGTTGTGGCCAAATTCTTTTTTTTTCTAGCTATTGCTTTTCTAGAGAGGTGCTTATGCCCTTGATGTATATCCTTTCTCTCCCTTCTCCATTCTCTCTTCTCTTCCTCTTTTCTTCTTCATCTCTCTTTTCTCTTTTTCTTTATTTGTGATATATGTGGAAGATGCTTCAAGGACATCTGTTACTTTGCTTGTGACATACACAAAAGAACTATGTGGTAACTTGCCTCAAACAAGAAGAAAATATGAAAGTAAAGAAAATTTGAGATGGAAGATTGAGAGAGGAGTCTATATTTGTACCAATAATGATAAGTCCATCTAGAGGGGGGAAAAAAAATGTGGTTTGTGGGTTCCTCTGGTCCCAGTCCCAATCTGCTGGCTGCAGAAATTTGCTTTAGACAAGAACTTCCTTTTTAAGATCACCATTGCCACATCTGTAAGGATCTCTCAGATGTTTTGCATTGTAAGTTCTTATTTCATTCTGAAATCTGCTGACATGCATAGGAAAAACTGCCTCAGCATCAATGAGTTTTGAATGAGACCCTTACAGCATCAGTCTCTAAAAATGTGACAACAGCTACCAAGGGACCCTCTAGGATGTTTTATTCTCTTATCCATGACTTTATATCATGAAAATAAATGTCTTTCCACTGGTCTGCAAGATGGGTTTGTTTCTGAGAGGCTAGTTCTGTAATTGCATATGACTATGTTGTCTAGAAATATTTGCAAATGGGAATCATCTAAATCCTGAAGATGCTTCCTGTGCACCCTACAGAAAATCAATGATGAGAAATTAAAGCAGCCTGTGAGATTACCTATCATCTTCTGAATAAAACTGTGTTGATACTGGTGTCTAACACAAGAGGAACAGGCCCACAGAAATAGTGGTTTTAGATCAGCCACCTGCATTACAGAGCCTTGATGTTTAACATAGATATAACTTCAATTTTTTTCACAATTAGATGGCATCAGCACATGTTTAATACAGTTGACAATAGCCAGGCATGTAATTAATTTACACTTAAATTTTTATTGTCACTTGTATTTTATTTGATCCCCCTAATAACCAAGTCATGTCATTTTGCCATGCAAAAGATAAGCTCTGATGAGAACAGAAGACTGCAATTATGGGAATGCATACAGACAGAAATGTTCTGCTGGTGGGACCTCCGTATGGTCTGCTGGAGTCAATCTCAAAAGCCCAATTAGATCAGGCTTATAAGTTTCCTGCAAGACTTCTACTGACTCACAGACAGACCACACCCTCTCAATCTGACTAAAAGTCAACGCAATTGTGAGTTTTCATGGACTGTGTTTCTCAGTTAAATAAATATTTGTTATCTGGGCTCAAATGAACAAAATGACAGCGTTTGCAGTCTCCACCATTTTAATTTTACCCATTTTCCTGACTGAAGTTTTGCACTGTTGATAGCTTCTGTTTGTGCTTAGATATTTAAAGAGTGATGAATGCACCAAGCAGATGTAGAAGTGTGCTCTGGGATGTTACGTAGCATTAAATCTGCTTTGAAAACTTTCACATAATTAGGATATTGTTAACAAGCAATAAAATAATATATTGTATAACAATATATCCTATAATATATCCTATGATATTATAAAAGGGAAAATATTTTATTCTTAATAGCTTTAATTTTAATGTTAGTGAATAAAAATGTCCGTGAGCCGCACAGGCAACGTATTGGAGTATCTCACTACAAAATGTTTAGCAAAAAGAAACTTAGAAACTTGAATTTTGTCTATGTGCATCCACTTTACAAGAAAAAAGTCAGAAATTGCTGTGGAGCTTTTCTGTGCATGGTCTCCACCAAAAGGCGAGTCTTTTATAGGGATGTTTCATGTAGACGAAAAGTTGGTATTAAAGTGAGTCTTTCCTGTATGTTTAAATTTGTTTGCCATGCCAAATATTAGAAATTAAGCAGAATTTAAGGGGAGTTGTCTCTTTGGTCTGAAACTCTCAAACAGACTATGCTTTGCTTTTCAGTGAAGGAAATGTGTTGTTTCTGTGAAATAACCACACTAAATTTCTCAAATAAATTTTCTCTTTCACTACTTCACCACAAGTGCATTGTAAGAGATAAACGAAATTAAAATATATTTGGTATAGGTTTTTATTTTTCCTTGGATCATGGCTCATTCAAATGAACATAAAATCTTCAATTAGGGCCAAGTACACAGCTCCGATACCATTTTCATAGGTATATCACATTAATACTCTTTTACTTGGGGGGAGGGAGAACTTTTCCAGCTCATAACTTAGTTCCTTTTTTTTTTTTTTTTTGCCTGTTCTTGGCAGACCGTGGGAATAGCAAATTTCAAAATTACTCATGTATCACTTTCTGTTCATCTCTGCTGCTGTGTTTGTTCAATCCTCTGGTAGCCTTTGCATACTCTTAAAATACTTCCTTTTCCATCTAATTCCCTACATTCATTTCCATCTTATTCTTTATCTAGCCCAAAGCATCCATCCTACTGCACCCCTTCTCTCTGCTTGACTCTGCCTTGCCATTGTACCAGCAGTGGTCTGTATCTGACATTTTCAGATTGCAGTTTATCCTTCCTTTTAAAGATATCTGCTTGGCAGAGACTACAAAGAGCTCCCCAGGTGTTCTAGGTTCACTGTGGAAAACGGTTTCACACGGTTGTTGTAGATTCCCATGATGTTGAAGCAGTTGAGTGAATGAATAGGAAACTGAATCTTTCATGGCTGATGGAGCTTTCAGAGCTGCCCTGGCTGCTCTGTCCTGCAGCTCCTGCTAACGTGAGATCCTTGCTCGTTGATTGTGGGGTGATTAATTGTTTTAGACACACCATCCTGCTTCCTTCTGCAGGGCTGCTGGGTAGAAACCTGGGTTTAACCCATGTTAGACCCACAATGGGAATGGTTTTAGTGCATGGCCACTGTATTAGGACTGGACAAGCATTCCCAGTGTAACTTGTGGGTACTCCAGCCTTCTGTAAACCATCCTGTCGGGTCTGGTTTATGTGCAAATCACAAGCTTTACTTTTGCAAATGGTTCCAATTTTTGTGAATGATCAAAGGGTTGCAGCACAACAGGATCACTTATGCCAGAGATGTGTCTGGATCAAAGGTTAACATTTTTTTGCATGGAATATTCATTTTTAGCTTTGGTTGAACACTGCACAGTTTGGCTGGGAGCAATGGTCAGGGTTGTGTTGTCATTTAAGAAATGAACAAGCAGAGAATTGTGGTACATGTCTTAGCAAGGCCAAGTGGAAATGGTGGCGGAAGAAAAGTGGACTTAAAGGAAGCTTTTACAAAGAGATGGTGCAGTAAATGTGATGTCAGACACAGAAATTTTGGTAAGTGGGAGAAGGGAAGAGTGTCTGTGTCCCAGACACACAAGCCATAAGGGTCAGGGATCACCTGGGCAGGGACCTGCCCCTCCATCAGCCCCCTCTGTGTGAGCTCTCCAAGGTGAGCCAGTGCAGGCTGGAGCAGGCAGGAGCATCCCTGGGCAGCTGCAGCAGTGGCCCCTGCCTGCCTGGAGTGTGCCAGCCCTTGCTGGGCACTCTCCCTGTGCCCTTTAGGGGCTCTGTGTCTCACCTTGACTGTGCCAGCCCTTGCTGGGCACTCTCCCTGTGCCCTTTAGGGACTCTGTCTCACCTGGTGTGTGCCAGCCCTTGCTGGGCACTCTCCCTGTGCCCTTTAGGGGCTCCCTGTCTCACAGCTGGAGGATCTTTTTTGTCCTTCCTAGGTAGGCATTGAGATCTTTGCCCGAGCACTTGCTTGGTGGCCTTTCTTTGAGAGGTCTATGGTCCCTCCCTCACATCTCAAGTGGTTTGTTTGAATAAATGGTATGAATGTGGAGATTAAAATACAAATTCTGACAGTTTAGCGAAGTGAACCACGATACTTAATTATATTTTTTTTTCTGTCTGCTTGGAATATTTAGCCCTAGAGAGCACATTGCTTCACCATGCACAGTTATTAGCTTACACTGCACTAATTTTTAGTTTGACTTCATAGGGATTTGACATTAGATGGTATCCTTATGTGCTACAGAAAAAACAGTCTCTGCTTCTTTTCTCAAGCATGTCCTGATGTTGTTGCTGGGCAATCATTAGCTTAACTTTCATTTGCAAATAAATAAATAAATGAAACCTACCTCTCATTAATAAGAAATTGGTGTGTGTGCAAGCCTGTTCTTTTAAACCCTCGTAACTCAGCCAAATAAAAACAGATTTTCACTGGACTACCAAAAGGCACATGTCCAACCTAGAAAGTGCATTTAATAACTTCCCCACTTCTGCTGCCTTTTTTTTTAACATTGACATTAATCTCCTGTGCACATTTGGAATTTGGAATGGAGTAATTTTCTAGCTGCAGTGCTTCCAATTTTAAATATTCTCTTTCCTTTCAGTTTTTCCAAGCAATTCAAAGATTAGTAACACTGTAAAACATCTAAAAGCATGCTGGAAGTTTCCTGCTGCTTCAAGTGTTGTGTTATGTTATCTTTGGAATAATTTTAAGGTCCCACTGGTGTAGTATAACAAGTTATTATGTCATGGAGCTTATTAGTATGCCTATGGGAAACATTAATTCACACTGACATCATACTACGTTTTTCAATAAATCAGGGGATTTTTTTTAAAATTTTGGTTTTAAGAAGTAGTGGTTTTGTTTTTTTTTAATGAAAAAAAGTGATCAGATTATTTTTCATCCGCGCTG
This sequence comes from Zonotrichia leucophrys gambelii, assembly GCF_028769735.1. Lineage (NCBI taxonomy): Eukaryota > Metazoa > Chordata > Aves > Passeriformes > Passerellidae > Zonotrichia > Zonotrichia leucophrys. The sequence continues at coordinate 10,293,879 of NC_088181.1, forward strand.
GGACACGAACTGAATGGCTCGGAGGATGTGCGTCATTATCTCAGCGATGACCTCTGCATTGTTGCAGGGAATGGAAAGAGCAGGCTTTTGGGTGGTTGGAAATCTTTATTTTTCTAGCATGTAGATGTTATTATAAAAGACTTTCTACTCTGCGATTAGCACAGCAGGCTTAAATTGCCTTGGGCTCTGGTCATTATTATTTCTGTAATCCCAAAAGTTTATGATATTATTCAGGATCTAAAAAATGACAAAGTAGGCTTAAATTTGGTAAGGATTTAATGTGTGATGCATTTCTTTTGGAGCTGAAAAGTCTGTTTTTGTTGACACAGAGAGCTGAAAAATGACCACAGACCACAAAGGTCCCAAAGCATTGCCAGGGAAAATGTATAAAAAGGGAAATGCCCTTACTGTGCTGTCTGTATGCAATTGATTTTACTCCCGTTTCCCAGATATACTGTTACTTAGAAAAACAAAAACAAACTATTTAAGCTGTTGATTTGCCCATACATCATGAATTAAACTAAGAATTAAATATAATTTCTATAGGATAGTTAAATTATTATTATTCTGTTAAGACATCTGCATTTTACAGGCATTAATTGAGTATCCAGATACATGACTGCAATTGCAATTGTGTAGTTGGAGAGCAAGAGACAGAGATTTCCTTATGGGTACCACACAGGTTCTGCAGCTCCAGAATGACCAGAGTTCACTCCCCCTTGGGCTCAGGCTGCCTGTGAGAGTACAGGCAGTTTTGCTGTTGTCAGTGCATCACAGGGGGCATGCTGGAAATCTGGGCCTCCACACCAGGGGCATTTCAGATGGAATGAATTCACTGTAGAGCAGTGTTTTGTATGTGGGATATAATTCTTGGTAAATGCTGTTTGCCACAATCAGATTGTGAAAGCTCTCAGTGTTTCTAAGGCCACTGTGACATGTTCCATGAATAATGTCGATCCATGCTTTAGAAAGAACCTTATGAGAAAGGCTCATATGCCACAAACCTTTCCCTGTGGCAGGGCCAAGGGTGTTTCTTCAGATTAAGCAGAGCACTGGTGGGGTTAAAAGACTCCAATTTGGGTATAGGGCTCTTGGACCAGGTGGCTGGATGAGTGGCTGGTGTGAGATGATGTCTGCATAGACACACTTAGAATTTCAGCTAATAGTGTGGAAGTTAAATTAAATTAATGAAGCTAGGCAAGGTATACCCCCAATGTTAACTTTTTCTGGAAGAAGTCACCTCACAGTAGTTAGACTGACCTCACACTCATGTTACAAAGCAAAATCTGAGCAACTGTGCAAAGGCACTCACATGAAAATGCTGGGTGAAAATTCAGTAGGAAGCTGGAAATCTTTAGATTTTTGCAGTAGGTCTTTAAAGCAAAGCACAAAAACCTGAAACTCTCATAAGACCCTTCAGAGAGAGCAATGTTGCATCCACTGAGGTGTTTTTCTCTTGGTGATGAGCTCCAGGCTAGGTGTCATGTACCAATATGTCCCTTGCCTAGGATGACCAACTGTGTTTACTTTCAGTTCTTTTCCATCTAATTAACACTGAATAAAGTTCAGGTATTTAAAGGCATCTAGTGTGATCCTGATTCCTTCCTCTCCTCTGTGAGCTGTTCTGGCTCAAGGGTATTCTATAGTTAATTCTCCTATCTGGAAGAGGGAGTTTGCACTAAAGCAGTTTCTGTAGTCTTTGCTGACTAAACCTAGGGGGAAAAAAATGTAGTGCTGGATGTCCCTACCAAATTACATTAATTAGAATTACTTTTTCTTAAGTAGTTAGTTCCAAATAATTTTCTGTGATTCGTTGTTCTGCCCTCCAAAAAATAAGTGGTTAATATTTTCCTAATACGATGCCTTTTGATCATTTTCACAAGGATGTTGCAATTTCTGATATCAAAGTTAAGAAAGGCTTAACGAATTAAATAAATCATTTAAAAATGCAGACATTAGCTATAAAAGTGACAAGCATATTATCTAAGTGTAGTTTCTGAGTCACTGGGAGCAGAAAGGCAGTGATTTATATTCTGGGCTTAATGGCTGGTCTTGTCCATAAATGCAAGGGGTGCCAAAAGCCCCACTGCTGTTCTCTGGCAGCAGCCCCAGAGCTGTCCCAGCTGAAGGAGCAGGGTGGTGCTCACAGAAATACAGAGAGGAAATCTTCCCCCACAGCCCCACAGGGTCTGGGCAGGAGAGGAGGCACCCAAGGGCTCCTTCCCACCACCAGGAGAAGGGCATTGATTATCGTGAGCAGGACCTCCTGGGAGGAAAGGGGCAGCATAAAATGGATTAGGGCTGCAAAGGAGCCTACGAGAGGCACTTTCTGGTTTTCTGTTTTTGTGGATTCACTTGGTGCCATTTCCTTTTGCGCTTCTTTTCCATCCATGTATTTTTATGGAAGGCTTACAGTCTCCTTCTAGCTCACTTTGTTTTCTTTGGGTGCAGCAGTCTCCAAAACCTCACTCCTATAATCATGAGAGTGCTCAGATGCTGGGGGATACTGAATGGCCAAATACTGCATCAGGAGAAGGAACAATTATGAATGTTGGGTTATGAATGCAGGGTTTGTAGAAGTGTCTACTACAGCAACAGCAGTAGAAGATAAACAACCAGCACTAAAATACTAAAGAAAGATGATGAATATACATGTATCTGACAGGAAGATCCATGAAAGTACAAAGCAGCTCAATTTTATGAAAATATAAAGATGCATTTCTTCTTTTACTAACCTAGATCAGAAGAATTATCATGCATTAAAATAAGCAATTTATACCAAAATTTGCCAGTCAGTTTGGAAGCAAGTTTAAACACAAGTCAGCATCAAGCTATGATGTCTTTTAATGTATGTCAGCCTTACTTTATACTGAAAAATTAACTGGCTATATAATGACTTACATTATTTTAAAAATAATTGCAACACTGCACATGAATAAAATGCATCAAATATAGTTTTACTGAGTTTATCTCTTGTAAACAACAGTGTAAATAAAAAACAATGTGAATGATACAAAAGAAGGTTATTTCTTTCTTTAAAAAAAGTCAAAATGAAATATTGCCCTTCTGATTTGTATCTATAATTTCTGATACTTACTAGAAGCCCAGATAACAATGGTCAGAATAAATGGTCAATGTCAGGCCCTAAGTATGGCACACTAAATCTGCACACACTGGTCATAGTGTTTTTTTTTTTTTTCTAGAGATATGTCTGTATGTGACAAAGAAGTAAAGATCAAACCCCATAAAATACATCATTTATATGCCTCTGTGTTATAGAACAGCATGGACATCCTTAATGAGAACTGCTGCTATAAGAATATTTCCATGAGTTTTTTCCAGGCACACTGTGGCAAAAAGGAGCTGTCCTCTGGGAATTAAATAGTAATAAAAATGTTGGGGGGAGGTGGGCAGCAGAGGTTAAGAACAAAAAAAACCAAACATGCTACTTGAATTTTTTCCCTTCTACCAGTTCATCATCCTTTGCAACAGATTGAGGTACAGAATTTGCAAAACGTAAGTGGAGAGCTTTTTACTGCTTATTTTTTTTAATCTCTGAAGTCCAACGGTGATGATGAAGGTAGCTGTGACATTTGCAATTTTCCATGCACCAGCCCATTCCATTTTCTTCCCTGGTGCCACTTACATGGTACAGTAAGCCTCCAGCACTGACAATAATTATAGCCTGAATAAAATGAAGAAGGTAATATGAACAAAGCTTTGCTGTAATTGCCTTTTCATTATTTGCTAACAGTTAGTTATTCAGTCACAGGGAAAAAATTACACAGTAATTGGTTGACAATAGGAAGCTAAAGCTAAATTCCAGAACTATGATATTTTTGCGTGTTGGTCTTTTAGACCTTTTATTCATATTTTGATTAAACAGCTAGAGCATTAAAGTGAAATATAAATGTAGTCTTGGTTCAGATTCCATAACATTAGTTTCCACCCCACACAATTTTCGTTCAGTTTTGAATTTTAAGCTATCACATATGGCAGCCCTGTAAATATTGTAGCCTATTGACTTTGAAATACGGATTTGCAGCTCTCATTCATTTAGTTTAACAGCAGCAAAGAATCCCTTTCACCTTAATGCTTCAAAAAAGTGTCCAGCGTGACTATGTGCAAACAATTTACCATGCAGTTCTGCCTTATTTGAGATATTCAGGTAGAGGAATGCCAGTCTGAATGGATATTTGGGGGGGAGTTTTAACCAACAAAAAATCTTTACCTGCTCATGTGATTTTGTAGATGTGGGTGCACAAAGTGGTGTGATCAGTCCCTACATGGTGGGCTGAGCAGGGACACCCTCTCAAGGGCATACACAGGTTTAGTGACCCTACAGTGTGAAACTGCTGCTGATTAGTCTCAAGGGTCTATGGGAAAATTTGCCTCTGATATTTGTTTTTCTAGCCTTTATCTCTTTTATTATCATTAGTCTTGAGTTTTATGTGGACCTCAAGTTGCAGCTGAAACTTCTTCACTTATTCTTTAATTAGTTCAAAATAGGGGGTTTTAATCTCTATTTTTGCTCCAGCTTGGACCACTGAGTGCGTTCTACTGAAGCTGGTTCACCTACCTAAAGTTCATCATTTGGTTAAATTTCACAGTTATTTAATGCCACCATGCATTCCTCAGAAATTCAGGTGTTACATATGAAAATGACAGGTCAAACTCTGCATTTTTTGTATTTATTTGATTGCATACAATAGCTTAGTAGTACTACTCTGGTTGCTGCGAGATGTGCAGGGCTCTAATGTAGTGAAAAGTTTTAATTCCTAATATTTTGCTTGTGTACTTGGGTTGTCACTTGCAATGAATTGCTACCTGTAAACGTGTCAATGGGCTTTAAAAGACTTTTCCCATTGTATCTGGTGAAGTCTTTAAAAGGCAGCAGAAACTAAGGAATGGACTGATAACTGAACTCAATATATTTACTTCATCAGATGTTTAATTAGAGAATTGTTTTTCCTATAAAGCATAATTATTAGTGTTTCATCAAGCAAATTTTTGCCAGTCTCAGGTATAAACTCCAGTGGGTTAATTAAGAGTTTCAGCTGGGTCAGAAACTGAGGAATTATTGTACCTTGTATTCTGGGTCATGCACCTTTATGAACGCTCGAACTCCAGCAAACCAATTGCTGGAGGAAGAAAAAATTCTGCAGAAGCCTAAACCTAGCAAAATGTGAGTTAAAGCACATTTACAATGGATTCTTTGAAGAGTTTAATTCTTATCTGGGCCTGGAGGATGGTCTGGGAGCCTGGGCCAGGGCAGTGGCCGTGGGATGGGCTCCAGCTCCTCCGGCTGCCTGGGAACGCGGCTCTCACCCGACCAACATTGAGCAGGGAAAGCTCCTTCCTGGGCTCTTCATGAATGTAATCTGCAAGGCAAAGCCATGCCTTGTTATTCTGGGCCTGATCCAAATGGCAGAGATATCAATGGAAATCTTCCTGCTGGGTTCAGCAAACTCTGGATGGGGCCTTCCAAAGCAAAGAGCCGAAGGAAGTGCCGGCAATAAACAAACGTACCCCATCAGCCCCGTTCTGATGTATATTTCATACTTTGCCCTTACTTTTATTTCGAGTCCTAGATCTTTATTATAATCAGTCAGAGTCCTGGCTTTCAAGTTGTGAATGGGCATCATAATTATCTAATGCAACTACTCCAGAAATCAGATTAGTAATTAGCTGAACCAAACTGATTGGTGTGACTTCCTGAATGCATCTCTTTAATGTTGAACATTTGCTTTGTGCTTGAAGGATTTGTTTGTGTGTTTCTTGTATGTGATGAGAGGTTCTCTGTAATTAGCTCCTGGGGGACAGCATATTCTAACTGTTAAAGAATAATTGCAGCCCTATGAAATGTGAAATGGCTTGGGCTGGCTTTTGTTGCAGCTTAATTGTATGCAACAAGTACAGGAGGCTTTTCATTTCACATCATGATAGTAAAGATGTAGCTTTCATAAATAAAGAAAGGAATTTTGTACAGTGGTAAATAGTCTCTAATGTGTTAATTTTGCAGAAAAAAACAAAACAAACAAAGCACATTTGAGAATTCTTGGTGTTATTGAAGTAGATGTTCATCATTGTTTCATTAGCTTGTAGTTTCCATGTAGGACTTTTATGAAAAAGAAAAAGGAAGAGAAAAACAAGTGTGGCAATAAAAGACAAATGACTTGGTGGTCAGTCTGAAGAATCTCATTTTCCTCTGAAATACAAATTTGAATACTTCTAAAATTTTGTAGGAAGAAAAATTGAGTTTTTTGGACAGCAGTTACAGCAATGTTCTGGTAAAATTACTTGAATGGAAAAAGAAACCTAGTATTTAACATATTTTCATTGGAAAAAGGGGAGAGAAAAAGTGTTCTTTATTTACCTCTGTTCATACATGGGTGTGTTCTTTCCTTGCCTGTAGGATATTGCTGTTGACTGCTCCTAATAATTGCAGCTGTCCCTCCTCCCTTGCTGTCTGCCCACAGTCACCAGTGCCACTTGCCTTACTGCTCTGTGTCTGTCAGAGAGCTGATTTGGGGGTACCACACTGTGTGCAGCAGAGAGCCCTTGTGTGCTTGCCCTTGCACGTAGCCTGAGTTTGCTGACTGTTAATGTGCCTTGTGCCTAATGCCTCCAGATAGGATTGCTGAATGCTGCTCACAGGAGGGCATTTGGAATGCAGAAGGTTTTCCATCCGCTACCCAATTTACTGGCCTGATGCATCCATCCTTGCCATTCTGCACATCAGAATGATGGGTGCTAATTCAATATTTATTGATACCTAATTGGTATTGTTCAATTACCAGCACTTTGCTCTGTTATTGTAAGATGAATTATCCCTAGATTAATCATAGTATTCATGGATCTATTTTTCCCTTTAAAGAAAAAGACAAAATTGTGTAAATTTGAGTTTAGGTTAATTATCAAAGCTCTTGAACCATCCTTGCCATAGACAGCATTGCTGCAGCATATCTACAATGCCTGTCCATTCCTGTGGCTAGTGGCATGTAGCATTTATTTATTTTTTCAGTATAGATGACAGTGATGCTGGAGTCTCATTGTCATCTAGATCTGATAACTGTGAGTCATTTTGATATGGTTCTGGGCTAATCTACAGTGTCAGACTCTCAATGTCATCTTGTCACTACCACTTCTTTCCATAGCATTGCCATAGGCAATAGCTCTGCTGCTGCATTTCCTTCAGGGGTTTCCCTGCAAGGCTACAGATCCTGTGAGGAGTCACCACAGGAGCTGTGCATCGCTGGCAATGGGAGGAGAGCAGGGCTGTGTCCCCCCCAGCTCCCCTGCCATGGCTGAGCTTCACTGTGGTGCTTGGTGGGAGCCAGGTCGTGGGATGCTGCTGTTTTTTCTTTGGCAGCATCTCAGGAATTCGATGTGCAAGTCCTCAGCCACTGCATTCCTCTCAACGGGGAAAGGGAGGGTGCCCTGCTCCTGCTGTGCTTCCCTTGGGTGTTGAAGCAGTTCTGATAAGAAACAAAGCATTTATTTGTCCAACCTTGTGTTTTTACACTGCTCCCTGCAACACAACAAGACCTCAATGTAGCTGTTGAATGGCTGTCACTTTTGCCATGGAAAGTCCTTTGACAGGGGAAGTGAGAGCAGTGGGTGACCTAGTAATGAGATTGAAATTCTGCCTGTGCCAAAGGCTCGTAGGAAATGGCAGTGAAAACTCTGAATATGTGCTTGCTCTGCACTGTGACCTTGTGTACTGCTACCTTGTGTATTTTGTGTTCTTCTGTGCAACAGCTGGCCAAAATGAGTTTGAACAGGGCAGCTTTTGTCTGTATCTGACAAGTAGGAATGGCTGAGAAGACAGGTTAATTCAATGAAATTATTTTTGTTTAGCCACTAGTGTTATAAAAACAGTATTCTGCACACAAGTCTTTTGTGGGAATTCTACATCTATTTGAAAACATTATCAAAATTATCAGTATTTTCTAAGCTGAAGCCTAGTGTTTGGTGAATAGAAATGCTAAACTTCCTGAAAAAATTTTACACAAATTCTGGAGAATGTTGCTATGAAAGTGATTAAAAATGGTCTGGTGTTAACAAGTTTTTAGATTGTGCTTAAGATGTTAAATGTAAATGGGGGAGATGATTGTCTTGAAGTACCTCTAAGCTATGTGCTTCCTACTTGCTTCTCATCCTGAAGGTTAAGAATATCCACTCTTTTCCTCATAGGACTAGGAGGAAAACACAAGAGAAGTTAAATGTCTCGAGTATGTTGGGCACATAGGTGAAATTAATTTTTATTTAATAGATATCGCTAGAATTCCCAGTGAATGATCATCTTGGCCAATAGAACCATACTTGTCTTGATTTCCTTGTGGAAAATTGACCCAAGACTGTGGCGAATTCTTTAGAAAAAAACCCAATTCTGCTTATAATGTGATAGGTGGCTTTTTCTCAAACAGTCTTTAAGAAGAATGAAGTATAAACTAAAAGGGAATTTTTTCCCCCATTAAGTGTCTTCATGACAAAAGGTTATTGACTTGACAGGACTTAATTGCTTGTCAGAGTATTTTTTTTCTTCTGAAACAGTGTGGTTTATTAGTTTCCACAGAGGAGGCAGCACTGGGGGCACAGTTCAGATGTGGTGGAACCTGCCAAGGCCTTTGCCCCTGGTTCAGCTCTAAAACCTTTATCCACTGCTCAGCTGGGTTCAGAAGAGACCACTTGGCAAGTGACTTGTTTAATGTCAGGGAGTATTTTAGTTGACTAAGTACTTATAAAAGCACAAGGATCTCCCAGATCCCTGCTTTTATATTTGCATTTAAATAAATAGATATTTGAGAGGATTCAGAAGAGGCTTTTTGACTAGTACAGGACAAAGGTGCAAGTGTTAATTTTAATTAATAGATCAATCTAGAAAATTTCATGTTTGGTAGGTTTGTCCAAGCTTCTGTCTCACTGACTTGGATTGGAATAGAGAGACAGGATAACATAAGTGCTCAGTAATGCCGCAAGTCAGTGATCATTTCCAGAAAGTATGAAACAAGAAGATGAATGGAATTTTTCCAAACTTGAGTTCTTCAATTAAATAACAACTTCTTGAAGTAGTGTTCACTGGTGGAAAGCTGGTCAGCCCATAAATCATGGGTATTACTTTTCTTTCCATGTAGTTAGGAGCATAAACAATTGTATCACTACTATTTTTAAATATTCCCTGACATGAAAATGAATACAGAATTTGGAGTGCATGTTCAAATTGCATTTGACATCTCATAAAGTCAAGACACGACTATTACAGTTCAAACTTGTCGAATAACGTCCAAAACTAATGTCATCCTTTAAAAGGCACCACACTTTGTCCTGCTAACATAAATGCAGCATAAATGCAAATATGACCAAGAGTCTGATAGCATAACTAGCATAAACTGTTTCTGAATGTTTACCTGTAGGGAAAGCCTTTGTTGCTGTGTGGCTGGGTTGATAAGTGAGTTACTGAAGTCACTCAGGTGGGTACAGTGAGCTGAGAGGAGCAGTTTTACTGCCCTCCCCTAAGAAGAATAGTTTTATTTGTCTTCTACTTAATCTTTCTAAGCAGAGGGTCTTGGCTAACTGAAGTCAATACAAATCTTACCAGGACTTCAATGGGTTTTGAGTCGGTTCTTTAAGCCTTTAATATTTGTTACATTTTGACATGAGTATATTTGCACTCAAAAAGTGGCAAGCAAACCTGGATTTTTTTCTTACGTTATGTAGTGCTTATTTTACTGTGCTCTTAAGACATCCGAACAATTATTCCTTCCTGTGCACGGAGCATCCATATGATTTGTGTTTCTTTTCAGTACTTAAAACTAATCTTTGTTTTCTCAGGCTTTTAGGTGGGACACTTACCTTAATCCTCTTATGTTTGTATGCCTTGAAGTGATGGCGCTTTGTATGATTTAGGATTTCAAGAGCCTGACTTAGAATCTTGAGGTCAGCTTGACCTTCTTTGTTGGGTGGTAATTTTTTTTTGCTACCACAATTGTGAGTAATTCTCAGAAGTTTTCTAACTCTCCAGCCCTAGTTTGCTTTCTTTTCTCCCCCTGCCCCTCCAACACATGCACGCAATTATTTCTTTTTTATTTCCTTTTCTTGGCCTTATTACTTGCCTGTGATTTGAGGGTTTTCAGCAATTAAAAATAGCCATCCTTTCTTAGAATCATCTTACTTTGAATCTTTAGTCTTTTCCTTGCTAAGGACTAAAATTTTGCTATGCTAAGCAAGGACATAATATTCTCATTTTGTAATTTCTTAATATTGGGTGTTTGCTATTTCGTTACTTTATTGAATTGGCCTTTAGTGAATAAATTTTTTCTTTCATTCAAGCCTTTTAAGCAAAAATAGCATTTTTGTTGGAAGTTAAGAAAGCAGAGGGCATTGATCATTTCCTGAATCAACTACAACACATTATCATTTTGTGTGTGTGTGTTTGATGGTCCAACTTATTAGCTATGACTTCACTCAAATTTTTACATTTTTGGCTGATAGCCAGGTCTTAGGTTTTTATAATACCAGAATATAGTCAGCTAAGACAAATTGATTCAGACAGTTGTCACAGAAGTATTTAGCTAAAATTACTTCAAAAGTTTTACACTGCTTGACATTGCAGTACTGTCTTTGAAGTGTATACCCTGAAAAATATTTGTTATTAACAATTCCAGACAGGTGTTTCACCAAAGACATGTGAAGATGTGTAGAAGAGGAGATTAATATTTTGCAGTAGGTTTAGCCTCTGGAGGAAATATTTGTCTTACTTGTTTGGAATTCCACTTGTCACTCCACCAAAAGCTTTGTTCACAGTCAGGGTTTGTTCTGAACAAGTGAAATGAAACTGTATGTGGTCATAAGAATTAGCACAACATATGCTTGGGTGATACTTAAGTAGCTGCTGGGAGATAATTTTAAGGCAATCTTTTGCAGGCTGTGGTTCTGCTTTTACGATACTTAAAGCAGGGGTACCTGATAATCTTGTTGGGATTAAATACATTGCAAGCACTGCAAGAAGCAGCCTGTGGTAATGCTGCTGTGCTGTGGGAGTGATCCATCCCCCCTGCCAGAAGCCTTGGAGTCTGAAAGGGATGGGACAGGTGAGGTGGCATCCCCCTGGCTCTGGTCAGGGGTTCTGCTCCTTGCTCGGTGACCCCAGCAGTGCTGAGGGTGCTGGCTGCAGGGTACTCTGTGCTGGGAACAGCTTGCTGTGCTGTAGAGCAGTCAGAGCCCATATTGGCTCTGGGCTGTGCTGGTCAGGGGCAGGAGGGAGCCAGCCATGGGCTCTGCATGGTCTGCAGCTGCAGAGAGGAATCACCCGTGTGCTGCTGGTCTGCACTGCTGGACCGCAGTGACCCTGACTGAGTTCCTGCCAGGCTTAGAGAAGCACTTAAAGACATGACTGCATCACACCCCTGACACTCTGTGATCAAGACCAAGGCAACTGTTTAGGATACTAGAAGGGAAATTATGAAGTAAACCTATTTTAATTTGGACATCAAATATAAGCTGTTCTGGTGAGGTAGTGTCAAGCAAATTGCTGTGTGTTTTTAGGAGGCCAAATTACAAGTTAATTGAGTGTGAGCTACCAGTCATAAAGGTGAGAGTGGTTTGAATGCCCATTTTTGGGTGAGATATTAAAATTTGAATTTTCAGTGCATAGGTGCTAGCCCTCTGGGAACACTGCCCGCTGATGCCACTGATGTTTGCTGGTGAAGGGAAGCACAGGGCTCACAAGAGAGCTGCTGCGATAACAGAAGCAGGGGCTTAGATTTTCCTCCCACGCAAAATGTGTAACATTTAGGCAAGTTATTTAATTTCTGCCCTGCCCTGCTGTGTGGGGGAGAATGCCCTCTGATTGCCATGGTGAGCAGTCCCCATCCTCCCCTCTGCGACAGGCTTTGTGCCGGGTGAAGAGCTGCTCCTGCCTGCGCGGGGACAAGGTGTGGCTGATGCGTCCAGATAAACCCCCACACAAAAAGGCACTGTGTCACTGAATGGGATCCCAGTGTAGCTCTTTAATTTCATCCCTTGGAAATGTTTCTCCTCTTTCATCCAACTGCCTTTATCTTAACTTCTGATCTGAGGAAAGCAGCAGCCTTTCAAATTGAACAAACCGTGTTTCAAATAGGCTCTTCTGCTTGTGACAAGATGTACCTCATTTTCTCTGCAAGCCCTCAGCAAGGTCACACCTTTTTAATTTATTTTCTGTAAGAAAAATCTAGTTGCATGATAGAACAAGGCCAGATCTAGCTAGAGGTCATTTCTTGAACTATTCATAAAGTAGAATAGAATTAGAACCATTTGATATCCCAGAACTTTGCAAGCATAGTTCTATTATAATATGTTGATTTGTTGACAAATCAACATAAATAGCTGCTTAAAGTTGTAGCCAATTCAATTATAATAATGGAACTATTTTAGATTTTTTTCCTCCTTTTTAGTGTGAGAGTGACCTTTCTTTTCCTTTCTTCCTTTTTTTTTGTTTTGATAGCTCCTAGACACAAAATCCCTAATACAGCCAGACAGCACCATAACTTAATTAAGTTTTTGCATTTCTAAAATTAAATAACCCTGTTTCTTCTAGAAATACACACATAGTGTTGAAATATATATTTCATCAATATGAGTTAATACAGTATTAACACAAGTGTAATAGATTTGTTATTTGCTCAGTAGCAGGAAAATACCAGTCTGGACACCATCTGTATGCTGTCCTAGAAATTGACACAGGTGTACTTCTGAAAGACGTTAGTTTCTGGCCTCATCCTTACACACATTGCTTTTTGAAGAGTATATATTCAGCAACAGTGCAGTAGTTTTTTAACCAAATTTTCCCAGCCAGTTTTTGTTAGATTGCTCATGTTCCCAGAGAGCCACTTCCCACAAACCTACCTCTTTGCTGCCATACTTTCAGGTGCCAGCTGCTGGTTTGCAGCATCAGCTTTCCATAGGCTGGTGTTGTTTCAACAAGTGGAATGTGGAAGTGAGAGGCTTTGCACTGGCAGAGGCGCTGGGGACCTTGCAGCAGTGATAGGCAGAGCTCAGGTCCTGCTCAGGTCTGGGAATGAAAATGTCACAGGGCTGTTGGGGGCTCTCCAGGTGCCCTCTCTGCTCAGGTTTTCCTCTTGTCAAGTCCATTATGTCAAAGGCCTATCTAAACTTCTTGGTTTTACATCACGGGTGCAGCAGAGCAGAACGTCTCCTCCTAAGAGCTCCCAATGCCTTTGACTGACGTCTGTGCTCACTGCATGTCTGTACACTCAAAGTTTTGATGGGAAATATTGAAAAAGGCTGTGTGTACATGTGAGGTAGCTGGTTTTCTTACGTTTTTTTTAATATAATTGATAATGTCGCGATTGCACTGTGCCCTAGTGCAGCTCAGTCATTCATTCTGAATTTGTGCTGAAATATTCGTGCACCACATTTGAATGCTGTGCAAAAGGGTGCCCTGAGTGCTCTGAAACTCAGGTAGGGATCAAAGGCATTCTTGAGCTCTGACAATACTGTGCTGTGTACTATGATTAACTTGCATATCACTGTGCAGTTCTACCTTACTAAACTCCTTCTGTATGGGTAAAATAATAGTGCTGATTGACATCACCATATGAGCTGAGGATTATTTATTAATAGCTTCTAACAGTTTTTGACCACTCAATAGATATCATTATTTTCAGTTGAACATAACTCACATTTTGATTTGTTTGACTAAATTTACACTTACATGGAGACTGCTTGGAGAAATTGCTATAGGCCCACAGTAATTTATCAGCATTCAGTCATACTTCAGGCAAATGGAAGCTTTTTCTAATAAAATTTATGTATTAAAATAACATGGAGAACTTTTGAATTATGGAAAACACCAAGAGTGTATGTTGGAATAACAAGCTCTCAAATATTAAAGGAATACAGAAAAGGAGATGGAACTTTGGCATTTTTCCCATTCAAAATTCAAGTGATATAGGGTATGTCCTCATGTTTTCCTATAAAATAGTTCTATGCTTAACAGAGCATAATCAAGGATAAATTTACTTTTGAGGGTTTAATTCGGAAGAATATGAGAAATCAGGCTTAAAATAAAGTGGTCAGAATGTCAACTAAGCAGAAAGAGTTTCATCTCTTTTGTGAGACTAGGTTTTCTATTTCAACTCCAAATCAATAAGATTACTAATAAAATCCGTGGTCATCTCTCTCCCAGATAGCCCAAGGAGCTCCCACTGCCAGGCTGAGTGTGGTGACTTTGCAGGAATGTCACTGTGACTGGGCTCACATGAGCAACCCAGCTGATCAAAAGGAGATCCACCTCTGAGGCTGAATAAGTAAAATTCCAGCTGCAAAAAAGCCTTTACAGAACCTGAGTCTTGGTCTGGTTTGGCACAGAGGAAATAGCTATGGGATTCCGTCATTCAGTTCCAGAGCTTCAATTCAGAGAGCAATAGCATTAAGTTAGAGATGTTTGAAAAATGATTGTTTGAAAGGCTGTCTCTAAAATATTTTTACACTTCTCTTTCCAACAAGAACATGTTTTCATTCACTGTTTTCACTGCTTGAACTTCACTCCATGCTTGTTCTACAAATCTGATGTCTCTAGATTGCTCTTTTTAGTAATATGAAAGTCAAGTGCCTACACAGGTGTTATTAGAGACAGATGATATATCATCCACTCTTTTATTATTTCTTGTACTGAGGCAAGACCATCTGTTGTCTTAAAACTACCCACATTTTGTTAGAACTTTCTTTATAAATTACTGCATGGAGGAAAGAGAACATTCTTGCTGTGTACAGACTGATCCTTCTTGTTAACGTAGTGTTAAAATATATTCAGTGCATCTTGAAAATATAAACTCAGTTACCTGAAATATGGTTAAAGAATATGAGAAGAAGTATATACACCATTCAACAATGGTGTATATACTTCTTTTTTTATCATTTTAAAAATAATTGTGAAAATAACTTTAATGAAAAGCCCTTTAGAATGGGGGAAAAAGACATTATAAGTATGACTTAATTGGTTCAATGAAATTGTTTCATAGTATCCTCTACAGCTGGTAAAACTACCACACATTTCTCTTGGTTAATAAAACCTGTGACATATTTATGATGGAAATAACCGTTGCACAGAGCAGCAGTGGTATTAGGAATTCCTAATGGCCTCTTTAAAACACAAATATCTTACTTGGGAACAATTTTATTTTTTTTTTTTCAGAAAATCTTCCTTAAAACAGAGCTATTTCAAATTGCAAAAGGTAGAATGATTTGTACAAGCTGTTCTATATTATTTGGATAGACTATGAAAAAAACATGAAAGACTAAGAAAGATCAAAAGTTTGTTTATACCACCAGCTTATTTCTAGTGAAAAATCCTTTGACAGATCTCTGTCAACTGAAAGTTGCTTTAGCCAAACTTATCCCCATTTTTACAATACTTTAGTTATTATAGTTGAAGCAACTGCTGATCTATTTCATAATTTATTCCTCCTTCCTGGTAATGCAATGTTTTGACACTGTATTAATTAGTACTTGAATAATTGTTAGTGAGAGGTTGTATGAGAATATGGGGTACTTCTTCCAACGGAAACTTCAATGTTTTCTAACTTTATTCAGGCCAAGGAAGTTCAAGAGACTGACTACTAACATTTACTGTAGGTGCAGGAATAAACAACTTTTCAGTATAGTTACCAAGCAACAATAAAATAAGAATTAGATGAGAATAGTAGTATTTATCTTGCTTAATATTATATACCTTAAAATTCAGTCTGTAAGGTTTCCTTTACAGTCAAGCAATAAGAAAACTTTATTTTCACAGGTCAAAATACTCCATTTCACATGTCTCAGACAGGGTATAGCTCAGTTTTACAGATTCTTGTCTTTATTGACTTGTCTGTCCGAGGAACTGGTAAAAGTAGATGCTTAAATTTTAGATTACTAACATTGCTGAAATTAATCCTAGTTGCTATTCATGATGTAATAACAACAACATAGTTGGATTAATTAATGATTATTTGTTTGTTATGATGTTCTGTGAAAAGCAGAAATAAAATGCAGGGAGACTGTTCTCCAGAAAATGTCAGAAGAAAGAGCACAGGTTTGAAAACTTTGTAATTATATAGATAAGAATAGGGTTTGAAAGAGAAAAGAAAAAAACATTGAACATAAACAGAGATAAGTTGTGTTCTCAGATTTGTGTCCAACTTTGAATTTGCCAAATTTGTGATGAGAGAGATTAATGCTTTTGAAATGTATAGGAGAATTGCTTCAGGATCTCATTGTACCATGCAAAGACAATGTCTTAGGGTAATAGAAGATGGCAGACTTCATTGGGCTGGACTAATTTTACCCTCAGAACATCTGGGGAATTCTGCTGGAAGTGGGATACTGTGCTCCAAGACATCTGTACTGGGCATAGATCAGGATGAGAAATGTTTGCTGTGGCCTTTCAAGCCCTGTAGAAGGATTTGCATGTTGGTTAACAGCAAGTCTGAAGAAATCTGTGCTGTAATATTGATCAAGATAATTTCGATTTCATGGACTTTTTCTTAATATGAAAGATAAAGGTGGATAGAACCAAAGAAGTGTGAATAGATGAAGCCAAATAGTGTATGACTCCTAAAATATACTTGTAGCAGGCCCTGGAGCCATGCTAAATTTTTAACTTTCAGAACTAGTTAATGCCATTGCCTTGACAGTCTGGGTAGTCTTTATTACTGTCCCTCAGGTGTATGGGTTTGAGAGGGGATCCAAACCAGACCTTGATTTCTAATCAATACCAGACAATAGGAGCAACATCTCAGACTGGTGCTGCACATCTGAAGGGTGTCACTCATTGTGTATTTGTGATGTACATTGTGGGTATTGGTTTCCCCACTGCAGTAACAAATTTTCTAAAAAATCGAGACAATGAATCATTTCATTTCCTTGTTGCAGCCTCTGTCACAACATATCAAAGGTATATTTCTCTATATTTTCCTACACCCCCTAAACAAAGCAACAGAACATACATGGATGTCCCAAATGAACTCTTCCTGGTCATCATGATGCTTTTAGCTGACCAAAAGGAAGAACTATTCTGGCTATTAAGAGAGTGTGGGAAATCCAGTAGGTATCATATTTGTGAGGGTGGGGATTGGAAGATGCAGAACTGCCCTGTGGTATTTCATCAATGTTTTATATAGTAACACATTTCACAAGAAAGTTTTATTTACTTAGGCAATTAAGAAGCAAACCTTCCTGTTCTGTATTTGGCATTCTGTCCTGGAACCAAAAGCCCATGGCAAGTTATGGTCTGTTTTAAAATACAGAATGTAAATTGGAATAGAGTGCAGCACACCTGCTCATCTCCAATCAGATAGGCAAGCAGTATGCAAACTGCAAGCAGATGTAGTGAAGAAAAAACCAAATCAGGACATTCTCTACTTCCATACAGAAAAGGAGCTAAAGCAAATAGAGGAAAGGTGCAAAAGCCCTTGTATTTAATCCTTTTTCACAAAGACACCCTTTTTTCATTATGGTGATGGAAAAAATAAGCATAGTAACCGATTCTCAGAGTCTGTGTGACAGTGGTGGGACATAAAGAGTTCACAGTTTTAGGATCCTGTTCCGTTTGCTGGTGCTTGTTAAAAGGTCTTTTTTTCAAAGTTCAGATACTGAGAAGGATTGGTACTGTTTGATAATTACATGGTACAGAAAAACTTGAGTTTCTTGATGGCTTATTTCTTTGATTTGCAGACATTGTGATTATTGCATTTTGGCTGTGATCCAGTCTTTTCATGCAGCTTTGGAACCAGTGGAATTAAAGCTTCAAATTATCTATTTGTTATTAATGGAGAGACCAAGCTTCTCTATTGCTTTCTTTGGAATGATTATTTCCTTTCATCATGGTAAATGCTGTGCTCTACTTGCACCATTGGTGAATACTAAGCTGCAGTTGCTGTTTACTTAGCAAGTGCAAAGAAATGTTTATGTTCATTGTTAATTCCAGATAATTATTGCTACTAGCTTGTTTCATGTGTTCTGCAGGCAGTTATTACACTAACTGATAGGCACTGCCATTCATACAAACAATTACTTGCCTACCTTTTAAAGTAAAATGGGTTTGCCCTCCAATTCTAGTATTATCTCTAGTCCATTGTTTTATGCATCTTAAAAAACTTTTTATGCAACTGCTTTGCTTACTCATTTATTTAATAGAATACAGGCAGATGCCAAATCTGCTTTGCCTGTTTTGGAGTTCTGCAGTTGATTGTTTTATATAGCAAATGTATAAACTTTTTTGCAAGTTTCTCATTCTCAATAACATTTGCAGAAGAAACAGCAATTTTCTTTCAATCACATTTATACTCCTGAAAATTTGATTTTCAGAAGTTATTCCAAATTAACACTTTGATGCAACTGAACGAACTGTGTGGGAAATCTGATGTTGACTGCTCTCCTATTCTTTTCTCCGAGCAGTTGAAAGGTTTTGCAATGATAATTTTGCTTACAGTCTCCTTTGTTACATCCAGTAAAACACAACAGTCTGGGAGGGATCAGTGTACCAGATTGCACCAGGTGCGAAAATGAAACGCATTGCATTTCTTCAGGCAGTCTGCATTTTACATTGGTAATTAATCTGTACACATGTTAGTAAAGAGAATGAAATTACTTTGGCAGTGTTCAGTCAGAGCCAAAGCTACACCTCCAAACATTTCTTGTAATGCTGTGATGATCTGTTTCCAAAGATGAGCCTGGGAGTGTTGGTGTGTTTGTGGGACGAGCATGTAACTCTTGGCACCCTTGTCTTTGCTTTGCTTGTAGAACAGCTCTTGCTTGGTCCTTGGTATGCACCATCCCAGCTCCTCTGCCTTCCCACAGCGACCCTCTGCTGTGGATTGCAGCCATGCCTCTGCCACTACAGGTCAAATTCAATATTTTTCATCGTGGGCTCCTTCCCAGCAAGCTCCAAACTGGCCTCCTTCTTGCTCCTTCATCCAGAATTTATGAAGTTCTTACCAAAGCTAAATTCATGTATGTAGGTTTGTGTAATGCACTTAGTCTGCTGCAGAAGCGAGGTTAACTTTTAATTCATTTCAAACATGTTACAACTAACACATACTTGTCTGAAGCTGTAGGAGCTGTTAACACTTTATGCCTTGCAAATCTCTCTAGGTTGCTTCTGGAATTACAGCAGAATTACAAGGGTCCCTACTCTATTTTGTCTCTGTCCCATTCCTCCTGAACTAGGACACAAGGTCTTGTCTTGGTATTTATGCTGAAGATGAACAACTGATTCGTAGTTCTGACTGAAAATACTTTTTTTTTTTTATTTCATCTTGTTTTGGGCATTGCTTAGTCAAGTTTTTGAAGTGAGTTAACTAAGACTGTGTTTTCTTATGGGTTTTGAAAGGAGGGGATACAGGAGAAAAAAAAATTTAAAGTAGCATAAATACAAGGACTTGAGAGAAACATAGTTTCATTTATGGTCCCTCTCCTGTCTTAAACTCTGTCACAGATGGATCAAATGAGCAGCATTTTAAATACAATAATTTTTCTTTAGTAGCATGAATCCTGAGGAACTCAAAAGTTCCTCCAAAGAAACAAGTGATTGAAAGAACACAATCAATGTGCAAACAAGGTCATACTAAAAATCCCCACAAAACCCAAACCTGACATGTTTTATGTATGTGGTTATTGACTAAATTAATGTATTATGATTTCATTTCCATTTTAAATAAAATACCTAAATGCAAAGCAATTCCTGGTAAGCTGAGAAAGGCAAATAAAAAGAATTGATTAGCAAGAGGTGGGGTTTTTTAAATAAAGTTTGATAAAGCAGGTCAAGTTGAACTATGCAGTATTCATTCATATTTCAGCAGTAAGCTCTCATTATGTGGTGTAAACTAATCTAGATCTCTCCATCTGGCAGTTGTGAGGAGAAGTAGTCAAGAATATGATCAATCAGCTGCAGCCCAGCTAAGCACTTCACTGTAATTAAACTTGAGCAGCATTAAAAATTACATGCAGTAATTGAAGAGAGGTGATTTCCAGTGTAGTACCTTTAGCTTGTTTGGTGAGTATGTACTTTTATGAATATATAAATATTGCTTTTGGGCTTAATGCCCACATAGGAGTTGATTCACCCAGTGGGTCATTGGATCCCTCAGTGGTGTAAATCTGCCCAGTTGCTGTGATTTCAGTGGTGATACATTAGTGCAGGGTAGCTCGGGACCTTGCCAAGCCCATAAATATGAATGCCATTCTGTATGTTACACCAGCTGTGTAAATCCAAACTGTTAACATCATTACTGTGTATTTATCACTGCCAGACTAAGAAAGCTGTGAAGAAACAGTTATGGTTGAAAGCAGTTAATTAATTAGCTTAAAGGCAAGATTGTGGCTTAGCTTAATGCAGCTATGTAGGCAGGCACAGGCTGCAATGCACCTTTCTCCCTCTGTCCTTGGGTGTCCCCATGTTTACTCCACCATGGCTATACAACATGTGAAAAAAATCTTACAGCTCAGGCTTATTAAAATGAAGATTTTTTTAAAATTAATTATTGCCTAAAATATGTAAGGGGAGTATGTGTGTGGAGATATTTCCTCAGGAATTAATATGTTTTTCCAGACCAGTCTTAGAAAATAATTTTTCTCACGTTTGTGGGCTGGGGGCAAGGAGGAGGAGGTGAGTCCTGGAACACAAGATTTTGTGGGGAGTTGTTGGGCTATATTCCAGTGCTAGAAAGTACCTTAGAGATGGATCAGAAGGAGAAATTGGGTAGTGCCTACCTAGGCAAGGAAAGCTGAAGAGGCCACGTTTCTTTCTTCTCTAAACTGGTGTGGAGCTAAGTGTCTGTGCAGCAGCTGAGGACAGCCGTTCTTGTACTGGACCATCCTTGTAGCTATCTAATTTGAGTTTCCCATATAACCATTCTGTAAAATGTCAAAAACCTAGGTTTGAGTTGCTGTATTTCACTGCAATAGTTTTAGACACCTGGGCTAAAGGGCATCCATAAATGCCTGCAGTGTTTTATGTAGGTATCCCTTGTGTGGAATGGGTCTTTGAGCCTTACATGGAGGTTACGATTTCAGACATCACAAATGGCCACTTTGATATTATCTTCTGTCTGCAAATCCGTGTTTCAGCACTAAGCTATCACATTTTGTATTAAAAAAAAATAACATTTTGCCACCAGAGTTAGGTTCAAAATGGCACCATCAGATGAGTGCTAGGGTTGTATCTTTGCCTGTCATAGCAGATGTAACACTTGTCAAATAACACAGATGACCCTTAAGTATCTTCCATGTATCTCAGGTCTAGAGGGCAGGTTAAAGTACTGAATATCTCTTCAGAAAAAGTATTTGCTACTTACTGTTTTGTACTGAACCAATCAACCTACGATCACAGCAACCTACAGACAGAACAAAAGCAAACCTCAGGAAAAGATGCTACTTCTGTTCTTTTTGTTAAAAATAAATCCAAGACACATGCTTTTGTCTTGGCAGGTTTATTTCAAGAGGAATACCATGCTGTCATTATGCTTGCTATCCATTAAAAAAAATAAAGGCAAATAAAGTGTCAGACAAAAGAGAAATGTTAATTAGGAAGTTCTATTTATATATATCGTGTTTAACTTGTAGGGTTGCTAAATATTTTCAGACTAAAACAAACCATGATCTTGCAGTATTATGGTGTCTGAATCACAAAATGAACAACAATCTGTTTACAAAGCACCCTTAATCATAGGCAAGCAGAGATCATATTGCTTTAGTATTTTTATGAGGAAAGCAATTTAGACTTTTTATTATTATTGTTATTATTTCCTATAGTAAATATAAGCTTTTCAGTAAAACAAGGATATTTCCCCCTTTGGTCATAAGTAAATATTGCTCTTTTACAATTTGTGTATTCACTTGTGGGGTCATAGAGGAGAAGAGAGGATGCTAAGCTACAAAGCAGCAATCTGAGCATTTGGCAGAAAACTATCAATGTAGAGAATAATAATATCTAGCCCTAGGTATTCGTAAATTATACACAAGCAATTTACATATAATTTATGATTCTAAGTCTCATTTTATTACAAAATTTGCAGTTGTGATTGTAGAAACAGTGCAGTTGTGCTGGTGGGAGAGGGGTATTTTGTGTATGTCTCCATTTGAACGAGGTTGCTGTGCAGCTTCTCCCCCTCCTCAGTACCACAGCTCCAGATGAATGTGTTTGCCCCAGCAGTGTTTCTCCCACATGGGCAAAGGAGAGGCCTCTCCCTGGGACCCTTTTATTTACATAACTTCACAGTCTGCTCTCCCTGCTGGGACATTCCTCTTTGGATCAGTCAGCGCTGCTCCTTCATTAGGAGATCACATTTGAATTGCATGTGCTGTGTTATCTATGTGACAATTTCCAACCCCCCTTCATTCCCAAAGACCATGGAAGGGAAAAGGTGGGAGCTGAACTGGAACACAGGGACTTTTCAGAGGAGGTTTGCAGGCACGGTTCCATGTCCAGAGACCAGGAGTGGTGGGTGACAGTGGATGGGAGGAGCTGGAGGGGCTGCCTGCTGCACCTCCTCCCCTTCTGCCAGGTTTGGGAGTCTACAGGCCTTGCTGCTCAGCTTCAGCCACCCCCGCTCTTGGGCTTTTTACACTTTTCCACTTAGAACTGCAATATTTTTACCTTTTACTGTAGTTGAGGAAGGGATGGAAATATCTGTAGAGAGCTGTCACAGGCAGCGTGAAGCCTTGAGGCAGCTCAGATTTGTTTGAAAGACTTATTTTTGTCTTTCTTAATCCCTGATTATTTACATAGACAGGCTTCTGTTTGGGTCACTGTCCTTTTCACATGCGTTTTCTCCCGTAGGCTGTTTGTGTTCTTCTTTCACACCAGCATGAGTGAGCAGAGCAACAAGTCTGATGGGGTGGCACAGGTGTGCCTGGAAGGTGTGTGCTGCTGCCTGCTGTGCTTGGCCCTTGTGTGCTTCAGGGAGTGCCAGCATCATCAGCTGGAGCCAGGAGCTGCTGGTGTCCCCTGAGAAGCAGCCCTGTGGCCTCTGCTGGCTCTCCAGGGAGCTCAGGCATGATGGAAGGAGCTGGGAGAGTGTGGTTTGCTGAGGGCAGTGACTCTGTGCTCCGTGCTGAAACTGGATCTCTCTGGGTTGCCCAGAAATGGTGCTGGAAGGGTCTGTGTTCCATGGAGGGGTCTGTGAGTGGGAGCTGTGCTTCCCCCATCCCTGCCTGTACCCCAGCAGCTCAAATCCTTTCCCTCACAGATAGGAAAGCAGCCATAACAGGGAGGGAGCATTTCCTTGCCTTGCCACAAGGTCCAAGCAGTCTGTGGTGGTGCCAGATGCATTGTCCTGCACACTGGCTGACATTTAGCATCAGTGATTTACACCCCTATGGAGGCTGGCAGAGCAAGACAAGTGAGATAGTCAAACATGCAAACCTAGCCTGATCTAAGTTGAAGGTTACTGTTTGGTAAATAAACTGAGATCAAATCCAAGTGATGGGCCTTGAACTGACACCTCTGTAGATGTTTTTGTAAGCAAAGAAATAAAAATTAAAATGGAGATATGGCTCACAGATTTGATGAAATTATTATCTAGTAAATACTTCACAGATGGCATGTTTGGTATATGTAACAAAGGTACATACTGAAGATTTAAGTCTATAGATAAAGACTAAAACATCTGTTAGTGCTGCCATTACTGTTCTTGAACTCCATCTTAGTATCCATCCTAGCACACCTTCTCACCTCAAAATTGTGTTCTAAGGGAACACTTCAGCTGTGTCCTCTTGTGTTCACTTCCTTCAATTGACACCACAGTCCTTGGTCAAGCCATGTCAGAGAGAACTTTGTGTTAATAGTTGTCTAACTGCTTCTCATGTTGGGATTACTGCTTTGCAAGCCTGAAAACCCAGGGCTGTGTTCAGACACATTCCACTGGAGGCGTGTCATGACTGTTACTAGCCTGGGGTTGATTCCTCTGCAGGAGTTTGCCAGGACTGTCATAGGGATTTCATTGTGTACACTTAAGAACCAGTAATGCCATAAATCCAGGAATAGTCTGTTGGAGGACCATGTCCGGGATCAGAGTTGCCCTAACTGTCTTTTCATTGTAGGTTTGCTCTCAGGTAAAAAAAAAAAAAAAAGTTCTTTATACTCACTGTATAGCAGCCTGCTGGAAAATTTGCTTTATTGAAAAGCCTAAGTATTCATGTTTCTGGCATGATAATCAAAACTTCAGGCATCAGGACAAGTTGTGTCATTGTAGAACTTCCTGCCACAGACTAGGGGAATTATTAAACTGCTCCATTTACCATCAAACCATTTTTTCACATTCCTGAGGACTCCAAAGATTAAGACTTTGACTTAATCACCTTTCAATTTTCTGTATGAAAGGTCTAGCATTCTGTCAGGGATTGTTCATTAAAATCTTAAAATCATGTTACTTACTCAAAATCTTACAAAAATCATATGTCGTGGTTACACTGACTCATGATTTGTGTTCTGGGATGCATTTTGCCAGAATTTGCTCCTGTAAGAATGCAACCAAAGGAACAGTTGCTGATAGAGCCAATTAAGTTATTGGGTTACTTACACTGAGTAAGAGATGCCTTCTGATTTCAGGGGTCTTTAAAACAAACCTTTGACTGTTGTGTTTAGAGAGCCATTGGAGGATGGTGTTTGTTGCCACCTTGCAAGGCAGCTGGAGACAAACCCCAGGAGTGCTGAGCACTCAGGAGCAGCCAGGTGCTTGGGGCAGGGAGATCCTGGCCATCCCAAGGACATTGCCAGTGAGCTGACACAGGAATGATGATTATTGTGCCATGAAATTCTGGACGGATTTTATACTTGAGCTACTTACCAAAAAAGATAGCACCTTGGTATGATCAGCATTTACCTTCACACCTGTGGTTTACCTCACCTAAAGCAGATGAATAAAATAGAGGTAGTTTATCTTGACTATGTTTTCACATTGACCTACAATGTGTTAAGTTTCCCTAAATGAACAAGTACAGTAGTTTTTTAGCAATCTGTGTTAGGAGTATATTGTTAGTATATAATATATAGTAACATATATGTTAATATATTGTTAATAACATACACTCTGGGAAGTTTTGAACACAGAGCTCTACTGCCTTAGGTTGTAGTAATAAGATATTAACCATATCTGTGCTGTTCAAACTATCACACCATAAACTAGAGGGAGACATAGCTGCATTGTTTTAGACTCTTTGCTGTTTCAACAAGAGAAAAATCTGAAATGAAAACAGTTCTGACAGCCTGGAAGCCAGTGCTGTTGTTATTAATGGGCTACATGGTAATAGAAGCAGAATTTAGTGTGCCAGATGCACCACAGCCATAGAGGGAAGATGCAGGTCTGGGCTTGTAAAGGAGACAGAAAAGGTGCCCTGGAGGTTACTAGGCCAATGGAAAACCCACAGCCTAAGAGCTCAGCTGCTAAACTTCATGTAATTTTAGTTTTGGTTTTGCTTTCTATGTAAAAACTGCCTCTACTTCCTTATCTTTTTAGTTTCTCAAAATATATCCACCCAACCAGTTCATGTTATTTATCCTTTTGCCTTCCAACTCTGCTGATCTTGTGTTTACCTCTCCGGCCAAGAGCCTTAGACTGTGGGAATTGGAAATGGCCTCAGAGTAGCCTGAAATCACACAGTTCCTTTCCTCTAGAGCACTTGGAAAGGCAGAGCTGGTAGTTTTGTGATGAGACTCTCTTTATTCAGGAACTCCTAAGAACAAATCTTGCACTCTGCCTTTTGTAGCCTTTAACTCAGTGAGGATCTCCATGGGACTCTGGGTGATGGAGAAGTGTTGGGGCTGTGGTACAAAACATTGTAGATGAGCATTACTCAGTTCTTCATGGGACAATTTTCTTATGTGTTCATTTGCATTTAAAATTGGAGTTGAAAATAAGGCTTTTAGAAACTTTTAATTTGTATTTAATTATGAGAATTTAACTTCAGGGTCTCTATCTGATTTTAAAGAATAATTAAAATTAAGTATGGCTAGAGTGATTTTTCACAGTTTTTCTGCCTGTCCTTTAGGACTTAAAGTAACAGTAAATTATTTGTGGCTGGGGGTGATCTATATGTAAATTCCATTAAGAATGGAATTTTGTTATAGAGAAATTCAGATTATGAAAATGACATTGCTGCCTTGAACGTCAGTAGCTAATAAATGCATTGGTTGTTACCATTACTTCTCCTAATGTCCTCAATTAAAATGATTTAAAATAGTACAATAGATAAGCAAGATCAATTAATTTTATAAGATGATCAAAGGAATGTAGTTCTGCATTGTAAACGCTCTAAATGTGATAATGGCTTTATCAGGCAGGAAAATAATTTGAAGTAGCTTAAACCTTATTCATTTTAGCTCAAGGGGGTTTTATTTGTAGCTAATCAAATGGTCTTTTGTATTTGCTAAGGTAGAATTTTCAGATTCTGTGCATTAATTTTACAGAGTAAATTTCAAACATTTTTGAAAGTAGCCAAAAAATTTCTCAGAGGGCTGTGATTACAAGGTCCTGTATAATCAAAGAGAATTTGATTCTAGTGGTGTTCTGAGCAGGAGTAGGTTGTTTGCACTTGCAGTTTTGGAGAAGGTTATTTTTAGATTGCTTTGCAGCAGTGGCATTTGTTTTACTAAGATGCATGAAGCACCAGATGGGACACTGTGCCCAGGTTTAACTTCCCTGTGACTTTGCATTCTACATAAATGGTTAATTCTATGGACTTTTTTTTTTTTGTATTTAATGTGAAGTCTTTCAATTTGGGAATTAAATATCTGGGTTGTACTATGAGAATAGGTTTGTGGATGACCCATCTAAAAGTGGCTTTGAAACCACAGATGAGGGATGTGCCACGTTGGTCAGTCTAAGGAGGAAAGAGGTTCCCAATCCTGGGAGATTTCCTCCATCCTTTCCTAATGACCATCTGTTTGCTGTTAGCCAAATGACTTTGTCCTCCTGCTACATACTTTTAAATTTTCTGACTAAAAAAAGTGTATGAGAGGTATAAGAAAAAATTAACTAGATGATCTAAGGCACCCTTGAAGGTGACAACAGGCAGTGTTTGTCTTGCTGTGTTTGTGTACTGTGGAGCCTTGCCTTGTAGACATTTTGTGGAGAAGCCTCCAAGGGAAATGTTTTGGCTGCTCTGTCACCTGTACAATTGTAATCATTGATATTGGGTCTCCTCTTCTCTCTGGATTTCAAAGCTGGTCAAGCATTGGAACAGGCAGCCTCAGGAAATGGTTGAGTTACCAATCCCTGGAAGTATTTAAAAGAAATATAAATGAAGCACTTGAGGACATGGTTTAGTGGTGGAACTGGCAGGGCTGGGTTAATGGTTAGACTCAATATTAAAGGTCTTTTCAAACCTGAACAAATGTATGATCTTTCTAGTACCTGATTCCCTCACAATCCTAGAGGGGAGAAAGTCAGGTCTATGTCATGGAGATGTTACTTTCTCTTCATGGGCTAGAGCAAACATCTGAGGAGAAAGCAGAATAGGCTGCCTTCATATCTGTTCTAGAATAATTTTTAGTTTAATAATTTACAGTTCAGAGTCCTGCTGAACACAGGGGCTTGGATATGTGTCATATTTTTTAGTTATCTAAATAGGTTTTGTGCATGTTTACCTGTCCTGTCTGTAGAAAGAGAAATAGGAAATGCTGGTGGGGAAAGAACCAATCAGATGGTGCAATAAAACTATTGCACAGAGGTAAAAGAGGGCAGAAGGAAACGTGGGATTGAGAATGAGGGACAGTGTGTGGGGCAATGAGGATGGATAGGAAGTGCATAATATCTTCAGGAAAGAGACAGTAGGGTAACAGAGCTGGTGTGAATTGAAAAAAAGGAGAGAAGGGGAGCATGGACTCTTAATCTGCACATAAACCCCTGGCAGGAAAGACATAAAGAGAAGGTGTGTTGACACAACTGCAAGGAACAGAAGTAATCATTGGTGTTATACATGCATTCTACTATGAAAACAAGAAATGTACAATCTAAAAAAAAAATACTTTTCAATCTTTCAAACCTCTAAATTGCAATAGATGTACAAGAGCTTTATCCATTAAAGTTGAATAATTATATTAAAAGGAAGTAGAAGCTTCTACAAGAGAGAAAGGAGCTTTTCCTAAAGTCAAGTACAGAGCCAAAAATAAAATCCATGTCTCAGAACTTCAAGATGAAGAGACAGAAAAAGTCTGAAAGCCACAGCATGATGTAATCCCCTCTTCTATTTTTCAAGTTCCACTTGAAGCTCAGATTGGTTTCTTGTGTCCCAACCCCCTTCATTGGCAGCTGTTTCAGGATCTCACCACTTTGCTGGTTAATAACCTTTTTCTAATTTCCAATTTCCTGGCATTTCTAAATGCTGATTGGTACTTGGTTCTCTCAATTAAGTGATTCTTTTTCCTCCCTAGAGCCTCATTTCTTTCACACCTCTCTCCCCACTGGTATTTACAGATGTTATCCACCCTGCTTTGTTTTGGTAGGCTAGAAAAGAAGAATGTTGCTCCTCTCTGGCTTGGGGCTTTTTCCTTGGTCTTCCTCAGCTGTTCTGGTTGGAGCCCATTTCTGCAGCATGTCAGTGACTCGGGGATGATGAGGTTGCCGCGCCCTGTGTATTGAGATCTGTACTGTGCTGTCTCTGTGAGAGGTACCTTTCCTTGTACAGTGTAGAATCATGTTTGTAATCTAAATCTTGTGCTGCTTTGTCTTTCACTTTGATGTGGCTAGAAGGAATGCATCTGCAAGCTATGATGTACACGTACTTCATAAAAGCCTAACAAGACTATGTTCTTAATTTTTTTATAATAACAATTAGGTACAGCAGCTATAATTGTTTTCTAAACAAAAGTAAAGTGTCATTGGTGTGATGTACCCCAACAAGGTGTACAAATGTTCCATCATCATTCTCTGAGGCCTCTCAGCTCAGCCAAGTCTGTAAGCTCTGAAATTTCTCATTCTCCTTCTGCTGCCAAAATGGGAAATGGATCAGCCCATCCCTGCTCCCTGCCCACAGTTTTTACAGGCCTCCATTTGGAGGGGGAGTGAGGATCCAGCGTGGACAGGTGGGAGAAGTGCCCATTGCTGCAGCACAGAAAGTACACAAGCCTTCAGGAATGAGCTAGTTAGGATTTTGCATTCCCAGTTTGTTGAAAGAGAAACTTCTTGTTTTTCCAGTTGCTCCCCAAGACGTTGCTATAACTATCTGCCACTTAAAGAACACACACACACACACACACACACAAGTGCTTACATGGGAAAAAGATGAATCTGCATTTTTAAACAGACACAAGTATTTATGGCAAGTAAAACAGATACGTGTTAATATCACATTGTCATAATCATTGCAAGCTGCCTGACAAATTATCTTCATAACCTGGCCCAGCCTGCATGAAAATTTGGATCAAGAGGAGGAGATATTGCATTGAAATTGTTTTTTGCAACGTGTGCTTGCATCCAGATGAAGCCCTCTAATACAATGGCCAAATGAAATAAGCTTGGGTCAGTCACACAACTCCAGTGAGTGTTTGAGCTGAAATACTGCACTTCATCTGCAGTGTAATTCCATTTGTGCTATTACATAATTAAATTGAGACTTGAATCATGTATTTTAAAAGATTATGTGACCATATGCAGCTTGAACAAGGGCCAACTTTTGAATAGTGCTCTTTTCACCATGTCTTTCTCTTATATTTATTGAGGAGTATTTTTAGGGAGTTGTGGCTTTGGGGTGTTTTGTTGTTTTTTGGGGGTTTTTTTGTGGTTTTTTTTGGTTTGTTTTTAGGGGTGTGTCTTTTGGTTTTGTTTCTTTTTTTTTTTTTTAATCTGAGCTGAATGTTGCCAGCATTTAATGAATTTATGTGATCTAAGCTTGGAGTACTTCATATAATTCAGAATCACCTTTGGGAAAAGAAAGGTGGAAAAAGAAAACCCAGCCAAACAAAAAAATAACAAACAACCCTGTGAAGCCCCAAATGTGTAAAGCATGAAATAATGACACTCCCACTCATATGGGAATGTAAACTAAAATTCCAGAATGTGCTTTTATCAAATCATGCTCTTAATTAGGTTTTAGGAGAAGGCTTTATAGTCAAGGTTTTGTTGAATAATTTAATTATGAAACAGTACACCTGATTTTCAAACTAAGCCAACTGATACTGCCTGAGATAATCAGCGTGAACAACTGAGTTTTACATACTCTTGCAAAGGCAAGTGTTTTTGGGGGAAAAAAAAGAAACAATCCCCCCAAACAAAACCTTTTCTCTTTTTCTTTTTTTTTGTTTACAAAGAACTTCACCTTACAAACTTTGTGTAGTGGCCTGCCATGGTAAATTGTGGCATTAGATGAGGGAGGTACAACTCATAGCTGAGTGGTAAAATTAAACTGTTGCCACAACAAGATATAAAAGAGGACTTTGTAGTGGATAGTGAAATTCCTTGAATTCAGTTAATTTTTATTAATTCACAGTCCTGAGTTCATGAGGTTTCAGAGCTACCTAATTGGAATATGACCTCTAGCCTGGCTATTGCTTGTAACCCAAATCCTGAGCTCTACCTGAAAACTGACCCAGCTCAAACACAACTTGAACAGAGCCTTATCAATAAAAATAAAAGCTCTGGTGTGTGGTGTTTGTGGGGCTTTCGGGATGGACTCAGTGAGCAGATAAAGCACATCAACCCATCATAATATATTGATAGAGATCAGTGTTTCTGAGCAAATAGATTTTATTCTGTTTTATTGTGGCCTGTTTTTGGGAAGGGGTGTGCAGAGAGAGGACAACCAGAGTATACTTTTAACCAGGTGAGTCTCTATTCACAGGCATGTTTAAGTGGTAATGGAGTTTGTGTCCTCACTAGAGAAGGCAAAAAAATGAGGTGGTTTAAGTTTAATTACTAGTGCTTGTTCCTAAAATGACAATATTCCTAAAAAACGAAAATTCAGCACTACAATACTTGCAAAGGGTAGTACAAGGCCATATGTATTTATATATATATATATATATATATATATATATGTAATTGTATGTATATGTATTGTAAAAGGCCACCTGTCCTTTCTCTCCTGAGAAGTATTGGTCAAAGAAAGTCTTCTAACTTAGAAAGATTTGATTATTCCTAGAATTCTATTCTGGTTCAGTTGTTGATTTGTGTTGTTTCTGCCTAATCTGGAAAAACAAAACAAAACAACAAAAAAGTACAATTATAGTTTCATTAATCTTTTCAAGATTTCTCTTGTGTGTATAGAATAGTTGTAAGCATCTTATAACCTGGTGCAGCTGAGCTGTACTCTAGGTTACTCCAAAAACTTCATAGCTGTATTTTCAACACTTTTTTCTCCATATTAAATACACAAACCCATCTCATTTTTCCATGCTTTGCTTGAGCTAGTTAGATTTCAGGGGTTTATCTAGTCATTATTGGTCTTTAAATATAGTCATCATCATAAATGCCCCTGTATTTCCGTTTGCTCTGCAGAGGTCAAAAGATGAGGTTGGTTTATGAGCTCATTCTGCCATGTGTCACTATCGGCAGCACAATAGAACAGCAGGATGGAGAGGCAGCTCTCACCTCTCCATTTATTACTCTTGTCAACTTGGAGAGGATTTTTTACCTTGTGAAAGGCCCATCAGCAATGAATCAGTGAAGTGAAGACGACAGTTGATTTGTGAATTCAGATTATATAAAGTGACTAGGCTTCAGTGGACTGTGTAGATAAAGCAACTGTCATGATAAGGTGGCATGTGCAATTCCACAAAACCAAATTTATTGCACATTTAAGGAAATCATCCTATTTTAAAATGCCATAAATTTGAAATTGAATATAAGTTATACCCTTGAATTTTGATTTATATTTTGAATATTTTTAATGTGATGCTAAGTAGCATAAATTTAATTCTAGGAGTTTATGCATTCCTTATTTAAGGGTCATTTTGACTTTTCTTCTGAATATGTTATCACATTCCTGATATTTTATTCCAAGCAGAAAAATCACTTTATTTGATATTTAAACTTAATAAACATCAGCAAAGATCAAACTAGGATGGCTAGAATACGACAGGCAAAGTTTATGCAGAAAAGAGAGAGGCCTCAATTTTTCTTCTGTAGACACAAACACTTATTAGTAGCAAATGCTGTGCTTGTGTCAATATGGGTTTACAGATCATTAGTGATATAAATGTCTCTCAGGTGTTTAACAGATGAAAGTGGATAATTTCATGGCCTCACAGCACTCATTCATTTGACCTTTTCTGCAGCGCTGATCCTTAGCACTTGTAAGGCTTTGCTTACAATTGCAGATTCCTTTAGCACTCCCAGTTTCTGGACTCTGTTGGGATTTGGGAGTGCATCTCATGCACCTAAGCATGGGACTTTTCAGTGGTGTTGTGAAACTCCAGAGGTTTTGTACAACAGAGTTTTGACTGGGGTAGAATGTCCATATGGGACCAGGGAGTCTGATGCCACATAAAGGGGAAAAGGTCCTGGCACAAGACATGAGAAAATATTGCAAACAACTGCCCTCCTCTTGTGGATTTACAAAGTACTGTTGAGTATCCATTACCCTTTTTAAGAGCTGCCAAATGCTAAAGGATTAGGCAAGGAATAAGCAGACTTTTCAAAATATTTCATGACAGCTTTACATAATAAAGAGTTTTATGTTTTGGATGTAACACCTGCTGGACTGGCTCAGATTTGGATGGTCCCTCTGACATTGGTCTGTACCAGATGTGCAAAAGGGGTGCAAAGAAATGGACAGCTATGGAAAAAAAGTGTCAATTGGGATTTTTTTTCCTAAACCAATACATCTAGCAATTGGCTATGCCCTCAACTCTGAGTTTTAGTGTCACTTATAAATGTCTTTTTCCTTTCTGGTCTAACTGTAGATGTTCTTATTATTCACATAAATATCTAAGCCTTTTTGAATCCTGCTAAGCTCTTGGCTTTAATAATATCTTGTGACAATGAGTTCCACATGTAAATTTGTTAGTATATAAAAATACAGGTCAGTGTAGATTTGCTGCCTTTAATTTCACTGAGCACTTTTTTCAAAGGTTGGAGCTTTTAAAAACCCAAACCTTCAGAAGGCGCACACAGCTACAATAATGACTTTAATATGTTTCATTATTTATTTTTCTTCTTGCTTTAAAGTCACGAAACAAGGAAGTTCACAGGGTCTACAGGCCATCTTAAGGCAGACTCTTATTCTCTTACAGCACATCTGGGACTATAATGTCACTTCAGAGAGACGCCTCCTCTCATATCCCAGTCCTGCAGAGTTTAGCAGAGTTTCTGCCTTAGCTCTGCCTGTTTTGTTGATTATTAAATTTAAGTTTCAGCCTGGACTTTAGAAAGCAGCATACTTCAAAGAATTGTTGGTTTGCATAAGCGTCCACATGTTTGGACCCTTACCAAACATATGGGATTTTCTGAATCGCCTTTCCCCATAAAATGAGATGGACATCTTGAGCAGTTAGATTTTTCCTCTAAAATGCTTAATATCAGCAAGTCACAATCTTTAGGTAAATGTGAACAAAGATTAGTTTAAAAGTGGTGTTATTTACTCAACAGCTTATTTGAAAGTGTTATTTAATTGCTTGACTGCCTTCTTACAGGTTAACTACATCTATAGTGGCAAGGGTATGACTTGTCATATTTTATTTTTGTATAATTTGGATGTTGAACTGATGTACGTGAATCTGAAAATTAGTTCTTTGGCAAGAATTTCTTAAGAGCTGCTGTGGCCAGAAATCGCTCCTGGCGTGCACCAAATCAACATTTCCTAAGTGTGTTCTAGGCAGAGCTGGCTCTGTGATGTGGTGCAGGCTTCTGACCTTCCAAACAAGGCACTTCCACAGGTTCCCAGGCTCCAGATGGCAATAAAACCTGGGGTAAAACTCTGCCTCCACAGTTTAATGGGAACATTTATACCACCTTCTAATTTCTCCATGGCACCTAGGAAAGCCTTTAGAAAATCCCACAGTATCCCAAACCTCTGTATCCTGTGGCCTTTTCCTGTGTGGTAGCAGCAGCTGGGAGGGATGTGGCAGATGTGCTGTGGTTGGCAATTTGGTTGCACTTGTACCTGAGATGGATGCTCCTGTCAGCATGCTCCAACAGTAACTGCACATGCTGGAAGACTGCAGCACAGAAACAGAAGTATGGGTTAGAAGGAAGCTTCAAACACTTGAAAAACAACAAAAACAACCCTAATAATCCACAGGACTATGAGTGCTCTGTTACTTGGAGATGAGGACACAAGTGAACTGGGAAGGAGGTGTGTAGAATGAGTTAGAGTCCCCC
Source organism: Zonotrichia leucophrys gambelii (assembly GCF_028769735.1). Lineage (NCBI taxonomy): Eukaryota > Metazoa > Chordata > Aves > Passeriformes > Passerellidae > Zonotrichia > Zonotrichia leucophrys. The sequence goes on from NC_088181.1 coordinate 10,328,177, forward strand.
ATACTAGACCAAGGATGTTCAGGTTATCTGAAAAAACAAATCTGTACATCAGATGAGACTGAATTGTTGTGTGGGTTGTTTACTGCACTTGCTAGGCAGTAGTGAGTACTGGAGGGACTGCTAATCATTTGCATGGTTTTGAAAAGCAAAAAGGATGAGATTAATAAACATCTTTGAAGAAACCTTTGTGATAATTAGAAAATTTACCAAGCAAGCCAGCCCTTTTCACTAGATTTTCCTGTTTTTGCACTAAATGGAGGTTGTTAAAAGAGAGAAAGGAAAAACATGACTGGTCTGCTTTGTGAAGGACAGTCTGTAAACTTGCCCTTAAAGCTCAAAGCATGCAAGGGTGCAAGTGTTCAGAAGAGCAGAGCATCCTTCCGTGTTTGCTCCTTGTGTTTGCAGTGCCTGGGTTCTCTCACTGAAATACAAGAGCACTGCACAGGGAACCACAAAGCTGCTCTTTGGCCCCAGAGGTTTGCAGCTGGAGTGGCACAGAGACAGCATGGGAGGGGAAGGGGTGGAAATGAAACTGTACTGGTCAGGCTAAAAAGTGACTTTTCTCTTCCTGTTGGCATTTTGACAAATCACTTGACAAAAATCTTTGCTTCTTCGAACAAAGTGTGTCTTTTTGTTTCCTCTCCTTTAAATCTCATCTTGTGCTAGAATTGCTCTTCAGCTGGAGCCCAGTCCTGTGCTGGAGAGGACAGATAGGGCGGCAGGCTGGATGTTGCCACTAGAACGTAGGTAAATGAGAAAACACTTGCTTCTCTTTTTAGAGGCTGCCAGCTTTGAAAACTGGCTTTCATGTGAATATCAGAAACTTTATTGCCTTGACTTGGGTGACCTCATCTACTAGAATGAAGTCATTCATTGAGCCAAGAAAGACAAACCTTCGTTCCAGAGAATTAATCAAGTCCATCAAGTGCTCTGCTTACATCTTATCTCCAGCCAGTGAGAGAGCAAGCAGTTAAAAACTTGACAGCCACCAGATAGCCTCCTGTTCTTCATGTTATGCTAACATCAAAAAGGAGCAAAGAGGCTTCCAAAAGCTCAAACTTGCTACTGGATAAGCACAGCTTGACATAATTTCTGACTTGGGGATTACATTGTTTCAAATCAAGGTATTTCTTAGAGAACAAAAACATGGCATTCCAGTGAACTTTAGCTTTTTTTTAAAAAAAACTATTAACTCTGCCAGATAGGAATGCTGAGCACATAATTGCTCACCCTGCCTTTTCATCCCAAGCTATCGCAGAACCCATAAACATTCCAATTAGGCAGCCAATTAAAATGAGAAAGAGCCCTCCTGAATTATACAGCAGTTGGAGGCTGTTCTGCCTTTCTAGTTGTCAGCCAGTGAAAGGTTTTTATTGCATTTGAACTGAAGGAGGTGAAAGAATTAAGTGAAACAGTGATGTTTGAAAGGCCCATGTGAAGGGGCAGTGCAGTGATAATAGTTCTCAGCACCAGTGACAGGGAGCCATTAGTAAGCTATGAAAAGCTTTGTTATGCTAAGAGGTGGACATTATAAAAGGTAGAAGAAAGCAGTCACTTATAAATAAAAAAGCCCCTTAATTTTGCTATTTTGTTACTCTTATGGCATGAACTGCATAATTTCAAAATCTGCTTATTTCACGTGATGTGGATTTTTTAAGGGGTTATTTTTGAGCTCAGCTAATGCTGGTGCAGAATTTTTTCAGAGTAAATTATTTTCTGCCAAAATGGCATCCATTAAGATACCAAAGCGTGATGGTATGACACAGAGATCCAAAAGGCAAAGGGAAAACCTAAATATTTTGGATGCTGGATTGAAAACATGTCATTTTGCAACAGCTGATTATAGCATAAAACTTTCTCTTTCTTATTCTCCATGAGGAGTCATGGAATCTTACTCATTCTGTTTATGCACCATAAAAGTCATCCTTGCTGTGCTGGTTTATGCCCTTGATTGCCCTGTTCTTGACCTTTGGGTGATGGCTAAAGCAGTTCCATACACCCTAAATTAACAGTGTAAATTTACCAAGAAACTTCTCTTTTCTAAGGCCCAAATCACAGAGAAAGATCTATTTTTTCCTGATACCACATTGCTATGTTAATATGCCTCTTTCCCCCCTTATGCTTCACCTGTTACTGCTTTTGTCAAGGTTTCTCTCCATTAGTAGGACCATGGTGGTTGTTTAAGGAAGCATTGAGCAGAGGGGATGAGGGGTAGTACTTGGACAGATCCTTCCTCTGCCTCTGAACAGAAGTGTCTGAACAGAATTACACCAGACTGAATAATTTCTATTTTCCTTAAGGCACGAAATTATTTTATATTCTTCTGTACTTGAATGTTCTCATGTTGCTCAGCCTCAAATAGTATCCCCTTAAATATGTCTCTTTAGTGGTAGATGATATCAATTGATACCACACCTCCCCCTTGTCCCTTTTTTCCAATGTGGAATATTTTTCATGCCCTGAGCTGCTTTTTTCAGTCAAGTTTCAGCTCTCTGGTCCCTCTACATCTGCTCTTTCACACAATATTTTGTGTCATCTCCTGTTTCTTCTTGCATTGCCTGCTTCCAGTGCTTCCAAGTCCCCATATTTTCTGTTGTCTCCATCACTATTTACTATTCAGCCATTGTCTGCATAGAGGGATCCTGTGCTGGAGCTGTCTGAGCAGGGCTCATCTGGGTTTGCTGCCTCATTCTTACCCCTTCAGTTCTCCATGAACTATGAAATACATATATCCTACAGCTTCTCCATAGGCAGAATATTTATTATTAGAAATATAACTTCTGTCAGCTTGGGAAGAGTGATGCTTTCTTGTAGAGACAATTTTGTATGTTGAAAGAGCATAAAAAGCAGGTGTCATTCTGTGCATAATATGTCCTACAGCTTATATGTAAGTGTTTTCCCATTTGGATTTGTACATGCATCTCATCAAAGCAGGGCATGAGGAAGCTGGTGATGTTTTATGGTCTCTGTGGTGCAGAAGGTCAGACTAGGTCTAACATTCCCCTATGGTATGTGCATCTGTGCAAGACATTTACTTTCCATGCTCAAACATGGCAGCATTCCTCCCCCTGTGTTTCCCTTTTGCCAAGTCACCATGTGCACAAGAGTTTGGCCAGAAGGATGGCTGGGCTCTGCAAAAGCTGCAGGTGCTGCTCTCTGAGGAAGTTCTACTGCAAGGGAGAATAAAGATGGGATTATCTGGGTTGTTTCTGAAAGCTTACTCCTCAGCCATCTCATTAATTTCTAGAAATTGATTTCTACTTTGACCCATAGCTCCTGGAAGGTAGTAGAAAACCTTCTGGGGCTTCAGTGGACCTGGTGAATATGCAGCCACAGCTCTTTGTTTCTTTGTCCCTGCTCTGTGCTGCAGTGGAGAGTGTTCCAGGATTCCCATGGCTAGGTGGAGGAGTTTCTGTGTGCAGGCACTTGTGAGAAGGGAAGTGCTGAGTGGTGAGGCTGTGTCCGTCCCACACTGCTCCTGATGGAGTGGGTGTGCTCAGTATGGAAGCAGAATCTTTACTTAAAATAGAAAGCTTTGGATTTCAGGGGCATCTCACCTTTGTATAGGAACAGCACAAAATTCAGTTATCAGAAGGTGCTCAAATACAGATAGACATTATCTCCTGCATTAAAAACTGGAGTGTTTCTCATGCAAGACCCAGACCGAGAAGTGTTTTGTAGGCCAATATTACCAAGATAACCACCCCTGGATATTCCATGTGGTTGGAGACAACATCCAACTTCACAACCACCAGGAGAGAGAATCTTGGTAAAAAGAGACCCCATAGTTAAAAAAGATGGTGGCAGAAGCTACCCAGATCTGGAAGGCTGGAAAGTTATATTGTTAGTTTTGAGATGCAAAATAAGTCTGATCCAAGAAAAATACTGAGTGCTTTTTCACTAGGGAAGAAACACAGTAAAGTACAGAAGGTAAATTGGTGACTGGTAGCTGTTTCTGAAGCTTGAGACAAAAGGACAAATCCTGCTTGAGCTAGACAATGAAAATTGGCTTATAGTGTTGACATGAGCTTCTAACATGTTATAAAACAGTTTTAAAACTTTCCTGGCAGCAATCAGATACTTCTGCTACAAATGGACAAGCAGGAGAGGAATTTTACCAGACAAATGCTAACCTGGAATGCAGTTGTAAATTAAGGGGAACAGGAGGAAAAGAACCAAGAAGAGAATGACCATGAAACCTCCCTTGAGGCTGTGCAAGTTGGCAATGTCAAATCAGGAGCACAACTTTCACTGGCTCCTGTTTCAAGGGCAAACTGAAGGTGAACACAGAAATGACCAGTGCTGAGGAGCAGCTTCCCCTAATAGAAAATAAGAGGTAGGGACAGAAAAGTTGATTTCTCAAAACTTCCCACACAGGCAGAGGGTAGGACAGGGAAAGTGACTGTGTGACAATCTCGGGCCTCTACATTGTGGCACTTGATAAATTAATTTTGTAAAAATTCTAAAAAAGGCATCGTGAATGTTTCTAGAAACAAAGGTAGGAAAATATTTGAGGAGCTGTGTTTTATTTATGGATCTGTGGACATGCTGCATACATGTCATCTTTAAATATTTTTCTGGTTTTTGGGCAAAAATGTTCAAATACATTTCGGTAGTTAATTACATCCAAGTTTTAAATTTGTCCTTTATTTCTGTAGTTAATTTTTAATGGTAGGAAACATGAAAAATCATGATTATTTTGACTATTTAGCCTTGCTTGCTTCTTAATCCTCTAAATTTACTGCAGAGATAATGGGCAGCAGGGATGACATCATGCATATACAGCTGCCTTTTTAAGTGCCAGGGCCAGAGGAACCACTTATAGTAATTAGGAAATCCTTAAACAAGTGTTTGTGAAGTATTGGCTAGCCCTCACTGTTTGCTTTTTTCTGGCACCACACTAGAAGGGTTTGACCTTGAATAATTATCTACTCACTGACTTTCTATCTTTTCCAGTTACTGGAGCACACAGGCTGCTGGTTGATTCCTTTATTGTGGTGTGATATTTTCTATATTTTAAAATATAAATAAAATTAAAAGGCCGCACTCCCTCTTAGTCAAATAAGGAGGTGACTGATGTACTGTACTGAGCAGGCCTTAAGGAATATTTCAGAAGGATCAAAGATAAATCTAGTCATATTTGATAAGCTCTTTATAATATTGTGTAAATTACCAGTGTTTTCATATGCTGTACTTCAAAACTTCTTCCCATTAATTTTCACTCTTTCCATCTTGTCATTAATTAAGAATCTTCCTACAGTATATTTAGATATATTTTGACCTGAATTATCATCACCCACTTTTTAATGTTTTCAGTTAGAGACCCAGGAAAAACCGAACAGCTCAAAGAGAATTGTAAGCCACTTGTGAATAATCTGTTCAGCTGAGTAAAAAGAAGGTGGTCTAAAACTAGAGGGCAAAGTGTTAAATAGAGCATCTTTTGTCTGATTCAGTCAAGTTTCAGACTTGTCATTTACACATTTTAAATTCATCTCCTTATTCAGCCTGCATAGCCCCCAGACTGAGGAGCAGTGGATGCACAAACTCCTGTTCACCAGTGCAGTGAGCCACTACACCAATTGGGCAAAGTCATTCTTCTCAGAATTATATTAAATCACATAGGAGATACTTTTTTTTTTTATCAGAAAGGTTATAATATTTTTATGTGGGGTGCAAAATTACATTTGAAAATAGGTATAGGGAAAAATTAAAATGAAAACAAATAAAAAATCCAGACAAAAAATCAACATATGAGTATTCCTTTGCAGTGAATTGCATTTGTGTTCTCTCATCACTGGATGCTAATTTTTAGGCTAAAATCAATGGTGATGTCCTTGTAGAAAAGAGAACATCATTATTTTTCTAAGAAATTTAACTTTAAAATAAATCTTTTGCTTTCTGACTTGTTTTTAATTGCCCCTCTACATTCCATACCACTGAATGAATTCATATGGTTGTCATTTTTCTTAAAAAGCCCTTATCTTTTAGCCAAATTAAACTGTGTCACACACAGTATCTTTAAAGGTCTTTCATCTACTGTATTATACCTAAGAAGCAGCACCACTGTCAAAAAAATCAACTAATTAAGAATGCAGTGCTGAGACATCACCTCAGAGGCAGTGTCTTTTAGGAACAATGCTGCCAACAGAAGGGTCAGGGAAGATGACACCAGCTGCTGTCTGTGCTGGGGCTCCCACACAGCCCTGCGCACCTCTGGAGCTGCTCCACAGCCTCTGCAACACCTCCGTGGCCTTTGGAAACATTAGCAAGGTTAAAGCTCTACAGCTTCCCTTCCTAAACTGCAGGTTTCTGCTCCTGGAAATTTGTGAGATGTTGTTGTGGTTCCTGTGTACACGATTATATGTGACAGCCCTGCATTGCTGGGGAGATGGAGTGGCACACATACACTGTGAGGTTCCTCAGGAGTGTTGCAGTGAGTTCTGGAGAGCCACTGGTGTGTTTCCTCGTCTGATCTGATTATTCAGTCCAGTGGAAGGTGAGCTTGAGCTGTTCTGAATTATATTTTGTCAAATCTCCAGACTGACAAAGTGAATCTGACTTGCATATGAAAAATGGATAAACCCACACTTTATTCCTGATGGCAGCTCTTTCTCCAGTGATGAGTGTAAGTTCCACTTTGGTTTAGAACACTTGCAACATAGCTGAAAACAATTTTTAACACATTAAACTGTTTAAAATAGAACCAGTTCTGTCTTGGAAAAAAAACTTTGCTTCATCAAAGAACAAGAGAAACCATGTTTGACGTAAGTTTAGTTAAAGGGAATGTCTGTAGTGATCTGAAACTTGCTAACCTTGCCAGAGAGGAGATGCAGAGGTGTGGTGTGGAAACCTGCTGTGGGATGTGGCAGACTCTCCTGCTGTCTGATGTGATGGTGGAAGGCACAGAGGGAAAGTTCTCAAATACAAGTCGCTAAACCCCAGGTTTAACAGTCTTCATGTGGCCCTCTAGATAAAATTTGTTTAAATTTTAAGGTCTCTGAATTGCTAAATCTGTGGATACATTAGTGAATATGCCTTAGTTTGGAAAATAAGCTCTTCAATAGATGATATCTGGTTTTTCTGCTGTTTCTATTTAATATATTAGTGAATTTTTTTTATCATAATCTAGTTCTGGGTTTTATATTTTGCACAAGAGCAACCTTAGCAAACAGTACCCAGCTTGGGATTTTCTAAAGATTGCTAACGTTCATGCTTGAACCCCAACCAAGTCATTCTTCTGGCACATAATACCTTAATTACAAAACAAAGATTATTTCAATTAAAACTGAAATCAATCTATTTCTGGGTTTAAAATTGCTATTTCATAATGTACATCACAATGCATAACAGCACAGGACAGGAAATGACTAATACTTTATCCAATTTAATTTATATCAGTGGAAGCTTAACCTTGATGCCTTGGCCATCATTCAAGCAGAGTAAACACCCTGATTTAGGGAGAATTGCTGTGAGAGGCTCAGCAGCACGGAGTGATGCCTCCTGCACCCGCCCTGCACTGCAGGGACACTGAGTCACGGCTCTGCAGAGTCACCCCTGAGTCACCAGAGCCACCCAGGAGCCCTCAGAGCTGAGCACTCACAGCTCTGCACGTCCCACCTGGCACCTTCCAGCCTCAGCCACACCAGGGAGCATTTCCCTCCTCAGCCCCTTGTGCTGTCCCCTGCTGTTGGGAACCTTTCAGAGCTGCTGGAGGTGGCACTTGGTGCTTTGCAGTTTTAGCCCTGACCATCGTCCTCAAGGATAGCAGGAGGGCTCGTGGTACCCCTTCCAGTTGGCTGGAAGTGGAGGAAATCAAAATTGCTCTTTGGAGAGTTTTTGATGCAGGCTCAGGAGACTGACTCAACGTTAAAAAGGCTTGAGTGTTTGCCAGCATGCTAATAAAAGTAATTGGAAGAGCTCCTAAGTGGCTTCAAAGTACAAATATTTTTAATTGCTCATTGTAAAATACAGTGTACCAACGGTAAGTGGCACAGGAATAGGAAGTTGTGCATAGAAACTCAAGCTCTTTAAACAGGGCTGTTCTGCCCAGAGCAAGTTCATCCTGGGAGGCAACAGCAGCTTTCAGGCCTCTCTCAGTCCAACACAGTTTAGGTACTGAAAAGAAAAGTAGCTCTCCAGATTGTTTTGGTTTGGTTGTTTTTCTGTCTTTGTCTCATAAGTTCATGAACAAATTTTCTTTTTAAATCAATCAATCATTTTAACAACTATGGGACCTCTCTTGCCATATCCTGATGCATTGAGGGCACACACATGCTCAGACATGGGTGCCAGCATGATGGCAGAGGGTGCTCAGAGCTGGAATGATTTCCTTTGTGATGTGGGTTAAATCCGGTGATAAAATCTCATTTGGTCACTAGGCTCTACCAGTCCAATTGCATTGCTGGGTTGAGTTTTTATCTGTCCCTCTTAGGTTTGCTTTGTTCCTTCAGAGAAAGGAGGAGCATATCAAGAGAGGAAATTAAAATTAATTTTAATAGAATATTATGCATAAATTGCAGTTTGTGATCTCACTAGATGCTAGCTGCATGTGTTTAAATATAGTGTGTCTCTTAAACCCTCAGCCTCAAACCTTCTCTTGTATTGAAACGTTGCTGTGCTGATTTTATCAGCATAATTTATTAAGCAGTTGTGTGTGTTTATCTTATTTTGGGGTTATTTAACCATACTCATGTGTGCACACACACCTCCTCCCTGTACTGTGTGCTACTGGAAGTGAGCAAATTGCTCCTTTTTATGGATGAATGGGTGCTGGATGTTTGAGGAGGTCTGGATTTCTCTGTCATCCAGCTGCATGTTCTTTTAAATTGCTTCATGCAGCTCCAGCAAAGTGATCCTAGGGCGGACCTGAGGCTGAGCTTGATGGCTTTGACTTGCTGACAGCACCTGGCACATCTGAGCCTCTGCCCACACCCTGTGAGGAGGAGGACACGTGTTGGGATGTGGGGGGGCTCTGTCTGCCGAGGGATGAGCTCTGTGCCAAGAACCACTGTAACCTGCTGTAAATTACAGCATCCCTGAAATTGCTCTAATTTGTGCCAGGGTGTATCAGCTGTGCAAGGGCTCTGTGCATCCACAGCTCCCCATGCCCACGCCTCTGCTCTGGCTGCAGGCAGCACGTTCACCTCCCTACAAACACAGCTCTTACAGACTGTGCCCCTTTTGCAGCTGCTTTCTGTGCTTGTCTCCTGCACATACAGCAGAAGCTGCTGGTTGAGTTGTGATTTTTACAGGGAAGGCCTAAACATAAAGCATCTTAAGGTTGAGCACCCTTCTTTTAATAAATAATCCCAAGTTATTTTACACTAGGGCACAAGAAAAGGTCTGTCATATGCTCTTTGGCTTTTCTACCATCTGAGCTGAGCTTTTGGCCATCCATGAGGGTGAAGGAATGGTCAGGTGGCCCTGTAGCAAGGAAACACTGGCCAAAGGTTGGAACTCCTTTTTGGCCTTGTTTAACTTTTTCCATTCCAGGAGATGAGAGGTTTTTGTCATTAAAGAGCTATCCTCACCTCAGTTTTTGTAGGTGTTTGTTTCTAGTCTACCTTTGCCCCTTTAATTCTATAAAATATGGTATTGGAGACCAAGTGGCTTTTGGTAGCCTTGCTGCTGTTTGCCTTCCCAGTCCCCAGCCAGTCCCAGCTGCAGGGTGCTCCTCACCCAAGTCCCAATACCGAGGACATCCCTGGCATTTATTTTGCATTCCAAATTCAAAAGTGTTTTACACCTCTAGATATTTTCATAAATTTCCATAAAATACACCAGGCAAAACACTTAAAGTGTTGCTCCTTGAGAAATTATTATATTTTGCATTTGGTTTATCCTCTAAAAAAGACCTTTTCCTCCCCATCCGTGTGGTGTCATTGATACAATGTACATTGCATCCCTCATATTAATACTCTGATCAATCACTGCTGACAATACAGTGTCTTTGTGTGAGGGGCTGTAGGACAAATGTTTTAGCTTGTGAGAAGAAAATTGTTAGCATTTGAATAGAGAAGAGCACGGGGGAAGGATTAATAGCCTACTTTGATGGATTAGAATGTAGGAAAATTGCTCAATATTAATATGAAAATGTTTGTGAATTGGCTGTGTGGGGCTGTCAATGGAAAATGAGGGCCAGTGATTATGTCTCCAAGGCCTTATCAGTTCAGACTTGACTCTCACCAAAGACTTTCACACAAAAGACTGATGAGAGCACTAGAAAATAGCTGAATAAGAGCCACTACAATAAGTGAGCCATTCAGCCACCAGTGTCACGATGTCAGGTTTTGTGCCCTTTATGTAATATTGTACATCTTTATATTAACATATCTGAATATGGATTTGTAATAAAAGAGGCAAATGAAACTACCTGCTAGACATTTTTATTTCTATAATTTTTTCTTATCTCTGAAATATGACTGGAAAGCGAACTAGGGTTAGCCTTAATAAACAACTGTGTCTACAAGGGAGATTTCTTTGTGAGCATTAGGTTAAGGGTTTCAAATATGGCTCTGTATTTATTCTGGGGAAAAAAGGGACTGTTTGATGGTCCTGAGAGACTTTGCAAGAAAACTTGTTTCCTATTACCATAGCTTCAAAACAGATCAAACAGACTGTTTCTTCTGTGTCCTGTGCTCTTAATAAGGTTTTAAATGCAGAAGTATGCCTAGTTATAAATGTATTTAACTTAATTGGTGTATCTCAAGGAACTTTACATATTAAATTACGCATCCTCTTTTTGTTTTATATTTTCTACATACTTTGTCTACCCAGGAGCTGTAATAAAGCTATGCAAGTCTTGGCTGTTGACACATAACTTGTGGAGCTGGACCTCCAAAAGACACCCTTGTATGTTGTTAGTGAGCTTACAGCACTTGTAGTTAGTTAGTTAGTTACAGCTTTTTTCTATTGCATTAAAATGCAATAACTAAAAAATAATTTTGTAAATGAAAGGCTATGGTTTTCCCCTGCTATTTTGCATGGGACTTTATTCTTGCTTTGGGTTTCTTATGTCAGTCTTTTAGCTATTCAGTGTCTGATTTAGCTTTGCACAAATTGTGAGTCGATGGCACACATCAGTCTCTGTGTGGTGACAGTGACACTGGATCCAAAGTGCCTGAAGTGTCAATAGGTGTTTCTGGAAAAGCTTGCTGCTCTCAATCACATCCTTGTTACCACCCAATGTTGTGGTAAATCCTCTATAAAATAACAGAATAAACTCTGGGAACTTTGCTTGTCCCAGTGATGAAATCACAAGTGTTCATGGTCAGCTTGAGCCTGCTCACTGTTGGTATGAGGCTGTGGCTAACAGATGTCACCCTCTGAGCTCTGGTGCTGCTGGCTTATCCAGACTAATTTCATTTGATGCAAGAGGCCTTCATTAGGTTTAAGGGTTGTATTGTGTGTGCCACAGGTCCTTGGACCTGTTCTGCTTCACTTTTCCAGATCAGATCTCTTTCTCTGTGGTACCTGTGACCTAGCCCAAGCATCTGTTTGAAAGGTAATAGACAACTTCTAAGAGTTAGTTACACTGCAGTGACATAATACTCTTATATGTCTTATGAGCACTTGTCCTCATGGATAAATGCAAGGAAATATGGAAAAAATTAAAAGAAAACCAGAACAGATAATTTAGTAAATATTTTTCAAAATCAAAGCTATACAGCACAAGATTTTAATGAATTGAAATTTTTCTAGATACCTAAATTTAGAAGTTGCTCTTTTTCTTGGTGGTGGTTTTGGAGAATGGTGACATTTTCCAGTTCAGGGATTTTCTTTATATTTGAGCTCAACATTCTGTTAAAGAAAATGGTATGTGTGTATCTATATTATAAAAAAAAAAAAAATGGTGTAAAAGCCTGTCCTAATTAGAGAAAGACTATTTATTTCGCAAGACCTTAATTATAAGTACACAACTTTTTAAAGCTTAGAGTTTTGTACATAATTAGGAACTCAGTTTCCTCTCCTCACTTGTAAATCGCAATCTGGTGCAAAGCAACAGTTTGGCACTTGGCTGTTTGTAATGTACTCTAGTTAGTACTAGATCAATAAATCTTTATAGCTCGTGCCAAGTCTCCTCAGTGGCTAAAAAAGGAATTTTGTGGATGTTTCAATAAAGCCAAAATAGCAGACTAGTGTGTTAAATATAGTTGTGTGTTAAACAGAGAAAGTGCATAGCATCAGCCTTGGTAGGAATGTAATCCACTTTTCAGATATTAGCTGCCAACGAATAAGAAAAAGTAAAAATTTAAGTACTGTAATGTTTTCAAGTCTAACTTGTATAAATTTCAGTGGAGATTCCTAATAGACACAGAAAGTTCACCTGCCCAACTTGCAAGAGTTTGTTTTAAATTATATGTGTGCCACATTAAATAGTTAAAGTACAATGCATTAATAAAACTTAATTTAAGCAGATTCTAATATTTTACAAAAAAAAAAATGTGCATGGATTGTCTGAGCCACATGATATGTGGCAAATGGGCCTTCAGAAGAAAATGGATACTCTTAGTGGGGAAAAGCAATAATCTTATTAAATCTAGAGCTGCAGCAAGTTCAGGCTCTGATTTGAAGCTGTGCTAGTGTTGCCATATTTTAATAAATTCATTCAATTATTACATGTTTTAACAATTTTTTTCACAACATTTTTCTTGGGAAATTTAAAAATCTGATTTACTGTGTTTGGCTGTTATAATTATTTAAGATTCACTTAGAACCTTGTATAAATGATATCACCCATTAATTAAAATATTCCACATATAATTTCACAGACGAAATGACACCTAGTACTTTATTTTCATCTCCTGTTCCTCTACTGCTTTGTCTCCATAGTAGCAATTAGGAACTACATTTTTCTGTGTGCTTGATACTATGTTTGGTAGTGATAAAAATGATTAATGATACTCCGTGAGTAATCCTCTTAGTATATATAACTAAGAATGTATCTTTGTGGACAGATGCAAGTAAACATTAATTTTGCTGCCTGTGCTCATGAGCCAAGCTGGCTGGACCCAAACCAGTGCTAATCTGGAAGCCTTATCTCCACTGTCATGTCATGTTATACCTGAACTGCTTTCAGTGTGGAAAAGTCAGTACAGATGGCAGATAAATAAAATTGTAGATAAAGAAATTAGAAAGTAGGTTCATGCCATTATTGAGGACCAGCCCTGAGGTCTCTCTCAAGCAGTCCTTGGGGTGTGATGCTTCTTTTTGCAGCCATATTGGATGCAAAACTTTCTTTTTATCACAGCTAAGTGTTCTAGGAGGTGAACTGCAGGTGGCTTTTCCCTGCTTCCAGGTTTGTCTTTCTCTCCAGTTGTAGAAGGGGAAAGGGAAGCTATAAGAAGGCTGGAAGAACAAATGCAGGACTTTGCAAGTGTGAGGTTCTGCCTGTGAGCTGGGCTGTTGGATGCCTTCTGGGGGGTTTCTAGCCAGGGGTGTGTGAAGGGCAGGAATCAATCCCCATGGGCCACACCTGCTGTGAGTAGACTGGAAAACACGAACACCCAAATATCCAATGGTTCGTGTTTCAACTCTGGTAACTGGAGCAGTATTTCTGGGCTCCCCTGGCCTTGTTGAAGGTCACATTGGCCGTGCTGATGTTGCTCATGCAGCAGAACCTGTGCACAGCATGGCATGAGCAGGGCACTTGGCTAACGGCAGCAGCTGGAAACACGACAGTAGGAAACAGGCCAGGCTGTGCTGTGGGAGCATCCTTGCTTTCCCCAAAGACTCTTTAGAACAACAGGCCATCAGGTGCCCATCAGAGCAGCTTTCCAGCTGACTCAGCACATCCTGGCTTGGCCTGATCACAGCAAGTCTGTTCTTTATAATGAGGAGTGACAATTCCAAAGTTGTCGCGCTGTTGCTTTACCGAGAGTTGGGGAGCAATTGTATATCCCTGTTTTCTGTAACGTGTGGTTTCTTTGCTTGTTTTGCTAAAGACACCACAGCAAGTGTTTGAAATTTATACCAAAATAAGTGTAATGTGATATTAAAATAGGTGTAGGTTAATTTTGAAGGAAGGATGGTTTTATAGCTCACTCTCTCATTGCACTGCTTACTTCCATTTATGGAATGACTCTTCAAGAGAGAAGTGATGACCTTAAAAAAAAATGTAAGGTGATATGTAGATACTGTTTTCCACAGTTAAAGGTCACCTTGACTTTTAATCTTGACTGCCATACTTTTCTTCTCATTAAAATATTTGACAAGAATTCTTTGCATGAATGAACAGCACAGAACACCTTAAGACTACTCAATTTTCACTAGAGGTGTTGCAATGCCATAATAAATAATTGTACTGGCAGCTAAAAATCATTATCTGGTACACACATTATCAAATAAAATGCTCTTTTATACATTTATTACCTTGAAAAATGTGTTTTTCCTCATAAAGGGATTAAGCAACAGCACCAAGCATGTTTCTTAGATTTTTTTTTTGTTTGAATATCAAATTCCCTGCAATAGTACAGAAAGAAAAGAATATTTCCCAAACACTTTGATTCCAAACAATTGAATATTTTTAATGATTGACTTTAATGAATAATTTCCTATTATGCAACTCTGCTTCCATTCTAGTTTGTCAGTACTTGAAGTGAAATATAATTCTGAACATCTGTTCAAGTATCTCTTGGTCTAATTTCTTTTATAGGAGTCAACCTAAAAATATGGGGCTATTTTAACATAGAAGCTTTGTTATTCACTATACCCAGATGTCAGTCTGAAACAGAACAAACTCAGGTTTAACTGTCATGAAATCTGACATCATAAATTTTATACCACTGAATAATAAGCCAAAATGAAAATCACTATGCATAATGCAGAAAGTCTTGTAACTTGACCTTTACGTAAAAGGAATGATTATATGTAAAAAGAGCTTTGTGAATTAAAAATGTAATTCTTTTCACCCTCTGTAGCTTGAGGGTTGCTATAGGCACTGAGTTTTTATTGTTATTTTTATCCCACTGAAATGAGTGCAGCTTCCAGCACTCAGCTGAGAGGACATGCTGAAGTGGAACAAGGCGAAAATAGGTCAGAAAGTGATAGGCCAAGCCACTTCCCTTGGAAAACCACATGCAATCCCAGGCACACTGATGAATTTTTTAAATTGTGTATATTTGCCTGCAGATTGTTAGCCTGTTTCAGGAACTTAAGGAACTGGCTGACACTGAGCACCAAAGACCAAAATACCAAATGGCCCAAGCTGCTGTGAAAAGCCTCAGTTCTGAAATTTGTTTAACATCTCTTGACAAGTGCTATTGTTTGCGAAGTAAGTGTTGAAGATGCTCTTTGCCAGAAAGATTCATTACTGAAAAGTCTTTTGTGTTTTAATTAGACTGTGGTTTAATTGCAATACATTTAAGATGCTGATTGCATGAAGGGAAATATGAGGAACAGATCACACTCATCACTACTGAGACCTGGGTTCAGTTGGCAAATTGAAAATTGTTACCTAAACTTTTTTTTTTCAGTTCAGTCATCGTCTTTCAAGACACCAATTTCATTGTATGAGTACTGGCAGTAATTGAATAAATGTTTGAATATTGCCACCAAGCTGTGAGACTTGAAGAAATTAGTTTCTAAACCCATGCAGGGAATTTGCTTGACATAATCAGTGCCTTTAGATTCATGATTACTGGGAAAAGAGAACTGGTGTTGACTACCAGAAATCACAAGAGAAAAAGAAATCTTTTTGTTGCATGCCAGTGTAACATACCGCTCAAATTTCTTCTCAACATTGTACATTTCTCCCTTTTCTGAAATCAAAAAAGGCATGCTTACTAAAGTCTCAGTCAGCAAACGGACATTTATATTGGAAATCCCAAGCAGCTTTCTGAAGGAACAAGAGTAGGAAACTAGACTGTATAAAATCTAAGTAGAGACTTAGATGTAGTGCTGGTTGTTTTCATAAACACTGTCCACTTTGACACATCTTTGTCTAATCAGCTCCTCTTCATGCCTCTCCTGAAGGGAGCCTTCCCTTCCCCTCCTGTATGACTTTGCTCTTTTCTAAATTAGAACCATATCCTAACCGTGCTGTTCTGCTGAATGGCTTTCACATTTAGTGAATAAAACAAAAAAAGGGATATGAAACCCGCAAAGCAATGTCTGACAACACAGAGAGAAGTTAAATCTAAATCAGGTTTTCAAGAAAATCACCAGAGAACCTATCAATTTAAATTTTATTTGCAATGAATACCTGCTACTTATAGCTAGTTAGCATTTTGACATGTGCAGATGTTTGCAAGGACAATTGTGCACCAAAAGCACTGTGTTTTATTTCTGGTTACATTCTCAGAAACTCTGTAGTAGTTTCTGATTAAAACATCCCCAAAATTCATATTTGGGAAGATCATGTTTTAAAAACTGCAGATCCTGCAGTTGCCCGGATTTCTGGCTCTGTTGACTGCAAGAAGTTATGTGTGTCTGTAGTACGTATCTGCAGGTTTTTTCCTAGCAAAATGTTTTGCATGTATGTAGCTTTAAGTCCTTGAGCAGGCTGATTAACATCTGTTTGTGTGCTTGAAATGACACCCATGCTTGTGGGCTTTTTGAATGAAAATACGAGCGTCATTTCTATGACGTGAAGAATTACTACCTTTTTTTTTTTTTGATTGCAAGTTAAAATGTCTCATTTTTAAATTTCTGAATGGAACATGTAAATAGATTTGTTGGGAAGAGCTAGAGAAGCTCTTCGCCAGCCTTTTCCTGCCGAAGCCCAGCAGCCATCGCCCTGCTCTGCCACACTGTGCAATCCTGGATGGCAGCCGAAGGGGCTGTGACAGTGATCCTCAAACTGCCACATGTGGCACACAGGCTAAATGAACTACTGTACATCTTTGTCCTGTCAGATGCTTTCCTTCAGGAACATGTCACCGGATCAAAGTCAAATATGTGCTCTTAAGGAGGTTTTTTTTCCCCCTGAATAGAACACCATATCGCATTAAGGAGCTCTGTAAGTTAAGGGATGATGACAGAGTTTAGCAGTTCATACCCTCAGAGCAGCCTTGTGAGCAAAGGCAAGCTTTGGGACCTCTCCTATTCTATATGCCTGATCCTATACCTGTCAAATATGTTATGTTAAGGGTGTCTGCAATTGGCCGTGCCTCACTGCCATTAAGCAAGGCTAACCCAAGGAGATGATAACATTTTCTATCTGTTTGAGAAGATTTAAATCTTCTTACTGCTGAGGGAGCTTACTAAAGCTAAAATTGATTTATCAGCAAGTATCAGAGAGGTTAAGTAAACTGCACACTTGTTTTAGCAGCTACCAGTCATCATCTTTTTTAAAACATATGTCACAAGCAGGTATCTTCATGAATTTTACTTTTCCACTGGGCACTGTACTGCTTTCATCTCCATCTGCCAATTCACCGAGGTCAGGCTAAAATTAATCCAAGTCAGTGTTATCGCCATCTTGAACAATGCTAATGAATTTTCCATTGGTAAGATTGCTACCAAAATACTACTGGTGAATGTTTTCTACATCACAAGACAGTCTGGAGGGAGATATGTATTCATCACCATGGAAACATGAAGTTCATTTTAAGTAGTTTTGAGTTTATTATTAAACCAGCTTCAGTCACGGCTGTTGGTTCTGTTGTGCAACTTGCTTTTCTTAACTCAGGGCACTTTGGACGTAATCATGACTGGTTCTAAATCCTGAACCAAATATGTCATTTAGCTCTGAAGAATTTCTACTTGTCGAGCTCACTCCTTGCATTCCAAGAGAGGACCTTGCATATGTGGCTGATTTACTTCTCAAACACTTTGCCAGTTGTATTTCCCTTACCTTGAGAAAAATAAGATAATTTCTCTATAATTTCTGGAGCTGAAGAAGTGACCTTTGTAAGAGACAGATGGAAGTTTAATGTGCATAAACTGTCACTTTTAGCCATTGGTAATACCATAATGATCGACTCCAACATGATTTCACCAAAATCACAGAGTGGTTAAGTTAAATTTCAGCATTACTACAGGAATAGCACTTGGCAGAGTCAGATTGTTCTCTTTTTATTCCTTTTTTTTTTCCCCTGCAGATTATTGCTTGTAGGAAGTTTAACTTTGTAAATGAAGAACAACAGGTTGACAGTCAGGTGTACCAAAAGTTGTGTATAGAGATGTGTATCTTTGATATTTGAAGTCACAGAAAAACAAATTATACCTCAAAGAATTGAATTTATTTGTGAAAAGTATGAGGAGGTTTTTTTGGCTGAAAAGCCATCTTGGTGTGTTTATAGCCATTAGGAATATAAGAAACAGAAAGGTAGATATGGTACTTTGATAATTAGTATATATCTTTAAAATATTCAGACTCTTTTTAATGATCCCCTAGTATAACTCTTAGAAGTTGAAGGCGAGATTTCCATGCCACCACAATTCCTTGATGGTTTCATTGCTTGCTCACTGCTGGCATCAGACAAATTCAGAGCAGAAACCTGAAAGGTGAAAGCCTTCATACTCTTCTCCCTAATCTTTTAATCTGTTCGTATTCCTTGACGTCCTGCATTAGGCCTCCATTATTAAGTCCACCTGGGCATGGTAGATTGCTTTCCTCCCCAGAAGAAAGGAGAAGAGCTGTTTATGAAAGTAAAGGTGAAGAGGACTGGTAAAAGAAAATGAGTGTTGTGTGTGACGCTCTATAGAACTTCTGTGATAAGCTGGGACTCTTAGCTGGGGGGAGGTTGAGGGATGGGTTCTACGTACAAAGCTGTATTTTCCTTTATGAATATTTTGCTTTGTCTGTTTCTTTGTTGCGGCTATTGATGGTTAGCAGCAAGGTCCCCTACAGGCTGAAATATAATCTTTACCTTTTGGGGATTTGCTTGGGGCTCCAGTAGAAAATTTCAGCAGAATATTTAATTTATCACCAACAAATAGGTGTTGAGAGAGAGGACTCACCAAAAGGAGCACATCCTTTGCCAGGTAGAGTTGTCTGTGATCATGGACTGTCTTGATTTGATGTGACTAATCAACGAGAAAAAACTTCATGCAAATAATAAATTTGGAAAAATTCATTTCAGAACAGACTTGTGAATGGCTTTTCCCTAGAAGAGAGCAGCTGAATAATGGCACTACACAGTGGCAGATGTTAAATAGAAATAAATATATAGAAATAAATATGTTCATTAGATTTTGACTTGAATTTACTTACTCTAATCAACAATAAACTGGGATTTTGGTAGATGCAGGACTGGATGTAAACACTTCTAGTTCTGTTTGTGATAAAAGAGACTATCAATTTTTGTGTACATTTTTCCTGTTAAGATGCTCAGGTGACCACTTAAGGTAGGTTTTTGAGTGACCTCCTTTAAATATGTTTTAAAAGGATCAAGGGAAATTGCATACATTATGTTTACATGCTGTTCCCACATGCCCAGCCCCCAAACTCTGCATCTTTCTTTAGCCCCTGTACATTTTATACAGCTGCTTTCCCTCCACCAGGATAAGTGAGCAGTGCCTCTCCTACAGATTCCAGATGAGCACTCCCTCATCTCCCTTTGAGCGAGCTGTTGGAGACCTCCCCTTCTGTTTGAGTGATCCCAGATATCTCCTGTGTGAAGTGTTCTGGGCACTCAGCATCCTGTTTGGCACTCAAGTCCCCCCATGTCACAGCCCTGAGTCTGCTGCAGTGTCTGTTGGCCCCTCACACTTGTGGCTGCTTCAGGTAGAAATTTCTTACCCTTAGTTGTGTCTTTCTTCTGGATGGTGCCTTGGGCCAAGAGCATTGAAAGCCCCAGAGACAAGGACAGGCACAGTTTCAGGTGCTGGAGGCAGGGGTGCTGCCCATAGTGAAGGCAGGGGGTCAGGCTGGGCCATACAGGTGGGTGCTGTAGCACAATCCAGTGCAGGCTCTTCCACATGGGATGCATCCACAGGCTGGTGAACATCACCAGCTCAGGTTCATGCCCCAGCCTTAGATAAGTGTGTACGTTCCCATCAGTGCGTTTATGGTGAGTGGTAGCAAGGGCTACTCAGCTTAGGCCTGAGCAGATGACAGCATGGCTCACATGAATACCCAGTGCCAGAATTTTTCTTACCTTATGAATCTAAAATAACACAAGAGAAGTATAGGAAATGAAAAACATAGAAATAAACAAGTAGTAAGTATGTGGCTGGCACTCCTAATGGTAAAAGCCTATCTACATAAAAAAGGGCTTTTCTGCTTGTTTAGACAACATCACTTAACCCTGAACAAATATTTAGATACATTATATTCAGTGGTATTTCTTTTTTTCTTAATGAATGGAGTTATTTGCATATCTATTTTGCTGAAGCTTGGTATTCTCCTCTGTGAAACATTCCCTTCTGCCATGAGTGAAATGCCTTTCACCGAGACAGCAGCAGTACAGAACTGCTTTTTGTCCTAGGATTCCTTTCCTGAAATTTGCCAGGTCAAGTTTGTGGTCTCCCCTACAAAACGTGGTGCCAATAAATCTAATCCTTATTTCATTTGATAAACAGAAGTTGTAGCGTACACGTCTCCGCATTTTGCACTTGGCTGGGAATCTGCCTTGCTCTTCTCCCGCCCTCACCCCTCCCTTCTGCAACTGTCGGGTTATATTTGAATGCCAAAAAAACAGAATTAGTTTTGCACATCAACGCTGACTTATAAGGCTATTTGAAGTTAAAGCTCTTTGCCAGTTTCCATTTTCTTCACAGTGTTCCCTTCCGCTTTGGGTTTGAAGAAGGAGGGAAAAAAAAAGAAAAAGTTATTTAACAAAACTTGATCTGTTTGAAACTGCAAAGTCCAGGCTGTCCTTCCTGTGCTACCACAGACAGCATGAGAAATGAAGGCTGAAGGGCTCGGCCGATTTCAGGAAAAAAATGCCCCAAAAAGGTCAGGAAGAAATGGGAGCCTTTTGATTTTGTGCTCCCCGGGTGATATTCAATAACTCTTTTGGTCTTTATACTGTAGGACGTAGGCTCATTTGCTCAATTTGGGGTGACAGCAGTGTGTTTTGTCAGAACATAGCTGGAGTTTTAAATGAGGACGGCATTCTGAGGCAGTAGGAAACATCCTTTATCTTAGCAACAGGAGGGCATGGAAATGCAAGTTTTTTTGGCAGCAGTCGTATAAATCTAGTGTTTTGGAGGGGCTGACCCGGGCTGTGTGGAAGGAGCGCTCAGCTTTCCTTTGACGGTGTGATTTCCTGCTCCACGGTGGAGAACTTGTCTGGACGGGGTCCTGAAGAAAGCCTACATCAATTACTTGAAAGGAAATCAACTCTGTCTCCAAATGCTTGGCAGCAGGAATATTCATTGTTAAGGGGTTATAAATATATAGAAGTATACACGCACACAGCCTAACAAACGCTCTTCCATTTTCAAGCATTTGCTGTTACAGTGACACCACTACCCCTTGTACTTAAACTTCTGTCAGTGCTGCCTTTGTGTAAGGCTTTTTCCAAGGGCCTTTAACTTCCCCCCCAAAAAATAATTCTTAGACTTGAACAGAAAATACAGGGTCTTAGCTTAGAAGGCTTGTTTTCAGATAAAAGAAGGTTAGTTTTGTTTTTCAATGCTTTCACATTGTCAGAAATAAATAACAAGAAATTTGATCTCAACTGAGAACATTAAATTTAATTTTTTTTTCCTGGTTCATTGAGGTCAAGTATATTCTAATTTATTTCCCATTGAATTTTTTTTCTTTCACGACACTGCCATGAATGCAAGCATCCTTAGGTAGTTTAGAAAATATAAAAAATTATAAAGTGAAATATCTTTGGAAAGCTGCTGCTGTGTAGAAACTCTTGAGCAGCTGTTACATCTTTTGTGTCAATAATCCTTAAATTAAAGAGTCATTAAGCACTCAGTTACATGATAGATCGTAATGGCTCAGTGTAAAGCTATTGTGTAAATCTGTAGAGAGAAGCCTTTTGTTTGCGTAAACCATAACTCTGAGCCAGAGGAGTGCCTAAATATGTACGTACATGGCACTTTCTAATGCCTCATCATGACTCATTAGAATTTGTTTTATAGAAAATTGATGCATTTCTGCTTTTTATTCTTTCCTATTTAAGCAGAAAAAAACCACGTTTGGTCTTAATGTTTTTGTGGTTCTTTGACCCTTTTGGATTCAAAGCTCTACAACTTTTTTTTTCTTCTCTCCCTAGGGCCCAGCACAGGGGCCTAGGACCTGGCTGTATTTTTTGTTGCATCGCCGTACAAATGGAATATGCCCCACCACAAAAGAACAAACAGGAGTGAAAGGAGGAAGGAGTGGGGTAGGCAGTGCTCATGTGGGATGTTTTGCTGGGAAATCACACTGGAAATGGTGGCAGACCTTGAGCTGTGTGTTGGTGAGAGGTCCCTCCTGTGCTGGCAGGGCGGTGGCTCCCTTGGAGGGGACAAGTGACTTAGGGCACACGTTGTGACGTGCTGTGTAGATCAGCACTTGTACATCTCAGCCTCGTGCCAGAAACTTGTCCCTGGGCTGGCCAGCCCACAGGAGCGTGGGGAGGTGTGTGCTGTGACCAGCCAGGCCGGGTGAGGTGAGGCAGGGCTGTGGGAACGTGCCAGATAACTCTGCCTGCCCCACCAAGTGGCCTCATTTCCGTGCGTTCCCTCCCATCTCCATCCTCTCATACGTATTTCAAAACTGTCCCAGACTGTACATGCCTTGGAGAAAGATTAATTTTCAATGTAACACCCACAGAGAAATTCATGTCCAAAATATGTTCTTCTTGTGCCAAAAGAAGAACAATAAATGACTGGGAAGAAGGGAAAATACATTTCCAGACTAGAGAGAACTCACCTCCTGTCCTCCCCTAAGCAAAACCACATTGCTGCTGCTGTTTAGTTCCTGTAGATATTAGGAAGAGAAAACGTCAACAAGTAATGGGTCTCACCAGTGTGGAGACTGCTGGTGGAGTGAGGGAAATGATGCACTGCTCTCCGTCAGGGATTTTTGAGTCTGAAGATACCTTGTGAAGGCAAAGGGTCAGTGCCTCAAGTAAGGACCCAAGTAGGTTCAAGTCCAAGTCCTGTTGATTGTTGGTCCTGAGAGCCAAAGATGGGCTGTAGCAGAAGCCAATTTCAACACCTGGTGGAGGAGGGCACAGGATATGACTGTGGCAATGCAGGATGGACTGTGGCAGTGATCTGGCTGCTGGGAAGGGCAGGCTCCTGCATTTTAATGTTGCTTTCTGCTTTGGGGGCTTTCCCAGCCAGGGCAGATCCTTGGGAGGTTGGGCAGGGGTCTGCAGGAGCTGTCAGAGGAGAACCACCCTGCTTTGCTGAAAAAAACTGGAGTGTGTCTGAAACTGGTTGCACTCTTCAAATCACTATATAAAAAAGGATGGTTCCTAACCACCTCCGCTTTAAAATTGAATATTAAAGAAGGGGAAACCAGGGAAGAAATCTCTGGAGGTTTCAAAGTGACAGAGACAGGAATGGCAGCCACTCATCCTGACTTCCAGTTCCCTGTTTACTCCCTTCCCAGAGCACTGGTGAAGACAGCTCCACCAGCCCTGGTTAGACAGAATTCTACGGAGTAGATCCAAACCTCATTTTTGGCCAGAATTGTGTAATGACAGCCTATCTGTAATATTTCCATTTTGCAGATGTATCTGTTCATGATGGGATCAACATGGGATAATATTTTCTAGCCTTTTCCTTTTTTTTTTTTAAGCTGGAAAAGGAAAACTCATTTGGTTTTTCTATTTTACAGGGAGGCTTTTAACTGGTGGTTAGGACTTTTTGGTGGTAGTTGTTATTTATTTTTTTTTACGATATGCAGGGAAATGTTGTTTTACCCAGGCATCTGTTTTAAGTTAGTTCTTGACCTAGTAAAAAAACTTCATTCATTACATGGACAAATTGCTGATATCCAAATATTTTATTTGATTAATTGACTGAAGGTAAACATTTTCTTCAAAATACTGCAGTTTTACTTTAAAAGGAGCACTACAAATTGTGAGTGGATTTTGAATAATCAGGATGTTTAGTCAAGCAAACTTTCTGTACTTTTTATTAATATATTTATCACATGCACAGTTTAGCTTACAGAAACTCTCTGTAATTATAATTTATGTAAATATTAATTTTATTTTCTCTAATACCTCTAAAGTAATCACTTTTCTTGCTATTTGATACTCTCTTCATTAGACACTTAACTTCCACTTTGTTTTTCAACAGGAGTTGTGACTCCTTGAAAAGCATGAAATCTCTAAATTATGAAATCCAAGCACTCCTCTTTGAGCCCCTGACGCCGAGGAAACTATCTGAATACACAAAATTAGAAAAACATACACAGAATAGTTGTTTAAAATTCACAGCTGTCAACATGGCGTGTTTTGTGTGAGAGAAAGAATGTCGGGAGGGCTGAGTTCCCCAGCTCTCCCCAGATGGATTGGCTCTCCCTGCCTTCTCCCTGGGCATTGTCTGGAGGCTGTGCAGGGATCCATTTGCATGGCAGCACAAAGCTCCTCTGTTGGAGCCCCTGCCCAGCATCTCCCCAGGCTTTCCCTTTCAAGGGGCCTTCCTGGCCACCGTGGCACAGCTTTTCCTGCGCTGCTCTTTAGGAACAGACAGAGATATCTGGTGTTTTCAGAGGCTGCAGAACAGAGGGCAGGTTTCAGCTACAATGGAGCTGCTGGAATATATGGGGGCTCTGACTTTTAAGTGTTATTGAAGATAAACTGTGTTGGAACAGCAGTAGTTGTTTGTAAGAATAAAGTTATTGGGGGTATTAGGATTGCCAGCTTTTTATTTGTGCCGCATGACATGACGGAAAGGGTATCACTGAACATCAAGTATCAGAATATGTAATTTTGTATGCTAATTATAGCCTGAGTTTTCCCACCAACACTGAGGAAAATGCATTATTTATCATTTTATTCTGCTTCAAAAGTCATAAAGCACCTTTAAAAACAAACAGCTGAATAAACCTGATTACAAATGTCTCTGAGAATCGGATCAATTATAATTAAACTTTTAGATGGAAGTACAGATATATTTTTAAATTAATATTGTCTTCTAATAATAATTAATTACAGTCAATTTTTCTTCTTCCTGCCTATTTCAGTGATATTCTGTGGCTTGTATAGCAATAGGGGTTCTGCACAGAGTAAATCTAGGGCATTGGAATTACATTCTGCAAATCTTAGGGTAGAAATTTGTAGAGAAAGTGAGCTCTGCCTTCTCCTTTTTTTGCAGAGAAGCCAACTTCTGTTACAATAGCCAAAGGTTTGTCAGCATTTCCAAAGGGCTGTTTTCAGAGATTTACACCTTGTTGTAGGCTGAAACTTGGCAAACAGGCTTGCATGCCTGAAGGGATTTAGTGTTTAACATGTCTGAATATTAACATGATTAAGCAAAAATTGGATGACTTTATTAACCATAACTTGATTAAAGGGTGATTAGTCATTTTTATGTTTGAGAATAACAGCCTTCTGCATTTGGTGCAGCAGAAAGGAGTTTTTGCTGCTCAGGGTTCTTTTGCTTTTGTTCAGAGCAGGTTATTTCCAGCAGGGCATCCTGCGTGCAGGGAGCAAAGCTTGAGCTCAGATTAAAACCTGACACAGGTATTTTTTACACACATATCACCCCACTCACATGAAACTGATCTAAAGAGATTTTATTTTTTGTATTTTCAAGCCACAAGACTTGCCTAGTAGAGATAGATTTTCTCAAAAAGGAGAAGTGTTTGCATGAGTGAAGTATTTTCCTCAGCTTGCAGATGCTTATGCAAATACACATAAACATCCACAGCGGTCGCTTTGGGAAGTGCAGCATTGAAGGGAGCTGAAGAAACAGCCCAGGCTGCTGCCCTGACCTCTGTACTGGGAAGGTTTTGCACTAAATAAAGTAAATTGTATCTGGTACTGCAGCAATTGACATTACTAGTGGTGGTGCAGAAAAATAGCTGTGTTCTCATTATAAAGATTTGGGTTTTTTTCTGATGGCAAATTTGATCCATTTTAATAATATTTTGCTCAAGATACTTGTGGACTGCTTGGCTGCTAGCTCAGTGACAGGAAGGGATGTTTTGCCATTAGCTTCAAGAGCACCAATCATGTGCTGCTTTTTTTGTTTTCAGTGCCAGGAGACAGGGGTTAATAAAGATCTTCAGAGACATAGCAAAGCAACAACAAGTCCATACAAAACTTGAGAGACACTTACTCCCATAAAATATGAAGTAAAAACATTGTAGTTTAAGCCTAGTGAAATTATTGTTTCAGTGGTTAAAACCAGACTAATTTAGAATCTCAATCTCAAGAAATAAACAATGAAGCTAAGTAATTTAATAAAAGTAACTGCTGAGAAAGACACTATTGATAAATATTATCATTACATGTGCCATTGAATTTTAATTAGAATTTAGCTATCTTACATAGCAATTAACTCAAATGAGAATTCTACACAAACTGCTCTAGAAAAGGAGTGTTCATATATGCTAATGACTACTATGCGTGATTAAACATTGAGAAAATAAACTCCAAATGTATGCTAATAAATGGCAAAATTTACTGTGTAGAATTAATATCTAACAGAGGAATGCAGAGATGTTTCAAAGCATGTGTGTATATTGTTTAAGTCAGCACATTAAATTTCAAAACTTAGGGCCCTGCAAATGGTACTGCTGCATTTGCTGCTTTCACAGGAGCAGCTCTGCTGGGATAATGGAGCAACCTACACCAGCACCTTCCCACCCTGAGTTTGGAAATTGTGTTCTCAGGAAATCACTTGACCTTGGAAAATACAGGGCTTTTATGTATTTCCCACTTAAAGGCTGTATATATTTAATCAACTCTTATAATTTAAAAAAAAAGTATTGGTTATTTTATTCCTGAATCTTTGTTGTATTTCAGGTGGATTCCAAGAAATGTAAAGTAAGAATTAATTTATTCACATCCTAGTTTATTATTATAGGTGGCACTATCAGACTCAGATTAATTAAATGATGATTACTTAGCCATGTCCATCAAGAGCTGATACCTGACCTCATTTTTTGGTTCGTATGTGAAGATTTTTGCTAGCATCTCATTAAGGATGCTAAAATGTAAGGGGAGAGAGAATTATACCCAAAAATCTGCCCTGTTCTTGCACAGCAATAACCGGATTCTGCTCTGTTCAACAGGCAGGAAAAAATGCTTTGCAGCTCTGTCATATATTTGCTTGAAGGAAGAGTTTAGTGAAGCGAAGCAAGGCTGGAATGACTGTTTTCTCATGTATGTTGGACAAGAAAAATTAATCTGTGCATGGTACTTGTTTTGGCTGTGCTTCAGAAGCCATCTCTTGTGATGTCACCTGTAAATAGCCAAGAACTTTGACATCGACTCTGTGTGAAGCTGTTTAAATAAGTGCCTCATTTATAGAATCCTGCTGCCTGCAAAATGGCTCCAATGGTGTTATCCTCACGCCTGAGGGGAAAGTTAAATAATGAAACCCCAAAGAGTTTCTAAGTGGGGAGAAGAGGCACAGGAGGGAGAAGGAAAAGAAGGCTAATCTGTGACAGTACAATCTCATTTTATCTCCTGATTGTAGAGGACTCGGTAGTTAAAAAAACATAGCATAAAGTCAGAGACACAAAAGGTGTATGCTCACCATTTCTCAGTTAATGTGCATATTTAAGTTGGTAGTTATACCTGAAACAACTCAAAATGAATGCGTTGGAGCAGGTATAGTGCTCTGTATTCACAGAATGGTTTAAGCTGATTTTTCTGCAAAACAGTCTCAAGGGTTGTTAGATTTGAAGGAACTTTTTTCTAAAGAGATATTTATAAATACACTATCTCTAAAGAGATATTTATAAATATATGTGCATATAAATTCTACTCCAAGGCCGGTGCCTTTGTCTTTGTTTGCGGTTGTGAAAATTCTCCCTGTAGCTCATCTGCATTCATCCCAAGGAGGTTTTGGCCATAAACTCTGCTGTACTCTTACACAATCCTACTGTTAAAGTGCAGAAAGATAGTATTTGTATGTGACTAAGAATAGTATATTTTTGATCCTGTGCATTACAGCACTAATGTTCACTTCCCTTGGCACCACCTTTATGTCTATTATTTAACAAAGTCCTAGTTCACTTAATTTGTTCAGTTAGTTTGGGGGCAAGAAGAAGTGGATCTTTCTTATTTTGTTGAACAAAGCTTCTGGCTAAATCAAGTCATCCTTTGGGATAGGTTTTTGCTCTAATATGGGCAGCTCACTTAAATTTGTACACTTTAAACAGAAATGTCCAAACCAATGATTTACAGACAGGATTAATTGCTAAACTATCTTTGCTGTAGGTTAAATACAGGTCTATGGAAATTTTGCTTACATTTCTATTGTTCTTGTTACAATTTCTGATGGACTTTGTCAGTGGTTTCCATTAAGTCTTAAGGACTGACACTGAATTCCTAAATGTGAAAACCAACCATTGCGGAAGATGAACTTTTTTTGTTATTGTGGAACACATTCTGCTGTTAGCTGTGGTTTTAGAACATTATCCCTTCAGTTTAGTTTATTGATATGTTAAGAAAGTGTTTGTTTTCCCAGTTTCCTACTCAAGAACACGAAAGGTTTCCCAATGCAAGACCATAGCAGCCTGTTATCTAAAGTTTCATGCTCTGTAAGCAATAGAATTACCAGTGTGTACTTGCCAAGTAGCTTCAGAATGACAGTTTACAAGCATCAGGTCAAGTAATCAAAATGTTATAGTGGATATTTGCTACAAATGTAAATATATCAAGTATCTTTAATTGTGGTGTTTGCAGTTAAAGTAACCCAACGCCATCTTATCTGGGGGTTATCGTCTGAACATTTTGAGTAGAGCTATAATAATATTTATTTTTGTTTTATGTGATGAACAAGTCTTAAAACTAAATCTGGTGAATTAAGAGTTGTATTTCTGAGGAGCTAACTACCACTACTTGACTGCTGTTGTAAAACTTTATTAGGCAATACATCTGACCTCAAATTGGAAATTTGTGTTGGAACCAGTTTAGGGAATCATTATAGCTCTGTTGTTAATTTTATATTTGTCTAATAAAACACAGCAGGAAGTACATGACATGTGCTAGAGCAACTGATGGTAGCTGCTAGTCCTGGTTTTAACTACTGTTTCCTACCAGGCACAGGCACAGACAGGAGAAAAATAAATAGAACTCACTAAGAGAGATTACTTTTTTTTTTTTTTGCTCGAAAATTGCTGTTCAGTACTCTGTGGCTAATTCTAGGGAGGACTTTAATATTGTTGTTACCACATATATATTTGTAATGAAAAATGTGCATCACCATGATTTTAAAGATAAAGAAGGGGTGGATATATTGTATCATTTTCCAGACTGTATTAGGAGCACCATTCTGTTCTTAATGATGTTACCTGACCAGACTTTATTTTGGGGAATGAGCATGTTAAAAATGGGATAAAGGAAGATAAAGAAAGAATAGCTAACAATGCAGTTGCAGAAGTGACAGAATCTGAAGAGAAAGATTTAAAGACTGAATACCATCAAATTAAGCATACCAGAGAAAATCCATGCCAAAACACAGAATGAACTGGTAAATCATAATGGAGATCTAGTAATATAGGTTTGTCAATTCTAGTATGTGGAGAGAGGACTACTGGAAATCCAGAATAAGACATACAGCATCAGTACTTAAAAACAGGAGAGGAGTAGGAGTGATTTGATAAACAGCAGGGTTTTGAGTCAGATCTCAGTAGTAAACCAGTTTTTTAAAAATTATAAAGAAAACATGGTTGAAGGCATTGAGTTAAATGCAAACTAGGAAGTGTGCGTTTATCCAGGGTAGAGCAAGCCAACTTACCTTGATTTTTTTTTTTTTTTTGGTGAGGCAACTGTTTTTTCTATTTCCTTTTGTACACAAAGGAAATTCGTTGGATCTAAGCTCTTTGTAATTTAGTAAAGCATGGTATATTGTCCCCCTGAGAAGCATGGAGTGAAACTGATGAGGATTGGTATAGGCTTTGTAAATTGAGAAAATTTACAAAATTGGTATAGGCTTTGTAAGTTGAGAAAAGAATACATTAATGATGGATGTGGAGAACATCACCCCAGTATTGAAGATACTGCAGCCATATGATGACTGAAATGGGAGGAAATAACACCATGCAGGGCATATTTGGCCCTGTGCTGCACATACACCAAAGCTCTCCCCAGTACTGGCTTGAGGTGTGTGTTTCTGTTTTGGGCTTTCTGCTCTTAGATAACTTGGTTTGATCTTGGGAGGCTTCAGCCTGCTCCAAGCTAGGACAGGTTGGTTTCAAAGATGCAGTTCTTCCACAGAATTTTGTAACCTCCACCCAATTCATCTTTGCATTTTCTCTCGAATTGTCAGTATTTTCTACATTTGTCCTTTTCTTTAGAATGGTGTCCAGCCCTGCTCAATTGGAACAGTGAATTAGATTTTTATCTTTTGTGGGTGTTAAAAACAAGTTGCTATACATTAGTGAGCTCTGGTTATGGCTTATCCTGAGCCACCTCTATATCAGTTCCTGTCCAGGTTATCATCACTCTCATTTTAACACCCTTTGGCTCTTGTGGCATGAGTGCTGTTTGGCTGCCATATTGATCACTAGCAAGAACCTCTCCATTCACACATTCACAGTTTGCTGGCTGCTTTTTCTGTATTTCCACTTTGTGCATGCTCAGCAGTCCTAAATACCAAGGCTGTCTTCATTCATTAGCTCCTTCCTTCAGTCATTCATTCTTGCAGACCCACAAGTGTAACTGGAGGTGCCAAGCCATGCTGGATGAGTTTTTCACAGAACCTCAGTCCATTTGAAATGGCTAATTTTTTATCAAGTGAATCAATGCACAAACTTGGCAGTAGAAGAAATGTGGACCCTGTTCTCACTTTAGCCTTTCTGGGGTCAGCAGGCAATATTAGCAGGGCTTGTTTAATTCATGTTATTTACTAGAAGGCTTTCTTGTCCTTGTTGCTGTTTAGAAAATGGAGACACACAGAGAAAAACTAAGTGTGTTGGAAAGAGTGCTCCATAAATTTTTCAGCTATTTGTGAGATTTTTGACTCATTTCTTTTTCATTTGTTCAGATTTAATTCTGTTTTTAAAAAGCTTGGTCTTTACACAAAGGAAAAAAAAAAAGAAAGGAAGAAGGGAGAAGTGTACATTGACATACTAAGTGAAAAACCTCAAGAAAAATTACAGTAAATTAAAATTTATTTCCCAAGGGACAGAACATATTTCAGTGGGATGAAGGAAGAAACTAATAGACTTTCTATGAACAGCCATTTTTATTTAAAGAATAAGCTTTCAGGCAAATATAATTCTGCAGCCTCCTGAGGATAGCCTTTTTTCTTGTTAGGAATAATACCAATTAAAAAGTGCACAATTAAAAGCACTGAAAGTTTGTCAATGTACATTTTCCATGGAGCTGTGCTTTCTATTATGCTGTTGCTTGCTTAACATGCTTTGTGGTGCTGGTCTTAGCAGGAGCTGCATCTGTGCTGCCAGTCTGCAGACAGTAATTAGTTAATGCTGCCAAACATAAATGAATTGTGTCTGCTAATCTAAAGCACTTTCTAACAAACCAAACCTTTGGGGAATATTTTACAATTTCAAAGTATAAAATTTGACATTCTGGATTTTCCTCACCTGTTGCTTTCTCCTGTGTCTGTTTTGGAGGGGTGAAGGGTTTTTTTTTTTTTTTTGTTCAAGTTCAGATCACATCCATGATCTTGCAGAGCACACTCAGACCAATAACACAACTGAGCAGGCAGTGCTGCAGGAGAAGTGTGAGAGTGAGCAAATGAAGAGAAGAACTTAAAACAGCTGTGCTGCCAAAGATGTAGGAAGAAAAATTATGCCCAGGAAAGGGTTTGCAGGTTGGCTTGTTCATCATGGACTGAAGAGCAATTAGGGTATTTTTTCCAGCCATCACACTTTCACTCTCATCTTCTACTGGCACTTTTGTGTAGGTCCTGTCTGTCTTCAGCTCTCTGTTCAGCCTGGCTTGGCTGCCACCTTGTCCCCTTCAGCCTCTTTTCCTCCTCCATAGTTTATAGTTACTTTTGATCCCTCATGCTTTTTGAGTTGACAGCAGCCATATTGATATTAGATGAGTAATTCTTAATCCACCTGAAGATCCATATCTGTTGTATTTCTTAGCCCTAAAGGGGCAATAATGGGATCTCTGCTTGAAAATCAAGGAATTTCATTTAGGGTACAGGCAGTTTTATGAAATTTACTCCAGTATTTAATTCTTATTCCTAAAGTCCCTTTCATTTTTCAAGGCACATCTACTTGATCTGATTTATGATGGTAGAGTCAAGTTGTGGGGGCAAAAAAAGAGACATTTTTGTTCACTGTAACCAAATGGTTCTCAGTCGTTGAAAACTTCAGTTGCATTAACACTGTGAGGGTTACCCTCATTTTTCATAGATCTCCTTGAAAATCCATTTCTCACACACACATACACAAAAAGATGATTTCAACAAAGTTATATGTTTAGAAAGTTGAATGAAAATACTCCATAGCTAATCTTGACAGCTCCAAGCTGGAGAAAAGCCAGGGCCCCAGAACAACACACAGCCAGTGCATTTGTAATAGAAGCCAGAAATCAATACACATGACCAGATTTTCCAGCCCACCACGCTCATTTTGCAAAGGCAGCAGAGGTCTGGCCGGGAGCATTCCCCTTGTCAAGGAGACTCTGATGGCCAGAAGCTGCCGATGGCAGCGTGGCTGCCTCGCATGCCAGTTGTCTTATCTCCTCACAGGGGAATGAGGGACAGCAGCAGGAGAGGAAAAGCTCTTGTGTCTTGTTTAGCTGGAGACGTGCCCCAGGGGAAGGGGGAGTGATGGAGAAGCAGTCCCTGTGTTAGGAGGATTCACAGAAAGCTTGAGTTCCTCAGAAAGCTTTGTGAGGCGGTTGCTAGCATTCCCCCATGTTGGAATGACCCGTGTGGATTTTTGCTTCCACATTGCTTTCCAAAGCTGACACATTTTGGCAGTAAAACCTGCTGACTTTTCTGAACATCCAGGTGCCCAGTTGGAGGAGCTGCAAGATGGCTGCTGTGCATGCCCTGACAGGATATTGTGTGAATTTGGGGAACATTGCATTTCACAGACCCATGAGGGTCGAACACTCACCTGGACTGCAGCCTTTCAGACTGACCAGAGCCTGAAGGGTCCCTGTGCTGGCTCCCCTTGTTGCTCATATGCTGCCTAAAAGTCTTGGAGAATGTTCTGGTGGAGGTGGAGCTTTCATAAAAGAGAAGAAATTTTATACAATGACAAAGAGTTTGGGGAAAACACTCCTGCAGAATGTAGCTCTTCTTTTTCCTTTACTTGTCTAGACAGCGAGGATGCTTTGCTTTGGACAGTGCAGTTTTGATGGATTTTAATCCCCAAGCTATTTTTGATTCCTGGTCACATTTATGACATACACAGTCAGCTTTTTTTTCTCCTTCGAGATGCATGCATCCATAGACTTGAATGGGTGTAGGAAAGATAAATGGCTAAGGGAAAAGGAAATTAGCCTGAATGTTCTTAGAGCAGGAGCAAGGAGACTATATAAAGGCAGACTGTGTGACAGAGATAAAAACTAAATGAAAATTAAGGCTCAAGAGGAGGCTTGGCTGATGGGGGGAAGGAAGTCCAAATATTTTCAGATAATACCCAAAAGATGAAATGTAAAAAATGCTCCATTAAATCCCATTTCCCCCTTACTTTGATATTTTAATTTCCCATTTCACTTTCTTTCATAATTTCCTTCTACCATGCCAATGCTACTCACTCTGTAGTGAAAACCTACTGTTGCAAATCATTTTCCCACAGACCCATCCCTTAGCCCAGTAATATTCAGTGTCTGTCCAGTCAGATTTCGATACCTATCAGAATACATAACTGGCAGAGGGGTTCACTTCCCTTGCTAAGATTGCAGCTGAAAGTTCAGTGAAAACAGTGAGAAGCATGTGTTCTTCAGAAATAAAATGGCAAAACTGAGATGTGCAAAATGCTCACATACTTTACATCATAGTGCAGCACTTAAGTGTCTCTACAAACATCTTCAGTTGTTTAATTATTTTCATTTTGTTGCAGGTTTCTTATGCATAATGATAATTTGTCCACTCAGATTTATGTTATTGCAGGCTTCAGTCCAGCAAAGCACTTAAGCACTCGATTAACTTTAAGCACATAAGTAGTCCCATTGCTGGATTGGGGCCATAATAGAGGAAAAGAATGTTTCAGGAGAAATTGTGCTTTTCAGGGGGTAGGTGGGTGTGTTTTTTGTTTTGTTTGAAGTGTCAACAGCAGAGTTTATTTAGTTGCCTTTTAGACAGTAATCTTATTAGTAAAATTGGCAGGATTAAGGGGCTATTAAACAAAATCTGTGTGTTTTCACATGAGTTAAAATCTGTACTGCATTCCCTTGGAATACAACAACTCTGTTGTGCAATAACTGGATTTTAATGTAACCACGTCACTTAAGATTGCATTAAAATACATTTATTAAATCATTTGGCTGCTCTAGGCTGGTGGGCTGGAAGTTGAAAATGCAGAGAGGCTTTTCTGACTTTGAAAGAGTATTTTGCAGGATTTCTTGCAGTTTTCCTTCATCAATCAAACTGCATTTGTTTACTAGGGAACATGTAGTCAATGTTAATTTTATGGACATTCTGCTGGGTCCAGAACTAAGCCATCTGTCCCCAGAGGTGGCTGGGGTGAGCAGTCTGTCCATCATGTGGGTGTACTCCAGACGGTGAGGACAATGGACGTCGTCAGAGTTTGGCTGCTTTGTTTTCCTATTACAGAAAACTCACCACAGCAGTTCTGTCCCTCTATTTCCTGCATCTTAGCAGTTTCAGATATTCATTTTTACCATGAAAATGCTAGTAATCAATAAGATTAATTTTATATGTCTATAGAAACCTCAGTAGTCTTAATGAAAAAAAAAACTTTGTTAAAACCATGAATTTAAAATCTGACAGCAAAACAAAGCAGACACAAGAGTTTTAAAACTAAGAATGATTAAGTCCGCTCTGTGCCCTTAAAAATAAGCAAAATCAAATTTCCCCAAGGAAGAAAAACTGTCTCTAACTATGTCATACACTTATTTGATAGAAAGGTTTCTGGTACTAATAGAATAAATAACCTGTTTGCTCAGAATTCACTTGTATTAACATTCCTGGCAGTGATTTCCTTTTCATGTTTGTTAAAATACAAAGCTTTATATAGGTGCTGCTATGTTTGTACTAGAGATCCACTTACTCTGACAGCTGATATATCTGTAATTGTGGAGGATTCCTGGCTTCAGTGCTTGGCCCTGCTCCTTTGATATAAACAGGTGATTCCTAACATTTATTGATGGTTTGGGGGATGGTTTGATGGAAAAAGTTGAATGGTTGCAAAGTAATTCCTCAGGTCTTCTGAAGTTTATTATTGACTGCTTTGATCTTTGTTCTGCAGATGTAGAAATAACATTGCCTACAATCTGTAGGTGTTCTCTGCGCTTTTTCAACTAATTGTTTTGTGCATCTGACAAGATGCAAATTTACCCAGATCTGTCTACAAAGAGGCTTCTCTCCTGCCTGCTCTTTTCTGTAGAGAATAAAAAACTGCTATTTTTACCTACTTCTAAAAATTGATTCTGAGTGTGCCTTCAGTGCTCCCAGACACCAGCTACCTGCCTGTGCTGCAGCATCCATCCTGGCTGGCAGGTGGGACTGAGAAGGCAGGAGAACAGCTCAAGATGGAAAAGAGCATTCCAAAGTGGGGAATTCCCTGGCTGTAGGGCAGGCATGGAGTGTCACACACTGATAATGTATTTCTTGCACAGTGATTTACAGGGTGGGCACAGCCTTGTGATTGTATAGACACACTCATCATTCTACCTTCTACACCAGACAAACCTGGGCATCAGCAGCAGAGTAGCTGCAGTGGCCTGGAAGATGGGGAAATATGCAGGTGGTCAGCTTGAGGTGAGTTCTGCAATACAGCAACTTTTATCTGAGCTACTTAATTTTAAATAGTGTCAATGCCCCAATACTAGACAATGCAATTGATGAGTTTTGAAAGCTAAGGACATTGGAAGCATCTTCCTTACAGATGGACTTAAGAGGTAAATCGCTTCTCAGCCTCCTCAAGTATCATTTTACCTTTTTATAGGCTGTTCCTCATGCCCTAATACATTTATACAACTTATTTGTGAGGAGAATGTTTCTGAATCCTCAGGGGAATCAGAACATCTCATCACTTTTTCATACAAATTTAATTTAATTGCATTGTTCAGGTTTTTTTGATGTTGGATCCTTTTCAGCAATCCTCTCTCTTAACAAGGCTGGATTTCCACTTGAATTTGATGTGAAAAATGCTTGAATAAGGAGTACCATGAAAATTCAGTTCTCATCCTTCTAAGTCATTAATAGTTATTAACTTGATTTCCAAAAGTGCTGAGCACCTAAAGCTCTTAGGAGAGATTAGCACAGGAACTGCTGATACTGAATTCCTCCTCTGGAGAGTACACACTCCCTCAAAGTCATTGAGAGGGGCTGGGCACAAGAAAACCTCTTCCACTCTGTGCTCTCCTTCCAAACTGCTCAGTGGCATGAGGAAGAGAGAGATAAGGACTGTCAACAGAGCAGATTCTGTGATTTCTTGCATACTGGGAGATCTGCAGGGGGGCTGTCACTCAGGCAGGGTGACTCTGGTACTTCTGATGGCCCTGCATGGTTCCCTGCACACCCCTCAGAACCTGGTGGCTCCTCACCCCACGCTCATGGTAGACCATAGCACAGCTCCATTCTAGGGGTTAGGATGCATCTGTTCCCTTAAAATAGGAAATACCAACCCCTAATGTGACACTGAGGAGAAATGTTCCGGAAAATTTTTGAATGTGTAGCATTTGGTATTGGTGCATTCTTCATTAAATACAAATTTCAAAACTACTGGGTTTGGATGTGTAATAATGGTTATTGCTGCTTATAGCGTGAGATTGGGTTAGGTTAGAGTTCAGAACTCTTTTCTGGAAGTCTGATGAAATGACAAGACTGGTGGTACTTCTGGCATCCTGACTCTGGTGAAATAAACTAACATTGGTTTTGCTTAGATCATAAAATTCATGTCGAATTCAGCAGTGGCAGATATTTAGTGCATATCACAGGCTTGCTAAAATTGAAAAACCTACCTCTTTTTGTTTATTTAACTACAAATTCCCTGCTGGATTTCCCTCCTTTTTTGTTGCTTGTTACACTTTTGCTAGTAATAAATTGGACCCATAAATAACTACACCCCAAATTAAGTTGGCTTCCAAAGGATTTTAATATAACTTTCTTCAAAAATTTAGTTTTCAGAAGCTTGTTATAATGTAAAATATGTTTATCTAAATAAACATGAACATATGTACTCATACATATGAATGTATGAATTTATATATGTGCATAAAAGTATATGAACCTAGATATTAGGGGTTTTTCTTGGAAAAGAATGTCACAATATATTCAGGGTGCAGTAACATATTACTTTTTTTATTGCTTTAAAAAGCCTTGAATTCTTGTAGAATATGGTCTAGTGGGTCAAACATCCCCTTTCCTCTCATTTATCAGCCTTTTGATCTTGTGTCAGGTCTAAATGTTGGCATACTCAGGCCATAACAGTGTGCTGCAAGATCACAAAAAGGCATAGTTATATCTTTAAAAACTTATGGGCATCCTGGTGCTACATCCCAGCATAGCCTAGCAGATGTGGTATTGAGTTCCCCCAAGTCTTCACTGCCCCTTTGTCTATTATTTTTTTTATAGTTTTGTTCTGCATTCCTTCCACTCAACCTCAAGTGGATGGAAGCCTGTTAGTTTATTACTTACATATGTCTGCACCCTTTTACCTCAGCAGGAAAGACAAAATATCGAGGAGGACTGTAGGTTTGGGATGGTCAGCTAATCCTTCCCCACCTTGAACTAATCGCCAGGCTGATGTGTTATTGTGCTGAGCTCTGTTCTCCAGCGCATTGCCAGTGGGGTTTCAATTTGTAGAAGCATAAACAGATACTAAAGTAAAAAGAATGGTGCAGTGATTTGTTAGCAGAGTTCAGATCAAATTATCACAGCGGTCCCCTGCTGACAGTCCTAACAATTACCTCCTTTTTCTTGGTCTTTCAAATGTTTTCTGTTTCACTTAGGTCTTGGTAAATAGTGTGCTTCTCACTGTGCTTTATTTATTTACCTACAAAAGGAAAAGAAATTGAAACTTCAGCTTTCATTCAAATGTCTGTATGTCTATATATTTTCTCCTAACTTAGATGTGTTAATAATTTTTGGTTTCTTTTTTTAAATAAATAAGTATATAGGCAAGGGAGCTGAAGATCAGCTTTCTAGTGCATACCTTTGTTACAACATTTTCTGCCTCTTTTATAGCTTTAACCATGGCAGTACAGATCATCTTGATATTTGAAAACTTTAGAGAAAAGCAGCTACTAAATAGGAAATGAATAGAATGTTGTATACATTAGGCCAATATTAAGAGTTTAAAGCATTTGAGTCCTATTCTGAAATCAGATTGGGTGCATGTCAGTAGATATTATTCCCTTCTCACAGAATATAGTCAGTTATGTTCTGTACAAGTTGTTTAGAATTAGCTGAAACATTTGTTCCCACTCTTTTTTTTTCTCTTCCCTCTTTTCAACTCCCGACTTTCAGTCCTGCAGAGTTACATTTGTCTGCTTCTTACAATTCTAGTGGGACTGATTTATCATCATTTGCTAACATATCTGTCTCAAAATCTGAGCTTTGATCAGCTTGTATTTTATAACTTACATCTGTTCTATGTTTAACCTTTTGTAATGCTGTTTCTCAAAAATATTATCCAGCTTAACAAAAGAATCATGTTAGTCTAAGAATTTTGTTAAACCTACCTAAATGAAAAAAATCCTACATACCTGTCTATTTAGTTGTATTTTTGTTACTGTTTCATAGTCTCTTTTTCATTAAATCTATAAATCTGTCACACTAACTTTTTCCATGGTTGCTGCTGAATTATAAACTTCACCTTCCTGTTCCTTCTCTACCTCTTCTTTCCCACAATTCCAGCTTGTGCTTCTCAGCAACACCACCAGCAGCATCACTGCTGCAGCATCCAGCTCCAGCTTACAAAAAGTCCATGAGGTGATTAAAAGTACTGCCCCAGTGGGCTGCAGGGGACAGCAGGAAGCTTCTTGGTTTTCAACAAAATGACTAAAACTAAAAATTCCATCTGGGACTGACTGACATTAATCCCCCAGCATGGTGAGTCCTTGCAGTGAGATGGATGAACAGTGGGTTTGGTGAAGCACAGAGACACATCTGCATGTTCTGTTGGTAACTAATCTGTCTTCAGGAAAGGAGGTTTCATTTAAAAGGACTTACCTCCAGACTGGCTGTGTCTTGGGTCACACTGGGTGATACTGGGACAAGAGTGAGGGATGCATGAAGAAGCCTTTAGAAAGTTGTCAGCTGTTCCCCAGCTTCTAAATAAATGAACCTTGCCTAGCACTGAGGAGGCTGCTAAAACTGATGGAATAATGAAATGTTTTTCCCTGGGAATTTTGTCATCCTCTGATGTAAGGAGGAAATTCAGCCCATGGCCTCTGAGGCAAGCATAGGCACTGTGTAAGCACAGCCACTTGCCATCAGCAAGGTGACACTGCCCAGGGGCTCAGGGAGAAACAATCTTGGTGCCAGAGCACCCTCTGACTTGTTCTGGCTCTAATGTGGCCACAGCAGTTGCCTGAAAATAGCCTCAGCCATTCTCCAGCAGCTAAGAAGCTTTGGAAGTCCTGGCTAAGTCCACAGCCACAGATAGTAAATGCACAAACAGCTTGATCCTGACTGTATTGGTGTCTGGATGAATCTGGCCTGAGGGCCCAATCAGAGGAGAAATACCCACAGAAATCTAAGTAATTCCAACTCACATGTCTTTCTAAAGCAGTAGACAATTTTAATACAAATGGAAATTTTATTGGCATAGGGGCTAAACTCAGTCTTGGCTTAAATGGATTCAGGGGAACTGTACTTGCTTGTAGCAGAGCAAATTTTGGCTTCAGGAGTGAAGATATAAAGCACTGAGAAGCTATATATTTTGAGCCAGCAAGGACATTACAAAAGGCAGAAGGATAACTGGTATGACATCACTTCCTTCTAAAAGATTACATGCTGTGGGAAAAGATTGGTTACTTTTGCTGCAAATAGCTTAGAAAACTTGGGCAGGTATGTTGAGTGTATTGAGTGGATCAGTGACAACAAATACACCTGTGTAGTGTTTAATTAGAAACAAAAACAAAAGCATGATCTGTAAGAAAGCAGCATATATAGTATAAGCTGTGCATTTGGAGTATCTTTGGTTAAAAGGAAAAAAAAAAAAAAGTAGGATGATAGGCAATAACAGGAGCAGTTAATGAATGAAAGGCAGTAGCAGAGCTGGAATGGAATAATAACATTTACTGCTCTTTGTCATTTGAGCCACTTCTTAAGAAAGGCACGCAGCACTGCCCCTGCCTGTAAGTAGGGAGATGAAGTGGCAAACCCAGGAACTGAATTTATTTTTTCTGGAACCTTTCCAGTACTGTAAATATAAGACTAAAGAGATGGCAGTTGACTATTCTGTACCCAAATTCCTCTGCTATAAGTCTACACAGAAGATATTAATCCTATTCCATTGGTTTTTATCCTGGGAACTTGCAAGAGTCTGTTCTGCATGATTTAATCTCAGAAATCATCCACTCTTGCCAGAATGTTAAAATTTGTTCAGGGGAATTCTTCTCTGAAGTTCCTGTTTACTTCACCATTCTTTCTAAGAAGATGTAAATATTGAGATAATTATACCAGACAGAACACTGTTTTCCATTCTCAAATTGGCATTTAAAGCTGTTGAACATTTTACCTTATCTCTAGTAAGTTGCCTGGGTTAATTAATTTTTTGTTTTGAATGTGCACCAGCTACAGGCAGACCAGAACCTCATGTTCCTCAACAACAACCACAGGTGACTTGTGGTTTGCATGTTGGTTTTTATTTTGGTAGCATACCTTCATATGCAACTCCTTTGAAGAAGTCAATAGAGAAGTACTGGCTAAAAGTTACAGAATATATTTTTTTGCTCAAAGGAGCTCACAAGACGTTAATCTTTGAAAAATGCAGAAGCCTATTAAAGATAAAAAACATAAACAAGTGTAAGGCACCTCTTAAAGTCTTTGACAAAGGTCTCAGGTGTAGAGGGGTTAAAGAGATATCTTGTTCCTCTAAATATTTCGACAGACAGACTTTTGATTGCATTATCTATTAAAAAAAAATTGCTTTGAACCTTCCGCCAATGCAGACCACTTGTGCTTTCTCAAACTAACAAAGGTTCAGTCAACAGATAAGAATTTCTGACCATGGAAGGGCAGCTGCTTTCCTTTCATCTTTCTCCTGGTGTGTATATGAAATGTTTGCTTAGCCTGGCCCTGCTATCATGAGGACTTTTTTTTTCCTTAATCCTTCCTCTAATTTGAATCCTACACCCAGTCTGCAAATAAGACATGAAGAAAATTTAGATTTCAGCAGTGCAGGGTAATCCTGCTGGATGCAGAGTACTTCAGCCCCAGTTCAGCACAATACCTAGTCTTATCTGACTATACATATGCTTATCTGTAAGCCTAAACTTAAGCATATGATTAAATGCTCTGATTGATTAGGACTAATGATCCTTGCTGAAGTACTAAGCCCTGTGAGAGAAGTTTGTTTTACAGGCAATTTTGCTGTTGTTTTTCTTCTATTGTTACTTCTCACCAGAGGAGATAATTAAGGAAGTGTTTGTTTTAAGAGCACCAGAGCAATTTCTGTATTTTTTTTAATCTGATTCTTGAAAATTCACTTGTGACCAGCCTTGTGTTTATTAGTCTTTTATTACATATTTTTCTTCAAAAGCAAACATGATCTCTAGAAATAGTGCCAATGATATCCAGGTATGTCTCTTCCTTCTCAAGAAGCTTAATCTATGTGCAATGCTAATGAGAAAAATATTAAGACAAAATGCGTAAAATTGCTTTCTAGAAAGGTTCAATCTATATGTAAATGTAGGGTTGAATACAAGAGAACTGGCTCACAGTATCCTGAAGGAAAGATGGTATTCATGTAGACTGGATCATTATAAATGTATGCTTTCACATGCTGCCTACTTTAACATTATATGGCTTCCTAATGAGAAAAAAATTTGTATTTTGTTTTACTTCCTTCTTGCCTCTTTCAGCTTTTCTCTCTCTCTCACTTTTCATTTTAGCCAGCTAGGCCTGGTGGAGTGAGCAGTATGGTTAAATTGGGAAGTTTGAGTTGTTGATTCTTGTGTGACACCTGCAAAGGATGAGTGCAAGGCAATAACAGGTCAACTAATCATGATTTATGAGATTTTGACTTTCAAAG
The DNA here is from genome assembly GCF_028769735.1 of Zonotrichia leucophrys gambelii. Lineage (NCBI taxonomy): Eukaryota > Metazoa > Chordata > Aves > Passeriformes > Passerellidae > Zonotrichia > Zonotrichia leucophrys. The sequence continues at coordinate 10,370,520 of NC_088181.1, forward strand.
ATGTTTGTTAATAAGGATCCCTTGCCATGCCATATTGCTTGAAACAGTGTGGAAATCAAAGCTCAAAGGATATGTTAGAGCAGGGAAGAAGCTGTCTTTCCTGCATGTTGCCTCACCAGGGAGTGTCCATCAAGCCCTTGTGTCTGTGCCTTGCCATGACAGTGCACTGCTGCTGCTCTGAGCACAGCTCCTGAACACCCAGTTCTGTACATCAGACTAGGAGACAGTAATGAAGGATAACAGCTTCTCAAGTTTTATCCACAAGGAGAGGGAATCCTTCTGGATGGATTTGTTATGAGCAAAGTGTCTCACTGTAGTGCCTGTGTCATGCTGACCACACAGTAAAGCTTACAAAGAAAGGAGTGTGGGGAGTTTGGAGACATGTGAAGGACAAGGCTGGAGTCAAACCTTACATTTGCTGAGGGCTGAGGGGATCTATTTTCCCTTGCAGGATTCCATTAAATTTTCTTAGCATTAAACTGCAAGTATTTTAAGCTACTGCCCTCTGGAAGAGAAGCCATGTGCTTTCATGACACTCAAACTTTGATCCTAAGTTGCTGTAAAGCTCCAGTTCAGCAAAATGCTTGTGTGGGCTTGATTTTAAATACATGAATACTTACAGTGACAGAATGGTCAAGAGCAGCATGAAGTCTACTTTGCCTCACAGCTAAGCCAGTATGTAACTTATGAGTAGGGTGTATTATCAGTCTAGGGCACCTATTTCTATACAACCCTGCCTTGGAAATGCCTTCCTGGGGATTTAAGTGCATACTTAATTTAGGAAGAGCAGGGGAAAGAATGAATATGTTTGGTTTATATGCAGTTTATCTTCTGGTGGCCTAAATAACTTCTCACATCCCTATTCAAATTCTTAGATTGTTTAAATGTTTTTCCTTTCCAAGACTTTTCTGGAAACATTCTGTTGTTTCTTTCATAAAGATATTCTGCTGCACCTTTCAGGTTTTTTTATAATCTGTGCAATTACTGAATAATGGCCGAGGTCCTCTTTCCTCATCTTTTATTGGCTGAGGAATTTTTGTGCATCTTGTGTAAAAACACTAATCTGTTTCTAAGGTTTTTGCTCCAATGTCTTATACATTAAAGTCTACGTGTGGCTGTTTCCCAGATTCATGTAAATAATGAAATCTGAGATAATTCTTTCAATATTGAAAATTTTTATTATTCAAAGACAAAATCACTAGCTGGGAATTCAGAGGGAGTGCAGGTCTTCTGCTAACTCTGACATCTGTGGATGACCACCTCTGTGACAGATGGGCCTGGGCTTTTTCACTGGGGTAAATTTTGAGTAATAGATCAGTGGAATGAACAAGAGCTTGGTAATTCACTTCAGACCATGCAGAATCACAAACAATTGAAAAAAAAATAAATTAGGAACCACAAATGTTATAGAATTAAGTCTCCACAAAACATTATTTCACTAGGGTTTTTTTGTTTTGTTTTGGTTTTTGGTTTTGGCTTTATTTTTTTGGATTTTGGGCTTTTTTGGAGGTTTTTTTGGGTTTTGTTTGCTTTTGGGTTTGTTTTTTTTTTTTGTTTTTTTTTTTTGCTTGTTTGGTTTGTTTTTTTTGGTGGTGTTCTGTTGTTTTGGGTTTTTTTTCATTTTATCTTTTGGTACTACTTACCTTTCTCTATAAGGAAGATAAAATATCTGTCATGGTTTTCTTTGCATATTTTTCTTAACAGCGAATTTTTCATAGGAAAAATTAATTCTTTTGTGTTAAATTTATCTGTCATCAAGGCTACTGTTGATGATATAGCATGGCTGTTATCTGCCACGTAAGGGGATTCTGCTGTTTATATGTCAACAGCAACTGTAAGCCCTGTAGCCTGATTTCCTGTATTACACAGGTCACAGAACTTGATGAGGGTCACAGGAGGGACCCTATAATAGTTCTATGTATACAGAAGCAAAATACCAAGGGGAAAAATTATCATTGAGAGTATTAGTCAAGAGTGTGCTGTTGTTTCAATTGCTGAACGCATGGCTGTACCAGCAGGTCTGTAGCTCCAGAGATGGCAAACCTTCAGGAAAAGGGTTGGGTGGGGGTGCTGCCTCTCTAGGGTTTGTAACTCTCTTTATAAATCCCCACCCACACTGTGGGACATGGTCCATTTAATCACAGTGGGAAAATGTGAAGTGCTGCCATTATTACCTCCAGACTTGTTGCATTTACTCACCAAGTCATGCATGCTCTCCCTAAGTGTTGGTGTGTGAAATAAGTTTAATTTCCACGATCACAAGACAGCATTTTGTTACTTTTGCAGCATTTCAGTGGCTGAGATGCATTTTGATTGTACTGATCAAAGAGTCATTGAGCATTGGAAGTTCATATTGGCTGTGATTCTGCCTGACGTATTTTGCGCTATGTCATGTCTAACTCTTTGTGATGATTAAACATTCATTTGCACCGACCTGGGGGTGCCTGACAGTCTTACATCATAAAGCACTTTATTCAGTGCAAATTAGGATTCAGTATGCTCCTCTGTGGGGGATTTTCCCACTAATGACATATGTAAATAGCACTCATTCATTCTAATATTAAGGGGAAAGGTACAGAAGCATGCAGATCTCCTAATGAATCTGTGTTATACCTCAGATGAAAGGAAAACAAAGTGTTTTTCAGATGTTAATTTTGTTATCTGCGCACACTGTGCTCTCCTCTACTCCCCCAAAGTTGAGATACACAGAATCAGATTTATGGAGCCTTTAGTTCACAAAGCCAGTTTGTCAGAGAGGTACCCATGCATGCACACTTTCTGTGACAATATGGAATCCCTTCCTTCCATGAAGAAAAGGAAGAAATACAGCCATATTATTCAAATGCAAACCCTAATATATTGAGCTCTTCTTTGTGTGCATGTAAAACTTTTTGCCTGCTCTGGCTATAGCATTTTTAGCTAACAAAGCCTGCTGGCTTCTGTCACTGTGCTGTACTGGTATTTTTATGGCAGCATATGCTCATACGCAATGTAAGAGGTGGACTTTTCCTTGAGTGGATAGCCCTTGTCCTCTATCCTGCCTTGGATTTATTTCATAATATTAATGTGTTTGGTTTTAACAGAGTCACAATATTTGGGTCTTAATATTTAGTGACCGAGTTTTGTTCATTTTCTTTGGCATTTCATTCCTGGAGGCCTTTCTTTAGGTTTGTTTTCTTGTGGGCTTCCAGAGAGCAAGGGCCCCACAGCAGCACCCCCATCTCTCTGCTCAGCCCCATCCATGCCTGGGCAGCTCCAGGTCAGGGCTGCTCTCACCAGGATTAACAACGTGTCTGTCAAAGGCAGCAGCAAAAGTGCTCTGCCTGCACTGGGCAAAAATCAGCCCTGATCCCCCTAATGCCTGTGTTGCTCCCCAGCTGTGCTGAGGCACCCCATCAGTGAGAGAAGGGGACACTCTTGACTCTTATTTATTTCACCTTCAAAGAGTTTGAGTTGTCTGTGTTAGCTGTGTCAGTTCCTTATCTTGTGAATTGGAGAAAAGCAGTAAGTTTGAATAAAAGAATTTTTCTCCTTTCTCTTTTAGCCAAGACTGAAATGTTGCATTCAAAAAAATAATGATCAACCAGCAGTTTAGTGCTGTTTAACCACTATAGGCAGAGCAGTGGTGAATGATACTTTTCTATTTTTTGCTGTGAGAACTGAGTGGTGCTCCTTCAAATCTGTGTTGAGCTAAACTCGATGCAGACATTGGCTGTAAATGGGTCAGGCAGTCATTGAAGTGAGCAGTTGGCCACATTTGTGCTAACTCTAGTATTTTTGGAGTTTGCCAGAGGAAAAAGAATTCTAATTTCTATCAGTCTAAATTGTGCTGGGCAGCATTATCAGCTGGAAAGACCCCTCTGATTTGACAGGCACCACTGTATGATGATTAATTACTACTCAGCTTCATTGGACTTTTCTAATTTCCTTTTGCCACTAGCTGTAGGCAACAAGCGATAAGTACTGCTCTTATTATTTTGTGCAAAGGAAAATGTCTATTACTGCTCTGTCCTACAAGTAATCAGAATAAAAAGACAGCTGATCGGAAAACCTGTGAGGATCATTCGGTCTTTATTTATCCTACCCTTGCTTTATTCCTGTGCTGCTTCTACATAGAAGTTGTTTTACACAGTTGCCTGTCAAAATAAGAAGATAAAATCATAAGCTCTATCAAAGTAGTTGACATTTTGAAATTTGTATAATGATTTCATGGGAATTAATCCTCAATCTCCAAATAAATCCTTCTCAAAATGCTAATATAACTAGGAATCTTATACCACAGAGTGTAAAACAATTCTTAATCTTCCTTTTCTATTTTACCATAAATTTATTACATTAGTAGGCTGTCTTGTTGAGAAAAATTATAGCATTATTGCCAAGTGCAAGAAGAGGAAGTACTTTACATAACACATTATAATAATGATTTTATTGAGACACTGAATGCTCTGAAGTATACCAAGAAGAAGGTATGCTGCTAAGAACTTGTCAAGGACTTCACTGCTAGAGATAAAAATCGATGCTGGGAACTCTTAAATCTTTGTTCTAAAGAATCTTTTCAAATCATTAGGCAAATTCCAGTGAATTAATTCCAGAAGAGCCATCTGAGTTGCTTCTATGCATTTAAGAGATGCCATAGAATTTACTTTCAGGATGAGGATATTGAATGCACACTTGCTAGCAGCAAAGCTTGTCTCCACAGTGTGTGGGAATGCTGTGCCAGGATAGAGGTGTGTATAATTGTAGTAAAGTTATGTGCTGTCTGGACAGATTACCTAAAGATGCAACTTCTTACCTGTAGGTTTAGCTGGAGATTCAGCTTAAAAGCTGACTTGGTCACATCTGACAGGGCTGGATGTCCTTGTCTGCAGCAGGTCTCTTTTCAGAATGTTTTCCCACCTAGGGATTTAGAAATAAATGGAACTCTTGATTCTAAATTCTGCCACCCTAGCGGAGGGACATAAGTAATCTGTTTCAGATGCACCTGAATGTTACTCTATATTTTATACTACTTTTGTGAAAGGATAGAATGTTGATACACAAGAGAAGGTGCTTGAAAAGTCTTCTAGGGAATTGCATTTATCTTGTTTCTTTAAGACTTGTTGTTCTGGATGACTCAAAAAGTTTTCTTCTGATTAGGGCCTTCCTAGAACCTCAGGTGTTTACATGGTCAGATCTGCACTGCTTCCACAGAGGGAGTCAGGGGACATGCGTGAAGCTGCAGTTTTGATTCTGTTTTCAAACTGAATTAAAATTAAAGAAGTTAGCAAGATTCCTCTCTTCAAATAAACAAACAAACAACCCCAAAAAATGACAAGCCACTTGCTTTGAGGCTTGAAATAGTGTGGGAGGCTCTTGTCCTGAAGCACCTCCCATCAAGAGTGCACAGCCCTTATTCAGCCCATCCTTTCTGAGGATGTAAATTCCAGGCCTAATGCAGTCTCTGTAAATATGGATGGCCTTTGTGTGGAAGATGTATACTGCTAGCAAGGGGGAGAGAAGGCATATTTGCATGCAACTTTCACATCTGCTGCTGAACCCAAGAGCCTGATTAGTGTCTGCATTCCTTTCCCCAAATAAACAGAGAGCCAAATGGCTTGCAGATCTCCTGAAACACCTCTTCCTCTGTCCACAGCCCTTTCCAGCCTCTTCCTCAGGCCTCTGCAGGGTAGCATGCAGTGACTGCTGAGAAGGCAAGAGGTGCCACCTACATCAGCTTTTCCCTGGTCACTACAGGGACAGGAACTGAGCTCTGGACAGAAGGGCTGGGAAATTATGTCAAGGTGGCTGATCCAGAGCAAAGATTCCAGACCACTGACAGGGGCTGGTTTGGCTAGCACATGCTCAGCATGCCGTGATTCAGGACATTGAGCAGAGTTATTTTTTCCCCAGATGTAATTACTTTCATTTTTGCTTTGCAGCCAACAAAAGTAAATGTATTGGCAACGTATGGGCAGCAGAGATGCCAGTGCTGTTTTGCTTGACACAACCACAGTGCTGTTATTCACTGTGAAGTGCCTGTGATATTGTTACCAGACTGGTAGCACTGCTAATAGGGACTTCATGTAGTTAATCTAAAAGGACTGGATATTCTTTCCTCCCCCTTTATCCCCTTCAGAATCTGGTGGTTATTGTTCTCTTGGTTTAGGGTAGCCCACTCTCATCAGGAGAGAACAAGCAGCTGAGTGTTTCACTTGAGAAAAGTATTGTAGTTCAGACCCCTGTACAGAGAAAAAATACCTTGTATGACTGTTGAAATTATATATTCTTATTGGTAGCAAATCAGAGGTTAATGAATATCTCAACAGCTATTGTGAAGCACTCTTTAGGTGTTGATGTTTCCAGTGGAAATACCATATTCTGGAGTATAAAGCAGAGCATACTCCTCCAGCAGCTGTAATTGTGGTATCCTGTTCCATCATTATAATCTGAATGGGATAGCACATTCAGAGTTTGTTCATTCATTTAAAACTATAATAACTGCTTTGTAGAGATCTGGATGACTGAGGTACATATATACATTGAAGAGCTTATCTTGAGGTCATCAACCACTATTAAGCAAACTGGCTTCTTTTAGCAAATAAGATGGAACATTCATCTACTGTTGACAGACACAAATTTTCTCCTGTGTTCATGGATGAGTCACTGTGCAGTTTTGTCTTGCCATCTGTATCTTTGTGTACTTCAACAAGGTTGGGTGTGATCCAGAGAAGTGTCAAAAAGCAACACCAAGCACGGTGATAACAAGACAGGAAAAATTTCTGCATCCCTTTGACAAAAGGGTCTGCCCCAAGTACTAACAGTTCCCACAAGGGGTGGGAAGGAATTGGGAGTCTGCCCTGCCTGCATGGCTCTGCAGCTGCAGGAGAGGAGATGTGCTGCTCCAACACCTCGGGAGCGCCAGGGAGGTTATGGCTCCTGCAGGCACAAGGACTTGAGTTTCTCCAAGTGCAGTGTTGGTCTTGGCACCACCAGGACCTGCTACTGCTGCTGTTGAAACATCCTCCTGGGGTTCAGTGAGTTCACAGTGTTCAAGGTCAGGCAGAGAATAACTCCATGTCAGAAATAACAAAATGAAGGTAGGCTCTCTTCCTGGTGATGCCTTCCAGACTGCTTTGCTGTTTTATCAATATTTTAATAGATCCAAAAATATTTTCCTTTCCTATGTGTAAAAGTAGGATCTTTCAGCTCTTTCTAGGGTATTGTTTCTATATTCTACTCAGCTAATTGCCATAAACCTTTTTTTCCTGGTGATCAGGAAAATAGTGGATGTTGTACTCTTATTGATGAAAAGGGATAAAAAGCATCCTCAAATTAACTGCTCTTTCAGGAAAAAAAAATAAAACCACATCTTGGTAGTTGTATTGGAGAAAAAGGAATTCTCAATATTATTATTTATTTGAAGTGAATTGCTTTTGAAATACATGGTACTTCAGTAAAACCTATGCAATATTTTTTGTCATAACATAATTATAAGTATAGAGTTTATTCATTTAATTTGGAATACTTCAGAAAGTGAAATATATAATGGTGCAACTGCTTTGTTCTTTTTCTAATAAAAGGTGGGAGCTTTTGAGTGTTATTAGACTGAGATAAGCTAGGCTTCTGTATAGCACAATTTTGTATGTCTCAACTAGCAAAAGCCTTTGAAGTCTTATGAATCTTTCTGCTTGTTAATTCTTCCATTTGTTTGATTTTTGGTACAAAGAAAATGAAAGAATATGATGAGATTATGGCATTTTAAGTCAATATTTATTAAAAAATCAATCTCGATGAAAATCTGCCCATCCCTCTAATTAGATGAGGCAACTTGAGGTTGATTTTTAATTGCAAAAGTAATTACACGGAGCAGATAGCCAGTGACATTTGATTATCTAGGTGATTGATTAAAAAGCCTAGCTCACAGAGCAGATTGTCAGCCAGGGGAATCGAGACAAAAGAGCAAATTAAAAAAGTTGTCCTGTTAGTAATCACAAAATTCAAGGATGAAATTACAAAGCTAAACACCTCCAATCCACGTCATCTTCGTCACTCAACTGTCTGCAGCATGCCTGAGCTCAAAAAGGACTGATAAAGAAATGGATTACTTTTAAAAGGATGAAGTATTCAGGAAATATAAAAATAAAAGAGCAAAAAGCACTGCTGAGAATAGGGACTTCAACCACACAAGCAAAGAAATAAAAATGTCTCTGAATTGTGACAGTTCAATTTCCCTACGCTCTTATGAAAGCTCATTAAAACCAAGCAGGGTTAGTCAAATTAAATATGCTGGGTAGCAAAATATGTGTTTAGTGACAAATCTTAATGATTATTTAAGATTCTAGTCACGGTGATCCCTTTTTCCTCCACTATATGTATTTTGTAGTGGATATTCACATAGTTTTCTAATATTTTGAATTTTTTAAATATAGTTTTAACTGATTCCAGGTTGTAACTGGAATGGGTACCACTGATATGTTTAAGAAATGAATGTTATAAAGTGTTCATGAAATTTGTATATGAGGCAATCTAAGTAAAGCAGGAAACAGAATAAAAATTGTGTTAGCTTATAACACCCCATTTTGTGTTTAGGTTTCTGATGCTTGCCTCCTTGGGCTGTGCTGTTCTTCTGAGTTGGTCCAATGAGTTGATGAGATAAAAATGTAGTGTGTGACATCCCTGTGCATGGCAGGAGGATGAGACTAGATGGTCTTTAAGGTCCCTTCCAACCCAAGACTTTCTGTGATTCTATGACTCTAAGAAATTGTGAAACAGATCCTTACATCAGGTTATGCTATCTGTAGCATGATGCACAGAGTCCTTCCATTGACTCTGGGGGCTTTGTATCAAGTTCAGCATGTGACTTTTTTTTTTTTTTTTTTAGCCTTGACAAAGTACTGTTGTGTTTTATCTGAATTATCAGATTGTTTTGGTCAAATAGTCTTCAGCAGAATAACTCCAGGCAGCTCAAAATAGTATGAAAACCTGAAACTGCTTCATGAACATTAACTGCATTTTCTGAAACACCACATGACTTCTTGGTATCACTTTGCTGTCATTAAAACAAATGTCTGTCATTTTCTATACCTCTGATATCTGAAAAGTTGTGCCATAGCAGGGGCTGAGATTGAACAGCAATTAATTCCAGTTAAAGAAACCAGAAAATCTGCAGAGAATTTTAGAATCTATTTTATTAGAATAAAACAACTCAGTGGTGGGTTCAGCATGGTGGGTGTCAGCTTCAGACCCTTCATCTGATGTTTAAAAGTCAGTCAGTAAAATCTTTGTGATCCAGTTATTAATTCCATGGAAACACCCTGGTTTCCTTCTTCTTTAATGTTGTCACTGAGAAAAAGATAGGATTTCTAGACTGCTGGATTTGTTAAATGCTAGCTCTGTATTGTTCTTTTTTGAGGCTCTACAATCTGTCACCCATCAAAATGTATTCTGACGGAGTAAAAAAAACCAACATTTTTTTTAAAGTGTTGGATATTACAACACTTTAAAAGGTTTCCAGGTTCCTGATAGGCCTTTTGCATAAAAGCACATGAACATTGAAAGAGAGATGGATATAGATCTTGGTGTGTTTCTAGATCCTTGACTTAGAAAAACCCCAACCAACTAACCAAAAACACACCAAAACTTCAAAACCAAACAAAAACCCCAAAACAAACCCCCACAAACAAAACAAAAAGCCCAAACAACAACAACAGAAACCCTGCAAAAAATGCAGGAAAATCAAATTATTAAACAACGACAGGGTTGTGTGCTTTGGAAATACATAATTGCTCAGGAGAGTAGTTTGAACAGGGAAGTGCCACGGAAAACTGGTCTCCATTTGCAGCACAACAAAAGGTGTGAGGATGTGTTGGTTTGTAAACATTGCCACAATGGTTTTGGTTTCTCTTTCAGCATTTTGATGAGTTGGGGTGAAAACAGCAGAAATAATTTTCCACAAGAGTAAATGCCTTTTTCATTTAATAAATAAAATATTTTTTAAATTACAGATTTTGGTTATTTGAATGTTTTCTGCAGACAATCTCATCTCCTTGCTGTTTCCAAGATTCAAAGCAAAATCACCAAATAAACTCAACCTTGCCTTTTAGAGCTCTGTTAAGTCTAATACCAATACCTCCATTTATGATGTTTAGAGTTGATGTATCACTATAGACAGTGTCTTTCTTTGCAAGCTTAATATTCTTTACATGATTGTATTTACAGTTGTCTCTTTTTCTCACATGGAAGCCACTTCACAAAAATAGAGTTTTGCATTGTATAGTCATGGAACCCTCATCCTAGTTTTGCAAAACAGCTGCTTTGGATGATCTAATGTCTGTGTTTTTTCTGATCAGTTTTCAGTCCTTCTGAGTCTGAGTACTTCTATTTTTTGCCTTTGCCTGCATTAAACAAGAAATTCAGATGTTGGTAATTAACTGGAGTTCCCCTGCTGCCAGACCAAATTCAGTTCCAAAAAGCCCTGTATATTGCTACTTCTGCATTTGTTAACAATGTCCAGACAACAGGTCTGCAATTAGATTCCCATCTGTTAGGCTGAGCATTTAGCATAGCCAATGGATGCAAATGAACTTGGGTCCCTCAGTGGAGTGGATCCTTAACTAGCAGTATTATATTTGAAAAGAAATTTAGCAGCTCATGATAAGGAAGAAGATGAGACTTTTAATAATACAGCAGCTCTAAAATGTTTAAATGAAGAAATAAAAATATTATTTCCACATATGATGAAATAGTGAGTGGTGGTTTTGCATGGTTTTCCACATATGATGGTTTTTCCAACAAATCAGAAAATATATTAAAATATTCCACTGTTTTCCTCAAGCTCTAGAATGCTGCATTAGACTGAGGGGAAAAGTTCTAGCTTTACGTGTTAGTTATAGTGTTTACTGCATAAAGTAATGCTGCGCGGTTATATAAATGTTAGAATTCTGCGCCAATTATTTTTTGAGACTCTTAAAGGAATGCTTCAAAATGTTAAATATTTTTGCAGGATAAAATGGAGGAGACAGTGGGATGCATTTTTAGAAATTCTTGTGTTTAATCTCACTGCAATTTTGTATCAGTTCTAACGGCGTTATAATAAGGGATAATCCTACCAAGTCCATAGGCTGTGTGTTGGAGGATTAGCTAAAGCTTGCATATTTAAATGTTTCATTTTCTACTGGTATGTCTGTAAAATAGACAGTAAAACCCACTTAAACTAATACCTGTTGAAGGACTAAAACAGTAAGGAAAAAAACCCTAGCACAAACTCAGATTTTCTTTGAGTATTAATTGTATTACGCATTTGCCTTTTCAGAATTTGTAAATTTAAAATAAATGTTATATATAGTAAATGGCTATAAAGTTTAAAGGGCTTTTTTCTCATACATTAAAAACATAATTATCCTAATGTGAAATGAGTTTGCATTTTATATTACTTTATTTAAGGCTCAAAAAAACCAAAATTCTAAAGTAGTAGTAAAAGATACCTTTGTAAAGTCATACTTGCAATTATTTTGGTGCCTTAGCAAAGCAGAAGAATGGGTTTTCTATTCCATATAGAATTCAAATTTACACAGATTAGTTTTTATTATGGCTTCTTTTTTCTCTTTGGGTAGTCAAAATGAGCATTTCAAAGGCTGGTGGGACTTTTTTCAGCTGGAATTTTGTCACAGTTGTAAACAGGACTGCCCTACAAATTTCTTAGCAGAGCAAGCACTAGGGTGACAGAGAGAATCCCAAAGATACAAAAACAATTGTTCATATTAGAATTTAAGTTTTAAAAAAATATTTCTAATGTAATCATCAACATATTGTTTCTGGGTTTGGGATTTCCCTGTTCTCCCTGCCAGATGTAATGAGATGGTTCATGGCCCCAAGATCTTTACATCCCAAGGGCTGAGGAGATGTGCTTAAGAGCACAGAGCACCAGCCTAGAAGAGTAAAAATGGACATGTTCATATTTCATCTTCTCTGCGCAGAGCAATGCACTGGCCAGCATTTGCACCAGTGAAGCATATTCTTCCTTCATAGAACAGCCTGGGTTTCCCAGGATATGTCTTCTCCCAGAAAAGTTTTGAGCAATCAGCGTCCTGTTGGTTCACAGCTAGAGCATTCCCTTGCCAGGGGAGTCTCTTTATGCTTAAGGGTTCGGAGAATGGCACTGCTGTGGGAAGGAGATGGAGCTTTGGTGGCTGCTGGTGGACTCCTGAGCAGCGTCAGCAGGGCACTGCTGCTCTCCCTCTGTGAGCACAGCTCTCTTTACTTGTGTGCTTGGGGTGAGATGGAAATGTGCCCTGCGCTGCAGAACTAGCGTTGACTTTACATTGAATGGAAGTGAATGAATTTAGAGATTATTTTGTGGGGGATTCCCTTCAAGAAGCATTGCATCCATTTGTTTCAATTTAGCCAGCAGTGCGGGATTGCTCAAGACGAGATAGACGTACGCTGCTTGTCACTAGGACAAAAGTGCAGATCTTTTCAGGGTTTGACAGAAGATGTGAGGGATCAGAATTTCCTGCCAGGCAAGCTGTTGGTTCAAGTGCACTACAGACAGGGTGGGAGCTTGTGATTGCCTGGTCCACAGCCTGCTAATCTTCCAGATTAGTCTGTGTTTTCTCCCCTGGGGGCTAGCAGGCCATCCAGCAGAAAGCAAGAGCAATCCATTGCTCTTTCACTGACAATAAACAGAGAGTGACAGCAGCTAGAAACCTCGTGGCAGTACTATAGAGATCTGGGAGTGTGTGTGGGTATGGTGTTTTAGTCAGCTTTTTCATTTTTCTTGCTCTTCTTAGAAAGAAAATCATTCATATACACAAGTGGTGAAGAAACTGTGTATGTCAGGGAGGGGCCGCAAGAGCATAGGTGCACGAAGAGGTTCTTCTAGCAGGAAAATTTTGTTCTACTGCTTCTTTGCTTGGCTTATGCTTATTCTGTGGTGCCATTAGTACCTCTCCCTAGCAGCAAACTGGGCCATCCTCTCGTTCTCATGCCTTGAGGAAGCTTTGGTTTAGGTGGACACACGTGATGAGGCATAGCTCACAGGGCTCAGGGTGCTGAGGTGCTCAAACAGCTGGTGCTGAAGAGGTTCAAGCATGGGGAGCCTCTACTGTCAGCTGGTGCAAAGGACTGGGGCAGGACTAGTTTCACATCCTTGATTTTTTATTTTTGAATTAGTCTTCCACAGATTCTTCTTTGACAACTTTGTGTTATTTAATGATTGAGGGTTTTGGTTTTTTTTAAATTTATAGGCCTTTTCACCTTTGATAATGTGCACTTCAAGCTTTCCAGCACCCACCAACTACCTTCTTTCTTATTTCACTTTGCATTGCTGTTACCTGGAGGTGGATCTAATAACAGGAGCACAGCATCAATGTCAGCATTCGAGTAAGGAAATTAACCTAATAATTGTCTCTTAAATGTGT